>NC_080836.1:86134264-86758355 GCF_030435755.1 Ochotona princeps | reverse complement strand
TTATATCTACTTTTTCAAAATATTGGTATACACTTTGAATATCTTATTAAATTTTCTTACAAAATAATAAGAAAAATGTATTAGGGTATTATAAGAGAATAAAACAATGCCTCTAAAATTCTTGTATTTTACCATCTGTGTAAATATGAGCAAGTATAATGGAAAAAAACAAACATTACAGACATGCAAAATACTGAGATAATTTATCTCCATGGATCCTTTCTGAAAATTGTTCAAAGAGATGCTTCAGAAAATGAGAAAAATGCAATGCATAAAAGGAAGATGTGAGAAGTAAGTACTGAGGGCAGCTGAGTGTCAGACAAGCACGGAACAAAGGGCCGCTGCCTTCAAAGGATGAGTTTCTGGGCCCCTGAACTTAGGGTATTCTCTCGCCTTCTCCATGATTCTGTTGTTGTGAAGTCTGCAAAACTCATATCCCCTTAAAACAATGTAAGCGAATGCTATTTGTGCGATAAATTTCTTCTTAATATATGAAGAACAGAAAATAGAATTAGGAACACACATTGAATGTAAACAATCTTCATTGTGACTAAATATATCTAACATAATTCAATTCAGTAAAGCCCTAAAAGCCTCTTTATTTCTAGAGAGCAGTCAATAGCTATCATCTCATCATAATAATACAAAAATAAAAATGGAATCCAGCCTTTTCTTGTAACAGTAAGCACAAGAAAAGTGAAAAGGAGATATTCATAAAAAATGATTACTTAGGACATGAAGGACTCTTTTTTCCTATTTTTAATTTTTTTATTGTGTTCTTTTTTTACTATGTTGTTCTATTTTTATTATACATTAAATATTGCAATGCAATATCAAAAAGGGACATACTATACGCTGACATGTAATATACTCATCCTCATATTCAAGCAGTTTTTGTTTCACAGTAAAAGTTAAGGTTGTATTACTAAAGTTTTACCAGCAAAAAAATGAAACCATTGGTGAGAAAATCAGTACCATCAGTAAACAATTCTTAACTCAAAGGGGCAACTATCACCAATATTATAATCCATAAAAATGGCACTTGATCTTCATCAAGAGTGCAAAGTGAAAGGAAAAGTAAACCACTAATCTGAAAATATTTTAAAAGTTTATCAAAATTTAATCATTTTATTCAATTATACAAAATAAAATTCCATTTGATTCCTTAGAGAAAAAAATATAAAATTATTTGTATTAGCTAAGTAAATGCTGCAATTTGAATTTGATAAAGAAACTTTATTCTTCTTTAGTATAAACACTTCAGAAAACATAATTCTCAACATTTTCTTTTTAAAACAAATTTTGATGGGCCAGTGTTGTGACACAGGAGGTTAAGCCACAGCCTAAAGTCTTATTTTTTTTTTGCTTTTAGATATATATTTTTCAATTCTTATTTTCCATTTTACAATTTTGCAGTCATAGGGCCTCCTTGCTCCCCACCCCCTCTTCTCCTTCTCTCCCGCCACCTAGTCCTCTGTGTTTTGTAGTACAATAGTCTAACAAGTGTAGTCTTGACTGTAACTTTCTGTTCTTTATGTGGGTCATGACACTGCTGATATAAATAATGACAGAAAGTTTATAGTTATATTTAGAAGTTTCATTGGAAGCGTACTTTCAGCCGGAAGTAGAGTTGCATTCTGTTGATTTTCTTTGCTTCCTGGTACTCTGTTCTCCATTATATCCTTCGTTTGTGAGATTATAAATGAATGTTTGTCTACCTTTATTGAATTGAGACCCAGCTCTTCCACTTTCAATCCAGCTCCCTGCTGATGCTTTGGGGAAGGCATGGAAATTGGCACATATGCTTGGGTGCCCAACCCTACATAAAAGTTCTGAAAGCAGCTCCAGGTAGCTGGCTTCAGAGTGGCCCCATCCTACAAATTGTGGCCAATCGGGGAGTAAACCAAGGATGAGAGATCTTTCTTTCTCTTTCTCTCTCTTAGTCTGTAAATCTGTTTTTCAATAAACGATAAATAAACCTTTTTAAAAAGGAGTTAGAGAAGTCTATGATAATGATTAATGTTATGAAGCAACAACCTCAGCTACACTCTTGTATAATTTTCATAGTAAGAAGCTAAACCATTTACAAATCTATGTAATTTTATTTCTTCACTTTTTTGTCTCTTTGGAAGGTTTTGATATTATTTTTTTAAATAATTATGAAAGACTTCAACTACCAGTATGATTGCAAAACAAGGGTACCAGATATAGGCAAAATCTTAAATTGAACTATATTATATTTCATTTTATTTTTAAAAGATTTATTAATTTACTTGAAGGGCAAAGAAACTAGAAAAAGGCAGATCTTCCATTATCTGGTTCATTTCACAAACAGCCAAGCAACCAGATTGGGGCAGGCCAAAGCCAGCAACCAGGACTCTTATCCCGATTCCCACATAGGTGACAGGAGCCCAGGTACTTTGGGCATCTTCTGCTGTCTGTGTAAGTGCACTACGAGGAAACTGCATCAGAAATGGAATAGACAGAACTGGAATTGGCACTCAGTATGGGATGGTGGTTTTTGTAGGTCAGGTTTAGGGTCAGCTTCCCAGTCAAATAATGACACAATATGAGTGCACAAATCTAAGATCTCACAGAAAGTTGTTTCACACAGAGGCTACGTCACCTTGCAAAACATCGTTCCATATCAGAATGCTGGGATTCAAGCTCAGGCTCTGCTTCCCATTCCAAGTCTCTACTAATGTGCGTCCCTGGAAGTAGCAGGTCATGGAACAAATATTTGTTTCCCTGCCACTCAAGTGGGAAACCCATAGTGGTTTCCAGGATTCTGACGTTAATATGACTCTGCCATTCCAGGCATTTGAAAAGTGAACTAAAACATGAAAGTTCTCTATTCATTTTCTTTCTTTCTTTCTCTCTCTCTCTCTCCTTCTTTTTGTATATCTACATTCCAAATATATTTTAACACAGCCAAATATTTGGCAATTAATTGTGAATTAACGTGAGTATAATAAATATCATACCATACCTTTTTATTGTCTTTCTTCTTTGTTTTACTTTTGCTTTGTTCCCTGGCTTCACGAAGACCTTTCTGAGTAGGACCTTCTGGTGTATTTTCTTTTTCATAATTGTGACGAACTATAAGGTAGTACAAATTATATTTAGCATTTATACAATCTATCTGATCACTTATAACCACAAGACACCAACCAAGCTCTTAATTCAAATATTTTCAAAATAATTTAAAAGGATATTTAAATCAGGTCAAAATACCTTAAGTAAAATATCAAAGTTTAGTTCCCACAAAGTGCAGTGTTGTTACTGCAAAATTAATTAAAAGGCATGGAGAGTAAAGAGACAAATTTCAAATCATGTCATTTCCAGATTCCTCTTGCAAAGTTTTTTCTCTCACGTATTTTAAACAAAGTTGAAGATGACCAAAGGAGCAAATCGTAAGAAAAGACAAAATCTCCTAAGTGAACTGAATAATAAATGACATACTTTTTCAAAGAGCAAATTATATTAATCAAATACTATTACCTATGCTTTCCTATCTCAAAACCCAGGAGAAGCACAGGGCAGTAGCCACTACAGTTGCAATACTGGTCTTCCAGCTCTCCTGGAGGAGTCTTCCCGGATTCATCTGAGTGTGAAAACACTGACAGGAATATTCCTTTTATCTTTGTCATCTTTTCATATAAACACACTTATTTAGTCACACGTAACTCCCAACTGTTTCTAAACTGCAAGATGGGGCCCGGCGGCGTAGCCTAGCGGCTTAAGTCCTCGCCCTGAACGTGCCAAAATCCCATATAGGCGCCGGTTCTAATCCCGGTAGCTCCACTTCCCATCCAGCTCCTTGCTTGTGGCCTGGTAAAGAGCTGAGGACGGCCTAAAGCCTTGGGTTCCTGCATCCACGTGTGGGAGACCTGGAGGAGGTTCCAGGTTCCTGGCTTCGGATTGGCGCAATACCGGCCGTTGTGCTCACTTGGGGAGTGAATCATCGGATGGAAGATCTTCCTCTCTGTCTCTCCTCCTCTATATGTATCCGCCTTTCCAATGAAAATAATAAATCTCTAAACTGTAAGATGATGTCAAATAGCTGGTCAGAATATAATCAGTAACATTTGAATATACGAATCAGTTCAGTAGTGTAATTTTATCAGAGAAAAGATGATTAACAGACAAAAAAAAAAGGATGATTTTTTAGGACTATTTCAATGTCAAGGCTCTCAAGAAATCATGAGACAAGAAAGCCAAATAAAATGTGATAAATATTTAGTTTTTATAGATGGGGAGAAAAATCTTCAAAATAACTCTACAAATAACATAAAATAACAATATTCCAAAGCCCAGTCCTACATGAAAGTGCTTGAGATATCTGAGTTTCAGATTGCTTCTTCTTCCTCATGGTATTATCAGTTGCAGTTCCATAGCCTCTAAGAAGGTCAGGAATGGGGGAAGGGCAGCACTTACAGCATACTGAGACCAAGCAAATATCTTCATTTTTATTATGTTGCAATTTACCCTCCCATTCAAAGACCAATGGTGTCAATCTACTAAAGATAATTGAAAACAGTAATAATTAACCTTCACAGTTCACTGATCTTTTAATATCTAATAGCCATAGCTATAAATAATTTGTACATAGTGTTACACTATGTAACTGCTTAATAACTTTTTTATCTCATCTATGAATGGGGACTTTATACAGCAATATCCACAGGAAACAAAGGAGAACACAGTACGGAGAAAAATACAGTACTCCTGCAATTCCAGGAATATGAGCAGATATCTTATAGAATGTAAGATTACTAGGCACTACTTTATCAGAGAAATAAAGCTAAAAAGAAACAAAAAAATTTTTTAAGAATCACAGGTTCAAGTGATAATTCAAGAGGATTCAGTTTGGGAAGATATATTGCTGTTCCTCAAAATTAAATTACAAAAATATATGCTTTAGCAAACTTTCAGAAGTCTTTTTTTAAAACATTTATAGTAATAGTTTGAGAATACAATGGAATACACATACTGCTATAAGAATAATAATAATCATTCTCAATTATCAGTTAATAAACATTTATATTTTTATCAAATGAGTGTCATATTTACTTATAATAGCACAAATCAGAGGTTCAGACACTCAAATCTGTATCACATTCATGGTTAATATAGATAATTGTGACAATGCCTTAGGCATTTCCTAATGCTTAGTCATACCCTAGCAGTGTCTGTGTCTCTATCATCATATCCTCCAATTTACTATCTACAGCATTTTATTGACAAATCCTACAGGACCACTTGCTGTTCCACAGTTACCAAAATTTTTCTCTACTGTAATCATCATTTTAAGGAATGTATAATTCCTTCAAGGAAATAAGACAAATCTCAAATAAATAAGTACCTCTTCAATTATAGAAAATATATTTATTGTACCTAACAATACAAACCTGCATGAATTCAATGATTCATTTATTTATGTATAAATTCATTCAGTTTAAATATTTCATGAAGAATAACTCACTGTTTATAATTTTTCCTAGGAATTTTTGTATTATTCCATATACCATACAGGAACAAATTGAGAATTAAAAACTCATCAGTGACAACGGTAGGCTGCAAGTTATTAATATTCTAGGCTAAAAAATGGGTTATTTGTTTTATTTTCATAATTAAAATTTCATTTAGATTATCAAATGTATTTAAACTTACTTGGTAACTCTGCTCTAAACTAGTCCAAATGATTGTCTCATTCCTTCAGTTTGGACTAAAAAATAATTATTCTGTATTGTTCTTAATTATAACAGTAAATGACAATTTGTTGCTTTCTAACATCAAAGCCGATAGCGTTACCTTTCAAGAATCTCTAGTTCCACCAACCTCTGCCCAAAAATGGACAAATGTATCATTAGAAGGAAGACAGAGAGGTAAGGAATAAGGCCAGCCAGAGGCAGAGGGATATTTAAATTAAGCTGAGAAGTGAGTAAACCAATGAACAGAAAGGAAGTAAAATAAGAAAATAATTCTGAATAATCTCATATAATATAAACAAAAAAACAATAATGAAATAAGGATTTATCAAGAGCGCTGTCATTTCAATATTCAGTCCTTGGCTAAATAGGATCCCAAATTCAAGCCCTTGGGAGATGGATAGTCTGAAATCACCAGAAGCTTAGGAAAATACATTGCCAGCCCATATGTAAAACTAGAATGCAAGAGGTTAACAGCTTAAAATTATTTAGCACACAATTCTAGGAACTAATTTTATGTAACCATTTTTTATACAAACTAAACATATTCATCTTAGGTCAGAATGCATTCTTTTCATTAAAAGCCACTTTAAAATGCACAAATAAAAATACAATCACAAATTCATCTTAAAAAAAAACTTATAAATGTCAGGCTGTGTAATGGGTTCTTTTATAACTAAGGCCTTAATTATAACTTAATTGTGTAAGTTACCTATAAACCAACCATTAGTCTATTTTAGTGGAAATATCATGGAGAAGTGTACAAGAGTGTAAATTATTAAACTGTAATGAATCTTTACTAGTTAACTAATATAAATGTAAACCAAATATATAAAGCTTCACAACCTTTAAATTTTTTTAGATTTAACATTTTTTACAACTTTAGTCACATTTAAAGTTACAGCTCCTAAGAGCATCAAAATTTACACTACATTTTTATATTTGCACAGTATTGGATTCTCCTATCAATGCAAGTATGAATATAGTTTCTGATGTTGTCAACTAGATGTTTTACAATAAATTCGATAAGGAAAATATGTAGTCACATGACATAAAATCATGAAAATGATATGGGGTATACATTTCAATATTCTTCTTTGCATATGTTTAACAGATATGCACTTACACTATGTAAATGTTTTATTCTTTAATATAATAACATTGTAGCATAAAATCCTCTGCATGAATTTTAGAGACTCTGTATTGTTGTATGACAACTATATTTTAACATTTACTTGACAACAGAAAGTAGGAGTATTTACACTATTCTGTTTCTATAAATAGGAATACAATGAACACGCACATGGTCTCTTTGGGTGTCACTGAGTGTAACTGATATTTTGTTAACATTAGGAAAAATAACAAGAAGGGAAGATGAATAGACAGAACAAAGAGGAATTTCAGGCAGTGAAATTATTATGTGATATTATGTTAGTTATATGTCTATGTAAATTTGTCAAAGCCCATAAGAACGTGCATTAGGTGAACATAAATATAAATGATGGACTTATGAAGATAATGTAGACTCTTCAATTGTAACAAACATATTGCTCTGGGGTGTTCATAGCGATGGAATTCATACGTGTGTGAGGACAAGAAATACATGAGAAATCACTATCTCCTGCTCAGTTTTGCTAAGAACATAAAATTACTATAAATACGAAGAGTATGGAAGGAAATTGAGCCAAACCTCAAGAGAAACACAATGACCATGTTATGGGAACATCTGGCTTCTGAAAGCTAACACCCCACATTTCAACTGAGAACAGTAAGTATTGAATGAAAAGAAAGGAAAAAATTTTAAATGAGAATTTTGATTTTTTGAAAGACATAGCAACAAATATTTAATGGGATGAGAAGGGGGGAGAAAGAGATTTTCTTTATATAAAGCTAGAGATATGTCTATATATCTATTTAAAAGCATATCTAGATATATACATATAGAGTTAGAGATATTTCTAGATAAATATAGATATAGATAGATAGACAGATTTTTTCTTTTATTCTTTTATTCCTGGTTCACTGCCCAAATTCCCACACTGCTAAGACTGAACCCAACAGATGTCAGCAGCCTAGAATTCCATCCAAAACTCCCATGTAGAGGCAGGAACCTAAGCACTTATACTCTTAAGTCCTCACCACTACCTCACATACTGTGCTTTAGCAGGAAACTGAAATAGGAAGTAAAGGCAGGAGTATCAAAAACTCCTACATTAGGTGAGATTGTCTCCAACAGCAACTTCACTGGTGAAGTCGTTAACATTTACCCAAAAATGCTTTTACATCTCAGAGAACACAATGAATGGCCTACTAGAAATAATGTCATATTACCATAATTAAGAAAACTCCCCATTTTCCATCCTTCTATTCCAGAGTTTCAAATCTTTAAGATCAACTATAACGAAGTATAATTTATACACAATAAAATACACAGATTTTAAGTGTTCAATTCGGTGAATTTGGGAAATACAATCCTTCACACAGACACACCAAATTCAAAATATGAAGTATTTTTACCACATAATTAATTTTTCACCTTATACTTTCACTTATAAATTTCAACTTATACTGCTGTAATTATTTCAATGACACACAATTCACCTATAAAATTAAAGAAGAAAATCTTGTATTTATTACAATCAAAATTTAATATATTTTAAATGAAGCAAGTTTTACAAACATATCAAAATTCTACATATTTATGTTCTATCATGGTATTTTGATACCTGAAATAATTATATAATATCCAATCACGGTAAACATATCTACTGCTTCAAACATCTAATACTTCTTTATGGTAAAAAAAAAAAAAAACAAATTTATTCTAGTGGTGTTTAACATTTCGGATTTTCAGTAATCCTGGCACATGTTCTCTTTGATCCAAAGGAAATACCTTATAATTTCTTGTACTAAAAGGTATCAGTGTTCAGTTATGATAAAATGTCCATATTTCACTCTAATTCAAGAAAGATATTTTTATTGGATATATAATTCTAAAATAAACACTTCCTACACTTTAAAAATATTTTTGTTGCTTCTAGTTTCCATTAATTTTTTTGTACAAGAAATCATTCTTTATTTCTATTATTAGCTGCCATTATGGAACAGGCCTTTGCTCTCCAGCTGTTTCAAGGGTTTTTTTGAACTTAAATATTCAAAGGCTTGCATATGATTTTTCCTGGAGTATCCTTCTTTGTGAGTGTTTACCTGTGTTCTTGGATCTGTAAATTGGTATATAAATTGGCTCTCCTACAACAGAACACTTTCACATTCATTTTCCATGTGGAGCTGCCTCTCTGGAATCCCTTCTATGATTTTACGTGACTAGTCCTTATCATGTTTTCTCGTCCACTGGGCCATGACAGAATCCATTCCCACAAGCACTAACACACAGACCACACATTCAGGTAAAGTGACTTGCAGAAAGTAAAACCAATGTCCCATCTGATTCTTTCATCCTTACACACACACAATTATTTCTGGAGCAGTCAGTTTCTCTAGCTTCCTGAAAGCAAACGAGTCTCTAATTCATTCAAGATCCTGACATTGCATAGCGGAAGGAATATCAACACAGACAAATGACCTATTTTTTTGTAACTCAAGCTTTCATCTTGTCAGTTCTTTCTCCCAGAAACTGGCTGTTTATACCTTTTAAATAATCTTTTCCTCCTCATATGTGAGTTGTGGCTTTCAAGATTTCAACATGTGAAACTTTACTCTTTTGTGTTGTTTCTTTTGGAATCATCATAATCACCACTTGGGTAGCTTCGGCCATAAACTAAACACATACAGTCAACTCCCTCACAAATTGTGCCTCCATCCTTGCTGACCACTGCCACAGAATCCACCTGCTTTAACGAGACTAAATAGTCTGACTTTGTAACTCATAATGATTATATCTTTCCTGGCATTCACCTCTCTGGAAACTTGCTCATAAACAAAGCCATGGTGACAGTGGAAGTCACCTTGCAATTTTCCTTTTGTCATCTGTCCTCTGTGATTTATGCTATGTTCAAATGCCTAAAAGTTGCTTCATTTATATAGCTTAGTTTTGGGATAATTTATGGAAAGAAGACTAATACTGTAACAGGAGTTCCATCACAGCCAGAAGTAGAAATCCCTTCAAGACAGTTGACATTTTTTCTCTAAAATTAGTCAATACAGTATCATACCCATATTTTCTATTAATTTTGCATTAACAGTTTGTGAAAGTTACCATATCACCTTTTTTTTTTCAGTATTTTTAGGACGCTGACCAGTTACAAAGTTGAAAATTCACCAAATAATACTGGAGTTTCACTACATTTTGTTTTTACCTTTAATTTCAGGAACATGACAAATATGTCCTGTATCTATGTTCTTCAATGTTTCTTGAAGTCCAGAAACCTAAACAATAGAATTCAGATACTGGGTCATATTCTAAATCAGTTTTAAAATATTAAAATGTAATGGCTAGATGTTGATTGCAAAGTACTGAAATACAAATCTCTTGGATTAATGGTGATAAATTTTTTCCTTTAAAGATAAATTTTAACAAAAAGATGACACAATTTCAATTTAAAATTCAATCTCACAAGCAATTATTCATTGCTATTGTAATGGGGTGCAAGCTGGTTATTAGCTAGCACCTGCTTGCCAGGTTGACATTGCAGACAGTGCAAAAATGGAGGTTCCAGGCCTGCCCTTCCCACCTCCTCCCTGCCACTCAATTTGATTGAATGCATGAAACCGAATGCCGGGGTTCCTCACAGATGCCCTGCCCCTCTTGCCTCTGACATCATTCAAGTTCATTAACAGTGTGGAAGTGGCTCCAGAGGCTCAGCACACCTACCCCTATTGCCTCCTACTGTGCTAGGTCATATTAATTAACCACAGGGAAACCTTGGGCGCAGGAGCTCCCTTCCTGCCTCCAAACACTTAGATAACTGAATATATGGAAATCTTGTTTGTCCTATACGTCAAGCCAGACTCCACCTTTCCTAACTCTCCTGCTCATGCTCAAGCCACTTCAGCAACACTCAGGGGACATGTACTGCCTCCCCCTGGTGATGAAACCATGGAAGTAACAAACTTACTCATTCCCTTCTGGGATGTGTGTCGCATTGTCAGTCTCAACATCCAAACCAAACGGGATGAAAATCCGTCTCCTTAGGTATGCATTACAGTTCCCTTGTCCGCTAACAAAAACCAATGCTTTATTGGATTTTTTTTTCCTTTTTCTTTCTTTTTCACTTTTTGAATGTTTTCTTACAGTACAAGAAATTGTTTTAAGAGCTTCAGGCTGTCTTGATATGTTCCCTGCCCTGCACTATGTTCAGCTACCTTCTACACTGAATCACAGAAAAGGTTCATGGGAACTGAAATTGAAGTCAATTTTGATACAAAATAAACACTGAAACTAACAGACTGTTCATAATGCTCATTTTTCATAAATATTTTGAAGATCCTTATGCTTATATGCTAAATTATACTTTATCTTCCTTGGATCAAGGAATTCTCAGAATTGTGAACAACAGTTTCACTAATTTTGAAAAAGCAAATAAATAAATAATAGTATTTTATTTGAATTGAAAACAGTTATTCACTATTTATTACTACTGCCAGAATTTGACACATATAACTCTTACTAGCTTCTTGTCATCTTAGAGCTCATTTTCCCTCTAATAAACTATGTAGCATTAATGCTTCAATTTCCTACCCTTATGAAAATACCATGTTTAAAAAGTAAAACTGCACTAAGATAAGGTGTTCAAGGAAGTGATAAGAAATCCAGATACAAAAACTCAGAGGCTTCTCTAATATTCTTAGCTCACATGCTCAAGGTTTCAGTTCCAAGTGAATTCTCAGAGCTGGTTACAACCAACGTGAAAGTATAAGAGGAGATACCTCTTCTACATTTAAATTGTCAGAGAAATATTAATATATGTTAATATATTTTCACTGCATGCATATTCCAATAAATTCTTACTGTGGCTTGCTAATGCAATAATGGGTTCAATTAAAAAGCTAATCAATTCTTGGTTACGGCCTCAGGATATATCTTATAACCACATTCTGACAGAAAATATATAAAGTTGGTTGGTAACAGATCACTGTTTCTACCAATGATACCTAAACAAACACTGTTATTTAAGTGATAAACTTAGCTGGTTGCCAAAGGACACGCCTACAGATAAAATAGCGTTAATTCTGCACCCCTTACCCTAGTTTGTGGAATAACATAATTGATTTTAGCATTAGATTGCTGTGCAGAAAAATCTGATCATCACTTAGCAACCTGTGTTGAACTTTTTTTACCTGCATGTAATAAAAATATTTTTTAAAAGATGGCATATGAATTGTCAAGACTAAGCAAAAGGTGATTTATTTATATGTGTGTGTGTGTGTGTGTGTGTGTGTGTGTGTGTGTGTGTATAAGTTATTATCAAGAACTGTGTGCTGCGATTGTTGTGTGGGTTGGTTCTCCATCCAGCATCAATAGGAGTGTTCTTCATTTGTGGACTCCTGTTATTTGGCGCACAGGCAAAGGAATGCTCAAAGAACCAGATCTTAAATAGATCTGACTGAGAGAAGGGTGACATACCTAAACTTTAACTATTTAATTTCAGATTGTAATAAATAGCTCTTTAGAATTTTCCAATCAGTGTTTCCCAAATTTGGATTTTAAAACGGTGAAAGTGGAAGTTATTAGAAATTATGATATGAAAAGAATTATAAATCAGGACTGGCTGAAACATGAGATATAGAGTGCTGTGTGTGTAGAAAAGAACAGGAATATATCCAACCCAAGAGAATAAAGTGTAAAGGTTGTTTTTCTTTTTATTTATCTGTTTTCATTTTACTTGAAACTCGGAGAGACACAGAGACAGACAAGAGATCTTCCATTCATTGGATCACTCCTCAAATGTCCACAAGAGGTGGACCAGGATAACATCAGTAGGCCAGGACTCAGTTCAGAACTTCCACTTAGATAGCAAGGATATAATTATTTGAGTCATTAACTGTTGCCTACCAAGGTGTGTAACAGCAGCAAGCTGGATCAGAAGCACAGTAGACAACATTTGAACTCAAATATGGGATGCAGAGGGTACCAACTAGTGATTAATTACTACAACAAATTCCCTTCAAGCATTCTATTTCTGAGGGAGGAGAAGCAAGAGGTCCACCATGAGTGTCTTGATTTACCTCTCTAGTTAACAAAATCCAAGTATGGGGTCCAGTAGCATGGCCTAATAGGCACCTATGGTGCCAGCATCCCATATGCACACAGGAGTCCCAGCTGTTCCACTTCTGATCCAGCTCCCAGCTAACGGCCTGGGAAAGCAGCTAAGGATGGCTTAAGTGCTTGGGCTCCTGAAGCCACATGCAAGAGCCAGATGGGGCCCCTAACTCCTGGGTTCAGATTTTCCCAAATCTGGTTATGTTGGTCATCTGTGGAGTGACCAGAAGATAGAAGAGTTAACTGTCTCACCATCTTGTCCTCTAAATTTGCCTATCAAATGAAAAAAAAACAAATCTTTTTTTAAGTTATTTATCGTTGTGTAACAAATGACTAGTTTATAGCACAACTAGCATTCATATCCTTTTTTATTTGTAAGGTAGATTTTACAAAGAAGTTTGTACTTCAAGAAACTTGTCAAAGGTCAATGTTTGTAGTTGTAAAGCTGGCATATAAATACAAGCTGATCACAGTGGTTGAATTTATTTGTCTTCTAAACACACTTTAATAATGTCCTATACATTTATGACTCTTTAAAAATACTTAACATCCATATACATAGTCTTTAAGATACATACTTTTTTCTGAATGTTTCCAAAGGAATGTTTTTGACATGAAAATTGTGAAAAAAGGTATATCAGAAACAAAATATTTCTACTTCAGTTATAGAAATGATTTACAAATCATGCTGAAGTATCTCTGATTGCCTCTTTACCTGTCCAATTGCTCTGTCTCTCTCCAAAGAGGTCAGCATCTTCTCCTTCAGTAAAATGTGGTGCTTCTCATGCAGCACTCTTATTGTTGGTTCGTAAGAGGCATAATGTAGCTTCAATCTAGGAAAAACAAAAGGCCATTGCATCATGAGGGATTATGCGTTGAATCAATGATTTTCATGTGGCATATAGACATGGTCTGACTTTGGAATGAGCATGAATAAAAGCAGAAAGGTCAACACACTAGAAACCAAAAGGAAAGAAGCTATTACTTAGCACAGAACCCCACAGCAACTTGGGAAGGAAGCAGGTTAAGCACAGGAAAAGCCAGCAATGCCCTTAATATGTACCTATTTCCTTCTAGCCCCTCTTGGCTGCTTTCAAATATTTACCTAGATGACCACTGCTCTTTTCTGAAATTTACAAAATAAAAACATTGTCAGTTTAATCAACCCAGCAACAATTTTTTAATTATTATTTTATTTTAATAATCTTTACATAGTTGATTAGGGCACAAAGGCTACAGGAAAGTGGGAAAGACCATTATTTTCACAATTTTTTTTTTATGTCTGGGGTAAGGGGACAGATAAAGGGAGAAGCCCCACCCAGCTCCCACCCATCCCAGGGTCCCCGACATGGGGCATGCTCTGAGGCACTGCTCAAGTGGTTTTGATAGTTCGACAATTTTGAATTGCTGCCAATCTCACCATTCCAAGTGTGATGAAATCTCTCCAGAATCTACTGGCTGACATAGTCCACCGTAGAGTCTCTGTTTGCTCAGATATTAATGGCAAACACTTGGCTGAGGTAGATGATCAATTTGTTCTGTCCTCCATCCTGTTGTGGTACCAGGTGTCCTCTGTAAGTTCTGATAGACTGCCACATCCTCCATGTGCACCTGGATATGCTGTCTACTGCTCCATCTAAGCCACTGAAGGGGCTCAGCTCTGACACATGCATTCCACAGTAGGAACATGGAACCTGCAATTCTCTCCATGGTTGGGATTCTGAGATCAGCAATTCAGTTGGGTGGATCCCCAGAGAAACTTCATCTGAGGTGATCACAGACCTAATTTTTTTTCTCCACTCATTTATTCATTAATTACATTGTAATACATGACACAATTTCATAGGTACTGGGATTCTCCCCCCTTTACCCCAAACCCTTCACCCCATGGTGGATTCCTTCACCTTGATGCATAACCACAGCTCAAGTTCCGTTGGGATTCCCTCATTACAAGCACACACAATACATACAGAATCCAGCATCCCACTGTCCAGTCAAGCTCAACGGCCTCCTAGGGACGCCCTCTCACGTTTGAAGGCAGAGCCAGCAGAGCATCACCCCGATCAATTAGAAGCTCCAACATATCATCAGCAACAATCCAGGTACGATGAGACTGGGTGCAGAGTCCACTGATTGACATAGTCCATCTTAGAGTTTCCCCTTGTCCAGTTTTTCGCTGCAAACATATAGCTGAGGTGGTTGATTGATCTACTCCATCTTCCATCTTTTCTTGGTTAATGTTTGATTCCTCCATTTTGTTCAGGGGAATCCCCAAAGAAACTTTGAGGTGTTCCCAGTCCAGGTTCATACATGTACTAGGAAGCACAGTGCCCGCCACAGTCCATCACTCCGATCAGCTGGTGGTTGTAACCCCTGGGTTGGTTCTATTCTGAGCCCTGACCTCCATTGGAACCAATGAGTATTGCAGCCCTTCCCGGCTCTGCCCATCACACACTCGTCCCTCACCTAAACCAGTGGGAGGTGTGCTGGTTGGGTGCTGCATTCCCTACTGGCACAGGCCATTTCACCTTTGCATTTTGTGTTTTGTACTGTTTTAATTGCAACCAGACCTGGCCAGGCCCCCACACAGTTCCAGCGCTCGGATTTGCCAATGGATGACGTGAACTGACTCAGACTGGTCTGCCCCCAACCCGAGCACAGACCTAATTATGTGTGCTTGCCAATACAGGGTCCGGTATATTCTGTCGCCCCAATCAGCTTATGAATATGCTGGTGGTTGTAATTGCTGGGTCAGTTTTGTTTCCAGTCCTGTCTTCCTCATGAAGCAATGGGTGTTATAGTCCAGCCTGATTCTGCCCACAACACACTTGGCCCTCACACAAATCAGTGGGAGCTGCAGCCTTGTTGGAGTGACCCACAATAAACCCCACCAGACCCATCCCCTGCCCTGGTTCCTCTACTTGCCAGTATGTACAGCAGCCTGGTCCAGTCTGTCCTATATCCCATTCAGCTCTTATACATGACAATGGGCATTGAAGCCTATTCAACCGAACCAGCCCCACTATCCAGCCTACACACATGTTGGTGGGTGTCATTCTGTCTAGCCACGCCTGCCCCAGTCCTGGTTTTCATGCTCTCCAGTGGGAGTGGTAACCAGCAACAATTTTTAAAAAGGCGAGAAATAAAATAAATTGGATGATTAAATATTCACATCAAAAACTAAGATACCTTGAAAGCAAACTTCAACAATCTATACTTAAAATTAAACATACAGAGTATTTTAATACCTCAGAATAAAAAATTCAATAACATACAATCAAAAATATTTAATGTATTTTAACTTGAAAATTCCTCAAAATGTTTTTTCCAGTTTGACTGAACTGTAATTTACATGCAGTGTTATATACAGACAGATCTTATATTTTACAGTTCAAAGAGTTAACCACCTATACAATCCATATGATTATCAAAGTAAAAATATTCATAGCATAATGGCATAGGCAGCTAATCCTACACTTGCAAGTGCCAGCATCCCATGCAGGCACTAATTCATGTCCCAGCAGATCCACTTCTGATCCAGCTTCCTGCTTATGGCCTGGGAAGGCAGTGTGGGATGATCCAAGTCCTCAGGCCTCTACACTCAGGTAAGAGACTCAGAAGCTCCAGACTCCTGGCTTCGCATCCATTTAGCTCCAGAAACTGGCCATTTGGGGAGAGAACAGAGGAGGGAATCTCTGTCTCTCCTTTGTAAAATCTGCCTTCAAACAAATAATTTTTAATAAAAAGAATATTTCTAACACATACACCAGAAGATTGTGGAGTTTCACAAATGTGGTACCATAGAATAGGTTCTACTTTGAAATAGTCTTTCACTTAGCATACTGATCCTTATGTATTGTTGACCTTTCCAGGCATTTAATTTAACAATGGCCATACACTTTGCAAATGTACCATTAGGTGATCTAATTATTGTAAGAGCATAACAAAGTATCCTTACACAAACTAAGATGGCTGCAGCATCACTAAGTAACACAGTCTCAAGGGATAGTATTACATTTTCAGTCTGTTGTTAACTGAAACTTTATTAGTTCACTAGGCAGTGCATAATTATAACTTATTTATCCAGTATTCTTGCAGATGTTAATCAGCTGTTTTCAATTTTGGCAATAATAGATAATGCTGATGTGAACATTTTTATACAAGTGTTATAGAATTTTATAGATCTATACATATGTATGCATATACCTATCTATATATATAATTTTCTTTGGATAAACACTAAGGGACTAAGTAGACAAGCTGTCAGTTATAGTTTCAACATCAATATATGACTCTCCTGATAACTCTATCTCCTCATTAATATTTGTTGAAAAGTTACCAACATTTATCAATTTAATTATTAATTTTATCAATTTTATTATATTTTCAAATAATTAACATTTTGATTTGTTCTTCTATTGCTACTTTACTGATTTCAGATATTTTACTTCATTTATTCTCTTTTTGTGTGTGATTGATTCTTTTTAAATCTTTGAATATGAATGATTGTATAATTTATTATAAAAATCATCCTATATAAACATTCAATCCTATCAATTTCACTTCAAGCTGCTTTGGACCACACATTTTGATATGCTGTATTTTTAAGCATTTAGCTCAAAATACAAGTGTTTGTAGTATCTGAAATAAGGTACTGATTTGCCACTTATTTCAGAAATTCCTATTGACACTTTCATTTATTCCTAAATTCATTTGCATATGTGGAAAACATTTTCATATATTAATTCCTTGAAATTTAAAAAGACTTAAACTACAGCCTTATAGGTGATCTAGTTTGTCAAACATTACAGATGCACCTGAAAAGTCTAAAGTAGCCCTCTTCCTAATGTCCTTATGACGAATTATTATTCCTTTTATTGATGTGGAATTGCCCCCTTTTTCCTCTGGCTCTCAGGATATCCCTGGAAATGCCATTTTCATGGCAACTTTCCCAAGGCACTATTAACTTTGAAAGGTATCCCCATCATTTGCTTAAAAAAAAATCTAACATTTTATCTGTAGAGTAAGCTTCAGCAAAGGTCCCAAAAGTACCAGATTGACCTCCAAGACATATTGCTAATCCCCATTGTGCATGTTAAGTTGATGTGTGACAGAGATAAAAGAGGCTACACATTTCAACTGCTGTGACAGTCAGTAAGCATATAGTAGCAAGCAGGTGTGTCGCCAAAGACTGAATTCTGTACTACTTGGTGGAGATGGCTGGAATGTAAGGCTAGACACAGAAGTATTTATTGGCCTTACACCAGTTCCTTGAGGCAATGAACCTAACAACCCTGCAAAAACTGTAGTGAATGAAGTAAATTCATAGACAGGATGGCTCTAAGAAACCTGAAAACAAAGGGCAACCAACACTGAGCCAAATGGCAATGTCTGAGCTTCACTGGCAGACCACAGAGGAAGGACTTAAGAGCACAGCAAATATGAATAGTTGTGATTGCCCCATATCTTCAGTAAAATGACCTAACACCATTTACCAGAGTGACTGTACAATAAGGATATTTTAAGGAGTTACCACTGAAAACAGCAACATTATGACTCTTGTGTCAGAACAAGAGTCTTCACAGGCAGGAAACAAGCAGGGTTCTGGCTAAAGTTTGGCACACGGTTGGTTTATTTGATCTGCGAGTACACTGGTGGTGAATTCCAATGCTCCCTAATGAGTTAACTGAATTCATACAATTGAAAAGTTAAGTGTATTATCAGATTAAGAATGCCATGTCCAGTCTCTTCATTAGGAATCAGAATACATCCATGAGAGGCTACCTCATATTTGCCCTTGGTTTTGTTCATTTTATTAGCCTTTATTCTGTGGGACTCATGTTTCTTTCTTTTCAGTTTTTTTTGCTCTTCATGGTCCAGGTTTATTATTTTCTATTGTTCTCTTGTCCTGTATGTTGATTTGTTCACTTGCAATGTCCAGTCTGCTAATGTCATTAGATTCTCATCACAAATATTATGCTTATAAATCCTGCATTAAAGCTCAGTATAATTTAACTCCTGCATGCCACTGCAATAGCAAAGTCCTACATTTACTCATCTTCGTATTTCGATCTAGCAACAGACTATCTGGCACAGAGTAGATATTCAGCAAATGCTGAATCTGTAATTTTTCCTCAAACTTTGTATAACTGCCAAATTATTAAACGCTAATTAAGGATTCTGCAATAAATATGCTAAGAAGTAAGAGCAACTTACCCTTTGAGGTCATTAATTAATTTGTTTTTTTCCTGGAGTATTCGCTTGTGATGTATACGATGAAAGTCACGTTCTTTCTGAGTTTTCAACAGCTCTTCTCTAGCCTTGCTGGAAAAAAAAGAATAATAATGTTAAGTATCACTACTAATTCCGTGCTAAAAAAAATTAATCTTCGGTTCAAATCCAGCCCTGACAAATTTGAAGCATGAAAAACAAAGTTTCCACAGAATTCTCACTGAAGGACCGTATCCAGTGTAACTTGGCTGAAGATAATAACGCATATTGGATTAAGGAATGAAGGAGAAAAACATGGTTTTAACAATACGGCTGATAAACATCTCATTTAAGTAAAAGAGAATTAAATGGATACTGCTACAAAATACTTCCAAATTATAATCTATTGAGTACATATAATCAAAATACAAATAACACACATTAACTCAAAATAATCACAAGAAAAAGGATACAGACTTAAACTCTGAATGTTCTAGAATCATATTGTTCTAAATGATTTACTTCTGCTAATTGGGAAAAGAAAGCTTATATATTTGGGGGGGGAGGGAAGACCAAGAATTTACTTTGATAATTCACATGAGAAAAACATACATCATCAATTCAATTAGTAGAAATAATTTCCAAGTTAATGAGGTAGCCTTTTACTCTCAGCAATATAAGAAAGCTGCAACATCTTCTGCAAACAAAGGCATTCTTTCTAAGTCCAAATTCTAAGTGCAAAATTAATGGGCACGTTTCTCCCATCTCTCTAAAGCAACTGAGTTTCCATATAATAACACAAAACATAATTTATAATAATGAGCAGCTCTAACCACCTTGGATAACTAGGAAATACCACTGTTCTGTGACTTTCACATTCTAAAAAAAAAAAAAAGCAGAATGAATTACAGCAGTGCCATGAAATTGGAATCTGAAAGGAAGAAATCTGCTTCTCTGTGTCAAAGATTTCAAAATTCAAATTCCTGAGTAACAAATGCACACAAGTGGAGTGCGGAGAAGCAGTCTGGAGTGCTGTCAAAGAAGCCCTTCGGATGGGGGAAGGCTTTCAGGCTCCTGAGGGGGCACATGCCGATCAGTGTGACTTCTCGCTGCAAGATTAGATTACATGTAGGCCATAATGAGTTATTTGATCCATTCCGGCACATTCCTTTCCTCAACCCCCTCACCTGTATTGTTCTTCCCTTTATTGTGTTTTTTCTTGTTTGGCTGTTGGTTTTTATTACATATGGAAAAGCAATGTATAAAAAATTCAACAATACTAAAACCTTCGATTACACTATATGGAGACAATCTTTCAAGTGAAATAAACTGTTGGTTCAAATATTCAGTCTTGAAAAATCATCTGAGGAATTTGCCCATGATAAGATCAACACTACTGTTTCTAGGTTTAAACTTTGTGTGTGTGTGTGTGTGTGAAAGAGAAAGAATTCTGTTTCCTAAAGGAAGAAAAAACAAGGATTAAGACAACCACAAGGACCAGTGTTGTGGTGTACCAGGTTAAGCTGAGATTTGCAGTATCAGAATCCCCTATGAGCACTATCCTGGCTGTTCTACTTCCTGCTAATAAGCCAGGGAAAGCATTAGAACATGTCCCAAGTTCTGGGGCCCTTGCACCCACATGGGAAACACAAAAGTTCCAGGCTCCTGGCTTCATCCTGGCCTAGTTTCAGATGTTGCTGATTTTGGGAAAATGAATCAGCAATTGGAAAATCAAGCTCTTGCTCTCATCTAGCTCTCAGCTTGCTCTCTCTCTCTCTCTCTCTTCCTGCTTTTCAAATAAATAATATTTAAAGAATAATGATATTGAGTTTGAGGGGCCCAAGCAGTAGCCTAGTGGCTATATCTTCCCCTTGCATGCATCAGAATCCTATACGGACGCTAGTTTGAATCCTGGTAGCTCCACTTCCAACCCAGCTCCCTGCTTGTGGCGTGGAGGGCAGTAGAGGATGGCCCAAAGCCTTGGGATCCTGTACACACATGGGAGATCCAGAACAATCTCCTGGCTCCTGGCTTTGGATCGGCTTAGCTCCAGCCATTACAACCACTTGGGAAGTGAACCAGCACATGCAAGATCTTCTTCTTTGTAAAATTGCCTTTCCAATTAAAAAAAAAAAGCACATGAATTTGAAAAGAGATAATATCCTCATTTTCTGTAACAAAACAACAAAAACAAAATCCTTTGGATTAACGTGAGTTTTGAACTGTGATTGTATAACTACAAATAGTGATACCAACAGGCACTTTTTCTCAGTGAGCACAGTGGCTTCCACACATCGATGGCCTGCGAGGATTTAGCAGTGTATTCAGTCTCACCGTTTTCAAGCCATACATTCGGTTTTTCCTCTATGCACACAATTACTTTTCTCTACTTGCTGAACACTAACTCATGTAACTACTTCAAAAACATCAATGAGGTACCACCTAACGCCAGTAAGACTGGCCCACATGAATAAAAGCACCAACAACACTTGTTGGCGAGGTTGCGGGGAAAAGGGAACCCTACTCCACTGCTGGTGGGGCTGCAGGCTGGTACAGCCTCTATGGAAATCAGTATGGAGAACATTCAAACAACTCAAATTCAACATACTGTATGATTCAGCAATAGCACTCCTAGGAATATATCCAGAACAAGTGTTTTATGAGAAACCAACATGCACTCCTATGCTCATAGCAGCACAATCAGTAATTGCAAAAACATGGAAACAACCAAAATGCCCATCAGTAGAGGATTGGATAAGAAAGATATGGTTCATCTACTCCATGGAATACTACTCAGCTATTAAAAAAAACAAAATGCAGTTCTTTGTGGCCAAATGGGCCAAACTGGAAACCATAATGCTAAGGGAAATGAGCCAATCCCAAAAGGTTAAATACCACGTTTGCCTTAATTTAAGATGATATGATGTTATGTATAACATGTTATGTTATGAATGTTATATGTTGTATATAAACTAAAATTGAAGTGTAGGTGAGGTGGTCACAGAGGGTGGCTGGGAACTCGCATTTACTTTTAACATATTGGTTACTCATTACTATGTCAATTAATTCCATAATGATGTAAATTTTTGCTGATGGTATGTTGGAGCTTTCAATTGACTGGGATGATACTCTGCTGGCTCTGTCTTCAGACCAGAGATGGTATACCTAAGAAGCCGTTGAACTTGACTGGACAATAAGATGCTGGACTCTATGTTTGCTATATGCTTGCAATGGGGGAATCTCAACTGAACTTGAGCTGTGGTTATGCAACAAGGTGGAGGAATCCACCATGGTGGGAGGATTTGGGGAGAGGGGGGAGAACCCAAGTACCTATGTAACTGTGTCACATAATACAATGTAATTAATGAAGTAAAAATTAAAAAAAAATAAAATAAAAAACCTTGAATTGTTATTTTACTACTATTGGTTTCAGTTATCAAAGGAAATAAAAAGCCGGTGATGCCCATGTTGCACTGGCTATAGAATTAACACTCAGTTTCTCAGCTATTTCTTAAAAGATGTCTCTGAAGAACATTAGAGCACAGTATTTAATGGGTTTGACAGTGACACTTTTCCATTTAAATTTTAAAACTCAACAATGACAACCCAATTTACTAAACTGAGCCATCCTTTTATTTCTATTATCAGGCTGATGATTTCTACAATGATCTGGGATGACTCCAGGACACAAATCAGTGTCCATATGGGATGCTGTCACTTTCAGGTAGAAGAATAGCCTGTTGAGCCACCATGCCTGCCTCCATCAAGTTTTCTACTATATAAAGTCTGTTATCACAATGCTTTGGCCAATATGTTTCTATCGCAAAAGTAAGGAAAAGTAATTTTCCCTCAAATATTAATATGAATAGTTTATTTTTAAATATTGGTGCAAGAGTTTCATATATTCAGTGTTGACAAAAACAGTACTAGAGTTACAGAAGATTTATATCTTAATAAAATCCATACTTAAAAGTTAAACCGTATGCATTTTTCAAATTTTTACGTTATGGATGTCAGAAACACAATCTGTCCTATTGAGATCATGTTCAGATTCATTAAGAAAAGTGCATTGGATTTGTGATGACTCTTCTGGGCATCAGACTGTTCTGCAGTTTCACAGTATTTCCCCAGTTTCACCTACTCCAAAATATTCATATTTAAATTAAACGTTTTTTATATTACAAACTGAAAATATAAATTACCTTGTTTAAAATTTAAATGGAAATTTTTGCTTTGAATTAGGATGTAAAAATCTGCAAAGAAGGCTTCCTGCCTTAACAACACTACAGGAACTACAGAATCATCTTTTGGGAATTCATCAGAGTTGAAATAACAAGGCAAACAAATGACATAAAATCCAAATCCAAACAAACCACTGTGAATTAAAAATATAAATGGAAACTGCGGCCACAATGAAAGGATGCCAGGAATTATATCTAGAAATATTGAGTAAAGACAAGTGAGGGTTGGCACAGTGCTCTGAAAAGCCAGGTATAGCAAACAACAGGTCAGTTTGAATGCACAGGCTCATTCACTCACAATGCCACTAACTATTCAGTCCAAAGATGTGGAACAGGTCAGTAGACCAGAAGCAGCTCTCTCATGGTGGCATCAGGCAGCAGGAAACAAGCAGAGGCTGCACCCTTGCGCCTGTCTCCTGGGCCCCAGCACTCATGACTTCCTGACTCTAAGGCCCCAGCAAAGTTCAAACCACAAAGCACAGAAGAAGCTTTCAGGTGAAAAACAAATAAAAATGCCCTCGGGCCCGGCGGCATGGTCTAGCGGCTAAAGTCCTCGCCTTGAAAGCCCCGGGATCCCATATGGGCGCTGGTTCTAATCCCAGCAGCTCCACTTCCCATCCAGCTCCCTGCTTGTGGCCTGGGAAAGCAGTTGAGGACAGCCCAATGCTTTGGGACACTGCACCCGCGTGGGAGACCCGGAAGAGGTTCCAGGTTCCCGGCTTCGGATCGGCGCGCACAGGCCCGTTGTGGCTCACTTGGGGAGTGAATCATCGGACGAAAGATCTTCCTCTCTGTCTCTCCTCCTCTGTGTATATCTGGCTGTAATAAAATGAATAAATCTTTAAAAAAAATAAAAAATAAAAAATAAAAATGCCCTCCCCATGAACAGACAACGGTGAAATCTGGGCCCAATATTCCCTCTAGCCAAGTAGAGGAATCCTGCCTCTATAGTAGACATATGAAACTCATACTTGAGGTACATGCATAGCTCTGCCACAATAGTGAGAAGACAAAAAGGTATCAATGCTGAAGGTTTTAAACTACTGAGATTCAACAACACAAGACTTCCCCAAGAGTGGAGATGGATTACAAAAAGAGAGAAACTCTGCCATCTCCAAGACTTCACTGAATAGTAGACAAGAAGAAAGAGTTTAGGACAGTGGAAGGCAAAAGTCACTGAGTTGATATTTTGTTATGGAAACACAAGAACATTACCTGAATTCTAGCTTAACTCTGACACAAACCTATTTTCTATTAGAAACAGGGAGAAAGGCAGTCCACAGAAAAGTTATTTTCAGTAAGGAATGAAAAATCAATAAAAACCCTTCCATTAAGAATAATGAATGAGATTTAAACACTGATTTTAAACCCATATACTAAGAGGTCTGCAAAATACAAAATACATAATAAAAGGTCCACTGAATATATATATATATATACACACACACACACACATATATATTCCTACAATATGCAAAGCTGAATGAAGTTAATCTAAAAATGAAATTGCTCTAGAACAGTAAAAAAAAAAAAAACCATAATATATGTCTCCATAATCAGGTAACAGGTCCAGCATCTTTATTAGAGTACTTTTAGTATTACAAAATCATGCTCAATACCAAAAAAAAAAACCTTTTTATAGCAATGTGACCTTAAAAAGCTGCACTATGTCTGTGCATATCAGAATTAGACCTGAAAAATTAGCATTTAATGGGCTACAAAATATATTCAGTTTAATATTTTAGCAAACCGGTGTATGTGTTGCCTTTCAAAGGAAGTATTCGATGTTGTTGTTATGATGTCATTTAGTATAATAAATAAGATATAGTGAATTCTTTCAACAACCACACTTTTCTTCTTAAATAAAGGCATGCCAATAAATACTTCGTGTCCCTAATGGAACAGACTGCATAATGATAGCTAACACTACATGGCCTTTTAAAAATGGAGCTAAATTTTTTTGAATATCTTTAGCCTACTAAACCTTTTACTTTCAACAACTTGATGAATTGTCAGATGCGCTTATGTTTTATATTTCTTATATGAAATATAAACCTATAAAAAGTTTAAAATATTTGAAAAAATAATGCTGTAGTTCCCTAACAATTGTGTAGCATTGCATGAACTCACTTTTTAATATACAGTTTAAAACCTATTTGTGCATATCCTAGAAAAGAAAGCATGGGAATTGATTGGAGTATTAGACCTTAAAGTTTTTCTGACCATTAAATTGGTTTTCAGTGACTTGCTTTCTGTTTGCACAAATGAAGTCTATGCAGTAAAACAATTTAAATTCATTTCATGGTGATGCTTCTCCTATTATGATCTTCCAGCTGCCCAACTGCTTGATAGAAGGAAAAAGAAAGTTGTACCAAAGAATAAAGTTTGCAAAATTCATATAATTAATATTTTAAACTATTTAGTATTCCCTTATCATATTTTAGAGCATCTTTGTGTAAACAATACTTCATTAACACAAAAAGGCATAGATTCTGTGAGTACAATGAAATAAGAATTACTCATTCTGTTTAAATTTTTATACCCTACAAAACACAATTCACACATGTTTGTATTAGTGAGATAGTACAATCTCTATCCAACTTTCTCATTTTGGGAAACTAGACATCAAATTCAAGTATGTAATATAAAGACATACATATTTTCATCAATGTATGAAATTTTATTTTCAACATGATTTAATGTGAATTAGTGTGACACAATTTTCTGAGTAGTTTTAAATACCAGAACCAAGACTTAATAATAAATTTGTGATTTTGTTATCATGACCTTGGCAACATGAAATATACAAATACTTTCCTCTTTCCCTGTATCATTAAAGCAATTTTTGTCATATATTTTAATCCTATGCACATTTGAACCAAAGTAATTCCTGACAACACTATTTATAATTACCTAGTTTCATCATCTTTAATTTGTTATAAATAAACTCATCTATCCAGAAAAATTCACTTTTGAATAAGTGTTGAATGGGCAAATGGATTTCAACTATATTTTGGATCCCTTTCATGCAACTTTAACCAAAAAGCAAAGTGAAATGCCCATATCGAGAAAAAAAAAAAAAAAAACTGCCTTCTGAATTTAACAAGTAATTACCTACCAACAAAATCATGAAATTTTATGAGCCACATTACCATCTTTATTTTCACAGTGTTTGTTTCTGAACTCATTAAATTAAACAGATCTTCACAAAATCTTGGCATCCTGAACTTGCAGAACTGAATTTTATCAATGAAAACAGGACCCCTATCTAAAGCACCTAACTTCTCAATACACTGTATTAACTTTAGGTTTATATTTTCTGACAAAAAAAGTCACTAGTTTCAAAATAGGACTTTTTGAAAATGTTGCTAACTCAAAAAACTGCTATGTAAGAGACAAAAATTACCTAAACTACTCTAAATATTATTAAAAGCTTAACTATAGAGATAAATATGAATAACACACAATTACTTAAGCTGCTATTAGCACCTGGCTGAGCAATATACTATGTCACATACTGTATATAGTTTACAATACAACCATAAAATATAGACATTAATTAATTAAATGTGAAAGGTATACACTGCAAACTTTTTCAAAAATATACATGTATTGTATTAAAATAGAGATGAAAATAAAAATGTGTCAAGACATTAATCTCCTCAAAAATACTCCAACCCCACAACACACACACACACACACACACACACTTTACGTGAATTAAGTCATAAATTCAACTCCCTATCACTCTGAATCTCACCCATATCTTTCCATGGAGATATGGCAAAGGCATTGAAAAACTTATATGGATACAAATAATCTGGGTTTACCAAACTATGTCAAGAAAGAACAAAGGTGGAAAAAAAAACTCTGAATCACTTTAATGCTTATTTACATTCACATTTAATATAGTATTTGAGATTTTAGCCATAGGGGTAAGGCAAGAGAAAGAAATAAGAGACATCAAAATTGGAAAGCAAGAAGCGAGACTGTCACTGGTTTCCAATGACATGATTTTATATATGGAAAATATCACCGAAAAGATGTTAGAATTAAAACAATTTGGGACCAGGTGCAGTAGCCTAGTGGCTAAAGTCCTCGCCTTGCATGCGCCAGGATCCCATATGGGTGCTGGCTTATATCCCAGTTCCCAGCTTGTGGCCTGGGAAAGTAGTAGAGGACGTCCTAAAGCTTTAGAACCCTGCACTTACATGGGAAACCTGGACGAAGCTCCTGGCTCCTGGCTTCAGATCAGTGGCCACTTGAGGAGTGAGCCAGCAGACAGAAGATCTTTCTCTCTGTCCTTCCCTCTGTAAATCTGACTTTCAAGCCCCAGGCAAGCATTGACAGCAAATAATCTAGGTGAATGAAGACTTTGGGGTGGACTTGGTTATCAGATGGACCTGGGAGGATTTCCTAATTCTTGGATCATTGAGATCCACAGCACTTCACAACTATAGCAAGCACTTGAACCGAACCCTCGGAGCAGGCCCCACACCTCTGGGATAACATCGGGTGGTTGTTCCCCATCCCCAGGTACTGGGGTAGTGGAGAGGCTGGTTGCAACTTCTCCCGATTTCCCTTCCCCCAGATACAGGAGGAAAAGGGAAAGATTTGGAAACCATGGTCTCACCCACTTTCCTCTAATCCTCAAACCTTCCCACACTGGTCAACAATGTAAACATCATCAAAAATAAAAATTAAAAAAAAAAAGCTAATAAGCACACACAGGCACACACACATATATATTGTTATAGATGTACCTTGTCTTAAGAAATACCTCCTTGGGCCCGGTGGCGTGGCCTAGCAGCTAAAAGTCCTCGCCTTGAATGCCCCGGGATCCACTTCCCATCCAGCTCCCTTCTTGTGGCCTGGGAAAGCAGTCAAGGACGGCCCAATGCTTTGGGACCCTGCACCCGCGTGGGAGACCCGGAAGAGGTTCCAGGTTCCTGGCATCAGATCGGCGTAGCATCGGCCCGTTGCGGCTCACTTGGGGAGTGAATCATGGGACGGAAGATCTTCCTCTCTGTCTCTCCTCCTCTGTATATCTGACTTTGTAATAAAAATAAATCTTTAAAAAAAAAAAGAAAGAAATACCTCCTTGTTTTTCTCAGTGCTGCTACCCAAACTGTTCTAATGTCCCATTTCCTTTGTCTGGAATTTCATTTTTCCAAGTATGGCCTTCTAGCCTAAGACTCTTCTGATGGCTTAGGGCTTTCCAATAATTTTACATAAAGCAACATTTCATTATCAGTCTTTTTAATCCTTATTTTTCATAGCCACTTATCACTACCTAAAATATGTTATGTATATCTTCATAAACACGGTGCTATTCTTACTGGAATTAGCAATGGTCAAAAGTGTCAAGATGAGAAGTCTGTCAGTAAGACAGACTGGGAGCAGGACAGCATGCCTCACAGCAGTAAAGGATGGTGGTGATGAAAACATAGGGCATACGTATAGAAAAATATAAAGATTATGAAATAGCATAGCAAAGAATTCTTCAATGTTTGAGAAGATCATTTAATGTGAACTGCACAGTGGACCACAGAATATTAAAGTACAAAGCATACTGCTGGTGCTTTGAGGGGTCATCCTATTGTTTATATGTAATTCAAGGACAAACACAGTGGTAGTGAAAACAAGATGAACAAATTCTTAATAAATTGAACAGTAATAATATATGGGCCACAGGCCAAGGTTAATCTTTAGATATGTCAACTACCAGATAAAACAAGGTTTATAAAAGGTGTCTTAATTAAAAGATGATATAATTTCGGCAAATATGCAGCAAGTCACTCAAATTCCATACTTCTGTCCTTAAAATAATTGCTTAACAAAATTAAAACTATATTTTTTAAAGAAAGCACTCTATTACACCATTTATCTCCAATATCAGATATGTAGAATAATGTTGCTTCAAACTAAGGGCACATATTTTAATACATTTTTCATTTGAAACAGCTCCAAGGAAATTTTCTCATCAATTATTTGCCAAACTTTCTATTTCAGAAGATAATCTACATTTGTAGCAAATAAAGAGAAAAATCCCTATAGTTCAACAATTGGCAAAGCTTATAACAGACAAAAAAAATGCCTTGACTTAATTATGGTGTTTCAAAAAAAAAAAATTATGGTGTTTCAAATAATACCACAGTATAAAATATTTCATTTCTTGCTACATGCTTTATCACTTTTGAATTTCAACAAATTCATGATCTAAAGACATGAAAGCTTTTAGAGATATTAACGATAATCAACATTTTGAGGCAATTTGATTTACACAGCTCTTTCATGTAGATTGTCTCATTTAATTATCACATGCCCCCAGGCATTAGTAATACTATGTAATTACTCCAGTTTAGCAATATGAAAATTGAGTTAATAAGTGGCAGAATACTGGAAGTAGTGAACTTTAAGTTCAGTACACCTTCCCTTTGCAGAAATACTCTAGATAAATTATTATTATTATTGTCACATAACTTCACTGTAATTTTTTTTAGCTACATCATTGGACATTATCAGTAGAACCAAGGATAATAAACAAAACATTTATAATATTATCTTTTGTGCATTATTTGTTTTAAAATTAATTTATATTTGTAATTTTCTTGCCCTAAGAAATCCCCTAATCTAAAAGATAAACAGCTAAATTCCAGAGTAGGAACACCATGTTTAAAATTAATTTTATGGAGCGGCTCAACTGGCTACTTCTCTGCCAGCAAGCACCAGCATCCCATATTGGCTATGGTCCGTGCCCCAGATGCTCCACTTCTGATTCAGCTCCCTGCTTGTAGCCTGGGAAAGTAGCAGATGATGCTCAGTTCCTAAGGTACCTGCACTACTGTGGGAGACTCAGAAAAAATTCCTGGATTATACGGATCCTCGCTACTGGCTTCACATCTACTTAGCTCTGGCCACTACAGCCAGTTAGGGAGTGAGCCAGCAGATGGGAAATCTTTCCCTTTCTCTAAATCTGCCTTTCCAATAAAAAGAAATCTTTAAAAATACACAATAATTCTGTCAGAAAAATCTTCTCACCGGTTAACTGAAAAATGTGATATGATAATTTGGAGCAAGCTCAGAGGATGACAAATACAGCTTGTCAGACTGTTTACTGAATTTCATTGTAGGTTCTATGAGAATGGATCAGAGGAATCAGGGTACAGGAAACACTTCAGCAAAAGATGCTGTGACAGTATACCACACTTAAAATTCATTCAACAACAAAAAATATTGCTCATCTATGAAGGATCAGTTTTTTCATCAAAGTCATATGCCAGGTAGATTAAGACAAATAAATAGTTTTCTAATTTGCACTAAATAAAATTAAGTTTAAATTGCACTGACTTAAATAAAGTTGAGAATTTAGGCATAAATAAAATTGACACTATAATCTTTTAGTAAACACAAATAAGAAACATTTAATTTGTGTGATATCTATCCATGGATTTTCTTAACAATAATCATTTGCATGAGTAATATCTCACATAATTTTGATTATAGTTACTAAGTAAAAATTTTGCATCTAACAATCAATAATAATTAATGTTACTTACATAAAATTAATTGCATAAAAAACTCTTTCGCTAATCAAAATAAAATTGCACATTCAGTCAGTGCTCAAAGAAAATCAAGCACAGAAACAGTAAGCCGAGAGCACTGTGAAAAATCTGCCATCTCGAATGGCCTGTGCTTCTCTCGTGTTCGCACGCAACATCACAGTGTGCATTCCGGCAAACGGACGGAACCAAGACCAGGCAGTACTGCAGCTGGTAACTCGACTTTCCTATGCTTACATCTCCATGTAAAATTCTAAACAAATGATTTTTAGAAAAAGCAAAATTATCCTATCTTGTATCAACTTTCCTCCATATCTGAAGGTTTCTCCATGTAACATCTCAGATATGTAGATTTACCACCAAAGCAACCCACTTCTATATTTCTTTACCAGAATAAAATGGGCTATTTGCAGAAACTGCCCACTAAAAGTTGCGAGTTTTGTATTAGTTTTATAAAGAAGATGTGGTGAGATTAGGTGCATAAAATCATGCCAGGGCCTACACATCAAGTTTCCTTTCAGACATACTTCTGAAATCTTTACAGTAAAATTCACTCTGAGTATGTTTGTTGTAGTAGTGAGTGAAAAACTAAGACAAAGAAGTTATATAAGGCATTATTGAAGGTTGTATTTAAAGCTAACAACATGCAAATAAACATGTATTGAGAAACTAGTCCAAAAACAATATCAACAAAAAGGCAGCAGTGCCTAGTCCTGCGTAGCAGGACTAGGATAGGGAAACTAAAGATAGTTTCTATTCTCCTTTGCAAAGTCCATCATTGCTTTTGAGGCATTTTCAAATACTGAAATTCCTCTAGTACTTTCTTTAAGTTTATTGTTATCTTGAAAATTAGCTTCTCTTCACAGGAGACAATCTCACAACCCAGTAAAAATTAACACATGTAAAGTGACTGTCATCTACAGACTTTACCACTTCCAATTTCCTGTATTCTGTGAGGAGTTGCGTGAGGAATGACCCTGAAGACCAATGCGTTTAGACTTGGCACAGTTTAAATGTCCACTTTGGTCCTTTTACATGTTGGCTCGGGTTTCCTGCGCTTTAATTCTGTGCTCTTTAGGTTTGGGTTCTGTTCTCCACCAATCCTCTGTAAGCTTCTTACCCTGTTTTCCACCAATCCACTTCAGGCATTGTACATGATGGCCCTATCCACCAATTTCTTGCAGCCCTGTGTCCTTGGTTTCAGCCTACCACCTCAACTGCTAATCCCCGACGGCCCCATACTCCCAATACCTGCCCCTCTGCTATAAAAACATGGTCCTTTTTTCCTTGCTCTCTCCTCTCCTGCTTCTCTGCACAACCATCTCTGAGCAAAAAAAAAGCCTGCTGGGTGACTCCTGCATCCGGGCTTGCGCTCACCAAGATATCTCAGCTCACAGAGTTCTTACCAGTCTTCAAGTAATTTGCATTCTTCTCAACTAGAAATTAAATACAATTCAGGTCTCCAGAATTAAATTTCTGATACATTACATATATAAACCCTGTTCAACTCTTTACATTTACTCAGTCTCAACTAAACAACAACAACGACAAAACTCATTTAGAAAATAACATACTCAGCTGCTTGCTTGTAGTGTTTCAAGTCTTTCCTTAAATTTTTGTTTTCATTTTCTAAAAGCATAACTTGGCTGTAGACATCTGGCACATTGGCAGAAGCTCTAAGTTCAGTTATGCCTTTCTGTATTAATTCATACCTAGAAAAAAAAAGACCAAAGATTTTGTATTATTTCCTTCTATCAACCAGTTGAATTAATCTACAATTCAAAAAGTTAAGACTCAGGAAATTTTACAGTATACAGTTTCTATATCACATTTATAAATGTTAATGTAATCATTCTTCAGAAAATGTATGTAAAATATCAATAAAATGCTAGGCACAAACACTAACAGCATTACTGTGTATAAAATATAATAGACATCAGTGTTGTAGGCAGTTTCCCAGACACTGGTAACGTTGACAAAACTAAATTCCCATCTCATCAATTTTCCATCCTGGTGGGGATGGTGATCATTTCAGAAAAGGAGAATATAAAAGACAAGAAAATCAAAGTAAGGTGAGACTACTGGAGATGTAGGTCATGATTGACAAGGATGCCTGACAAAGTGGTACTACAGGAGACAGCTGAAAAGAAGGAAGGGCTGTGGCGTGTAGATATTCAGAAGAGGAATGATCAGAACTGTCAGAAGTGCAAATGCAAAGGCTGTGAGATAGGAAGTGATTGGCATCTACGATGAAGAGTACAAAATCAGGTGTCAGAGCTGGAGCCCAGCTAAGGGAGCAAAGGAGAGACAGGAAAGAGATGGGTCAGAAAGAGAACAGGGAGACAGAACAAGAAGGAAGCCAGGAAAGAGTTCGAAACTAGTGACACTGATCATGCTTATGCTGCACAAGGGTTAATCTGTTTGAAGAGAGATTCTAGAGGAGCAGGCGTAGAATCAGAGAAACTGAGCAGCAGCTGCAATGATAGTCAAGGGGAGGCAGAAGGATGGCTGGTACTAACTTGGTAGCAGTGTAACTGTAACGGGAAAACCCTTTCTATATGCTACTAGCAGTGAGCCAATAGGATTGTCTAGTAGAGCAGCTCTTAGCTGTTATCACAAGGGGAGTCAGGGATGATCCAAGGTTTTGGACTGTGCAATGGACAACCAAGTAAGAACTAATGCAGCCAGATTTGGGTAGTTGGAAGGACCAAGTTGTTTTCATTTAGGTTAATGAAGTATGTCTACCAGACAATCAAGTGAAAATGAATGTTCAGGTGCACATGTTCAGGGTTCAGGAAAATGTCAATGTAAGCAAATTAAATTTGGGGATGAGCAGCATACAGATACCATTTGAAATCAGCAGAAACCAAGGTAGTCAGTGAATGTAATGAGATAAATGAGGAAATTCTAGGACTGAGTCATAAAATGCTACACTGTTTCAAGACTTGTGTAAAGAAACACTACTAAAAGAAACTAAAGAGAGAAGCAGTAGGAGGCAAAGGCAATGGGCTAAGCAGAGGGAGTGCATTCAAGGGTGGAAACAGGCAACAGTGACACATGCTCCTGGGACTGTGAAAGAGTTCTGAGAATCCATCAATGAATTTTTTAATTGTGAAAGTTACTGAAAAAAAAAAGTTTCTGACCATAAAGTGATGTTCAACAACTTGCTGACTTGAAGGCAGAAAAAAAAAATCACTAGAAAAATTTTATCTGTAAGGAAAATAAATGATTTACGAGTTTCCTTTAAATAAGGAAAGCATTCTATGATAAAAGAACAAATAATACAGAGCAAATATTTATGTCATATCTACCTTAAGCATTAAAAAATCAATCTTTACTCACATGAAAATTCCTGTCATCCACAAAAGGTTATCAAATATAACTTTAAACTTAGGTAAGATGCTAAGTAATTGTATATCTTAATCTATAAATAATTACCAATTAAACCAATGTTCTTTTTTTTTTAAAGATTTTATTATTATTGGAAAGCCGGATATACAGAGAGGAGGAGAGACAGAGAGGAAGATCTTCCGTCCCATGATTCACTCCCCAAGTGAGCCGCAACGGCCGGTGCGCACCAATCCGATGCCGGGAACCAGGAACCTCTTCCGGGTCTCCCACACGGGTGCAGGGTCCCAATGCATCAGGCCGTCCTTGGCTGCTTTCCCAGGCCACAAGCAGGGAGCTGGATGGGAAGTGGAGCTGCCGGGATTAGAACCGGCACCCATATGGGATCCCGGGGCGTTCAAGGTGAGGACTTTTAGCCGCTAGGCCACGCCGCTGGGACCCAACCAATGTTCTTTTTTTTAATCAATGTTCTCAATAGTTACAATACAGCTCTTAACTACCTTGAATAATATTGATATTATGATGGTACCTCAAAAGGAATTAAAAGATCATTCTGATCAAAAAAATCTGGAATTTTGCATACTTTTTGAATATCCCTGATATATTTCTATATATATATCAATATATGCAATATACATAAATACATATTTCAAAGAACAAGTGGATGGAGCTTTCATATCAAAAGAGTTTAATAGCCACTGTCACAAATGACTAATAGCATGATAGAATTTCAGTAAACATATAAATAGTGCCAGAAGAATCAGCATTACTCCTGTGATAACTGCCAAACTATAGAATATAAGAGAGACAAAGTCATCCAGATACTGACAGGCAGCAAATGAAAATTTTCTCTCCATGTATTGAGAAGGAGTGCTAGGGAAGCATTTTATAAAGATAAAAATCTCTTAATGATTGCACAAATGGAAAACACTGGAACACCAGTAGTGTTATGACTTTGACACTCCAGAAGCAAAGTCCTTCAAAGGAAAGGTACAGTACTGCTGAAGGATTCAGTTCCCACCATTTATGAAATCTGCACACACACACAAAAAAATGGGCATTTGTTTGGATTCTAAATCCATGGGTATTTCTTCCATTCTTTCCATCTCTAGCCATTAAGACGTAAGCTTTGTTAATACTATCTTTTCACATTTCCTTTGTGTAATAATTCCTCATTCTGGTGATGAAATTGTTCCTTTATATCAGTCTGGTCTTTCAGATGTGACTTGCTGGCACTTCCTGAGCCAGATTTCCCAACTTTTGTAGGCCTAGTTCCTTTTGCATAAAATGGAGATAAGATAGTAGTCACCTGCTATATACAGTTGTTGGGGGAAGTGAAATAACACAACACACTATACCAATAAAAATGATACAGAGCAAATGCCTGATAAGAAAAAGGCTTCATCGTAAATAGTTTCAAAGTCTTGAACTAAGGTAAACATTACATCAACTCTATTTTAAGCTAAATATTGAACTACAAGACAATCTTGGTATTCTAGTGTAAAATGCATGGAGATAAATATACACATGGAATTTGCATGTTTCAAATGTAGTGAAAGCTAACATGACAGAAGAGTCATCACAGTACTGAAGGAGAGGGAAAATTTTTATATGATAGACACATAATCAGAGGCCAATGCCTTATTAACTGAAGAAATAACAATAGGCCTAAATGATAAAATAACAAATAGTTGTTCAGGATTATTCATTGAGAGTTACACACAAAATATCATATATTTCCAACTTCCAAAAATGCCCAGAAAGCTGTAACCAGACTGCCCATATTTGAGCAATTATGCATCACGACAAGTCACATTGGCTAAAAGCTGCAGTATTTCTTCCTGTGCAAATTAAAACAATATATTTCTAATTTATAGTCTATAAATAAGAAAAATTAAATTAGTAATTAAACTTTACAAATAACTGTGCCACTATATTTGATAGCACATATATTACTCCCTTTTCTTTAGTGAAATAGTAGGCATAGAGGACAAACTACAGACAGCCAAGGAGAAAAAAAGAAATTAAAAAGGGGGAGGGAGACTTATTTTAAAAAATACTGTCTGGAAAAGGGAATACAAGAAAGGGCAACGGGTAACACTGTCAGTTGAGAGTCAGTCATTCCTGACTCTGTGAACAAGCAAAGGGCGGTCCACCACGGTCCACCACAGAGCAGCTGGGGGACAACTGCTCAGAAAAGCATGCTTATTTCACACCACCACACTTTCCCCACTTTTCCATTTTTTTCATTTTTGCCCCAAATTACCACTCTCCAAAAAAATTACTTTTTCGATGAGCATAAAAATAGCACTTACCAAATCAAGAATTACAGAGAATTGTGTTGTACTAATTACCATGCATTTGCTCTGACCTTGGCAATGTACTACATGAATAAGTACATCTAAAAAAATTTAAATAAATAAGTACAAGTTTTTGGCAATTTGTTGTACATAGGCCAGCAAATGAGTACTTTAGTATTTGAAGAAAGTAATAAGTTACAGCTGTGGAGGGCACAGTTTGTGCTGTGACGAGCTTTGCTTTTCAGTAGGACAGCATCACCAACAATGCCTACAGAGAGCCTCTGTCTGCTGGCAGAGCTTTCCTCACAACTGCTGGCAGATTAGATTTAGTCCCAGGCTCATGGTGTTCTGATCCTGGATCTAAAGGACTTGCCACTTCCACTGTTTGCAAACAGAAAGAACCTATATAAGCATTTACTGCTGGGTTTTGTGGACCTGCTTTTATAAACTAATAACAGAACAACCATGTAATGCTTGCCATATGCAAGATTAAGAGAATTCACAGCAATGACATATGCTGAGTGGTTTGCTTTTATAATAACAATGATTATTGGTAAATTTACAAATGTTATTCTTCCTTTTATTTGACAAATATTTCTTGAGCACTGGTGTGCCAAGAATTGTTCAGTGGACTGAAGGTGCCAGATAAAAAAACAGTTTCAGAAGAAATGATACATGTTCTGGAACCAGACAATGATGCACATTTTGGGTGCATATCTTGATACTTGGTTCCTTATATGAGGATACTTCAAGTACTTCATGGAAAGTGAATTAAATATCAGATTTATTTTGGCCCCAATTTTGTGAAACACATATTTTTTTCTTAATAACATGTATTTTCCAAAGGGTTTTCAAAGACTCCTTGTATGTGTGTGTGTGTGTGTATTTTAAATTAAATTATGCATGTTACAAAACTTGTAAGGATTAAATGGAAGATTAAAATCTTTGCAAGAAAATAATATTATGAAATTTCACCACATCATTTTAGATTGTTAAATCGTAAAGGATAATGTAATAATTATTTAATTGTCAAGTGTATACTTCATCTACATTTTTAAAGGAATTGTTTCAAACTTTGGACTGACATAACATATAAACATTCATGTCATACACACATTTTCAGAAAATCAAAAAGTAACTTGTTTACATTAATCTCTCATTTCATTTGGACTATAACCATCTACTACTTCTTTCACAAAATACATTTTCTAATGTAGCTTCTAATATATAATTACGTAGTGAGAATATTTTATAAAAATCATTTATAAATCATCCACACTATTTCTAGATTTAAGAAAAGCTCCATCATTTATGCACCACATAACCTGACCTTTTCCTTGGGATCAAAAAAAAAAAAATCTTTTCATTAGATGTATTAACAGCAAATACACAATTTAAAATAATGAAAATTAACGATTTTTATATGTACATTCTCAATGAGAATTTAAAAAAATCACAATTATATCATGGCTAAATTAGTAGATATTGAAAATTACTCCATATTTAAGATTTAGTTTAAAAATAAACCTTATATATAAGGTTTATTTGTATAATATGCAATGTATAATATAACTTGTATAATATGCAATGGCTATTAAAGTTAAACTTGCATATCATTTAAAGGAAATATTTAAAGAAAGTTATAAAGCTAAATATGCCTGGTGATACTACTGTTAAACAAATACTTAAAACAGCATTCCTGCTGCCATATAATCATTAGTTATTAAAACTTTCAGTTATATATTGGGCCCAGCGATGTGGCCTAGTGGCTAAAGTCCTCGCTTTGAACATGCTCTGGATCTCATATGGGCGCCGGTTCTAATCCCGGCTGCTCCACTTCCCATCCAGCTCCCTGCTTGTGGCCTGGGAAAGCAGTCGAGGACGACCCAAAGCCTTGGGACCCTGCACCCACATGGGAGACCCAGAAGAGTTCCTGGCTCCCAGCATCTGATTGGCGCAGTACCAACCATGGCGGTCACTTGGAGAGGGAATCATCGGACGGAAGATCTTCCTCTCTCTCTCTCCTCCTCTCTATATATGTGACTTTGCAATAAAAAGAAATCTTTTTAAAAAAACCTTCAATTATAACAAGAAAATCTGATGTAAAAATTATATTTGAAAATATATTTCTACTTAAAATGAAAAACTATTTCTAAAAAAGAATCAACAGCTTTATGAATAAAAATAAGCAATGACACTCTAATTGAAAAAGCAGAGTATTAGTAAAGCTTCTAAATTAAAAAACAATATTCTTAGTTGCACAAAACATTAGGGGAATATATCATAAATTAGACTTGTGCTAGATAACTCCAACAAATACTCAATTTTCTTCACTTTTTGAAAATTACCTAAAATGCAAATATTTAAGAAATATAGTTCATGAAAATCTTCTTTAATTGAGTATCCAGATTGTGTGCATAACTGTATGAGTGGGTTGTGGTTTCTAGGTGGAAGAGAAAGGTTTTTATTCATTTTGCCTAAGATTATTCATTTCAAAGTCTTTTATGACAGTTCAAAGAATACATGCTAAATGCAATTTGCATTTCAAAAATATTATTTATCAACATAAATGCTTACCATTCGGACTGAAAGCAATCCAGAGTTCTTGTCATTCCCATTTTGATCAGGAAATTGCAGAGAAAGTCTTCTATTACTTCATGTGCTGCCTCCCGTGCAGGAAGAACTGTCTTCTGTTCCTGAAATTTAAATTTGCAATTATTTATTTTTTTACATTTCAAAATACTAATTAATAGCCCAAAGAAGCTATTCATGCATTCATGTTTTTCAACAAATTTTTAATGTTATGTGCCAACTGCTAGGGATAAGATATTAATTAAAAAAAGGTCTTTGCCCTCTGCGATGTCAAGTGATGGAAACAGAATGAATAGCTAAGCAAAAACTATGCAGGACAGCAGTGCGTGGTGGGCAAACTAGACTGAAGGAAGGAAAGCAGCTGTAGGACTGGTACTTACGTGGATGGGGTGTGTGTGTGTGTGTGTGTGTGTGTGTGTGTATGAGTGAGCTGAGTTAGCTGCAAGATAGGAAAATGTTCTTGATAAAGGAGATTGGAGCCATAAGTCAAACAGACACAATCTTCAAAATTGAAATGTTTAAAGCCTAAAATCCTTGAATTCTAAAAATCCAACAAAGATCAATATCTATAAACATAATTCTAGAACTATACAACCACACAAAAAAATTTTAGAGGGCATTTATTTTATTTACTTACATTATAATTCACTTAACAGTAAAATAGGCAACAATAATATACATATTTCTGTAAGGATAAACATTCAGGTATACTGACAATAGCTGTAGACTAACACAATCATTAAGAGATCAAAATATGATCTCCACATGCATTCGTACGCATACTTTATGCGTGTGCTATCCACACATACAGTGTACCCCACTGTAGACGGTAATTATGTGCATGCAGCATCATGTCGGGGTTGTCTGAACTCCTGTGATGGACAACCTAAGTCTTCAGACAAGATAGATCAAAAGCCAGGAGGGATCTTAATCACGGGAAGAATGTTGTCTTACACAAACACAGACATACAAAAATTACAACTCTACACATACTGAGTTTCAACATTTTTACATATTTTCACAGTTGTTTGCAAAGACAGTGTTGTGGTGTGCTTCCCCAGAGTCAAATTTGGAAAAATAAATACTGTGAATCAGAAAGCTCATACAAAGATGAAACACATACTGCAGTAAATTCTAAGACATAATTCTCACAATCTAAAACACTGGCATAAAAGAACAAATGAGAAAAGTTGACACACGAAAAGTATACTGTCAACACAGATGACAAGCATCTGCAGCGAGGTGATGAAAAAAAGCAGCCAAACTCAAACACATTCACTCTATGTGGATGTGTTGCATTGTTATGAATAGTGTTGGCTTTGATCCTTTTAGTGATTATTCTCAGAGACAAGTTCACATTCACTTTCTACACACAGCTGCTATTTTAAATTTCTTCTATGACTCCATATATATCAACATGGGCCTCTGCCTTTTGGAACACATGGAAATCCATCCCACATGCATTCATACACAGTCAATGAAACAGAATTTGACAAACAACAGCAACCCCATTGCTTGTATGCCTATCCTACTTCACACATAATTATTTCCAAAGCAGTCAGTAACTCCAATGGCTTTTTCAGGCCAATGTAGCATTAGTACATTAAAATCTCCTGGAATTTCATAGCTATAGTCAATTGTCACAGGTAAATGATATTTTTAAACTAGAAGGTTTGCCAATGCTTAGCTCAAGGCCTATACACTCATCTGGATTTCTGGCCAACGCAGTCATCTGTTTAAAAGGAAAAAAGTTACACTGGAGGTTAGGGTTTCAGCATGTGAATTTAGAGAAGATACAATTTAGTCCAGAGCAATTAGCAAGCAAGTGGGGACTTGGCTCTATAGAAATTCCTTCCAACAATCTGAATGCAACCTCAAAGTGGATTCTCCCTCAGAGGCTCAGACTACAACTCAATATGACTAAAGCACTAAATGGAATAAATAGACTTCAGTGATAACACCTAAAATGTTTTAGTCCCTTATTTTATTTGATTTCAAACTTTTATTATGGTTTATAGTTGAAATTCATTTTCTTCCACAAAGATCAAACCTCCAAATTAGTGTTTATACTGTGTTCCACTTTTTCTATTAATTATATTTATGAATAAGCAGATAAAAAATTCTTGAATTTCTGAATGTACCAGGTGAATTAATTGCATATGGCTGACAGGAAAAAAAGTGGGAGTAGATTTTTGTGAAAGTGTAACTTATTATGTAAGTTGCTAGCCTTTGTCAGTTTAGGTGGAGTCCAAATCCTTAATCAAGAACCATTCATCATTTAATGATCTGTGACAGCACTAAATCCATAAATAACAGTAGAAAAAGTCACTAAATTGGTTCAATTCTTTTTCTTCTCTAAAGAAAGCCATTTTCTGAAGTTAAGGTACCACATATGTTGGCACAACAGTAGTCAAACTGAATAATCAGGCAACTCTTTTAACAAAATAGGACTGAAAATTTACTAATCCCTTCTTCAGGATGTGGCTTTCTGCTTCTCCCTTTTTAAAAAAAGATTTACACATTTCCTAGGTAGGGCCACAGAGGGAGAGGAGCAGACAGAGGGAGGTCTTTAATCTAGCAGCTCATTCCCCAGTTATACACAAAGGCTGGGACTGGGACAAGCTGAAGCCAAGCTTTGGGAACTCTGGGACTCCCCCATGGAAGTAGCAGTCATCCTTTGCTGTTTTCCCAGGCTATTAGTAGGGAGCAGACTGCAAGTGCAGTAGCCAGGATACAAAACCAGTGCTTTTAGGGATGTCAGCACTGTAAGTGGCACCTTAACCTTCTTCGTTACAGCACCGGCCCCTCTCTTTTCTTCACATGGCCTTTTTGATCCGAAATTATAGTTGCAAGGATTTCAACATTCAAAACTGCAAATGGTTTAGGATTTTAATATCTTTACAGACTATGAACATTCAAATTTTAACCTTCAAAATTATGGCATGGGATTGTGGGTGGAGATTCTAGTCAGTACAGAAACGCTACCTGAACATAAATGAAGAGGTGGAGCCCTCTGTTCCATATAAAACATCAGCAAGCACAAATGCCCTGAGGCAACAGTGTGATTGGCCTGTCCTTCAGACAAGAGACCAGCTTTCCCTTTCATACAGTAACTTAGTGCCTTGATTTTTGGAAATAATGGATGTAAATATGTCAACTAGACCAGCGGCGAGGTAACTGTGCTTATAAATAAACCTACTAGAACACAGCCAGTCTGTTTACACAGGTGTGTGTCTGCACCTCACTAGCCACCGCAGACATCTATAGTGTCCAAAGGCTGAAATATTTACGGTTTTAACATAAAAAAGTTGCAGATCTCTAAACTAGACCAACAAAACTATTTAAGCAATTGACATTGGATTTTAAGAGAGCCATAAAAACTATCACATCTAGTAAGTAGTAGGCAAGATAAATCAAATAATGGATAGGTTCTTACAAACATAAAAACAGCATCTTCCCTCAAATGTATTCAGTTTCTTCTGATTTGCAATGAGTCACTAATCTACCTCCTGAGCACTGAAATAAGCATTTCCATTTGGTAGTAGACCTTCCCTCTCCTTCCTAGCCAGGTATAGCTATATGCCAGGGTACAAAGGACGCATCGAATGTTTACATGGAAAGGCATTGAGGAAAACCTGTCTGTTTTGCTTCAAAGAGTCCATCTTCTCAATTTTTACTGGGTGTTTGGAACAGAATTAGTGGGTTTCTAGATTTAGGCACTTTAAAAAACAGAGAAAAATTGACATAGGGAATAATAGTAGAAGAACTCTATTTTGCACAGAGGAAGTCAAATTTACAAGCAAATATCACAATCCTCTTCATTTTTTTTCAAAAGGAAAAGGTTTAATTATTGAAAAAAGCATCCTCTTGACCTACCAATAGTACAACTATATAAAGAGCTTTAAAAATATTTTTGCTAATATATTATTTCCAATTTTTAAGTTTTCAGTTTTGTACATGTCATCAGTTTTACCTCCTTTTAACTGGTTATAATCTAAAAGCATCTCTCATCATATTCCTTAATAAGTTCATAAACCTTCCAAAGGCCTTAATATATTGAGCATTCCATACTGTATATTGAATAATTTCAAGAAAAACAAGAGACACAAATACTTTAAAACCCAGACTGCAGAATTTGTATATTTTGCAAAATCCCAAACATGAGCACTGAAAATGCTTGGTTGAATCTCAATTGAGATGAATCAGGCAGTAGTCTGAGAGAATCTATGACTGTGACAAGAGTGACCTTAATAACAAGATAAATAGTGACTACAACAGCTTGCAGAAAGTGAAGACTTGATGTAAAATTAAGAGAAATGAAAAAGAAATGATATTGATGCAGCATTTACCAAGTTAAGCGTTTGCATTTTAAATGACGTTCAAAACTTCGTACTGAAAGTACTATTCCCAAACCATAGGCTACAAGTGTGTTGTTCACAATTCTTACCAAAATTTGAGTATCAGTAGCTTGTTCTTGAACCACCTGAATAGCTTTTGCAAGATCTTCTTCACTTTCTGGAATACTAAAATTGTTATCTGGTATCTAAAGCACAGAAAAAGGAAAAGGAGAGGTGAGCATAAATATAAGAAACCATTCAGAAATCCCCCTTTTATTATGAGAGGATACATTCCCAAACATCCTATGGGGATTTAAACCAGTGGGCAGTAGCTGACCCTATGCAATTATATAATATGTTTTTCCTACACATACATTTTTATTTATAAATTACACATAAGAAGATATTAATAAAGGCTATTAGTAAAATATCACAAAAGTATATCACAATGTAATTCTTTAAAACTTATGAACTGTGTATTTCTCAAGTTTTCCATTTAATATTTTCAGACTGCACTTTACCATATATGATGGAAACAACAGGAAATTTGCACATCGGCGGAGTTCTGAATCTTACCTAAGAAACAATTTTTCTTCACAAAGCAAAGGAAAAGAAACACACTTTATAAAAGATATGATACTATCATAAAGATCTATGAGAAATGAGTGAGGAAAAACAGACAACTTTGAGATTTCCTTGTAAAAATCATTCAATCCCACGTCTAAGATCATGCAAAACTGCTTTTACTTATAATGACAAATGTTACCTAACAACTCTGCTGGAAAGATTTCAGGCTATCTGAACACCACCCTGCCTCTCAAACTCAGATTTTCTCCATTACTTTTTAATAACTAAGAGCAATGCAACCTAGTTTATTAAAAACAAAATTCACTCAGAGCTAAAATCTTCAAAAATGTAATGGTTGTTAACTATGAAATTAATGATAGCTAACACCACATATTTTTAATTGTCATTTTAAGTCATTTACATTTATCAACTCATCCAGTAACTTTATGTGGGACATATAATCTCCATTTTACAAGTACCTGTAAAAATTCTCTCCTATGCTTCCTCTCTGGCCCACCCAGGCCAAAGAGGGCCAGACTTGCTTACACAGTTTTAATCACAGCTTCTGCCAAACGAAGGCAGCTCATCCTCCAAGTCTCAGAAGCAAAGATGAATCTCACCAGAACAATAAGCGGTAGGAGAGCTTTGGAATGGGAACAATAGATCAGAAGGAAGCCCAATCCCTGAACTGCATCCCAGAGGACAACACCTGGGGTGCCCTGACCAAGGTAGCTCTGGGTACAGGAAATGCCTCTTGGACAGAGACGAGGAGTCCAGGTATGATACACATTCCCTAGGCAGATGATAAGGAGCTGAAGCTGGAGCACAAAAAAGAGGAAAACTAAAGCCACCAAATGTGTTATGCAATCTAAGTGTCTGAATAGAATTTTCACATCTTAACCAGCTGATGTTAGCTGAATTTAGTGCAAAAATCACTATATCTAAGCGAACAATAATCACTGTGATGTTGCAAAAAAATAAAAAGAATATCTCATGAGATGACTATATTTAAACTGCATAGTAAATTCCTAAAATTAGCACATTACCTCTTCATATTCATACTCATCTTCAGATGCTTCAGTTATGGTGACCTCTGCATTTCTTGTCAAGATTGAATATCCAAAATATGAAATAAAATTACTATATCAAATATTCATTTGACCTTAAAATAGTGTTCAATTATACTATGAGGAAGTTCAAATAAACATATAACTTGTTTAAAAAATTTTTTCACCCATACAGTCTACAAACCTAAACATAAAACATTTAAATTAGCATTATTGCTTTGTGTAACCCAAAGCCATGAAAAGTTACAGTTTTACGTGTCTGTCAAATGATTTACAACTTCATTTTAATGGGTCTTACAAACATAAGGGTATTTCAAAACACTCAAAGAAAACTGGATTTTAAAATATATTTATCTTCATGCAAAAAAGTTGCAACTCATGCAGTTTTTCCATATTTCTTATTTTCCATGAACTCTTTGAAGGTTTCCCCATACACATTCTATCACAGAGTAACTTAAGTTTGAAAAAAATCAGTGAAAAAAAATATTTTTTTCTTTCCCATTTATCTTGAATCATACTAGGTTTTCCATAGCTTCTGAGTCAATTATTCTCAATCAAATTTTTCTATTCTGAATATTGTGAGTGAACCAGAAAGCACATCTATATCAAAACACAGCTGAAGAACATATTTTATAGTTTTTAGCAATAAAATTCATGCAAATCTCTACTTTTATCTTTATATTGCAACTTAAATTTTCTTTATAGGGAAGGTGATCCAACACATAGCATACTCTAAGTAAAATAAATCAGGAACATGAAGGTAAATATCATATAACTTACATGAAGATAAATATTAATAACTTCAGTAATTCTTGAATCTGAAGAAAATGTCCAATATGCAGCAATAGGCAGAAGGTTTGGTTACCAGGAATCATGAGGTGGGGGTCAAATGGTCAAATGGTACAAATTTTCAATTATTATAAAATGAATAAGTTCTGGGGACCAAATGTGTACCATAATGACTACACTTAAAAATAATGCATCATATGATTGAATTAGATAGATAGATAGATAGATAGATAGACTGATAGATACAGAAGACAGATTTTTTTTTTTTATCTGAAAGGCAGAAAAAGAAAGATCTCCCATTTGTCACTTTACTCCCCAAATGCCTACAACAGCTAAACCTAGACCAGGCTGTAGCTTGCAATCTGAAATAAATCCAATTCTCCCACCTGCATGGCAGGAACCTCCTAGCTGGGCCATCATCTGCCACTTCCCAGCCTGCGCTTTAGCAGGAAGCTGGAAACAGAAGTGGAGTCCAGGATTCCAAAACAGGCCATCTGATGTGGCCTGTAGGTGTCTGCAGCACCGTCATAGCTGCTAAATGTCCACCCCAGAATACTGGAAACTTGCAAATGCAACAAAGAATTCTTACTACAAAAACATAAATTAGAGAAATAACTTCATGAAGTAGACACATTAAATAAACTTGATTTTGATAATCACCTCATGACACATCTCAAAACATCACCTTGTACATCTTAAACATATGCATTTTGTCAACTGCATTGTACTAATATTAAGAAACAGAAATAATAGCATAATAAGCACCTATTATCTCATAGTTGCTGTGGATCAAGAATTTAGTGGTGGGTCCGGCGGTGTGGCCTAGCAGCTAAAGTCCTCACCTTGAAAGCCCCGGGATCCCATATGGGTGCCAGTTCTAATCCCGGCAGCTCCACTTCCCATCCAGCTCCCTGCTTGTGGCCTGGGAAAGCAGCCAAGGACGGCCCAAAGCTTTGGGACCCTGCACCCGTGTGGGAGACCTGGAAGAGGTTCCTGGTCCCGGCATCGGATTGGTGCGTACCGGCCCGTTGCGGCTCACTTGGGGAGTGAATCATCGGATGGAAGATCTTCCTCTCTGTCTCTCCTCCTCTCTGTATATCCGGCTTTCCAATAATAATAAAATCTTTAAAAAAAAAAGAATTTAGTGGTGGCTTAGGAGGATTTCTTTAAGATGTTTTATTATTATTACTTATTAGAAAGATTTACAGAGAGAAGGAGACACAAAGATCTTCCATCTGAGGTTACCCCCCAGATGAGGGCAAGGGTCAGAACTGAGACAATCTGAAAGCAAGAGCAAGAAGCCAGACGCTTCATCTACGTGTCCCATGTGGATGCAGGGTCCCAAAGACTTGGACCATCTGTCACTGCTTTCCCAGGCCATAGGGAGGGGATGGGAAGTTAAGCAGCTAGGACTCATACCAACACCCATGTGGATGCTGGCCCTTGAAGGGGCAGGATTAGCCTATTGAGCCACAGAACTAGCCCCAGAAGGATACTTCTGCCTTTTTTTTCAAGTATTATTATTAACAATACAGTTTTGTAGGAATAGGGGCTTGTCTCTTCCCCTTCCTTTCCTTCCTTTCCCTTTTCCCCTCCCAACCACTTACAGAAGGAGGATTTCTGACTGAGTCTCTCATGAAGTCACAGTCAACACAGCAGCCAAGTGGCAGCCATCCAGGGGCTGACCCAAGGCAGGTGACTCACAGACACTGGGCTGGATGGAGGTCTCAGCTGCACCCCACTTGGGTCTTCCCCATGCTGCTGAAGCATCCTCAAGACACCGAAGCTAGGGGATTGAGGAGAGGTAGAGCCACAATGTCTTTGGTGGTCAGGTTTCAGATGTTATTATAATATCGTATCAGTTAATAGGCCAACCCTATTCACTACAGGACGACTACACAAGAGCATGGATACTGGGAAGCATGCACCATTGGACATCATTTGGGAAGCTGATTATCACACTACTTTGTAGCATATCAAGAGTATTGAAAGAAAAATAATATAGGGAAAGCATTTAGAATTCAGCTTTGGTTACAGGAAATGATATAAAGAATTTATTATTATTTTCCTTACTCTGGAAAAGGAATGAGTATTAATAGAGTAATGTCATTCTTCTCACAGGCCCTAGTTATCCCTATGTTAAGATGAGTGGATAAACAAAAAGCATTCTAAATTTCCCTGAAGTTCTAGACTTACATTTTTTAAACATACGTAGTAAGACTTCCAAACACTCAACTAGCAGAAGTCAGCCTCTTTTCTGGGGAAACATGTGCCCCCTCCTAAGATATCAGTGATTTTTTTTTGTAAGCAGTCACTTTTCTGAATATCATCAGAAAAGCAATGCCATCCTTCATTATATATATTTAACAATGAATTTCAAAAGAAAGTAAATATTCAAAACTCTTTGGGACAGACTGTAAAACTGTAACTAAGCCAACAACTGACAAGATTATATAAGGAAAGATGTTATAGTGTAAGTTGTTAAACATGGCAACACATAGAGGAACCAAGTGATTTGTTCTCAAAGCATTGGAAATGTCAAACAACACTTGCATGTTTCTTTCCAGAAAAATCTCCCAGGCAACAGCTTTTAAGAGTGAATATATTGTTTCCCTAAACAAAAAAAAAAAAAAGATTGAGAAAAATAAATTCTTTTTATGAAGCCTACTATTTCATATGGACAATAACACATTTATTTTCACAGAAACCCTGTAATGTTGAATGTTAGTGATACAGCCATCTCTAAATTGAAGTATCTGAATCATGGAGATTAAGAGGTTGGCACAAGATCATGCACCTACAAGTGACAAAAACCAAGTTTCTGAATACAGATGCCATAAATTCTCTTCTTTACCATGCCATCACTAGAATGACACAATATTAATATGCTATATCATATTGATTTTTACCAAAATCCTAATTATAAATTCATCTATTTGTTTTCAAACTTCCTAAGTGTCAAGCTACTAATAGCTAAAAACAAATCACTTAAACAGCTTATTACAGAGACCTCAAAGGAGGCAGAATCATAACATAACTGCAGACCAACACACTAAAATTTTTGTAGGCAAAGATAAGATACAATCAGACAAAAGGTCAGGTAAAGCACCAAGAATAGAAAGTTATTCTTTCCAATTGCTACTTTTTAACTCTCCATAATATAATCTGAACATAAAATTTCCCCAGAAGTAACTCTTTTTAAGTGTAATATTGCAGCGTTGATGGAGAAACTAAAGCTTCCCATGTTCAAACAGCAAACATCCCCTGACTTCTCAGAATCTTCTAGTGAGGTAAATGAGGATGGGATAAAAGAACAGTTAAACATCAGCTCACGCCATCTCACTCTTAAATCTGATCAAAGCCAAATGTCTGATGTTCCCGGAGACCTCATAAATTCCGATTGCTTTTTCCAATTACACTTGGTCAAGAAAATAACCAACCTACCTATGAAAGCCTAGATTTTAATGCCATCACAGCTTTTAAAAAGGCTTGTGTATCCTACAGACCTACTTCTTCATATGTGTGGGAATATTTAAATGGCTGGAACCAGGAAGCAAACTGGATTCCTTATGATTTTGAAGTAATAGCAAAAATAGGGCTTTCTTCTGCTTCTCAACATTCACAGTGCAAAACGTAGAGAAGTGATGTGGCTAAGGAAAAACTGTGATTCTCAGGAGCATTGGGTTGGCACCTCCCTGGTGGAGGACAACTGACTTATGATATGTTGGTTGGAGATGGACAGTGGGTTACTACAGAGCAGCAGATACAGCTACCTCAAGCTGCGCTCACTCATATACGGGATGCAGCACTGTGGGCATGGGAGAAAATTGCAACTGGGTCTGAATTTGCAGGCAGTTATACAAAGTTATCCAAGAAGCCAGAGAATCTTACGCTGACTTTATAGGACCTTTGACAGACTCCATAGAAAAACAAGTTAGGGGAGAAGGCACTAGGAAATTGTTATTAAAGCAACTGGCCTTTGATAACACGAAAGGGGACTGCCAGGCTGTTATTCGTCCTATAAAAGAAAGAGAGGATCTTCTGGTTTACCTGAAAGCCTGTCACAACACAGGGACATTTAAACTCCATGCCCAGCAGCACTTGAAACTTTTGCTATTCAAAAGCAAATGAATGCTAAATGTTTTAACTGTGGCAAGCCAGGACACCTTAGAAAAAATTGCCGAATGCTTCCTTCAATTCAAAACTACCATGTTAATACTTTTAACAGTCACTCCCCTGGAATATGTCCCAAGTGCCAAAGAGGCGGCACTGGAAAAAAGAATGTAAATCCAAATTTGATCATGATGGCAGATGCCTTTGACCAGAAGACTACTGGAGGAGCCAGTCCCAGGTCCCAAACATTCAGAGGTTTACAAAACAGGAATATCCTATTCAATTTGTGTCTGCGGAGAAGCTACAAACTTAAAACTGAAATGCACTTTGGCATGAATGCTTCTACACATGTGTCAAGCTGACTAGCAATACACGAACAAACACATAAGCAAATTCTGAAGTAATTCTGTATCCATCTGAAAAAAAAAAAAAAAACCCACAAAAGGGAAACAGTAGAACCGAAGCAACCACCCTGCCATCACCAGGATCCCATATGGGAGCCGGTTTACATCTCAGTTGCTCCATTTCCAATCCCTTTCTCTGCTGATGGTCTGGTAAAGCAGTAGATGTCTGAAAGCCTTGGGAACCTGCTCCCATGTGGGAGACCTGGAAGAGGCTCCTGGCTCCTGGCTCCTGACTTCAGATCAACTCAGCTCTGGTCGTTGCGGCCACCTGGGGAGTGAATCAACAGACGGAAGATCTTCTCTATTTCTGCCCCATCTGTATATCTAAATTTCCAATAAAGTTTAAATAATAAATAAATACCACAGACTTGACCCCACGCTTCTTATCACTCACAGCACAAGGGAAGATTTAGGGACCAAAGCCATTGTTGAACAGCCTGATCTCCACTGGGATCCCACATGGGTGTCATTTTGTTTACCAATGCTTCTCTTCCCATGCAGCTCCCTGCTGCTCTCACTGGAAAGCAATGACAGACGGTCCAAGCCCCGGGACCCTGCGCCCACATGGGAGTTCTGGAAGAGGATCCAGGCTTCTGACTTCGGATTCGCTCAGTTGCGATCACTGCTGCAATTTGGGGAGTGAGCCAGAGAATAGCAGATCCATCTCTCCTCTCTGTAAATCGCCTTTCCAAAAAACAATGAAGTGAGGAATATAATCAAGTACCTGTTCAACATCACCATGTGTGAAAAAGTTTACAGCACCATTTTAAACAACAATTTTGCCAATCTGGAAAAGTCCAATTCATCAAAAATTGTCTGAAAGACAGTCCCCTTTACTCTGGATCTACTTTCACTGAGTAACTGCCTCATCTGTGATTTAATTCCTTACAAGAGTCTATGATCACCATTCACACACACATCAGTTATTTTACCCCTGTGGGATCATAAACTGACATTCTGGCTTGAAATCAGTTTCTTAACACCAAGCTGATTCTGTGCCCTTACAAAAATGCCTTCCTTTTCTGCTTATGTCCTTCAAAGAACATGGCTGAATTACAGTCACAAAATCTGTTTCTTTCACCCCATCCTTTACCCTCACATCTGGCTCTTGCTTTCCACCTGTATGTCCTTGACCATGTCTCCTTTTCTATTCTGCTTGTGCACAGGGTACTTTCTGTTATTTCTCTTCCGTTTCTGCCCTCAAGCCCAGTCCGTGGTACCATCCACTGCAGGGCAGGTCTGTACTCTCAAGTCATGGCCTATACACAGACCACGGCTCCCATTTATCACCAATACTACTCGCTTTGGAAGGACTTCAGCAGCAGTCATGATTTTGCTAAACATAAATGGTTTCCCCGGTACGTGACTTCGTGGCTGTGTTCACTGATGGTTGTTCCACTAACAGAATAGGACCTAGATCCCAGTGCTGTAGGTCTCATAAGCACATGCAACATCCACCCCTGAAACTGTTAGGCAGCCCTCAACGCCTCATAGCATTATATAACACATCTGCTAGAAGCTTCCAAGAACAAATGCAGCTGACCTAATGGAGCAGAGCCTGTGCTGACAGTTTGTGTAAGGAGTCACATACCAAAGTCTTGTAATGAGCCAGAAACCAGCAAACAATTTTCAGATGTGATCAGCATACAAAATTCCCTTCATTCTCATGTATTTCTCTGCCATATTTGTAGGCGGTGGTCACTGCCAGCAGCAGCATCTTCATAAAGAACTAGAGTGAAACATATAGCTAATTATGTTTTACATGATTTCCCAAAGCTACGATAGACAAAAATCACTTTGCAATCTTGGCCATCCCTTCAGTACTATTGTACACAGAGGCCGTCTAAAATCTAGTGTTAACTCCTCCACGATCAACATTTTACTTATTAAATTGAAATAAAAGTACTGTAAATAGTGAGCTTCATGGTCATTGTCCTTTTTCTTGGGAGGCCCAGTTTATATAAAGTAAGTTAACTAAACAATAGACACCAAAGAGAGCATAATAAACCAACCAGAAAAACAGAACACCTGGCATGCTTGCCAGCTCCCTGCTGTCTGCCATCAAGTCTTCATGAGGTCTCACAGTTATTATTGCATATCCGGAGTCACTGCCAATTCAGTAGAATTGGCAAGACTGGACATTTATTAACCATGTAAGACTCATAAAGTAACATATAAGACTCATAGTTCTCATGATATATGGTAGCAAAACTATTTCCAAATTCTTTGTTAGTTTTTAAAACAGAGACGGCCCAGTGGCGTGGCCTAGATGCTAAAGTCCTCGCCTTGCAAGCCCGGGATCCCATATGGGCACCAGTTCCAATCCCGGAAGCACCACTTCTAATCCAGTTCCCTGCTTGTGGCCTGAGAAAGCCCAAAACCTTGGGACCCTGTACCTACATGTGAGCCCGGGAGGAAGTTCCTGGTTCCTGGCTTTGGATTCGGCACAGTACCAGCTGTTGTGGTTACTGGGGGAGTGAATCATCCGACAGATCTTCCTGTCTCTCCTCCTCTCTGTACATCTGACTTTCCAATAAAAATAAAATAAAACTTTAAAAAAAGAGAAAGAAACATGTACTATCCTCTTTCTATTCTTTCCATTTAATCAATTATGAGAATGTTTATATTTAATGGAAAAAATTTAAGTTAAAAAAGAAATTAAATCGCACAATCAGAACAAAAGCTCAATTTTAACTAAATCCAGGTTTCCTTTCTTCTCTGCCTTCCTCCCTCTCTCCCTTCCTCTTTTCCTCTCCTTCCTCTCACAGATTTTTACAGTCTAGCCCTGTATATTGCCAAAAGGATCCTAGATTAATCTATTCTAGATTTCTTACAGCTGTAATGATAGCTAAGATAAGAACTATGTCACACATGCATGTTTTTCACCTTGTAGCAGCTTAAAGTAGAAGTAGAAGAGACACCGGTGACGCCATTACAGCCAGGAGGCTGCAGGGCGAGGGTGCTGCAGCTCATGATTTTTATGACTACATTCTGTGACCCATTCTAAAAAGGTTTTTTTTTTTTTTTTAATGATAATCCTCATTCTGTACTCTGACTTATTGTTTGTGCCACATTGGTCTACCCATGTTGTATATGTTTGAAGGATTAAGAGCAGAAAAGTAGATGATTTCCTGGAGAATTCCAGTCAATCTCTTTTTCAAACCATTGCTTGATATTATTAGTCCACTGTTTACTTCACTGGGAGGATTTGGTCATAAGTTAGAGAAGTGCAGCCAAATGCAGATGATTAGATACGAGGAAAAAGGATATGTGCGAAGTAGAGCACATTAGATGCCTGATTCCTGTCCAGACCATAATGCATTTATCCACAAAACAGCAGCTCGATTAAACTGCCTGACAAAAACTGATACTGAGAAAGCTCACTTCAGCAACCATCATAACTGCCATAAGAAATAATGCCGAATAATATTACAGACGAGTCCAGAGATACAGGGATAATTGCTGCTCACCAGCAATTCTCAAATTTCATTTTAACTGGGAGGTAAAGCTTCTCCCTAAGTACTGAATATAGCACAACTGGCTGTTTAAATGTTTAATTTCTCCAGGCGCTCACTACCCTCTGTGTGAAACACACTTCAGCAGTCAGTCAACAAGACAGACAGAAGAAAAACAAAAGGGCTAACTAATTCAGAATCACATAATTAAATCCGATAAAAGTTTTAGCTGTTTACACTTATAAATGTTGCTTATTTGACGGAGATTTTGTGAGCCATGTACAAAGGGCTACCTATTGGCAGCAGTTACTCAGGAACGGCCCTGCAGATGAAGGTAACCTGGTGCTCATTACTGAACATGTTATGTTGGAGCCTTCCTGGTCAAGGAGGAGTAACAGAGGGACAGGGCCAACTGAGAGCCACAAAGCTTAAAAGCTCGTTTCATAACACTGAAGCACCCCTCTACTTCACTACAGTCAATTTCAAACTATTGAAATTTATTCTGTGAAAGTTATTTTGCATACAATAAAATGCTACATTTTGTCGATTTTTTTTTCAACCAGTTCATTAATTGAGCCAGAGTCAGATAAGGTGACTGGCTTGCCAAAGCTCACAGAACGAGGCAGGACTGGATCACAAGCTGGGGGATAGGAGAGGAGGACTGTGACTGGACAAGTAAGAAAGGAAGAATGCGGTGTCTTTAGGGGAAGCGAGGTGACTGTCTCCCTTTTAGCTGCCTGCAGGAAGGAGTTAGATGCTGTTTTTTAATGTATTTAACCTGTATTTCCAGTACAACTGATGTGTATACTTCCAGAAGAGTAAAAGCCAGACTGGAGTTCTAAACCTCCCTAACGAGAAACAGGAAACATAACCATTCGCATAGGGTTATTCAGTTTTTTTTTCTATTCCTCTCGTTATAAACTTGTTATCACTGCGAATTTTTTCCTCTAACATCTGTAAGCCTTGTCAGCCCACCAAATTATGTGGTTTCTCTAGAGGGAAGAACAATTATTACTACTTACTATATTACAAAACTTGAACAAATCATTGGACAACTGGACCTTGGACAGGATTACAAGCTGGCTACTGGGAACTTCAGCTAATGGGACTTCAAACAGCAGAAAAGCTTCCCTCATCTTCTAACCTTCCCTGGATGGAATTAACTGACTTTTTAATTTATTATTTATTTATTTATTTATTTATTTATTTAAACTTCGGGGCTTATTTAGGAAAACCAGAGACTTTAAAGGAGGGTCGAATGAATTTGTTTCGTCGCCTTAACATAAAACACATAAAAGGTAACCTCCCACCCAAAATGTCTTGAGTTGTTAGTTACGGAGTACGGGGTCCTGCAAGGTCTTTCCATCCTTCTAACTAGTCCAGAGTTACCCACGCTTGTAAAGGGGCGGGTGTCCATCCCGGGGACCGCGGCGGCAGAGACGCCACCCTGAAGTCCCGCCGCTCCGTCCCTGCTGCGTCCCCACTGGACACCTGGCTTAGTCACCACCGGCAGGCCCCGCGCCTACGGGAAGGATACGCTCCAGGTAGTAAGCGTTCTCGGCGGGGGTCAAACCCACGCCCAAGGCTTCATCCAGTCCCCGCAAACTGGAGGTGGGCATCTCCTCAGGAGCCGCCATGGGTGCCTCGCCTGCGCCCCTGGTCGCGGCCATCTCCCGGGCAACCTCTAGACGCTTCCCGACGGCCTCAGACAACTCTCGCGAGATCTCAGCTTCTTCCTCTTCCCCTCCCTCTGGGCGGGCCCCTGCGCGAGACGCTTCCCTGGTTACCGGGACAACATGGTTGCCTGGTAACCCTGAGAGGCCACAGCTCCCGGAGTTGACAGTAAGTCGGAATCAGCAACTTGGATCCCCTCCCCTCTCCCCAGCAGCGTGGATTTCTTCCACTTTAAGTCTGTAGTTCCATTCTCACTTCGTTTTCTTCCCTACATAGCCTTTCTCTTGGTTCCTACGTGCCCGCTGCCGGTCCTCAGAGGTTGGCAGAAAAAACTGCTAGACAAGAGGAAGATACTCAGTGTCTGGGTGAAAAGCAAAAAAGAAGAAAAGAAAGAAACTTACTAGAGATAGTAAATGAGAGACTGAAAACAATGAAAAAGTGATAACCGTCATCCGTCCTTTCCTGGCCATCCTTCCTTAACGCTTAACCTGCATGTCTGCTTTGCCTGGTTTGGGAAAGTATGTGTACCACTCGTTCTTGTCACGGTCAAGTCATTTCCAGAAAAAACTTACCACCTGTATGATGTATAATGGACGATAGTTCGTTCCCCAATCATGTGTAGTACGGGAGCTTCCTTGGCTCTGTGCTGTAAGGGTGTCAAAAGCATCTCCAAGACGCTTCCTTGTAATTTTTTCTTCATTCTACTCTTGTTGATTTTAGAGAATGATTGTATAAACGCTATCATTTGTTATTTAAAGACAGTAACAATTACATAAGGACATGATTGAGAGCTTGGGTTTTGGAGCCAAACGCGAAGGATTCAGACCTGAGCTGCCTCATGCACTACCTATGAAACCTTGGGCTGTTAGAGTTCGGGCTAAAGCCCCGGGACGTCAGGGTGCAAGCTAATCAACCCCCAGAGAACGACAGAGTCTCGCTGGTAATGCAAACAGAGTTTATTGCGCCAGCATGCTGGGGTCAGACCGCACTTGGGGCACGCAGGCCAGCGAAGTGGGGTGGTCAGACCTCGAACTAGCCCAAGACAGAAGATTATACAGGCCCTTTTGGGCTGGGAAATACGTCAAAAGTAACAACCTCAGACATGTTAATTTTTATGGCCTTCAGGCACAGACAGTCTGTTTGGTTCCCATACCCATTATCTTTATGGCTCATCCCATTCTCACACCCTTATGTTTCTGCTATTCCTGGGACCCAGAGAAGAATTGTGCCCGTGCCCTCCTGCACCTGGTTCACAAAGTTGCAAGGCAGCAAAGAACAGATTTATCGCTAAAGTGGAATCCTCCCAATGTCCAGGCGCCTCCTGGACTAGCAAAGTAGCAGTTATTTCAGCACAAAGGAATCTCACACTGCCCAACAAAAACGTTCCATTCTAGCATTCTAACATACTATCACTCTAACATAGCATTTTATTATTCTAACATTTACCTACACTCTAACAGGGTGAACTATGTAATGGCGTTAGTCCTCAATGTTCTTGTTTATAAAATGGAGATAATATCATATCTGTTATTTCCATTACATTTCGTATTTGATTTTGTTCTTTTCAATAGCCAAGGGTCCCAATTATACTAAGAGATGGAAGTATCACTCCTGATTTTATTTTTATGTTAACTTGCCCTAAATGCAAAGAAAAAAATACAAGGAGATAAAAATACACGAGAACTCCAAAATTCGGGGGATAGCTGCTTTTTATACAGTCTGCTGTGTTTCAGAAGAAGGCATTATCTCGTCCTTCGAGGCTTAGTTTCACAAATCCAGCTCTGAGAAGCAGTCTGGGTAAGGAAAGGTCAGTGCTGTGTATTTCCAGCATGCTAGGAAGACAGCCAGGAGTTTGAGTGAACCGTGCAGGAGGACTTCTCAGAACAATTAGTATTGGCTTTTCAATAGCTTACCTCTTCTTAACTCTGCATCTAAGCTTTGTACTGGCTCTTCTGGATGACTCTCTGAACCTTAGGTTCCTGATGCCTAGAATGGAGCTGTGACTGTACACTGTGGCAAACAAGTACATGCTGATTTGGACACGCACATGCCATAGCTGAGCACCTGGGTTTGAGTACCAGCTCTTTTCCTGATTCCAGCCCCTGCTGATGCACTCTGTGGAGGTAACAGGTGGGTTCCTGCTGGGTAATCTAGATTGGATTTATGGCTCCTTGGCTTACACCCGGCCTACCTCAGCTGTTGTGTATATTTGAGGGCTGAACCTAAAAAATGGTTAGTAGATTTGCCTTTCCAATAAAAGTAAAAACAAAACAAAAATCCCTTAAGAGGCTAGCACTGTGGCACTGCTGACTATCCTGCCATCCCATACCAAAGTGCCACCTTCCTCATGAACCCCTGAGGGCACTGGAAGATGACTCAAGTTAATTGCCCCCTGCCATCTATGTGGGAGATGCAGATACACTTCTGAGGTCCTGCTTGGGCCTGCCTGTTGTGAGCCTTGGGGAGTGAGCTGGCAGATGACATATTCTCTTTCTCGCTGCCTCACTCGCTTGCTCCCTCTCCCAGTAATAATATAAGTTACATAATAAGTTTTTTTAAACAGAGTTCATTCAGCTTCTAATACAGACCCACACATTTCTTCGCTGTGCCAGCTGAGAAGCCCTAGACGCAATGTGGACTCCAAGTACCAAGGTCTTGGTGTTTAATAATATTCTCCAAAAAACTAACAAAAATGGCTGACTGGATGGCTTGGCCAAGAACATACAACACAGCTCTGGGGAACCTTCACAGTCCAAGAATGTAAAAATAGTTCTCTCCTACCAATAATCTCACTATTATCAGAGCATACCAAAGGTACAAATGGGCCAACAGTAAGAGTTTCCAATGGACAAGACTAATGCAATTTAAGTAACAAAATTAGTAAGGTAATATTGTAATAAAACCCAAAGGAACATACCTATTAGTCCATATTCATGTAAATAAATGCTTGAATGGATGAATGATGAACAAGGGAGAAATCTCCTATAAAGAACAATTCAAATTTATTTAGACAAGTAATTCCAATTTCCAGTAAGTTGGCCATAGTTTACCACTTCTTTTTTAATTTTATTTACTTGCATACATGTTTTTTGAAAGATCATAACAAAAGAGATTTTCCACCTGCTGGTTAACTCCCTCAAATGCCTGTAATACTGAAGGTTATGCCAGACCACAACTAGGAACCTGAAACTCAGTCTAGGTCTCCCACATGAGTGGCAGTTTCCTAAGAACTTGAGCCTCACCATTGCCTTCTAGGGTTTACAGCAACAGGGGACTAGATCAGAAGTTGAGGATCCAGGAAGAGATCCCAGGCACACCAATATGGCACAACAAGTGTCCCATCTTAATTGCTAAGCCCAATGCCCAAATCTGTCCATTTATTCAGTGTAGTCTAAATACAGTGAGTATCTTCCAAAGAGCACAGTATGAAAAATGGAGAAAAAAACAACCTGCAGTGGAGAAAGATGATAAACCCTGCCTCATCCAGGTGAATGAGATGAACACCAAAAGTAGCAAGTCCTGCTGACATTATATGCTATTGATATGTGTTGGGAATGGCAAATACATCTCTGCTCTCTTTCCCTCCCCCAAAATAAAACAAACAAGCAAACAAATAAATAAAAAAACGTAATCCCAGTTAATCATGAGGAAAATTGAGAGACTCAGGGACATTCCTCAACATGTTTTATCAATACTTTTCAAAATAAGCAATATTATCAAAAACAGAGAAAGATGTGTCCAAAGCCAAGAGTTGCATAAAGAAGCATGAATACTAAATGTGAGATCTTAGAACAATGAATGGACATTAGAAAAAAGAAAGGATATGTGAATAATGTTTGGACTTCTGTCACTGTAATGTTTCAGTGCTAAATCACTAGACGTGACAACTCTATCGTGTAAAGATAAGATGTTAATGTGAATATATGATGATGTTCTATATTATAATTGCAACTTCTTTGTAAATCTAAAACTATTCTAAAATCAAAAGTCTATTTTAAAAATTTGAGGAGCAGACATTCAGCCTGGGTATTTAAATGCCCCATACACCACTTCAGAGGGTCTGGGTTCCATTCCCAGGTCCAGCTCCTAACTCAATCTTGATATCAAGACAGATAATGGGAGGCGGTGGTGATTGCACACAAAACTGGGTTTCTAAATCCTGTGTGGGAGATCTGGATTCCATTTCCAGCTCCTGGCTCCGGCCCTGTGCTGACACAGGCCATTGTGGGCAGTTGTGGAGGGAATCCACCCATGGAAGTCCTCTCCCCCATCTCTCACACATACATGTTTTTAAAATGTTTTTGTCTATGTGAAAGGCAGTGTAACAGAGCGAGACAGATAAGACAGATCTTCCACCTGCTGATTCATTCCTTCGTTGATTGCAGCAGTCAAGGCTGAACCCAGCTGAAGCTGAGAGCCTGGAACTCCATCTGGGTCTCCTACGGGTGGCAGAGACCCAAGGTCCCAGGCCTTCCCAGGAGCACTGGCAGGGTGCTGGATCCAAAGAGGAGCCAGGCTTCAAGCAAGCACTCAGGTGTGGGATGCCAGGTGCTCAACCCAGTGCACCAGTAAGCCCCCTGTCCATTAGTTCATTTCTCCCATATACAGGCAATTTTAAAGTAAATCAAAGGAAAAGATGCCCATTTCACTCATAAATAATAAATTATAAAATAATCGCAGATCATTAAAACTACAACAGTATAACATTTTAAAGCATATTGAAACAGAGGGATAAAAATTTCACAAAACAGTATCTGTAACAATACCGATATAAACAGGCATTTCTTTGCTTTTTAAATTTTAGCCCCCACATATGAGGGGAGCATGTCATATTTGTCTGTGTCGAGATTGTTTCACTCAACATGATGTCTTCCAATTGTGTACATTTTCCTGCAAATTATACTATTTCATTCTTTTATAGTGGGATAATGTTCTGTTTTGCATACATACCACATTTTCTTTAACCATTCATCTGAAGATACACACTTTTTTTATTCCAAATTTTGGATATTGTGAGCAGTACTGTTACAAACATGGTGGTAAAGGTATCTCTTTGATACGATGTGTTCATGTGTTTGGGATATATACACAGAAGTGGGATTGCTGGTCCTATGGCAAGCCTATTTCTAGTTTTTAAAGAAGTCGGTTTTTCACACTGGTTGCACTAATTAACCTTGCCCCTGAAGTCCACATCCTTGCAGGCATTTGCTGTTCTCTGTGCTTCGGGTCTTAGCCATTCTGACTGGGGTGAGAGGATATGTCACTACAGTTTTGATTTGATCTCCCTGATGGCTGGTGATGTTCAGTATTTTCCCATATCTGCTGGCCACTTGAATTTCTTCTTGGGAGAACTGTCTGTTGTCCTGGAACTTTATCATCTCTACTTTTATTTATCTGAGTTTTCCTCTTCTTGGCTTTGTTAGTCTGGCTAGAGGTTTACATATTTTGCTTATCTTCTCAAAAAACAACATTTTATTTATTCAACTTTTGCCTGAAGATTTATTTATTCTTATTGAAAAGTCAGATATACAAAGATGAGGAGAGACAGAGAGGAGGCTCTTCTGTTGCCTGATTCACTCGCCGGGTGGCCACAACAGTCAGAGCCAATCTAATCCGAAGCCAGGAACCAGGATGGGAGCCTCTTCTGGGTCTCCCACATGGGCGCAGGGTTGCGAGGACTTGGGTCATCCCCGACTGCTTTCCCAGGCCACAAGCAGGGAGCTGGATAGGAAGCAGACTGCTGGGATTAGAACCAGCACCCATAGGGTCCCAAGCACGCGCAAGGCAAGGACTTCAGCTACTAGGCTACTGCACCAGGTCCTGTTGATCTTTTGTATTAGTTTCATTTTCATTTATTTCTGCACTGTTCTTTATTATTTCTCACATCCTGTTGATTTGGGTGTTTGGTTTCTTATTTTTCTGATCATTGAAGTGCATCATTAAGTATTTCATTTGAGATATTTCTCTTTTTAATGAAAGCACTTAATGCTGCTATAAACTTCCCTCTCAATATTGTTTTTGTTGTATCACACAGGATTTGATACACTGTGTTTTCATTTCGTTTATTTCAAACAAGTTTTTTATTTCCTTTGTAATTTCTTCAATGACTCATTGATAGCTTAATAACATGTTGTTTAACTTCCAAGTATTTATGAGTGTTCTATTGTTCTTTGTGTTGATTCCGGGTTTTATTCCTTGGATACATGGTATGATTTTAATCTTCCTAAATTTACTCAGACACAGGCTATGATTCAAAATTGTAAAATTTACTGAGAATTCATTTTTGTCCTAATATGCGTCTATCCTAGATAATGTTCCATGTACTGATGAGAAGAATGGTTTTTTAAAAATTTTAATTTAATTTTATTTTTTAGCTGTTAGGTAAAACGTTCTGTATATGTTTATGATTGGTATGTCTTCTTGCTAAATTGAACTTTTTATCAAAACATAACCAAATATAATGTCCTTCTTTATCTCCCTTTGTCATTTTTTTTTATTTAAAGTCAGCTTCGTTTCCTAACAGAGTATGTATTTCTGTTCATTTTTAACATTCATGTGCCTGGAATATTATTTTCCAGTCCTTCACTTTCAGCCTATTTATACTTTGCGGGGTGAGTTCCTTGTAGACAGCACATATAGAAATCATTTTTTGTTTTTATTCATTCAGCCAACCTAAGAGGTTTGGCTGAGAAATTTGATCTTACATCCAAGGCTAACATGGCTTGCTGCTTGGGCTTGGGCGTTATGTGAGCCCAGGAGCATAGTTTCTAAATAATTTCTTTTGGATTAATCAATGTCAGTGTGTACATAGGCAACACATTGGTCTAGTCGGCTACATTTTATAGGATAGAAGTATGGCTTTGAAATGAATGTGGGTTTCCTATGGTATGTCTCTTTGGTCCACAATGAATTCTTTGTCATTTAAAATTGCATACGAAGCAGCTAATGTGTGGGTTCTGTAGAGAATTATTATTATTTTTATACTATTTAAAGACATACGTATTTTGCTCTTAAAATATTTTGAAGGTATCTGACTGGTTGTGGTTTACAGGCTGTTCAGTGTGCAGCAGGCTGTGCAGCCTTCTTAAAAACAGAGCCTTCATCTAGGTATTACAGTTTTCTCCTCCTTCCTAATGCTCACATTGTATCTGAAGCAACAGACCATGTTTATATGAATGATTTGATAATGCATGGTTGATGGTACTACTTCTTGGCCTGTCCACAATTATCCAGCTTTGGAGACACAGAGGGCATGGATGGAAAGGAAAAGAGAACAAAGAAAGCAAAGAATGAGAAGAAATGCAAACCTTCTCTCTGTGGCCCAGAGCTCAATGCTCAGTTCTTCTGGGATGACAGGCATCAAGTCTGATAATTTTTTCCTTTTTTTTTTTTGAAAGAATAAATTAAATAATACATTAAAAAAATAAAGACACAAATTTCAAAGGATTAGTTAAACCCAGAGACCCACATGGTAGTGTCCAGATAAAAAAAAAAGAAAGAAAGAAAGAAAAAGAAAAAGCCCAGAACCATACAAATCACAAATTCTGGTGGAAAAGAGAGTAATGGATGAAATAGGTAATGGAGGAAATACAAGACCTAAATTTGAAATGAAGAGTTTCTCTGATCTTAGTGATAACGAACTACGCTGTGTTTTTAATGATAAACCAATTCTTATGTTCTCTGTCTATCCTCACTTTAAATTCCAACTTGAATTAAAATTGCTTCTTGGTTGTTACTTGATTGATTTTTCTCACCGTACTCTCTCTATTCTCCAACCTCACATATACACACCCTGAATTCTAGGACTTACATACTCACCAATAATTGTATAAGTTAGCTGGTCACAGGAAAGTATTTCTGAAGTTTTGGTAATATCTGTAGGGAGAAAATCTGTGATTATAGTACTTACAGCAATATCAAAGAAATGGCTAATGATGACAAAAGAGAGTATTAGAAATATTAGAAGCAAGGATATATCAACTATAGTGACTAGTTCAAATGCTCCAATCTTATTTTTTTTCAGTATTTATTTCTTTTTTTTTTAACATTTATTTTATTTTCATTACAAAGTCAGATATACTGAGAGGAGGAGAGAGAGAGAGGAAGTGGAGATGCCGGGATTAGAACCAGCGGCCATATGGGATCAAGGTGAGGACCTTAGCCACCAGGCCATGCCACCGAGCCCTTATTTCTTTTTTATTGGAAGGCCAGATCTACAGAAAGGAGGAGAGACAGAGAGGAAGATCATCCATCTGCTGACTTACACCCCAAGCAGCCGCAACAGCTGATGCTGAGCCAATCCGAAGCCAAGAGCTCCTTCCGGGTCTCCCACACGGGTGCAGGGTCCCAAGGCCTTGGGCCGTCTTCCACTGCTTTCCCAGACCACAAGCAGGGAGCTGGATAGGAAGCAAGGCGGCTGGCATTAAAACTGACACCCATATGGGATCCCGGCGTGTGCCGGGCAAGGACTTTAGCCACTAGGCTACTGTGTTGGGCCTAAAAATCTTTCCTACTTTAACAGAAACCCATGAAAATTGACATACTGATACTATTCTGTAAAATTAATGTTACATTTGCAGCAGAATATTACTTGCAAATTATTTAATAACTCCAATATTCAGATTAATTTTACTGTCAGTGCACTCATTACTTTTTCAGATGTATACATTTTATAAGTCAATTCTTCAGAAAACATTTTTAATTTTACACAGAAACATATGAAACATGAAAATAAATATAAAATATTCAGATGTATGAATTTAGCCATCAGGGATATTAGAAAAAGAAACACTGTCTTCAGAGACAGATGAAGTGGAAATTAACTGTTAAAGGATAAAAAAAAAAATGTTAATTAATTCACCAGAAAGTACAATGGCTTTTGTAGTGTAAAGTTGCTTTTGGAGCAAATGCATATTCTATTTTCTAAGAATGTAAATTCATGAATACTGACTCTTTCATGAGATTGTTCACAATTTTGGCTTTTGAGAATGTAAAATGATCTGAAAATGTTCCTGTAAATCTGTTTTCCCCATGAATTTACTGCTGTAGAGACCACTGAGCTACACGTCCTCACGTTAGTAAGATTAGACTTGGCTGAATGCAACCACAGGAAGGAATCTACTTCTTGGAGCGCTGAATTAAGCGCAAGATAGTCATAAAGCAAGAAACAATTTTATGACCTTGGTGAGCTTTCCAATGCTAAGAATAAGCATGATGATAACTAGCAGTTGCTCAGTGTTGTATCGGGAATATTCTATTTGAACTTACAGCAATCCTTTGAGGATGTGGGAAGGCAACTCAGATGCTTATTTAGCATCTTATTTAGACAGTGCTGGCTAAAAGGAACTTCCTACACCTGTGCTATGCAGTTGTTTCTGACACGAAGGATTAGCCTAGTGGTGAGGCTCATGATGATCTGCCTCATTCACTCCACCCCAGGACAAGCTTACCTCCCACCATGGATTTCTAAACAGATTCATAAAATTCACTCCCTTTGGAGTTAACGTGTATGGGTCAGGAAGCTCTACCAAATCAATGTGTGTTAAGTTCTAAATATCTGTAGGAGTTAGAGAGGAGTGATGCACGTTCCACACCCTCTCCTCCTCCAAACTCACCATAAATTCACTCTTTTCTTCATTAGAAACACATACACGGGCCCGGCGGCGTGGCCTAGCGGCTAAAATCCTGACCTTGAACGCGCCAGGATCCCATATGGGTGTCAGTTCTAATCCTGGCAGCTCCACTTCCCATCCAGCTCCCTGATTGTGGCCTGGGAAAGTAGCCAAGGACCTCGCCAAACCTTGGGCTCCTGGCTTTGGATCGGCGTAGCAATGGCCGTTGCGGCTCACTTGGAGAGTGAATCATCGGATGGAAGATCTTCCTCTCTGTCTCTCCTCCTCTCTATATCTGACTTTCCAATAAAAATAAAATAAATCTTTTAAAAAGAGAGAGAGAGAAACATATGCACACGCACACGCACACACGATTCCCATCTCAGGGATGCCTTTTAAGAGATATTCTGCTGTAATACCTATGAAGTATGCTCGCATTGGTACAAAGGAAAATAATGCGAATGCTTGTATAATGTTGTATTTTTTAAATGGTGTGTTTCAGACATTGATCCCTGACAATACAGACAGAAATTGCACTCTTTTTACACTGGCCATGAGTATAGACCACTCCTCCATATGGCTATATCACAATCCGTTCAAACAGCCTTTAAGCCATTTTCTTCTGGCAAATACAAAAGACTACATTTTGCCAACAACCGAAATGTGTGATAGTAAGAAAAATTCTAATTTTCTCTCACAGAAATTTCCTGCTGCGTGGGGTTTCCTGGAGCTGGGCATTGCCAGAACTCTGACATACACTGAGGATCCTCCTGGCTCCACCCTGCTGCCCTCACCCTCTTTCCTATTATCTTGAGTGTGATGTTTGAGTCACCTTCACAAGAAGCCTTCATCTCGAGGTCTGACTCCAGAGAGGGGAGCAAATAATTCCTCAGCAATTGTTTATAGCAAAATATCTTTTCTGCGATGACTGTTAGAGAAGTGATACAAAATCTAAAGCATCACACACATAGAAACTGTCATTAAAAAGTAAACAAAATCCATCACAAGTTAGTCAAAACACAGTGTTATGCTAAGGAGACAGGATTTCTCATACACACACACACACACACACACACACACACACATATACACACATACCCCAAAAAAGTAATGAGTTTTCTTGTCAAAACTGCCTGGATTCAAATTCCAGTCTTGTAATTTACAAGATGTAGCCTTGCATAACTTAGTGATTAATGTGAATCTGGGTGTTTTTTCTTAAAATACAAAACAGGAATAATAATGTCTAACTCACAGGGTTGACAGAAAGACATTCTGAGGTACCACTAACTTTCAGGTCTGACAAGGGTTAAGCTACATCGCCTCTTCTTTGAGTATCTGTTTGAATATTCTATTATCTTTAAGCTAAGGACAAAAATGAAATAGTAAGAACTTTAAACTTTGTAACCAGGATTCAGACCTAGAAACAGTATGAAGTGGGTTGAGTGCTCTGCATAGAGCGCAGGAAGTGCTGACCCAGCTGTCTTAGGGACTTTGGGGCATTCCTTAAGAAAAAGATTTTTCCTAAGAATTGAAGGTGCACTCTTGCCCTTGATATTACTTCAGGTTCTGACTAACCAGGCTGCTGAAACCCCCACAGCATGATTCAACGGAGCTGCCTTATTTTCTTCTTACTCTCATTTAGAGCTTATTCATCTTGTTTAATTGAAATTTTAATCCTGTTCATAACTCTCTCTTCCTCTCTTTCACACAGCTGCTAGCTACTGTTTCAGCCTTTGATTCTGTGAGTCTATTATAAAAACGTAAGGAGAGTGGAATCTTGCAGCCTTGACTTTCTGTGACTGGCGTAGTTCATTCTGCGTAATATCCCCCAACTCACCCAATATTCAGCCCAATATTTCAGAATTCTCTCTGGGAGGGCTGAACAGCATTCCATTATACACATTTTCTTTATGAATTCATCTGTCTTATCTGTCAGTGAATAAAAGTCAGTTTTCACATCCTGGCTATGTAAATAGTGCAACGAACACGAAAGTACAGAACATTTGCCAAGGAAGACCCTGACTTTCACTCTTTTGGATACACATCCAGCAGCGGGATCTCTGAATTATCCAATAGCTTTAGTTTTTAGGAAACTTCTGTATTAGCACCATTTTACATTTCTTTCTCTCTCTTTTTAGATTTATTTATCTTTATTGAAAGGCAGACATACAGAGAAGAGGAGAAACAGAGAGAAAGCTCTTCCATCCATTGATTTCACTCACCAAGCGCTCGCAATGGCCAGAAGTGAGCTGATCTGAAACCAGGAGCCTGGAGCTTCCTCTGGGTCTCCCATGTGGTTGCAAGAACCCAAGACCTTGGGCCATCTTTAATTGCTACTGAAAGTACACTGTATTTCCAGTTTTACCTTATTTTTCATAGCATTTCTCTAGTTTTGATACTAATCATCCTGACATGTATGAAGTAATATTCTGCTATGATTTTTACTTACATATTCCTCTTGACTGAAAAAGGTTGGACATTTTTCATCTTTCAAGTTCTTGGTTCCTTTTTTCTGTGAGGTTGTTAGGTGGATTTGTATGTTTTATTGCCATTTCTGCACAGCAAAGGAAACAGTTAACAACGTAAAGAAGCAATCAGCAGAAAAAGACAAAAGATTTCCAAACAATGTTTCTTTTTGTTTAATTGTTTTTGTTGCAATAGCAGATTTACAGAGAAGGAGAGGGGAAATCTTCCATCTGCTGGTTGACTTAGAGTGGCTGCAATGGCCAAAGCTGAGTCCATCAGAAGTGAAGAGCCAAGAGCCAGGAGCTTCTTTCTGGTCTCCCACACGCAGGGGCAGGGTCCCAAAGCTTTGGGCCATTCTCTACTGCTTTCCCAGGACACAATCAGGGAGCTGGATGGGAAGTGGAAAAGCCAGGACAGGAATCAGCGCCCATATGGGATCCCGGCCAGTGCTTTCAAAGCAAGGATTTAGCCACTGGGCCATTGTGCTGGTCCACAAACTGTCAGAACATACAAGAAACTCAAGAAACTTCACAAAAAAAAAAACTGAACAATCCAGTTAAAAAATGGGCAAAGAACACAAATAAGCATTTTTTTCCCTAAGGATTAACTTAAAATGGCCATGAGACACATGAGAAAGATCAGGATCATGAACCATTAAGAAGCTGCAAAACAAAAACCACTATGAAGCATTACATCTCTCCACGTAGAATTCCTGTTATCCAAAAATCAAAACAGAGCAAATGCCGGTGATGTTATACAGAAAAGCCTACCCTCAGGTACTACTGGTGGGAAAACAAAATGGTACAACTCTTTGTGGACAACACTATGGAAGAAAACTAAAAATGGATAACCCTATGACTCAGCTATCCCCTCCAGAGATAAATACAAAAGAAAAGAAAGCAGGATATGAAAGAGATACCTGAGCTCCTATGTGCATAGGCAGTCAATTTGCACTAACAAAGATACGGAAGCAACCTAAACATCCATCAACTCATTATTCACCATCATATGCAAACGTCTAATAAAATGTTTATCATTAGGGTCTTATAATTCGTTGGTGTTTTAAATGTTTAAAAGAATCCAATGTGATAGATTTCAATGTTAGTAGAGAATTCAGACCCTGCCTCTTATAGAAAATAGAAAAACATTACATTTTTACAGGTTTTCATGCTGTTAGACTTCATAGGTGCTCTTTTTACAGTAACAAAGAATTGCACATTTTTAAAAGGTTGTAGGATTTTCAACTTTAATAAACAGAAATCCCAGTCATATGTATACTGGCAGAGCTCTTTTTGTAGCATACTTTGGAATCATAATCAGACCCTGCACCTGCATGGCAGACCCGGAAGAGACTCCTGTCTTTGGATCGGTTCAGCTCAGGAACTATGGCCATTTGGGGAAGGAACCAGCAGACAGAAGATTTTTCTTTCTCTCCAAGGTTAGACATTTTGAAAATATGTACATCTTCTACGTATTTCCCCATGCTCCTAAGCGGCCCACAATGGCCTCTGGGGACACCTCATCTTCTTGCTGAGTGCCACATGGCAAGGCTTCTCAGTTTCCTAACATTTTTTTTTGCTTCTCTCAGCACTTTTGTATCTAAGCAGATCAGGTGGACCACACCTTGACAACATACCACAACTTAACTACCTGTGACGCTTTGCTCTCAGCAGAAGAAATATTTACTTATTTTATACATCTTGAGAGGAAAAACATTCATTTCCCTATTGTCAATTAAGGTTATGCTCTCCTTTATGCCTTTAAGATTTCCAGTCATGATTAATATTTTTACAGCTCTTGTAATTAGACCATATGTTCCTTTATATGCTTGCAGATTTCTTACTTTTATTTCTGTACTTACATCTTTAATTCATCTGGTATAGTTTTGTAAAGACATAAAATAGATTTCATTTTTGCTTCTTTCAGATGAGTAGCCAATAACAGAATCTTATGAAAAGCAATTTTTTCTTTCTTGCTGAACATATCATTGTAAATATGAACATCTCAGGGGATTGAGAGATTTGTTTATAAAATATTTGTTCTTTTCTTTTCACGGATTTGTTTCTATATCGATGTCCTTTTAATTTGAGTTTAGCGGTTTTTTTGTTTCAGTGTTCCATATTTGAAAAGTCATTTCTCAGTCCTTTGAAATTCACTCAATGAGTACCCTCTCTTCATAAATGCACTTCGGAATTCTGGCTGAAACTGAGTTGAGTTTATTTATTAATTTTGAAAAAACTAACTTTCCAAAAATATTGTTTTTCTGTGCAATGAATTTGATCCTACCATTTATTCCATTTTATTTAATGTATCCCGATAACATTTTATATTTCTCAGATGTTTAAATTTAAAATATACAAAATAATTAAAACCATGTTATATGTACTTTGCTGAGATTATCAGATGTTTAATTTTGTATTATCAGACATTTAAATTTAAAATACCCAAAATAATGTCAGCCATATGCTGTATGTATTTTGCTGTGATTGTAAGTGATGCTTGCACTTGAGAAAATGTTTGCAATTTCCATTGACTGAGTTCTTTGGTTTCTCTCTCTGTCCTGTGAAACATCTATATCATTTCATTTCATTTGACTTACATGTCATAATAACTGAATTGGGGCTGGGGTGGTGATATGGCTATCACCCGCAAAACCAGCATCCCGTGTGGTCACTGGCTCATATCCCAGCTGCTCCACTTCTGATTCAGCTTGCTGACAACGACCTGGGAAAAGCAGCAGAAGAAAGCCCAAAGTTTAGGTACCCATCACCAACATGGAAGAACTGGAAGCAGCCTTTGGCTTCCTGCTTTGGCCTGGCCAGGCCGGGGCCTTTATGGCTGTCTGGAGAATGAGCCGTTGGGTGAAAGATACTTCTCCAGCAGGCTCTCTGTGCTCCCCTCCTCCCTATCTCCCTCTCTCCTTCCTCTCTCTCCCCCTCTCTCCCTCCTCCCTCTGTGTTACTGTGACTTTCAAATATACAAATTCTATTAAAAAACAAACAAACAAAACAACGTAATGATTGAATTTAGCCAGTGTCCACTTAAAATTGTTTTCAGGAAAACACCTGTTTAGATTTTTTTTCCTGTTGTAACTTGATTCTGATTGATATTTCTGTATTGACTGCTTCCTCTTGATATATTGTAATATTATTCACCAAATGCATCACTACGAAGCATGGTTCATTTAAAATAAAAGCATTAGGTGAGTTAAGATCCTAGCTAAGTGTGACAAGTTCACATCACCTTTTCTTCCTACAAAACCTTATTAGCCTTATTCTTTTCAGCCTCTTGCCTTTCCTGATATTTAAGTTTCTGGCTCTGAAACTCCACATATGACTTTCTTGGCCTTTAGGAGGAAAACACAGAGTCAAAAATGTGATAATGTTTAATTCAGTGACTATTTATTGATTTCCATGTACAATGCTCAGTGCTACACATTGGTGACAGAAGAGGAGAACTTGAAGATAAAATCATATAATTCCATGGACGCTTCTAATAGATTATTCTAATCTGAAAATTACTCAAAAATTACTGTTCAGTAACTATCATTATCCTACAATTCAAAAAAATGTTACAAAAGTAATTAAAAAGCAAAGAAATCTCAACCTTTAGGTTAAATATGAAATAAATATGGGCTCAGTGCAGTAGCTTAGTAGATAAAGTCCTCGCCTGCACATGCCGGGATCCCATATGGGCACTGGTTCATGTCTTGGCTGTCCCACTTCCCATCCAGCATTGGGACCCTGCACCCGTGTGGGAGACCTGAAAGAAGCTTCTGGCTCCTGGCTTCAGATAAACTCAGCTCCGACTTTTGTGGCCACATAGGGAATAAACCAGCAGACAGAAGATATTTCTCTCTGTATTTCCCTCTCTCTGTAAATCTGTCTTTCCAATAAAAATAAACAAAAAATAAATGAATGGATCTTTAAAAAGGAACAAAATAAATAGATAAATAGAAACAAGAAGGAAAAACTTCAACAAATTAAAAAATTGAGTCCTGTATAACTGTTTGAAGCAATGTAGAATACATTTTGAAATAAACATTCATTCTTTCAAGGAGTTCCCTAAATGTAGTCACCCGACACTTACTGACAATAGCTAATGGATATATGTTTAGAAAAGCAAGTCCCTGGATCCAATGCAGACTTACTGTCCCAAGATCTCTGGGCGAAGCCACCAGCTGTGTTTGAAAGCAAAATCATCCTGCCCAATGATTTTGATGGGCACTGTCCTATCACGCCTTTGTTACTAATTTTCCAACATTATCCTGAGGATGTGTGTGGGTACTAAGCACATGAAAGTATGGCTTAAAAATAGATTTTTGGTATAATGCATTCTTCAAGTAACGAATATTACTGTAGTTGTCTCTGGCAAATCATGAAGTAGTTCTAGTGGTTACTAATATGTGCAAGCTGTCTGGTGAGCAAGCTTTGATCTACAGATAATCCAGTCCAGCATTTTGTTAATTTCCTGAATACTAAATATTCCCCTTCGGATAACTATGCCCATGTGACTGTAATGACCACGCATAAGGGGTCAGATGACATTACCTACAAAACAACACAATGATATTAATTCTGTGCCCAAAAATATGTTTCACATTGCTCTAAGGAATATTTGTAAAGAGAAAAATAGCAATGAATAATGTCAGAAAAGTTCATTCCAATTGTCTTACATCACAGTTTCTTAATAATTGAATACTTGACTAACACAGGTAAGAAGACAATCCTATTTTGGCAACGGAAATGATACACATAAGTGCATTGGGAGTAGTTTAATGGAATTCAGGTAGGTGAATTTGCAGATGTGTTAGATAAAAATGACACAATCCTAGGGTTAAAAACACATCCTACAAGTAGATAGGACACTGTAGTTGGAACTCTCCTTCCAAATTCAAGGTGGAATTTAATTGCCCTTATGAACCTTTCAAGGGCCTTTGGGCAGAGCTCTCATGGATGGATGAAGGCCATGATTGCAGATTTAAGTTGGTTATCCCAGAAGCGGACTCCTGATCAAAGTCTAGATTCACCCTGTCTCCTTTTCCTTCCTCCCCTTCCCACCCTCATCTTTCCTCTTCTTCTTAGGCTCACTCAAACATCTACTGTTGTACATTAGCATAAAAGCCCTTGCCAGATACAATACACTGTTCCTTTATTTTAAAAATATTTTAGTTGAAAGGCAGATTTTTATAGAGAGACTAGAAGAGACAGAGAGGTCATCCTTCTGTTGGTTCACTCCCTAAGTGGCAGCAATGGCCAGAGCTGAGCTGATCTGGACCTGAGAGCTGGGAGCTGCTTCTCAGTCTCCCTTGTGTGCGCTGGAGCCCATGTCCTTGCAGCATTCTCCACTGCTTTCCCAGTGGATTGGAAATGGAGCAGCCAGGACACAAACTGCTGCCATTAAGGGATGCTGGTGCTTACAGGTGGAGGATTAGCCTGCTACAGCATGACACTGACCCCTAGCACAATGTTCTTGAATTCTCCAGCCTCCAGAGCCATGAACCAAATAAATCTATCAAGGGTATATTTTATATCTGTGGGGTCCTGCTATATCAACAGGAAATGGTTTTGTCTATTAGGACTGATTTGTACATAAAACTGTTATAAGTATATATGCCTCTTAATAAGCCCATAAGCTTCAATATCACCTGGCAAGCAAAGTGGGACAAAGTTGGTTGGACATCTTTTTGAACTAGTGTTTGATGTCTCTTTGAGGCAAAATGTACAAGAAATTACATAAAAGCCCTAGGGCAGGTAGAGAAGATCCGTGACAGGCCTAACACATAGTCATAAATAGTATAAGTTCTGGAGCAATCATTCACCAGCATGATGGGCCCTAGGAGTTAACCTTGTGGGACTCATGTGACATCCATAAATCGGATTATAAAAGTGGTGTGTTGAACTGTAGCAAAGTTTCCAGAATGTTGCAGTAGCTCTGTACTACCTACATATTATTAATTATGTTTTACAGAGTGATCTAAAACAGAAATGCCTCCCAGGGCTTAGCAAATCATCCAAATTTCAGCTACTGGCATAAAGATAAAAATTGAGCACAATTTCCTCCAAAACTCTCCCAAAAATCTCCCCGAGGCTTCTGTTGCCAGAGAGCTTCTCTCAGCTTTTTAAGGAAAAAAAGCTATACCTCCTAAGTGTAGGAGCAGCAATTTTCAGTGTGTGTTCCAGCCACTAATGAAGTGCATTTCAATGAATCAGTATTTTTCACATTTCTTTAAAAAATGTTAATAAAAAGAGAACAGATTTTAAGTATTCCATGTGTACAGCTCAAGAACATAAATCACACTTTGCTCACTCTCCCACTTCTCCTTTGTGTCCCTCCCTCCTTTCCCTCTCTTCAACAGTATTTCCAGGGTCATGATTTTAATCCACCATGTACTCACAGATTTAATTTGCCACTAATCATAATATTCAACAAGAAAAATGTAAAAAGACCGTATTTCCCTGGAATAAAAACATAGACCATAAACAACAATCCTATCCCAAAGTGACCATTTCTTTCCTACGCATTTTTGTGTTTTCTAAATTAAAACAATTATACTTCTATAATTACATCGTGTGTGTGTGTGTGTGTGTGTGTGTAATGAAACACACAGAGAGTCCCCTCCTCACTAGAAATGAAATCCTTGTGAGGAGGGAATGTGACGGGTCATCCAAGGAGGACAGGATTCAGACCCTCTCAAATAAGATTTCTAAATTCAGCCAAATTTGTGGTGATTTGGTAAACACACTAAACCTAAATAGAATTCATTATTCTCAAAATATTTGAAAATAAAAATCTAACCACAGAATTTGAAATATGAATTATCATGAGGTAATTGCTTAACGCATGGTCCTGCAGTTCATGAAACCGCAGTAAGTACTCATTTGTATCTCTGATAGCCCATTTTTAAAATCTGGGTTAATCCTAGCATATTTCTATTAGATTTTTAAATAAATGTGTTAGTCCAAACAATATGTGGCATGGAAAAACATCACAAAATGTACTTAAGGAAAAAAAGGGCATATATAATACCACCTCAAAATGAAAATTAAAGGTTGGACTTTTAGAAATTAATATATTATTTCATTTACTTTAAAATATATTTGCTTTGGTGCTGACACAATGTCTCAGTTGGCTAATCCTCTGACTTCAAGCTCCAGCATCTTATATGGGCACCAATTTATGTCCCCACTGTTGCACTTCCCATTCAGCTCCCTGCCTAGAGTCGGAGAGAGCAGAAGATGGCCCAAAGCCTCAGGACCTTGCACCCACGTGGGAGACCTGGAGGAAGCCCTTGGCTCTTGACCTTATGGAGCTCAGTTCCAGCCATTGCGGCCATTTGGGCAGTGAAGTAGCAGATAGAAGAATTTTCTGTCTCTCCTGCTCTCTGTAAATCTTCCTTTCCTATAAAAATGAAAAATATATAGATTTGCTTTCAAACACAGCCATATATATGTACAGCAACAATAATAATGCTTTTACCATAGTAATGTTATTCACACTGCCAGAAAACATTTCATAATTGTAGTAACTTGACAAAATTTATCATTTGCCCAAATCATTGTTAATTAAAATGAACCAGTGAAGAAAAAAATAAACAGAAATTAGTTCAACAATTTTTCTGCTAGGAAATTTCCATTTGTAAATTTCAAAATATATCTTCTTTTATTCTGCATCCATTTCATTTATCAAGTACTTTTCTTAACATCTATTGTTCAACCATTTCTACATTAATCTTCATGTTATTAAGTAAAGCAATAAAACATCTGAGATGATACTATCTAACAGTTTCTGATAAGTTGTTGAACATCCCAATATAGTCCACATGTGGGATATACTGCATGCAGTCAAGCTGCCAAAAATACTAAAAGAAAGTCATTGTGACATCTAACTTCAAAGTGACTTTTCGATGTGATGGTCCTCCAAAGAAAACAGACTGTTATCCACCAAGGCTATTGAATCATTACAACTGGAGTACCACGCGTGATCAATTACAACTTATTTAAAAGAAATTAATGTTTTTGACTTAGAACAAAAAAATTCTCAGTTGAATTTATTTCCACACCAAAAACAGAGTAAATCTAAATTCCAACTCAGAACTGACCTTTGCTCAATGAATCACAGTAAGATCCTTCTCGTATATTTCAAATAGCAAGCTTGGACAGGAAAGAAAACGATGGAAATAAAAGGAGGGCAAAAGTAAAAATAAGAGACAGAAGTTAATTACTGTTGATTCGAAAATATTAGTTGCTACTAAAATATTAAAGACCATACAACAAAATATTAGCTAAAAATTTAACTATAAATTTAAAATATACCAAACTAAGAAATACTTTAGAAAACATTTCAAAAAACCAACCAATGTAAAACTCTATCTAGAGCTGTGCAAAATTTACCATTTGGATAATCAGATTTGACAGGAATATGATATTTCATCTCTTAACATTGAAAAGCAAAACACTGAAATACGATCATTCCTAAAATGTACACCACATTTCTCCAAATCCATAAATAAAGGGCCCCTTGAGTATTTTAGGTCTCCTGACGACAATACACATCATTAGTTCAACATATGCTGTCTCAGTTTCTGTAAATCAGAAGTTTGTAGGATGTTTGGTCTGGTGTTTGTGCTATGTACTCTAACTCATATAGCTGTTTTCAACAACAACGCGAATCCCTCCATTGTGGATAAACTGATGTCTCTTGCATATTTACACCATCTGCAGCTTTATTCCAAAGCTTATTTTGCTACTTCTTGTCTGTAGAAACCATGTTATAATTGTGCATAAAAGGAACCAACAAGTATCTGCTGAAAGAAGACCAAATGGAACCAGATGCCATTAAGACAGACAACATTGCTTTGGCAGGCAGCTTCTTGACTTATCTCTCTTACTCAGGGTACAATTCCACACGCATGAAATGTTATCATTTGGAGGGTAATACAATTACCATCAGACAAATAATATATTTAAGTTCAATTTTGCAACATAAATACATATATATATATATATCAAAGATCATAAAGAACAAATTGTGGATGTTTAATAGCTCCTGCAGGTTTACAAAAAGAAAATAAAATGGTAAAATTATCTTGGTTAAAATTGTTACAACTTGTTCACTTCCTAAAAAAGGGAGATCAAATGCAAGCACTAAGACACATCCGATGACTTTTTCAAACAAATATTTGAAAACCTCACTATCATTTACACCTGTAAACTACAAAGATGAGCCTTCTGAACCTTTTCCTTGTAGAGGCAGCCTGATGCATAGATCAATGTGTCAGTTCACAGCAGAGAAAAAAAATGAAATCAATAAAATTCCGTCTAGGTCTTTGTTCATCTTACTATCATACGTAATTTTTAATGTGCAAAACAATAATTTTAATGCATGTTAACTGTCACTTGCCACACAAAGACCTCCAGAAAACTGTTGGTCCTACAAAACTGAGTGCATTAAATTTACTTTATCAAGGGAGATTATGATGCTGACAGGCTTACCATTAGAGAAAAGATAGGGGTTAGGGAACAATATTTGGAGAGTTTTAGAGTCTGTCTTTCAAGAGGTGACCTAATTAGAATTGGCACAGTTACGGTCCTGACAGATGACGACTAGAAGGATACAAGTCTTAAGGACTTGGTTTACTAATGCTCTGATAGGTGAGGTATTTGTTCATGCGAAAAAATTGTGTTCCGATTGGGAGATTTTAATTTTCCCAAAGAACAAACTATTTTCCCAGAAAAAGAAAAAAATGTAGTGGTTGAAGTTTTTTGAAGCAATCAAGATGTTTACTGCTTTGGAGTTTGATTTAAAATGACCTGGCTCAAGGTGAGATAATGTTGCCCTCAGTAGTCTCAGATTATTTTCTGAAATTTGACTTGACCTCAAAAAATCACTTCATCAGTTAGCTTCTGGGTTTTTTCATTAGCTAAATGAAGCTCGAGTTCTACCAACCAGAACATCTTGAACCCTTCATCATTCAGCTTTTACTACCAAAACAGGGCCTTAAAAAACACTTCAAAGCTTTGAGAAACAGTAAGAGTTTCTTTTGCGTGTATGCACAGGAAAATCATCCAAGGTCAGCTGATCTAAATTACACTCAGCTAGTCTTGAGTAGCTACCTAGTTTTGAGTTTACTCCAAGAATTTTCCACGTTTTTCACAATTTTTTTAAGATTTATTTTCCTTGAAAAGTCAGATTTACAGAGAGAAGGAGACACAGCAATAGCTTCCATCTGCTGGCTCACTCCCCAAGTGACCACAACAGCCGAGGCTGAGCCAATCTGAAGCCAGGAACCAGGAGCTTTCATCTGGGTCTCCCATGCAGGTGCAGGGTTCCAAGGCCTTGGACCATGCTATACTGCCTTCCCAGGCCACAAGCAAGGAGCTGGAAGGGATGTGGAGCAGCTAGGGCATGAACCCGCATTCACAAGGGATCCCAGTGCAAGTAAGGTGAGGACTCTAACCACCAGGCTACCACACTGGGCCTGTTTCTCACATTTCTTAGACAAGAGGCTACATAAGGTACGTTCTTTGGCAAAGAGGTAGAGCAGTAGAGGCCAATCAACTACTCAGGTATATTCCACACCTTCGCACGCACTACATCTACTAATATGTCCACTAACCTAGCTAAACTTCGAAGTCATGCTGAAAGATTCACCTAAATAAATAGTTTAAAACTCAATCAAATAATGTCATGAGACCATATGTGAAGGACTGAAGAACTGGCCCTAGTAATCCGATATACCATGCCTTTTGTAACATATTATTAAATTTCAACTTTAACCAGCCTCAGAGATATAAAAAGTTTGTCTAGTGCAATATATTTTGACAGATAAGAAAGCCACTGTGGAGACACGGGTAAATTTTTAAATGACTAAAATGAACCTGTTTTTCCCTACATCATTGATTATATCATTTCCCCTAGCAGGATCTGGCCTGTTACATGTAGCATCCAATGGGGAAAAAAAAACTGGCCTTGGGCCTATCACAAACAAAATAGAAAATCCCGAAATTCTAATTTCACATAAAAATTGTCTTTGTCAGCCTGTAACGAACATTTAAGAATCTTACAGAATCTTGTCTCTTATGAGATTAGTATTCCTTGATTACTAAAGCAGTCCCCAAAGAACTCTGACTGTTCAAATGAGATTGTTTCTTCTTTATCACCGAGCTTTCAATTTGTATTTCCAAAACTGATCTCACTATGTTTCTCATATAATTACTATGACAATGTGTACAAGGTAAATTGCAAAGTAATTTAAGGTAATTAACAACTCAAAATTATTGAAGCAGTCATAATTTTTCAGAAACATTTCTGAAACAAATTTGCCCATAAGTCCAAATATAATCACTAAAATAGTGTGGTGTCACATGATCATACCCACAGCCTTCTTATGGTCAAAATAGAATACCAGTATAATTCGTCTCTGGGTGATAAGGTATGTTTGTGACTTCTGAGATAATATTAATCCATTCATTTTATGTAATGAATAGATCATAGAAGAGATACAGATAAGGAATAGTATTGAGGTGCGATCTCATATGAAGAAAACATTCACAGACTAGCACTGTTGTACGGTGTGTTAACTCTGACTTCCCACATCAAAAAAGACTGGTTCCATTCCCAGCTGCTCTATTCCTGGTGTAGTTTCCTGTTTATGGACCAAGGAAGGTAGTGGATGATGGCCACAGCTTAGACTCCTATCACCCTTTCATCAGGAAGCCAGTCAGAATTCCCGCTGTTTGTCTTCAGCCTGGCCCAGCCTTAGCAGTTCTGGCCATTTGTGGAACAAACCAGAGGATGGAAGATAGCTCCATTTGTGCTCTACTTTTCCACAAATAAAACACAATTCTATGGGTTAAAGATGACTGTATGATCAGAACGTGCATTGATACCAATCACAGAATGATAGTACAAAAGCTAAAGGAGAAACATGTTCCCAAAACACAGATTAAGAAAAACCTTCGGTGGGCAACTGAACAGAACAGAGACTCCAGGGGCAATGAGAAGAGGACACGCGTGCTGGTGGCAACTGTGCAGCCTGCCACCACTGCATCTATGCATCACCATGGCAGAAAAACACCATTTTGCCAAGATGCAATGTAAAGTTGCTACAGCTCTTGCTACCAGCAGCTTTAGGAGATGGAGAATCCCATAGTCCTCGCTGATTTGAGTCCATCCTGGGAGCTGACACAAGTCTGAGTGACTACATTGTTCTCCAAAGGAAGCCATGGTGCCTCAACTCCTCCCTTGGCCAAAGTACCACATTCAGTTTCAGGTGGAATTTTTGCTCCTGAACTCTGCCCTGATTGAAGGGACAACTCAATAGTTGGACTGCTACCAAAGCTGTCAGAGACAGGACATTGTACAATATGAAGAGCATTCTGCATCCTTTAACTGAGAGTTCTGGCCATAGGGCTAAGAGGTAAAAAACCAACAAACAAAACACAAATAAAAACAGGCTGTGGTATTCTCCTCAGTCACAGGGGTCCAGCGGACAGAGCCAGCGCTCTGGAGGCACTCCACCAAGACGATATTGGCTAACACTCTGGACCCCTGTTTCACCAACAAATGATGATCCCTGCTCCCATGGGAGTGAACCAGTTGCGGAATAGGTCTCAGCCTACCTGACCTACGTGAAAGCCCCATAGGTCCCGGCTGGAGCCTCTGTGGCTGCCTAGAGGCCCATAGCAGTGGCCTAAGCAGATGGTGGGGGGGAGGTAGGGGTGGGGGGGCGGGCATAGAGCCTGGTGCACTTTCGTCCCCATCTGCCCTTCCTGGAGCCCCAGGTGCACCTCCCTCGCCCAGCTTTCCTATCCTGCCCTGTGAAAAACAACTCCAGGATATGGGCCGGTTACACAACGCCAATACACATCCTTTAAGCTGATTGGCTGAACTTATACTTGTTTTCCCCTCCCCACTCTGTGTAAATTTGTGCTTGACTCCCAATGAACCAGCTCGTCCATCAGACTTATCTCCAGTGATTCACTGTGAAGTGCGCCATTGCCTAGCCCAATGCCCAGGCCAGTGGTTTTCTGGCTGAAACTTCCCGCACTTCCAGGCCCTACCCAGCATGCACCACCGAGTTAAAACGCAAGCCCTAAGCACTCCATCAAGCTCTAGAGGTACATTTCCAGGAATAATGCCTTCAATTAAAAAAAAAATCTATCATCCAGAAAAAATACAAACAAGAGCTTCCCCAGCTACACAAAAATCAATGCAAAAACAGGAAACATGAACAAAGGCAATATGGATTCCTAAAAGAGAAAAATAATAATACCTTGATATTAGAACATGAAGAAGGAGAATTAACTAAATGCCTGAAAGGAATGCAAAACAATGACTGTAAGGCTTCTAAAGCATACAAAGAAATAATTCAGTGAAATCAGGAAATCAGTGTTTGAGGAAGAAAAGAAATGCATTAAACAAAATTCTCTATCCCAGAGTGAGAGAACTTGAGAGGAAGGCAGGAATGCACGCAGGGAGGCAGGCAGGAAGGAAAGTTCGAAAGAAAGCACTGTACAGGATCTGTGGAGTACCAGCAAGCAACCAAACGAATGGCAAGTCAAGATTCCCTGATGGTATGGAGAACAAAACTAGGCTTAGAAAGCCTAGCCCATGAAATCATACCTGAAAACTCGTGTAGTTTGAAGAAAGATACAGACATTCAAATATCAGAAGTACATAGAATCCCAAATATGCATGATCAAAAGAGATCCTCACCATGATACATTACAGTCAAACTTTCTAAGGTAAAACAGATAAAGAATAATCCTAAAATCTACAAGTCAAAAACGCTGTATTACTTCTAAAAGAATTCACATCTGATTGCAGATTTCTCAAAGGAAATGCTATAGGCAAGGAGAAAATAGAGAGGTTTAGTCCAAAATCTAAAAAAAGGACTTCCAACCCAAAGAAACTTTTTCCAGTGAAATTCTCATTCATACATAAAGGTGAAATAAAAACCTTTCAACACCAGCAGAAGTTGGGAAAACAAAATGTGTTAATACCTGACTGTCTTTAAAAGAGAGGGAGAGAAATACAATGTGAATGATGAAGGAATGTAAGTGAAGGCAGACTCTCCTACTAAATGAAGGAAGAAGATTTAAGACAAACAACAGAAACATTCATGAAAAAACAGTAAGACCTGACCCAGAAGCAGACAAAAAAACTTTGTTTGCAGATACCATGATCTTTTTTTTAAGGGTTTATATTTTTATTGATACATCAGATTTACAGAGAGAAGGAGATACAGAGAGAAAGATCCTCCAGCCACTAGTTCACTCCTCAAGTAGCTGCAACGGCCAGAGCTGACCCAGTCAGGAGCCAAGAGCTTCTTCCTGGTCTCCCACACCAGCACAGAGTCCCAAGGTCCTGGGCCATCCTCGACTGCTTTCCATGGCCACAAGCAGGGAGCTGGAAGGTAAGTGTAACAGCAGGGACACGAACCAGTGCCCACATGGGTTCCTGGTGCATGCAGGACAAGGAGTTTTCAGCCATTAAGCTATTATGCCAGGCCCAGATGCCATGATCTTTCATATGGGGGTACCAGAAGACTAACTAAGTAACGTTTGGAGTTCATAACAAAATTTAGCAGAACTGCATATTATAGAATCAATGAACAAAAATCAATAGCATTATTATAGACCAACAATGTCTGACTCAGAAAGAACTTGAAAAATCAGAACTGGTCAAAATAGCTACAAAAAATCAAAATGCATTGAGATATATTTAACAAAGGACATGAAGGATCTTGACATGGAAAATTATAAAATAATAATGAAAGAAACAGAAGAGACAAAATATGGAAAAATCTTCCATTTTCAAGAATTGGAAGAACTATTAACACTAAAATGCCCATACTAACCAAAACAATCCACAGATTCAACATGATCACAATTAAAAAGGAAATTCATTCTTCACGGACTTTAAAAAAAAAATATCCTGAACGCAAAGAGAGAAAGAAGACCCCAGAAATCCAAAGCAAAGGAATCGCAACCAATAAAAACAACCTGGAGACACCACAACGCCAGATTTCAGGGACTAGTGTAGGGCTCTTACAATTAAGCAGCATGGTGCTGGCACACACGCACACATGCACACACACACACACACAAGTGGATATGTAGACCAACTGATCAGAACAGAAAACAGGTCTGTCTGCCACACACTCATCATTGACAGGTGAGGTAAGATCACTCCCTGGAGAAAGGCCAGTCTCTGCTGGACAATTAGATTTACACACATACAATTTTGAAACAAGACCTCCCACCTTACACTCTTCACAAAATTCAACACACAGTGGATCATGTATCTAAACTAGCGATCCAACACCATTACACCAACCGAGAAAAACATAAGGGAAACACTGCAGGGCACTGGCCTAGGCAAAGGCTTCTTGAAGAAGACCACAGAAGTACAAACACAGCAAAAATGGACGCGTGAGGTCACATCGAACTAAGGAGCAAAAGAAATTAACAAAGTGATGAGATAACAGAACGGGAGAAAATATTTGCAAATTAGGCGTCAGAAAAAAGGACTAATATCCAGAATATAGAATCTCAAGAAATTCAACAACAATGAAACAAAGTTCTCTGGGTAAGAAATGGATATGAAGGCATTTTTCAGAAGGTGAAATACAAATGGCCAACAAGCACAAGAAAAATTACTTGGGATCACTGGCCATCAGGGAAGTCCAAATGAAAACCACAATGAGATATCACCTCACTATCGTTGGAATGCTATTATCCAAAAATCAAAATATAACACGTGCTGTCAAGGTTGTAGAAAAAAGTCACCCTAATACACTCTTGGTGGGAAAGCAAAGCTATGGAAATTTCCAGAAAACTAAAAATAGATCTACCATATGACCCAGTACTCCCACTCTTGAGAATACTATCAAAGAGAAAGAAATCAGCACATGAATTACTTCTCATCCATGCTTACAGCAGCTCAATTCACAACAGCAAAGATATGGAGTTAATCTACATGTCAATCAACTGGAGACTGCCCAAAGAAAATGGAATATATACATGCTAAACTATCACTCAGCCACAAAAACAAATGAACTTCTGACATCTGCAACAAGATAGATGCAACTAGAAATCATTATGCTAAGTGAAATAAGGAAGATCCAGAAAGACAAATATCCCAAGATTTTTCTTACTCTTGAAAATCAATACATACGGAGATTATAAAATTGTGTGGATGCCATATCACTTGGTCTTTAGTTATAAATATTGGTTCAGTGACTATACAATATTGATGACCAGACTCTTCTTTCCCAATATTAGGACAATTGTCATGAATCCCCCACTCTGATACCAACATCACACTTTTCAGGAAACACATCCGTATGTATTTAATGTCTACATTTGAAAAGATTTTTTTAATAATAAAATAATTTTTTAAAAGATTTATTTATTTTTATTGCAAAGTCAGATATATAGAGGAGGAGAGACAGAGAGGAAGATCTTTCATCCATTGATTCACTCCCCAGTTGACCACAACAGCAGGAGCTGTGCCTGTCTGAAGCCAGGAATCAGGAGCTCTTCTGGATCTCCCACGCGGGTGCAAGGTCCCAAGGCCTTGGCCATCCTCGACTGCTTTCCCAGGCCACGAGCAGGGAACTGGATGGAAATTAGCTGCCGGGATTAGAACCGGTGCCCACACGCGAAGTTGGCATATTCAAGGCAGGACTTTAGCCGCTAGGCCCCTGCGCTGGGCTAATTGTAAAATAATTTAAAAGAAACAATAAATCTTTTTCTAGAAAAATTACTCTCAAGCTAAATTCTTATTCTAAAATCTACAAGTCATTAGCTCTAGAAAACAATATTGTCAAAATCCTTATAATGTGCTAGAATTTTCTCCCATTCCTGTCTAAAAATTACTCATATGTGGCAAGAGATGTGTATTGATGACTTTGCGTTCCTTTAACTATTTAAAATCACATAATATCTGCATCAAATTTTAATGCTACTAACAATGAACTTTCCTCATATTTATTAGACAGGATATTTTGAAAAGCTAAAAATAAAAGTATTGCCAAAGAAGTGAAGAACTGGGATCTTATATATGATTGGGAGGGATTTAAAAAGCAGTCACAGTATAAAACAACAAAGTGCCTCAAAAATTTAAAAATAAAACTACCGGGCTCGGCAGTGTGGCCTAGTGGCTCAGGTCCTCGCCTTGATCCCATATGGCCGCTGGTTCTAATCCCGGCAGCTCCACTTCCTCTCTGTCTCTCCTCCTCTCAGTATATCTGACTTTGTAATAAAAATAAAATAAATCTTTAAAAAATAAAATAAAATAAAACTACCATACAATGTGGTGATTACACTTTTGAGTAGAAGGGCATAGAAAATCAGAGTCTCTGAGAGACACAGTATTCGCACATGCACTGTAGCATTATTCGCAGCAGCCAAAAGAGGGACTCTAACTGCGGAATGGAACACAGAGGCAAGGGAACAGCATCCGGCCTGTGATAAGAAGGAAGCGGCGGTCTGAGACGGACGGCATGGATGCAGCTTGGAGGACTTGGCGGACGCAACATAAGCCATAACACAGACAAAATACTAACTAATCTGTTTTACGTGTGGAATCTAGACAAAGTAAGGCGTATTAAAGCAGCGGGTGGAGCGGAGGCTCTGGGAGTAGGCAGTCTGGGCAGACATGCCCAAACGGTACACGCTCTGAGGCTGTAAGTTCAGGACACCTTCCCGTGCGCTGCGCTGACTATGACAAATGATCATGTAACTTCGGAAGAGCTCTTCAGCATTCTTGACACATATTAAAAACAGATCCCTGCATGGGGTAATGATTTGTTAAATACCTTGATTGTGGCACTCTAAGTGTATATTAATACACCATGTGTGGGAGATCACACCTGGACCTGCCTGCTTAGCCCAGGTGGGAGGTCTACGCACATGGCACACCATGTGCCCTGACAATGGACTTGGCAACAAGGTGAAAAGGTAGAGCATGTATCTTTAGATTAATGTGTTCTATGATGCTATGAACTGAAACAATACATGAGGGAAAATAAGAAAAAGACTGAAATACATGCTGGTCCATGAAAAGCCCTGCTGCCAATCAAACCAGGAAAACATGCGTGAAGTCCTTTCTCTTGGCTGGCTGCTCTGAATGGGGAAGCTCCGCAGTCAGTACAGATTCAAGAATGCAACAGTAACTATTTTTTTTTAAAGATTTATTTTTTATTTTTATTACAAAGTCAGATATACTGAGAGGAGGAGAGATAGAGAAGAAGTGGAGATGCCGGGATTAGAACCAGCGACCATATGGGATCAAGGCGAGGACCTTAGCCACCAGGCCACGCTGCCGAGCCCAACAGTAACTATTTTTTTAGAAGATTTATTTTGTTTTCATTACAAAGTCAGATATACATAGAGGAGGAAAGACAGAGAAGATCTTCCGTCCAATGATTCACTCCCCAAGTAGTGCAACAACAGGTGCTGTGCCAATTCGGAGCCAGGAGCCAGAAACTTCCTCCAGGTCTCCCACGAGGGTGCAGGGTCCCAATGCTTTGGGCCGTCCTCTTCTGCTTTCCCAGGTCACAGGCAGGGAACTGGATGGGAAGTGGAGCTGCCAGGATTAGAACTGGTGTATTCTAAGGCAAGGACTTTAGCTGCTAGGCCACCGTGCCAGGCCCTGCAGCATTAACTATTACAAACATTCCCAAATTGGATCATTTTTTTTTAGTGGGAACCACAAGATATAGAATTTATGGGAATATTTGTCACAACCTGTGGCAACAGGAAAGGCAAAGAAAGTCACAGTATACCAAGCTGTGAGATTGAAATAAACTTTTCTGACATAGTAATAATAATAAATATCAATTTTAAAATGTTTGAGAATAATCTAAATAACCACCCCTTCTATTAAAATAATTTTTAAATCTCATCATGAAAAGTTATCGAAGAATAGACAGTTAAAAATGTAGCCTAGAAGGAGCTTTAAAAACAGCTAATTAATAAAAATAGTGTGTTTTTAGTTTAGTGATACTGATATTTTTTATCTTTTCAAAAATTGTGATTTATTGAAATGTTTTATCATTCAAAGCACTTATTAAACTTTATGCCTGATATTCTAAATCTTTTTTCATTTTCCTTATGAGCAAACCCAAAAGGATTTAAATTTTCAGTCTTATGAAATTGGTTTCTCAAGTGAAGCAAAGACATAATACCGACATAATAACTGAGAAGGGCAGGGCCCGGCGGCGTGGCCTAGCGACTAAAGACCTCACCTTGAACGCCCCGGGATCCCATACGGGCGCCGGTTCTAATCCCGGTGGCCCCGCTTCCCATCCAGCTCCCTGCTTGTGGCCTGGGAAAGCAGTTGAGGATGGCCCAGAGCTTTGGGACCCTGCACCCGCGTGGGAGACCCGGAAGAGGTTCCTGGTTTCGGATCGGCACAGCACCGGCCGTTGCGGCTCACTTGGCCAGTGAATCATCGGATGGAAGATCTTCCTCTCTGTCTCTCCTCCTCTCTGTATATCTGACTTTCCAATAAAAATAAATAAATCTTAAAAATAAAAACTGAGAAGGGCAACACCGGGGTGCAGTGGGTTTAGCTGCCACTTGCAACAATACTTGTGAAAATGTAAATGTTAAGTGTTCCTAGTGCCCCTTTCTCTCAGAGCTTCTCACGTCATGTTGGACCAGGAGTGGTCTCCCACACCCAACTGGATGAGATGCTGATGGGCAGAGGCAAACACCAGTGCCCATTCTAAACTTTCATGTTTTAAAAAGAAAGCCTAGAGGTAAAGTATTTAGGGAAACGAAGAGCGTGATTATTTTACTTGGCTTCTTCTCTGCCTTGCAGCTCAGAGATTCCGAGTAAGAGAGAAGAGAACCAAAAGGGAGGTAGTAAAAGAACAGCAGTCCCTTGAACGGCAAGTCTTGGGTCTTGCTCTCTGATAGAACAGGTGATGGATCACGCTGCAGGGGAAGAGGGAGTGAGGCTGATGAGCAGAACGGCTTACTGTTGGTCCTGCGCTCCTGCAAATGGTGGCCTCACAGGGGCTGTACACGCTGCAGAGCAAGAAACTAGAGACGGCTGTGTGAGGGGCGAGGTACAGTTGGACAAGCTCAAGAAACCTTTCCATTGTCCCAGGGTTTAAATCAAATTCATGACAGAAGGAAGAGAGACAGAGAAAAATCCCAAATTTAGTCCAGTTTAGACCTTAAATACCCACAGGAAATATATTTTAAAAAAATATTTATTTCATCTTATTGTAAAGGCAGATCAGATTGACAGAGAGGAGAGACAAAGATCTGCCACCCACTGGTTTACTCACCAAGTGGCTGCAACAGCTGCAGCTGGGCCGCTCCCAAGTTCAATGCAGGTGCAGGGTCCCAAGGCTTTGGGCCATCCTCTATTGCTTTCCCAAACCATAAGCAGGGCGCTGGATTGCAAGTAGAGCAGCCGGGACATGAACCGGCACCCGTGTAGGATCCCAGTGCTTAAGAAGTGATGAGTTAGCCATTGAGCCATCGCGCCAGGCCCACCTGTGGCTAAAACTACCTGAATATAACAAGATCACTTTTTTGAAGCTTAGTTTTATGATTACATGCATAAATTTTTGCTTCTGAAAAATGCATATGATGCAAAAATATATATTATACGTATTTTTCTACACTCTCAATATTTTTTATCCTGTTGATGATATCTCAAATCAAAAACAAATGTAACCCAGTAACAAAAATCTCAAGGTATTTTTGAAAGAAATTCATAATAGCAAGTAGAACAGAGTAATATATTGGGGGGAGAACTTCTTGGTCCCTAAAGAAGGTGAAAAAGAATCAATAAGCCGCTTAAAAGACAGACTGATTAGGCAGCCGTTGGCAGATTAAACTTTGAAGAACAAATTGTGAGACTTATCAGAGGGCTAACTAACCTGTTTAAATCTTTTTTTTTTTTTTAGGTTTTGAGATATTTTTATTATATTTTTAAAGATTTGTTTATTTTATTTGAAAGACGGAGTAGCAGAAAGTTAGGGAGAGACAGAGTGAGATCTTCCATCCGCGTCCATTCAGTCCCCAAATGGATACAACAGCTGGAGCTGAGCTGGTTGGAAACCAGGAGCCAGGAGTTACTTCTGAGCCTCTCATCTGGGTGCAAGGGTAAAAGTGTTTGGACCATCTTCTGCTGCTTTTCTGGGCCATTAGCAGGGAGCTGGATCAGAAGTGGAGTAGCCGGGATTTGAACTGAATGCCAGTGCAGCCCGTGGTAGCTTTACGTGCTATATTACAGCACTGGCTCCTCTAAGCTGTTTAAATCTTGACTGAATAATCTGATGAGCCACACACAACTGCAGGTAAAACGCACAATCTAACATGTCATGGTGTGCAGAGCGAAATAAGGACATTCCTCAAGGGTCAGGGTTGTGGAACAGCCAGATAAGCTGCTGCTTGGAACGCCTGGTTGCCAGAGCAAAATGCCTAATTCCCAATCCTCCACATTTCCAAGTCAGCTTCCTACTGAAGAGCCTAGGAAACTGGGTGAGAATCCCCAATGCTGTTCCTGGCTCCTGGCCCAATCCTACCTGTTGGGAACACATACGAAATAAGTCAACAGCTGGAAAATTTCTCTCTCTCTCTCTCTCTCTCTCTCTCCATTTTTTTCCTGTAGGCAAATGAATAAAGCCTTATAAAAAAAAATACTGGGCCCGGTGCAATGGCCTAATGGCTAAATCCTTACCTTGCATGAGCTGGGATCCCATATGGACACTGGTTCATGTCCCTGCTGCTCCACTTCCCATTTAGCTCCCTACTGTGGCCTGGAAGGGTGGTAGAAAATGACCCAAAGCCTGGAGTTTTATACCTATGTGGGAAACCCCAAGGAAGCTCCTGGCTCCTGCTTCAGACTGGCTCAGCTCTGGCTGCTGTGGCCACTTGGCGTGCGTACCAGTGGATGGAAGAGCTCCTTCTCTCTGTAGATCTGCTTTTCCAATTAAAATTGAGAGATAAGTCCTTAAAAAAAAAAATAGTAACACTCCTTGACCCCAAGAAAAATACATGGACCTTTCTAGTGTGATTTAGAGTGTAACATCTAGAACTATCACAGATATAAAGGATATGATATATTTTTTCTTCTACTTAGATTTTCTGGTCATATTAGTTGTTAAACTTTAAAACTTCTGGAAATTAAATTTAAATATGCATAATATTCCAAGGCATTATACCAAGTACTCAGTATGCAAGGTATTAAACTTGAAATCTTCAAAAACAAACAGCCACCATTTTGTGGATATTTCCTGAAACACTTTGAAATGCTTATGTGAAAAATGAAGATAAACATTACTATTTCACTAGAATACGACCAGGGAGTACAATGGTTAAAAACATGTTCAAAAGCTGTGAACCCACACAGATACAGCCAAATAATATTTGACAAAAAGACAAAGGACAATCCAGGCAAATGGGAAGGTCTCTTCAATAAATGCTGTTGGGACAACTGGTTGATAGCCTGCAGAACCCAAAAGATAGACCCACATCTTTCACCATACACTAAGATCAAATCTAAATGGATAAAAGATCTAAACCTACGCCCAGAAACCTTCAAACTTTTGGAAGAAAATGTTGCAAATACCCTGCAAGATCTAGGGGTAGGTCCTGACTTCCTAAAAAGGACACCAAAAGCAATAGCAATCAAGACCAAAATAAACAAATGGGACTGCATCAAACTAAGAAGCTTCTGTACAGCAAGGGAAACAATCAACAAAGTAAAAAAGCAACCCACAGAATGGGAGAAGATCTTTGCATACTACATAGGTGATAGGGAGCTAATCTCCAGAATATACACAGAACTCCAAAACAACCGAAATACCAAAACAAACAAGTCATTCAAAAAATGGGTATGGGAAATGGGCAGACATTTCACAAAGGAACAAACCCAAATGGCAAACACAAGAAAAAATGCTCAAGTTCCCTGGCAATAAGGGAAATCCAAATTAAAACATCAATGAGGTACCACCTAATGTCAGTAAGACTGGCCCACAAAGAAATAAACACCAACAACACTTGCTGGTGAGGATGTGGGGAAAAGGGAACCCTACTCTACTGCTGGTGGGGCTGCAGGCTGGTACTGCCTCTATGGAAGTCACTATGGAGAATATTCAAACAACTGAAAATCTGCATACCATATGATCCAGCAATAGCACTCCTAGGAATATATCCAAAACACCTGTATCATGAAAAACCAACATGCACCCCTATGTTCATAGCAGCACAATCGGTAATTGCAAAAACATGGAAGCAACCGAAATGCCCATCAACAGAAGACTGTTGTCTATGAAAAAAATGTTCTGCACCTTAATTGTTGACAAATGTCTTGTTAGAGTTACAAGCCAGTCTAGATTATCCTAAAATCTGCCAAGATCAGTAAAATTATACTTCAACACAACAAATGGCTAAATACTAAAATGAAATAGACACGAGACAGCTGAATGGTACCTTATAGCCATTTTAAGGTATATAGCAGCCGGTCCTGTATACAAACTAAAATTGAAATGTCAATGAGCAAATCATAGGTCGTAGTTAAGAACTTGTTTTTTGTTTTTTTTTAACATACTGGTTACGCAAAACCATGTCAATTGCATAATGTTACAAATTGCTGTTAATGTTATATTGGGACTCTTAATTGACTGGGATGATATTCTACCAGCTCTAACTTTGGACCAGAAATGGTCTCCCCAAGAAACTGTTCAACCCATCTGGACAATAAGTAGCTAGACTCTATGTTTGGTATATGTTTGCAAGGAAAGAATCTTGATTGAATTTGAGCTGTAACACTGCACCAAGGTGGAGGAATCCACCAGGGGGGAGGGGCGTGGGGAAGGGTGGGGGGATTCCCAGAGCCTATGAAACTGTCACATAATGCATAATAATTAATTTAAAAAAAAGTAAAAAAAAAAAAGAAGACTGGATAGGAAAGCTATGATTCATTTACTCCATGGAATACTACTCAGCTATTAAAAAAAATCAAAATGCAGTTCTTTGTGGCCAAATGGGCCCAACTGGAAACCATAATGCTAAGGGAAATGAGCCAATCCCAAAAGGTTAGATGCCACATGTTTGCTTTAATTTAAGATGAAATGATGTCAATATGAAAAATAGTACCTGTAAAATGTAATATTATCTCAACCTCAAACAGCCTATCTCACATGCAATAAGATATTGCGATATAATCAATGAACCAACAATCAATGTGAGTCATACTACTTATGATCTACATCAAAGAATTGTAAAACCTAATATACTTTTAAGACCCTAAACCACTCAGAAAAGGGACGGGAGAGCAGAGAAAGCTTCCATCTCCTTAGAATGTGTGAGAAAGACGTGAAGTATAACCTACCGGATCATAACTGGTAACTCACAGACAACAGACTCAAATCAGCATTAGACAATAGTAAAACTACAAAGAGCGATCCTGACAACCTCTTAACAGGAGGTCATACGCATGGAGCAGGGAGGATCCCAGAGTGGAGCGGGTGGACAGGAGGAGGCTTGTATCCCAACCCTGAAGACTCCCAGATCCTCACCAAGGACTATCAGTATGGGCACCAAGGACTACATCCCAACTGCCAAGGAGACCACGGGGAATTGGAATGCCTTCGGAGGCCAAGAACTCTGAGGTCACCCACCCCTATTTGGACCTACCACATGGGATGGGAGAATTCCAAAACCTTCCTTGCAGGATCCAAGGGCATCAGAATAACAGCCAGGAGCGCTGAGCGGTCCACAGAAACAGAAGAACGTAAACTTCCTTCGGGACTAGGGAGGAGAGCTTTCTCTTGTCCTTGCTTGGTTCCAACTTTGGGTCCCCACCCTCTCTTGCAATGGCCATCAGGATTGCTCTGGAAACCCCTCAAAACAAACAAACAAAAAACTAGAATAGGTAGAGAACAACAAGGAAAGCTTAGAATCAGACAGGAAATGGTCAGCGTGGATCCACATATACCTTACTAGGTAGGACACAAAGATTAGTTACTCCTCACTGGGGTATGGAAGATTTCTCTTCACACTCCTCCTAAAACTGTTCTGCACCTAAACTGTTGACATATGCCTTGTTAGAGTTATAAGCCAGTTTAGACTACCCAAAAAACTGCCAGGTTCAGCAAAATTATGCTTCAACACTATAAACTGGTAAATACTAAAATGAAAATAGACATGAGACAGCTGAATAGTACCCTATAGCCATTTTAAGGTGTATAGAAGCCAGTTGCATATAAACTAAAATTGAAATGTCAATGAAGTAGTCACAGGATGTGGTTCAGAACTTGCATTTTTTAACGTATTGGTTACTCAATACCATGTCAATTAATTCCATAACATTGTAAATTGTTGCTGATGTTATGTTGGGGCTTTTAATTGATCGGGATGATACTCTGCCGGCTCTGTCTTCAGACCAGAGATGGTGTCCCCAAGAAACCATTGAATTGATCTGGACAATGAGATGCTGGACTCTATGCTTGGTATATGCTTGCAATGAAAGAGTCTTAACTGAATTTGAACTATAATACTGCAGCAAGGTAGAGGAATCCACTATGGGGGGGGGGGGGTATGGGAAGCGGATGGGGGAATCCCAGAGCCTATGAAACTGTGTCACATAATGCAATGTAATTAATAACAATAAAAAAGCTCTGAAAGTTGTTTGATGAACACCCCCACACACAAAGGCCTTGTTTTATATGGATTCCAATGAAAACAAGAGAGAGAACACACGTGCTTTGAGTATGGTTGATTCAAAGCAAACTGAAACAGAAATTAGAGATGACTTGGTCTCAATAGCCCTAATTACCAAGAAGGCTGAGAAATTCAGCACAAGTTACAGATGATTTGGCCTCTGATGGCAGTTGGCAACTTGGTCCTGATTTGGGGATGCCTGCAGGCACCCTCCGTGTGGCAGGAAACCAGCTACTTGAGCACCACTGCCGCGTTCCAGGGAATGCAGGAGCAGAAACTGAAGTCAGAAGCCAGAGCTGGCATGAAACCCCAGGCTTCCCAAACGCAGGGCACAGTCGTTCTAACATCCACCCCAGAGCACACTGCTCATGCCCAAAGTACTTGAGATAAATATGTCTTTGTAATAATTGAATGACAACCCTAGTGTGTTGAAAAAAACTCTCACGCACATACACAGGTGTATAAATGTTTCTATACACATTATTCAGTCATTTTCTGAGTTAGATAAAAGCCTAAAGCAAACAAAACTAAACAAATAACCTACCTGCCTAGTTTCCAAACTGTCCTGACATCAAAGCTCTGCTTCACACTCTCAGTCGCCTACGAAAATCTTAGCAGGGCGCACTGGATCCCTGGGACAGACAAGATGAAAATTCTAAGATGGCAAACCTTATGTTTTCAACTGGACTAAAATTTTAAAAATGGAAAAGAATTGACATGCTTCACTGCTTCTATGAAAAGAAGGTTAGCAAGAAATTTTAGAAAAATGCTTAGAAATCCGTTTGTGTCTATCAAGAACAGCTACCTTTCCAGTCCACTAAGCCATTAGTGAGTGATGGCTGACTTCTTGCTGGCGTGGGCCAAAGCAGTGCGTTCCTCGCCGAGAAGAGTACTACACCAAATTTTTGTTGTCCTTGCTACTATTGTGTAGTTTGTTTTACTATAAAAGCAGCAGTAAGGGGGTTTGGGACTGACAAAGAGTTGATGTGAGACAATTTAAACAACCCGTAAGAGACGGAATAAATCCTCTGCCCAAGGAAGCAGATTGAAGCGAGCCTTTATGCTCACACATGCCACGCGTATAAGGCTCTTGGAGGTAATACATATCAAACACGAGCAGAGAGCCCCACTACCCTTATCAGGGAGACAGAGATCTTTTTACTCAGCTCTGTTCACCCAAGACTTTGTTCTGTTGCGCCAGCAAAAGCACTGGAAATCACCTCACAAAAAAACATTATACATGAAAGAACTTAGGGCTACTGGAAGATAACAGTTAATAGTAGAAAAATGAACATTTCCGCCTTCTCAACAAAAGTGGGAAAAAAACCCTTGATGTCATTTCAAATTAATATAGAACTCCAAGATTGATTCCTGGGTAATAGTCCTGCATAAAATGAAAACGCATACTTCAAGCCAGCTCAGGCCACTGACTCAGCACGGGGTGGAATAGGACAATAGTGACATCTACTGTCCAAATGTGGTATCGCTGATTTCAAACAGCCTGAATAGGTTTTCCTTCATCCAAATACTAGGATAGAAATCCTAAAAGTACAAGATAGATGTATTTTTTTCTAAAATATTTGCAAGACAGTGGAAGATATCACTTACTTATTAAGTGTACCTTAAACTTTCCTCACAAGTTATTTTTTGTGTTTACTTATTATGCAAAACACTGTTAGGATAACAGAAAAAATAAATTAAAACTATACCTTATAAAGTCATAGTAAAGATGTCATGGATAATTTTGGACTCATTGTCCCCTCTTCCCAAATCTTTTCTTCCATTAGTTTCTCAACAGCTTTGTAAATCTAATTAGCAATGAAATTTCCCTTGCTAAACTTGGAGAAATCGTTTTGCGGGACAACTGTGCAAAGCAAGATAGTAAAACACACATATAGATGTGTTTATGATGGTACTGTATTGCTGCTAAACATCACCGTGTGAGTGCCAAGTGGTAACTGTGGGTCCATTAACTACTTTATATGTTAACCGTCCTACTGAAGAGACAAAGTTTGATGTCTCGAAATAGATTCCAGATAAAATTCTAATTCAAAGGCAGACATATTAATCACATTTGCTATGAAAATCATAAAGGCCTCAGAGATGTAGATATTGACAAAAACTAAATAGATCTATAAGAAAAAGAATAGGCCTTATTTAAGGCATATTTTCTGAAAATACATTAGAGTGAGTATTAAGTGTTTGCGGATGCCCACATCCCATTTGAAGACGCCGAGTTCGAGGCTCAGCAACATTTATCTGGACTCAGCTTCTTGCTTGCCTGGGAGGCAGCAGGTGTCCCACAGATATAACTGCATCCCTCTCATCCACATAGGAGACCTGGGTGCTGCTCCAAGCTCCTGGCTGTGGCCTGACTCGGCTCTAGTGGTCACAGGCATTTGGAGAATCAACCAGTGGACACAGGACCCTGTACATCTAAGTCTCTATGACTTTCAGACAAAATGAAATGTAACAAAGAATTCTTAATGCCATGTGACCCTAAGTTCAAATAATTCATGCAAAACATACTGGAGGAACATTTTTGCACCAACATTAACTGCTCTTTTAATTTCCCTTATCTCAGCTTTTGGGGGTATGCTCATGCATGCTTGATGACTTGCTGTGTGAGTTTTAAACTGGGCAGTTGGTAACAAGATTGACAGGTTGCCTTTAAGTTTGCTTTAAAGTATTGGAGTCAAGAATACTGTGACATATATTTTAGGACATGGGGCATTTTTGAGGGCATTGGCTTGCCAAGTGACAGTCCCATGACTGGCAGAGCCAACTTGCCTCTCCTTTGCATCTGGAAGGCAGCGGGCAATCGGTGACCAAGGCTCTGATCTGTCTCTGTCCCAGAGAATGTTTTAGCTAATGAAACTCCATGAAGTGAGTATCTGCATCACACGCGACTCTGTAAGGACCGAACTCATTAATCCCCATGAACTAGACACTCGCATGTCCACCTACGGATTAGGCAATGGAGGTACAGATGTTTCATCAACTTACCTGTGATGTTCCTTCAAATACGTGCTTACCATCTGACCCAATTCCGGTAATTCCTCAAGTGCAATGAGACATACAGTCACATACATCGTAAGCCCACAGCCATGCTCCTTACATATTCTAGCCCTCTGTGTCAGGAGCTGGCCAAGGGAAACACAGTAAGAAATGATGATTACAACAGTGAAGCGAGTTTCTCGCTGTGGTGCAGTGGAGCTGGAGCAGGATGGGGGAGCAGCTGTGAGAGCCTGGACATGGGCGGGCACGTGAAGTCGGGTCTACACTGATACCCAGGAGTTCTGGTTCTCCATCGAGTTTTTCCTTTCAGCGACCCTGAATTCCATTCTATTTCTGTCTGCAGTCTCCAATCCCATCATGAGGCATTACTCAGGAATTCCGGAGTTGTGAAGATAGAAATTCATTTTCTTTAGATCCCTTTAAGATGCTCCCCCCGGTCCACCAGTCACAAAGTCAACTTCAGCTCATGCATTGTGCTAACAGCAGATTTCTTTAGTATCTCATTTCCCTGTTCACATTTTTGCTCCTTCAAAGTATCTCCTGTGGTCACATGTATCTGTTCAGAACTACAATAGAAACTCAGGTGCACTCTTATTTTGTTTGTTTGTTTCTTATTCAGCTTGTCTTTTCCACTGCAAAGTTGTGTGTAACTTGCTATGTGTGCATTCACCAGTTGCGAGCCCCGACACAGCTGCCAGCTTGTTTAAAGAGAATCTCATTCCAACACAGTCAAATGCACGCAGCAGGCTACATTTGAACAATGGATCAAACCAGTCTCTGATCAACTAATAACTTTTATCCTCAGTGGATACTAAGGTGTGGCCCTTAGTACCTCCTCCACTCCCCCAAATGATGGGAAGCTAAGCCTCAAAACTTGGCGACAAATAAATATCCTAGTGAGGAAAAGAGGTGATAAAGACTCTAGTGAAACAAGAAATGGAATGAACAGCATCTTCCGAGCTGCGCTGGATGGATGATGTGCACACAGGGGATGGGACTAAACACAGACAGGGAGAGTGATCCCCACTGTGAGGTCTACCAGGTAAGAGAGAGAGAGAGAGAGAGAGAGAGAGAGCGAGCTTCCATTGGGTGGATCACTCCTCGAAAGGTCCCCATGGCCGGTGCTGGACCAGGCAAGGCCAGGAGTTTGGAATTCCACCAAGTTCTCCCATGTGAATGGCAAGAACCTGAAGACTCAGGCTGTCTTCTGCTGCCTTCCCGGGTGCATTGCCATTGGCCTGGATTTGAAGCAGAGCAGTCAGTAGCAGATGGGCGCCCCAATATGAGATGCCAGTGTTGCAAATTGTGTCCTAACCAGCTGTGCCACAACCTTGGCCCGACACCAAATATGACTTCTGCAGATACCAGTTCTCTCTCTCTCTCTCTCTCTCTCTCTCTCTCTCTCTCTCTCTCTCAGGAATCTGGAGCCTTGTGTAGGAGCCTGATCCACAAAGTGACCAACATTCATGCAATGAATTCTACAACAGTCATAAAACAGCTACAGCCAGAAACCTTCGCTTTAAACTACGGCAATATTAACTACGTTGGTGGCATCGCTGAAGCATTTTTAACTTCCTGAGGCACAGGCCACCTCAAAGTGAATGCCAACTAAGTCTCCATAAATAGAAACACATAAGCTTGTATGAGTCAATAAATGGAAAACAATGAGATGAAGATAGAAACAAAGGACGCCTGAGGTGGAGGGCTTCAACGTCTCCAAGATCTTCCAAGATCTGCCATGGGGAAGTGGTTCCTGGCGAGTTCTGTCTGGTACTGACACTCCTGGCCGACTGCAGAGATGAGGGGTAGGGACAGGAGTCGTTTCTGGAATAGGAGAACTGGCAACCAATGGCTTTAGGGCACAGCCCGACAGCTCTGCTCAGCTACACTTGCAGCCACACATTCAGGAGGACCCATATTAGCAGATCAGGACTCATGCTTGCTGTGGGAGCTCCTGCTGCCCTGACGCCCCCCACTTGGGGAGACCTCTCGTCCTGACATGACCAGACGGCAACAGGGCCAGGAAAGAAAGGCAGCTCTGTGCACACCAAACTGCACATTTGAGCTTAGGAAATGCATTTGTGGCTTTTCAGCACTTTCCTCCTCAAACTAAGGCTGACAGGTTAGGTTACCACTTGGGAGGCATCCTACATTGTCTGGCTTCAAGTCCTCTCTCTGCTCCCCTGTCCAGTTCCTGCACTGCACACCCCAGGAGGCCAGCGGCGATGAAGCAAGCTCTGCCTTCCTTGCTGTCCATGTGGGAGACCTGGGCAGAGCTCCTGCTTCCTGTCCTTACCTGACCCAGCCCTGGCTGCCGCAGGCACCTGAGGACTAGCCGACCGAAAACGACTGGAAATCTCTCCTTGTGTCTGTCTGTCCCTCTATCATTCAAATACATATTAAGTAAACAGGTATTATGTTTATTGGATAAAATGTCATTGGTAGTTTTTAATGTTTGCATTTAGAATCCTCTTATTACAAAATTAAGTTGTAAAAAATAATTCACTCTTTCAGATACAAAACAAGCAAAATGTTTTACAGTTCCGCAAATTTGGAAAGCTAACAAACATGATTTAAACGTTCGTTAGCCTTCAGCATATTCTAACTCTGCATTTCAGAAATTTAGAGAGAAAAATGAATAAAATCTATTTTGAATAATTCATAGCCATACAAAAATAAATATTACTTTTTTCTAGTAAAACGAACTTTTTAAAAAGAAAATAAATTAGATGTTAGAAATACCTTTTAAATTAGACATTGAAAATGTTGCATGAATACATTTTAAAATATGCTTAAGTAATCACTTGATTGCAACAGTCAGGCACTTAAATCAGAAAATTTAAGGAACGTCTCTACAGGAAAATATTTTCCAAAGAAAGAAAAACCTTACTGTAGTGTGGGTACACATAAATTATTTTTATGGCCAAGAAAACATCCTTTACTACCAATATATGTTATAGACAGTAACATTTATTTCTGGAGAAAAATTGCCAATAGTAAATGATGTCAACATGTACAAATATGTTAATAGCCAAGTTGAGGTTTCTTTAGAAGGCTACCGGTACAGATCATTTGCGCCCCCTTGTGGACATCTAAAATATTTTTCTTTCAAGGTGCTTGCATACCTAAGTGAGTACTTTTAAAAGCTTTTTTGTTTTTTAAGCAGACTTTGTAGGGTATTTACTTATTTATTTTGAAAGGAGAGACGCAGAAATGGACATTTAGAGTTCTCCCAACTCATGGGTTCACTCCCCATGAGCTAACGCCATGAACCCCAAATCAGGTGTCCAATTTGAATGGTAGGGACCCAAGTTCTTGAGCCATCCCCTGCTGCCTCGCAGTGTGTCCATCATCACGAAGCTGAGAGTCAAAGGGTGCCAGTCCTCAGCCCCACACACTTACACAGGAAGCTGGGACCCCAAGCAGTTTCCTAATCACTGTAGTGGATACCAGCTCCCTGAACATAGTATGGAAAACCAAATGCAACTAACATGTTTAGATTTAAACATAGGTTACACATGTGCACCAGAGGACATGTGCATATATACAGAAATATACACAAATACTTATTACAATTTATGTACGTAAGTAGATCTCAAAAAAGCATGCAAATTCTACTGCAAGTTCATAAAATTTATGGGAGCCTCAAGCACATCTTCAAAGATACTCCCCTCTCTTCTGTCAGCAGCACAGTTTTTAATGCACTGGCATTTCCACTCCCAACAACCGCGGTCAAGGACTGGGGCCCCATCGTGACTGCGTGTTAGAATTCCCAGAGGTGCTCACCCCATGCCGGGTGTGATCACAGATCACAATTAGCTCACGATTGTGAGCACAGGTCTGAGGACCTGCGGTTGTAAAGCTGACTTGAATACAGTCAGCGCTTCAAACTTCTGCTCAACAAAGATGTGTGTGAGGATTCTGCGGCTGGAACAGAAAATGTCTAATGGAGTTAATGCCTGCAGGTGCGACAACAGTGAGATGTGTCAGCTTGTCATTCTGTACTCTGGTCCTTGTAGAATCGCAGGAAAGCAGGTCTCGACTTTGTCCCCATGAGACTGCACACTACCTGACAAATTCACTAGGGTCGCTTATAAAAACATGTTGTACCAAATGAGACGTGGACCACGAGAAAATCCATATTTAATCTGCATAAGGTTCACCATCCTATCTGAAGAACTCCGTTAGCATTTGAACATTGGGAAGTGGCTTGTGGCTTGCAGCACTTGGCAGCAATCAACATTTGCACCCTAGATGTTGAAAGGGGTTATGCGAACTTTTGGGCAGTGGGTGTAGGCCAAGCTTTATTAACGAACAGGCTAGTTTTACTGCCAGTAGGCACCTAAGAACACTGAGCAGTTCATATTAATAAGACCGAATGTAATTGAATGTCAGCAGATACGGTGATTTATAAAGTACTTCGGACCCTGTGTATAATGAAAACCCTTGGTACTCAGTCCTGGTATTTGATGAGACATGATGGTGCCTTTAATGCTGATGGTCCATCTCACTGGGGACCTTCCATCATTTTTACAGTGCTCCGCTCTACCCGGTTTCTTTCCAGGCCTTGGGTTTTCAGCTTAAATTAAAGGGGGAAAATATGAACAATTTAAATTTCGGCTTTTTTCCTCTTCCCAACTAACTTTCAGGTAATAAATATTTTAGCAAATATCTCAGATGCCAAAATGAGTATAAATACCCTAACAGCAGTCACCCGAGGAGGCAAACGCTCGCCCCACTGCTGTGGACTTTGCTCTAAATGTTCTTCAGAGTTCAAGATTGGGAACTGCTTTCCAGGCCAGAAGCACACTGTCTGAAGACCTGCTTCTATGACAAAAGTTTGCTTTGGCAGGTGGATTTGATTTTTGTGTGTGTGTGTGCGGCATTAAAAGCCATTTGGAACCAGCACTGATGAACATGTGAGGCAAGCTGCATCCTGAGTAACGTAAGACAGCACGTGTGGGGGGCCCCACTCTACTGGCCGGGATGGACCCCTGGGGCAGGCACGCACTTCACCGCTGTGGAGATGCGTGCAAAATCCCACACAAGTCCTCGACTCTGGGCAGGTGCACACGCTCTGCTTGCCCAGGCTTCTTCGGTGATTGCAACTCTTAATTGGGGTTTTATTAAATGTTTATTGAATTAAATAGTCGTAATTCAAATGTCTTATAGATATGTACATAAACAAACACTAATATGTGTGTGTGCCTTTCACAACTTCAAACTGCCCATGTCACTGGCTCCTACCTCAACAAGGAGAACATTACCTGGTCATTCATTTTTTAAAAATCAGTTTCGATGCCTTCTGTGCACACCTGCTGAAAAATAATGTTGTACAAGAAAGCACACATCTGAAAGCAAAATCTGGGAGAGACGGCAATACGATTTTAAAAAGCCAGCTCAGCATTCCTGGGGATCCAGCGGAAGCTAAGACAACTCAGCATCGTCACACTTCGCAGGGGGCTGTTTCCCATGTGCACTTCACAAATACCCTAAGAGTTAAAGACTTTACAAGGAAAAAAAACCAGATTTCAAGTTAAAAAAGAATGGTAACGTTTCTAACAGACTGCCATAATTTTAAATGTTAAAACTCAAACATCTGGGGGAATTTCCTAATTAACTGTGCTGTTTGAATGTGGGGTGCACTCATCGTGACGCCAGGAAACGGTCTCCCCAGGTCTTCACCTCAAGCACCAGCGCGCACTCTGCTCCCACGGGGGGCAGTGGGACAGGGCTCTGCTTGTCTGTCTAGGCTGGGGTCCCCGAACCATTTACATACATCACACTCAGGAGCAATTTCAAATTGGGTACAGACATCCCCACATAAAACTTTATCCTACTCTTCTTTCAAATACTTTCCCTATCTTGGACGTGCCATTCATCTTTCCCTTGGTGGTGAAAAAAAAAAAACAAATTTAAAATGTCCCATTACCACAGATTACCAGCTTGCCTCCTGTCAACCATAGAAAAGCCCGCAGACCCCACTTGCCTTCCTGGGGCGGTTCTACTCCCCAGGCTTGCAGCCTACTCTAAGCACTGGGTTCTCACAATTTAGTCTCTAGCGCCATCTAACGTCAGGTCTGTGTAACAAAACGAGGCAGTTTAATACCATTCTCCTGAGTACCAGAAGCTCAATAATTGAGCAGTTTAAAAATTGGGCCCGGCGTGGTGGCCTAGCGGCTGAAGTCCTCACCTTGAACGCGCCAAGATCCCATATGCGCGCTGGCGGCCCTGCTTCCCATCCAGCTCCCTGCTTGTGGCCTGGGAAAGCAGTTGAGGACAGCCCAAGGCTTTGGGACCCTGCGCCTGCATGGGAGACCTGGAAGAGCTCCTGACTCCTGGCTTCGGGTTGGCTCAGCTCCAGCCCTTGCAGCTACTTGGGGAGTGAATCATCAGACGAAAGATCTTCCTCTCTGTCTCTCCTCCTCTCTCTCTCTCTCTCTCTCTCTCTCTCTCTTCCTCTCTCTCTCTCTATATATATATATATCTGACTTTGCAATAAAAATAAAATAAATCGTAAAAAAAAAAAATCCTACAGGAATAATACAGCTGGGGACGACATGGCTATACCCTTCATCACCGAGGACCATTATTTGATGAATTTTGTGTAACTTTGGAAAATTTCTTGCCTTTTTGTTTTGGTAAGAAATTAGTTCATTTTATATCGCCTCGGCAAGATTGAACTGGAACAATTCCAAGACTGAAAAGAGGGGTCAATGCTAACTTTCAAAGGTTATAAGGCAAAATCTAGAACCTATAAATGCCTTTATAATTATGCATTATACTAATAACGCTGGACTCGGGGCTATATTCTCACTTAATAAAGAGATTATCTTGTATAAACTTTTAATTGAATACTTCCTAATGAAGGTAAATGAAAGCATAACAAAGCTTAACCTGCTGCAAAAATGTCTGAATGTTTTATAGTGCCAACTTTGACGAAAAAAAAAGAAAGAAAAGAAAGACTCCAGGGGGTGCTGTGGCACAGGGAACTCGACCACCACCCCCCACGCCAGGCTCACTTCCTGCGTCCTGGCTCCTCGGCTTCAGAGCCAGCCTCCCACGGAGACACCTGTGGAAGGGGCAGGTGATGGTTCAAGTGTGCAGATTACTAAGCAAACTAAGCACCTGCTGCCATGGAGGTGGGGGCTCACAGGGAAGCCTGGGCTGCTGGCATTGGCCAGGCATTTGGCAGGTATTTGCATAGTTAGCTAACTACACAGTAACTTTCCCTCTCTCTTTCTCTCTCTTGTTCTCTCCTTTCCTTTCAAATAAAATAAACATAAAGAGAAGCATCATCATTAAGATGGATACATGAGCTTCTGTATCATTCAGCAATTTGCTTAGTGTGTAAAAATGTTCTGATCAAAAAACCTTAGTACTGTTAATAATCCATAATGAATTCCCCTGTAACAAACTCAGAGATTATAAATACTAATCAGAAAAGTCTACCAATTTTCAGTCATGCCAAGATAATTTTTTTTATCTTACATACATTTTTACATGCTATACCTAGGAATTGCTTCCGTTTATTTATCCAATGTTCCGTCTCTTGTTATCCATTCTCTTTGGCATTTTGAAGCGAACATGTCAAAAACAATTAAATGCATCTGTTTGCATTTCTGGCTCATTCAGACCATGGCATAGAGAACCCTGTTCTGAGAACTAAAATCCCAGGATCTAATTTTGGCCCCAGCACTAATTAGCTTATGATCTTGAACAGGTCAACTAAATTTTGACTTCTGGTATCCAATTCTGGGACAAATCCTTGATGCTAGTCAGGAAAATGTTAGGAATCCCATGAGAAAGCTCAAAATCAAGTCTCACTCTGACCTTACACCTCACTTGTAAAAACTAGGTTCTTGGCTTAACTCTTGAGATAGACGCGCGTGGGCCACTGCTGCTCATCCTCCCTGGCCTCAACGGCCACTGCTCAAGGACTAGGACGCCAGACTTTAACCCCTCCCCCGCCAAGTATTTCTCAACATCTGAGACTCTCCTATGACCACTGACATGCGCAGCTACCTTCTCCACTCTGACTCCGAGGCCAGGCTAGGCTGCCTGGATTTCTGGTTCATGCTTCTTGTACAAACCTTCTTGATTCTGTGATTGGTCCTTCGGCAAGGCACCTGTTGCAGGCTCTGTGCTTCTCACGGGACTACCCTTCGTTTTGCAGGGTTTCCAGGTGCCACCGAGGCCTAAGTTGTGAGAACAGGGAAGGTGTTGAAATCACACTGACCTGCCGCGTCAGGGGCTAGGCCCGGTGGGCGGTCTGAGGGTGATAAACTGAAGGCAGCATCTGCAACAGAGCGAGCAGCCAGAGCGGAAAGAGTGAGGGAGCAGCAAGTGTCACCTCATTTCAGTAGCATGCTCTAATCAAGCAACACGGTCAGCAAGGGGAGCAGATTAAGAGAACAAACGCAGCCTGAGCAACTATGAACATCCATGCTGAAACCGCTACACAGAGAAATTCATCTTCCAAAGGCCACTGAACAGGTGCTTCTCGGTAAAGGGGCAGTATTCATCCACCAACGTCCCTTCCAAGCAGCTCACTTTTAAGCCATTCAGGAACACTGTGAAAGGAAAGACTGCAGGCAACCTACACCAATCTTTCAGGATTTACTTGTAATTATACAACTCAGGGCTCGGCAGCGTGGCCTAGTGGCTAAGGTCCTCGCCTTGATCCCATATGGCCGCTGGTTCTAATCCCGGTAGCTCCACTTCCTCTCTGTCTCTCCTCCTCTCAGTATATCTGACTTTGTAATAAAAAAAAATAATAATAAAAAAAATAAATCTAAAAAAAAAATTATACAACTCAAAGATTATTGATCCACCTGCTCAAGTTATTTCTTTCTTAGATGTTTACTGTAAGCTGTGTCTGTACATCATATGATTAAAAGCCAAGATGCAACATGCATTAGGTAACAACAGAGACTTGACACAATCTTAGCACTGCTCCACATGCGTACTTTTCCATTCAGGGAAAAACATGTTCGTGGCTACTCGTTGTTACTTTTCACAGATGACAGTTTAAATCTGTGCCTTATTTTTCTACAATTGCCTCATATTTTCAACAATAAGGTCCTAATAGGTATGAACTTCTCCGTACATAAAGTTAAAATTGTAAAATCCAAGTATAACTAGGAATTTGTTAGTAAATTATTCTGGTCCCGCCTTTGTCACAGAGGGCGACTGAGGAACAATGATCATATTCATTTTATTCTAGTCCCTGAGCCTAAAAGGTGAGCCTGACAAATGGCTTTGTTTGAGCAACATAATTTTTTTTTTATGGGTACAATTTAAATACATTTAGGCAAAGTGTGCTAACCCCGCCTTTCAAATCTCATATCAACTTAGCAGTTCCAGGGGTTACTTCTATGCCTGGCCCCTGTAGCACCTGACAATTTGCTACCCTTATCCTAAGGAATCAGAGGGAAATTTCCACGACCAGTTGCAGAAAGATCTCAAGGAAATAAAGTAGATAAGGAAATGATAGTCTTTTCCAACAGTGTTAGACCAACAGCCGACGTTATCTAAATCTAACGAGAAGGATCATCTTTTATTCAGATGGATTCTTTTTAACTCTGGCTGGCTGGAGCTTCGTTGACATAATGGTTTTAAACTAAAAGTAATGCTGGGAGCAGGTGTGTGATACAAGATCAAGCTGCTGCTCGGAGCACTCATACTCCGGGACGAGCGCCTGAGATGGAATCTTAGCTTCCTGCTAAGCTGCCTGGAAAGCAATAGAGGATGGCCCAACTTCCTGGGTCCCTGTCACTGATGTGGGAGACCAGACGGAGTTCCCAGCTCCCAGCTTCAGCTCAACCCAGCCCCAGGTTCCGCGTGCATTTGGGAAGAGAAACGACAGATGGAAGACCTTCTTCTGTCTCTTACTCTCTGTCATTTCTTTTTTTTTTAAAGATTTATTTTTATTGGAAAGGCAGATATACAGAGAAGAGGAGAGACAGAGAGGAAGATCTTCCATCTGATTGGTTCACTCCCCAAGTGGCTGCATCGGCTGGAGCTGAGCCAATGCGAAGCCAGGAGCCAGGAGCTCTTCCAGGTCTCCCACGCAGGTGCAGGCTCCCAAGGCTTTGGGCCATCCTCAACTGCTTTCCCAGGCCACAAGCAGGGAGATGGATGGGAAGTGGAGCTGCTGGGATTAGAACCGGCAACCATATGGGATCTTGGCGCGTGCAAGGCGAGGACTTCAGCCGCTAGGCCACGCAGCCGGGCCCAATAAAATATTCTTATCTATGTTATTTTAAATAGGTGAAGTTACTCTCAAATATTGGGCATTATTTTAAGTACATAAAAGTTAAGTATTTTTGAAAATTCAATAAATACTTGCTGTTAATTACTATATTAACAATCTAATAGAATAGCAACAAATTGAAATGGAAAATGAAGATGATTTCTATTCACACTTGGGTTAATGGGCATGTAATATAAAACGTGTGTAGGATTTTATCTGTTTGTTTTAGAGATGGATATATAGATATTTCTTTTTTAATATTTATTTTTACTTGGAAGTCAGAGTTACAGATAGACAGGAGGAAACGGAGAGAGAGAATGAAAGAGAGAGAGAGAAAGAGAGAGAGAGAGATCTTCTACCTGCTGGTTCACTCCCCAAATGTTCTGGCAATAGCCAGAACAGCAACAATCTGAAGTCAGGAGTTTCTTGGCAGGTCTGTCACGTGGGGGCAGGGGGCAGGGGGCATCTTCCGCTGCTTTTCCAGGCCATTGCAGGAAGCTGGACGGAAGAAGTGGAGCAGCTGGAACTAGTTACCAGCACCCGTAGGGGATGCCGCTATTGCAGATGAAGGATTAACCTGATATGCCACCATGCCAGCCCCAAGATAGCTCTTTTATGTGACACCTGATTGTCATCTAAGAAAGAATTTTTCTGAGATAATTACAAATTCATGACAATGTCTTCCTTATAAAAATAACAGTAGAGTAGAAATTTCCAAAGCAATACGGTTACTGCTAGACAGTGCTCTCTCAATACAGAATGAGTTTAACAATGAACACTCAATTATTTTGCAGTATTTTAAAAAATTAAATTATGACATTAAATCCTAGCCAAAACATAGTTTTTTTAAATTATTTAAATATTTAAATATTTAAATATTTTAGATTTTAAATATTTAAATATCTTCGAATCCAAAGTCCTACCACCTAACATGGATTTGTTTCAAAAATCAATCTTCAAACATTTCTGTTTCTGAACATGTAGTATAAGAAATCCACCTTGTTTCGTTTCTGTACTTTTATGAGGATGTGTGTGCTTAAGCTACTTCTTTCCTTTACCAACCAAATAATGTATTCTAGAAACAAACCACTTCTTCTTAAAAATAATTTGTTGTTGTTTTGGCTTATTTCTTTAGGATGACAGAGACAGAGATCTCCCATCTCTCCTTAGCTGCCCAAATGCCTGCCACCCTCATAGCCAGCCCAGGCTGACGCTGGGCGCTGGGTAACCATGCTCCACCTTCCACAAGGCTGACAATCAGTCTCAGGGTGGACAGCAGAAGGAATGCTAGCGTCCAGCCCAGAGCCAGAACCTAACGGCAGGTGCTGGGATGATGTGGGAGCGGGCCTCCTAACACTCACCACTCCTGGGAAATTCATTATTGACGGGGCAAAAGGGCTGTCACATCTTTTTCTCACTCCCTAGTATGCTGAAATGATTTCCATTTTTATAATGTGAGTTATTTCAGGTTGTTCTTGTATCAATAGGAAAATCTTACTTTGAGAAAATGGATATTTCCAGTTTAAAATTGATTTATCTCAGGAGAAGGGACTGTTAGTGGCTCTTTGTGGCTCCTGGGCATTGACTGTGAATGAGTCTCATCTGCCGGAGCTTCCACACAGTGACATTCACTCTTCACTGTCGGAGCAGCTTTGGCAAGAACCCAAGCTCCAGTGCAGAGGGTGTTGCACGTTGATCTGTTCAGATCCTAGGTTGAGTAACAAAACTTCTTTTGTTCTAAGAATAACTAACAGATGAGTAATGAAGTCACTAACCCAGAACCAAATTCCATTGTCAATAAGAGGAGATTGGCATCATGCAGTTTCATCTAACAACTATGCTGGAATTCAGTTTCTCCAGAAGTCAGAAGGCAACTGTGCTTTCAACCAGACTGCTTTTTTTTTTCTAAGAACACACCAGTAATTCATGAAGTATTTGCATCAATTAAGTTTTTGTTTGTTTGGTTGGTTTTTTTAGAAGGAGCCCTTGAGCTTGCTCTGTTTTGTAAACCCAGCCCCCTGGAAGAGATTATTTGTCAACACTGGAAGTTTGTTATTGTTGTTGTTGGTACTGAGGAGGAAATTTGGAAGCTGTGAGCGCTTCTCTGTTTTTCTTTCTCTCCAAATAGCTTTTTAAAAATTATTTGTATTATTTTCCCTGGCACAGTTTTGTGGGTGTAGGGATTTCTCCACTTTCCACTTCCCTCTCCATTCCTCCCACCACCACCTCCACACACCCCATTATTACAGCTGTAAGTTCTTCAGCTACAGTTACAAGTTCAGCATTCTGCTACCCACATGCACCATGGCATCTTAAACAGAGACAAAGGCAGAAATTCCAACATCATATTACTGAGGTTTGCGTAACTTTCACTTGAAGTGCTCATTTAGCAAGAGAGTCACAGAAAAATTGAGAAGGGACTTCTTTAAGAAAACTTGATCAATCAAACTCCCTATAATAAATACTCAGATATGCAAATAGCTTGTAGCACATGAAGGGAAGCAGGATACATGCTCTGTCAAAATGCAGGAATGAATCCTCAATGAGAGATAAATCTGAGTGGAGGCTTGCTGCTGTTGGGGCACTATGTTTCTCTGTTTTCCTAATTTATGTTGCATCTTTGCTCATTAGGAGAATGCCTACCACTTAGGTACTGGGACACTGATTTTAATTTCTGTGTAATGCCCTTGGTTGGTTCCTCCCCGGTCCACAGAGTTGGTGCTTCTCTCAGATATAGGAACGAGTTTTTAAATAAATATATAAAATATGTCACTCTTAGAGGCAACTACACCACCACCCTTGGGAAAGCTGTTAACAGACACAAACGTTGCAGTGAAGTAACATAAAATGACTTCATCCTAGCCAGATCTTTTTGCAATTTCCAACAATATCTTTTTGCAATTTTATTCATATTTTGTATTATATCCCCTGTTATTTTTATTTTTGTCTCTAGCAACCATTGTTTCTAACAGACTTTGATTCTCACATGATTCTGTTAAGTTTTGGTGCCACAGATTCATGAGGTCTCCTTTGGTGCAAATGCCAGTAAGCAGGATAGCACACTGTCTTCTCCCCAGACCATACACAATCATCTGCCAGTCTTGGTCTCTGATTTATAAATGGGTTTGAAGCTTAGCCAGTCTTGTATTTGACATGTATCCTTTTCGGTTCATTTCTGCATAGCTCATATTCTAATATTATTGTTTCTCGATTTGAGACCTTTTCCCATAACGCAGAGACCGTCAAAGAATTATTTTTAGCTACTAGTGATGAGAGTACCCTAATGTCCTTTGTACACAGTATGCAGTCATCAGGAAGCATTCAAAAGATGGCATTTTAGCACCAATGAGAAAATCATCTTATCTGAAATCTATAGTTTCCCAACACCATTGCAATAGAATAGTCACTAATAAAATTTATGTTCAAAGTCACAAGTGGTAGATCAATGCATGGGTAAGCACATACATCTTTCCTTTTTCTCTTTAACCACGGCACTGCTGGCCTAATAGTTTTTCACTTTTAGCCCTCAGGTAATGGCTATGGCTAAAGACAGGATATTAGGTCATCTAATTATATGATTTCTTGTTAGATGTTCTATATGTTTATTGTTTCAGACTTTTCACTATGATGACAGAAAATCTAAACCTGGAAGAGGCTATCCTACAAAGTTTCTGTAACATTCATTAAATTTACCTAAGACCGAGAAAGGATACAGTCTATGTGGTCTCTCCTAAGTTCATTGAAACACAGAATAATTAATTAAAGCCCTGTATGTGTGCATGGTTGATGGTTAATTATTTGAAGTGAAACACATGTATTGCTAATCTTGCATGCCGTGCTTAAGACAGAAATGAAAACATCCATCAAACTAGATCACTTCATCATCAACGGGACTCAGAAATCTACAGCTGCCGGGCTCATTTTAATGATACCAGAATGTCTTGCATCAGGGTTTTAAGCTGGGCACTGTTTCATCCAGTTAAAAAGAATACTAATCTGAGCATATACTAATCAGCATGTGAAGGAAATGATACACTTAATGGTTTATGAGAAATAGTAGATTACGTAAAGAATCAAAGGTATTTGTGTATTTACGGATTTGCTTTCACTCTGCGCAAAAACAGAGCTGGGAATATCAACTGAACTTGTATTTCAATTAATAAAGGAAGCACATAATTCCCTCTGGTCATTACCTATTCATCTGAAGAAAGAGCAAGGAATGTTTCTTCTGTCTCCCCTAGGTTAAAAAGAAAAAGAAAATATAATTGACAACCCACAAAAATAACACTTGCTACGTTTTCCTCAAGTTAACCTTCCTCTTTCCAATAGGAATACAAGTTTTGTAAGCACCTTATTATTAACAAAAAAAAAAAAAAAAAAAAGACTCATTCTACCACTGTTTTGGTTAGTAGTAATTGTCCCTAGCATTACACACTTGGAGTTCAGGTCATCACTAGAACTGGGAAACAGCAGAGACAGAAAGCTGTCTCAGAATAATGAATGATTTGACACAAAGTAATTTCTTAAAACCCAAAGTTAGCATTTCTGGAAATTCATTCCTTTGTGGTTCAATGAGCCAAGAGGAAGGTGAATGGGACAGAATGGGAATAAATCTAGATTGGACACTGGGCAGATATAGACTCTCTTGTAGATGCATAGCTCAAAATGCTGCAAGAGAAATGGATCCTCCTATCTCTCATCTGACATGGTTCAGCATATAAGTTCTCTTAGTGACAAATGGAGAATTTGCATGACGTGAGGCTAAAATATATCCATATTTTTAATACCTTGAATCAGAAAAAAATCTTCTTAACTATAATAACCTTAGTAACTGCTACACAAAAGAAAATTTTAGTTGTAGTTAACATTGATTTTTTCCTGCTTTGTTTTATATTGAAGAACGTATGTGATTTGTATTCATCTTTCTAGAACTTAAAGTTGACCATAAATCTAAGGTAACTATCAACGCAGACTTCAAAAGTCTATAGGTTGGATTGGTATAACTGAATGCAGAGAGAAACATGCATAGATCAGTGGGATCAGAATATATATCCTACACTCTACTTATATTTATATTGCAAAGATACAAAGAAATAATGTGAAAATGATACGTGTCCATCTAACAGAATTCCAGGATCTATACACTTTAGCTACAATTGCTATACCAAATAGCAGTATTAATCATAAATAAACTGAAAAGTATGCTTATAAAGTCAGAATGTCCTATCAAAACTAAAATAATACTGTTAAATGCATTTTTGACACACAGACATTATTGTACTCAATTTTAAAATTAAAAATTTAATATATTGTATATTCTAGAATCTGTAAATTGCAGTACATGTATAGAATTAAAGCAGGTAAAATTATTTTCTATAAATGAAATATTCTAGAACATTCTAGGAGAGATTCAATAAACCTTAATTATAGCCATATAAAATGTTTTTATAGACTTAAAATATTTTTAAGTCTTTTCATCTTCTTACTATACACCCATATCATTTGTGTCAAGATTTTTTTTCCATTCAATTCTAGAGATTTTGGGTTTATTCTGACAGTTGCTAACCATTTGTGACTCAGTCTCCATGACTTTTCTGGCGAAATATTGCCCCTGAGGTATCCATGGAAACACAACAATTTAATTTCCCAACAGAACAGGAACAAAAAAGAAACCTTGCTAACAAACAACCGAAGCACTCCAAATAATAAAGTTAATGTTTTGTAATTACAATTGCCAAAAGTAATCACCAATAAATTGAAAAAAAAAAGAAAAATGCATTTTGGCCTGTTTATAAATAGTAGACTTATACCTCTTAAATAGATGACAATGGCAAAATTATTCTTATTACTTTTTTTTAATCATTAGTTTTTCAAGGTTTATAATTTATAATACCATAATTTACAAATAGGACAATTCAATAAACAAACAAAGCCAATAACTGGCTAGAAGTTCCTTCTTGCCACAATTCTCCCTTCTTTTAGTAGGTCTATGGTAGTGGGATTTGATTCATCTCCATCATTATTTTTTTTTTAACTACTTGAAAAGCACCTGTTAACCACAAGCTTTTTCAACATCAAGTGTTACATACAATGTGAACTTTGAAGTATTAATAGAAAATTAATTATTTCTAGTTGCTTTAAGGGTGACGGCTGTGGGATCCCATTTGTTTGTGTTACTTTTGTGTTCTTCCTGAAATCCCTACTATAAATAGTGCTTCTACCTAAACTTTATGTGAAAGAAAAATCAATACTCCCATCCAACGACAACATCCTTTCGATTCATGCCAAATAGGAATTTAAGTGCTGCTAAATTCATTACCAGCTAAGGACAAGTCTAGATAAGGAAATATTGATGTGAATCACTTACCACTAACTAATGGAAAACATTATTTAAAACAGGATAGTAATATTTTACTGATAATACACAAACTCAGTATGTAATTATGTCATTATGTTCAGCACCCTATATCTTCTACAGATTACTAAATATACCTCCTTTATCTAGTGATCAGTGACCTGCTGAAGAAGATAACACGCTTTTTCCAGAATAGAGGTAGAAAAGCCAATTAGTGTAGATTCTGTATCAGATCACCTTTGATTTGATGCTTGATATTAATTGTTTTTAACTGTGTGAATGTTATGTTATTTCATGTGTCTAAACCACAAATGGCTCCTGGCAAGACCTCATACCATTAACAATGAGATTAGCAGAGGAAAATTCAAAAACACTCATGGGGATTGTTTGTACTGTTTTTGGTTGGGTATGTTTTTGCTCTGTGGGATAGAAGACAGTTTAAAACAGCACTGCATGAAAAAGCAGCAACTGACCGCAGGTTGCAGCCGGCTTGCTTCAGCGAAGCCGAGGTTTCTACAGCTCCATCTCAGCAAAGGAAGGCTTCTAACGGTCCCCTGCTGACTTCAAATGTGTTCACAGCCTGCACGCAGCAGCCACAGTGGAAACTTACCGGTGTGATAATAATCACTTAGAGGGAGGTTGTGGGGCAGACCCTCTTCCTCCAACCAGAAATCCCCTGGTAGAGTAGCTTGATCCCCTGGGGAGACACAGAGATGCAAAGACATGAAACAGGTGCACCCTTCCCTGACATTCAGAAACACTGAGTCTGAACAGTCTGCACCTTGGGGCTCTCAGAGTCCAAAAATTAGCACAAGTTCAGTATTGTCTCATTTTAAGCAACTAATTTAGAAGTCCCTGCAAACATTTGCTCAGATCATTTTTAATGTGTAAAACAAGGGGGGGGGTTGTTAAAAAAAATTAAACTGGTGAAGAAGAATCAGAAAGGACAACTATTTGCACGTCTGTCTCTATTAATGTGTTCCAAAGATACGGACTAAGGAGCAATATACTCATAGTTATAGCCTCTGGAATGTGAGGCTCAGAATAGATTGGAAACCATTCTTTTGATGTATAGGTTTTTTTTTTCATTTCTGCATTGCTTGCACTTGTCACATAATAATTTTATAATTATTTCCTAAACTTTTTTTTTTGAAGCTTGGAGAGAATCTTCTCTGGTGATCTCTGCTTTCTATTACAGCTGCCTTAACTTTTTGCAAAAGGTGTGGTGTGAATTCATACATGTCACCATAGTCTCGTTAACCAACAATAACATGCAGATTATTAGGTTCAAGGTGATTTTTACTTAGACTAAACACTGGCATTCTTTTTGCTAAATTGCAAACTGCTGTGTCCATTCATAACCACATTTTATGCAGCAATAGCACTCCGAGGCAGATATTGCACTTGACACAGTGTAACATTTATATGAAGATATTACAATAACATTATAGTTAAGGAAGAGAATAATATAAAGAAAACATGAAAACCAAACAGAAAAAAAATTCCATGTAATAAATTATCTGGCCACACTGAACTGAGATGGTGTGGAAAGCTGCCAAACCATTCTTCAACAGGACCCCAAATTCTAGTATTGAACATTCACTCAGCAGCTGAGAAAATTCGGCAAGGAATAAACCTAAGACAGGAGAACAAAAAAGAAGCTCCATGCTTGCCTATAGATCAGCTTGGGGATGGGCCCACGCGAATTTGGATTTGTAACTCATTCTTTCACTCATCCTTCTTTTCTGCTCCAGCCAAACAAAACTGTGTAACAAAATTTCTGGGAAATCAGTAGCCTGTTGGTTCCGTAGCTGCTCTTCCATTGACAGGGAGATCAATCTTACCTTCAGATTTTGTCTGAAAAGACAAACTGCTTAATCAAGGACACAATGTAGAATCACCCAAAGATCTTTCCAAACTGTGGCTGCCAGGGTATGTTGCTACACTGAAACTATAACATGCAGAGATACATTAACACAACTGTAACATCTGGAGGTGACTATAAAATATCTATAGAACGATCCAGAAGAATGAAAAGAAAGTAAGGGAATCTACTGACAAAATCATTTAAACCTATATTCTGCTTATCCAATTCCAGAATGGAGAGTTCACTTGCATTCCATAAACTTTTTGAAGCAATCAATTTAATCTTTCCTCTTACACAAAGTTACTCTAGTTTGTGTCTGCCTTAAGGTTAGGTCAACAGGGTGAAGAAAAGTGGGTGTTTGCTAAACATTTTCTGTCAGTGTGGCAATAATTTTTAATTTTCTAAAAGTTGATGGTTAGGAAGGAGGATTGGTTAACAGTGCTAAGGAATAGTTAAAAAGGACAAAAAATTCTGTGGTTCATTTGCACACAAGGGTCAGTATAGATAATAGAAGTTTGCTATATATGCATGTAAATACAGATACACATATATGTATATGTATATACAAGTATATAAAGCTGGAAGTTAAAGGATTTTGAATATTTTCCCCATAATGAGATGATATATGCTTGAGGAAACATATAAATTTACCTTCACTGAAACATTATTCGATGGATAGTGTGTGTAAACATCACATGGAAACCTCCCAAAATGCATAATTTGTATATATATGTTAAAAATAAGCTTCTCAATGAGCAAAAAGTTAAATACCAGTAACTTTTTAAAAGAATTTAAAATTCCTCAAAAGCGTGAATTTCAAGTAAATGAACACTGTTTCCTTTTTATAAGATTTGTAAATAAAACTCTATTTTTGCCTGCTTCTAAAGTGTTTTTAATCAAAACAATTGTGGAGCCTCACTTATTCAAATCAGTTTCCTCAGGAGAACTCAAGTGTACAGACGCCCAGTTACTATCCTCAATTCCTCTGAGTGCAGAGGGAAGGAGTTAATTCCATCTATACGTGGTGCAAGGAATTGAGGCTTACACATATTAATAAGCTAACAGGAGTCTGTAGCAGGGCCAGGAATAGAATCCAGGTTACATATTTTTAGACTAGTGCCTCTTTGATTTTCACACGCAATCTGATACTTACCCATATGCTTTAAAAGGACACAGTTTTCAGCAAGGAGAGTAGCAGGAAAGAGAGAAGTTGAAGACTCCCAGGATTGAACACAAGGCTGCAGAGCATGGGTTTAAGTGGTTGGTACCTTCCCTTTAACCTCATCAAGCTTCCCTTCAAATCTTTTTCTTCTCCCTCAAGCTCCACACTTCATACTCTGAGGAAGCCTAACCTTCGAGGACATAACCCCAATGGTATTAACAGCCACCTTTTATACTACACACCGCACTCAGTACATGACTACAAATCAAATTATTTTATGTAATGATCACAATAACCCTTCTAAAGGATAGGGTTTAGTCCTATTCTACAAACAAGGAAGTGGAAGCTCCATGGTTTACCAAATGAACAGTTGTGTTCCTTGGACATACAACAGAGTTGTTGTAAAGAAAATAGAATAGTTCTGAGTTTTTTGTTTGTTTGCCTGAGTTTAAATTTACTTCAAGTTCCTTCAGGTTATCAGCAAAATATTGAAATAGACAACTGAATGATAACTTTTAGTTTCTCTGCTTATACACATGTTAGAGCGTGTCAAAGGAGTTATTAAAAGGTAATATACTACACAAGTAAGCAATCTGGAATTAAACTTTTAGGTTTAAATACTAACTGTAATTTACATACTTTTAAAGTTTGAATAAATTACTAGACTATTAGGTTATCATTTCCTTTTCCTCAAAAATGATGGCAGGTATGGGTCCTTGGTCTTGTGATAACGTCCCTCACTTGGCCACAGTAGAATTCCTGGCATCCAGGCCTGGCTCCATGGCTGATCCAGCATTCTGCTCACGCTGGCCCCAGGAGGTGGCAGGGAATGGCTCAAGCAACTGCCAGCCGTATGGGAGACATGGACTGAGTTTTCAGCTTTGGTCTGGCCCAGACCATCTGTTGGAAGCATTTAGGGAAAAAGCCAGCAGGAGAGGGAATCTCTCTCTGATTGTGTTATATATTACATATATGTACATACACATTATACATATTTCTAAAATAGTATATAAACAGAAAAGGTTATATGGTGAACATACTTCACATTTCATTTAGGCCTGATTTGGTTGGAGTTGTTAAAATACATAAAATAAATAATGTTTATTGGCATTTATTAATATCTAGAATCTAATCACAATTTGATTTTCAAAACAATGTATGAAGATGCCATCATTAGAGATAGTAAACAGATACACAAAGAAGTTAATAACGTGACTGCTTAATGAATAATAGGTGCTGAGACCACAAGATCTTGACAGGCCGACCATACAGTGCACATTTTTAAGCGCTTTTTTATGGTACTTCCCACTGTGCTATGTATTTGCTTATTTCATTCTCATCACTGGTTTGAAGAGGACATCAATAAATGTGCTTCATTATCTCTTATTTTCAACATTTTAAAGTCTTGAATTCTCCTAGAATAGGGACAGGCACTGTCTAGGTGGAGACATGGAAGAGGACGGACAAAGGAAGACCTGATTTCTTCTTGCCTGCAGGACCTTTGCTTTGGGATTATCATTGCAGTGCACCACCTCTGAGCGCACCACCTGCTGCTCTGTGCCCCTTGTGTCAAGTCGGCATATCACCAATGTCCTCAAGTCTTAGAAATTGAAAAACAGTGGCCATAAAGTCTGATACTGCTCATTAAATTAAATGTAAAATGAAAATCTTACATAAATAAAATTTAATGCTAACTCTTCTTAACATGAAAGGTAATATATTAAGGATAGTGTAATTTAATTCGATGAAAGCATTTCAACACTGGAGGTTGTGTGCCAGTATCCTGATGATTTCAAGATTTAAATTCTTCATGAATGAGTTTTTTGTTTTGTTTTTGTATCTTGAAGTTAATCCTGGAGTTCTAGTAACTTATAGTAACTTACATTATGTGGCAGAACAAGGTTTGTTTCAAGGAGTCCTGTTTCATCTGCAGCTAGTTGATCACAGAGTTAAGCTTTGTGTGTAGTAAGTGTGCTTTTCTAAAGCATACACATATGTGCTCATACATGCACACACAGAAAGAAAATTAAGGAAACTTATTTTCAGTATACTCTCTTTGTGACTAGTTTCTCTGCTTGCACACATGCCTATTTTTTTCTCTCCAGCTTACATACGTGTCAACTCTGCAACAACCAAGGGAAGCCTGTCATGACTAAAGTACTCTCCTCCATTTAATCCATAGCACAGCATACACACACACACGCTCATACATATATGTGAATGTATATGTGCATATGTTGTATGAATATGTAAATGCATATGTATGTATGTGTTTAAAATGCCAATATACATGTGAATACCTATATGTGTGTGTGTATATATATATATGCCAATATATGTATATTGTGTGTTTAGGCATTTTCAACATATACATACCTATATACATACACAGTAAAGGCATTTTCAAAGTGTACTGTACATTTGAGCATATACACTCAAAGAATAAGAACAGTTTGTAATTAAGCTTTGCATGCATTATATATATATATATACATATATATGTATATATATATATTTGTTGTAATTATACCTTTCAAGTTCTTCATTCTTGGGGCTGACACCACAGTTCAACTGGCTAATCCCTTACCTCCAAGCAGCAGCATCCCATATGGGCACCAGTTCATGTCCTGGCTGCTCCACTTTGAACCCAGCTCCCTGCTTACGAACTGGGACAGCAATGGAGGTTGGCCTGAGGCCTTGGTCCCTGAACCCATGTGAAAAACCCAGATGCTTCTGGCTTCTGGTTTGGGAACTGCTCAGCTTTGGCTGTTGCGGCCGTTTGGGAAGTGAATCAGTGGATGAAAGATTTTCCCTCTTTCTCTCCTCCCTGTAAAATGTGTCTTTCCAATAAAATAAACAAATATAAAATATAAATACAAATATAAATATTATATATAAATACAAATATGTAAATATATAGAAATGCAAATTATATATAAATATCTAAATACAAACATAAAAACGTAATTGATTCTTGTCATCTGTCAGTGACGCAGTGAGAGGAAAGTGAGCCTCTTACTTAGAACAGGCCTGGATCAGGTGACAGCTGCCTCGATAAACGCGAAGCTGAGTCTCTCCCATCTCCCCCAGTCCTGGACGCTCCCTGTGCAGGTTTTTATACTGAGCATCAGACCTCATCTTTTTTTTTTTTTACTGTTTATTTATTTTTATTGGAAAGGCAGATATACAGAGAGGAGCAGAGACAGAGAGAAAGATCTTCCAACTGATGATTCACTCTCCAAGTGACCGCAACGCCTGGAGCTGAGCCAATCCGAAGCCAGGAGCCAGGAACTCTTCCAGGTCTCCCACGCGGGTGCAGGGTTCCAAGGCATTGGGCCGTCCTCGACTGCTTTCCCAGGCCACAAGCAGGGAGCTGGATGGGAAGCAGGGTCGCTGGGATTCGAACCGGCCCCCATATGGGATTCTGGCGCGTGCAAGGCGAGGACTTCAACTACTACGCTATCGTGCTGGGCCCTCAGTCCTGATCTTTTTCTTTCTGTATTGCAGCCAGAGCTCATATCTGCCTGTTTAAGATTTGAGGAAACAGGGCACAGCGCGGTGGCCTACTGGCTAAAGTCCTCACGTTGAATGCACTGGGACCCTATTTGGGAGCTGGTTCTAATCCTAGCGACCCTGCTTCCCATCCAGCTCTCTGCTTGTGGCCTGGGAAAGCAGTCGAGGATGGCCCAAAGCCTTGGGACCCTGCACCTGCGTGAACACCCGGAAGAGCTCCTGGATCCTGGCTTTGGATTGGCGCAGCTCTGGCCATTTTGGTCACTTGGGGAGTGAATCATTGGACAGAAGAACTTCCTCCTTGTCTCTCCTCCTCTATATATATCCGACTTTGGAATAAAAATAAAATAAATCTTTATTATAAGAAGTGGAGAAAACAGATAGCTTCTTGAAGGCAATCCGACTACAGCATGCAGCCGCGATTGCCGCAGGCTCACCAAAGGCAAAGGGCTGGTGCTCTGCATGACATCTGGCTTATAAAGGACTGGTTCCATCTACTTCCATATGCCCAATGGTGTGTGTAGAAGTCCTGATCATCAGAATAGATCTGTTTCTCACTGTCCTCTGGATGGCCAGTATTTAACTGGATTCCACTACAGAGCCAGATGTACTCACACTTGAATCATCCTTCTATTCCCTCACCTGTCCCTATATAGGGGTCTGAGCAGCCTAATTTCTTCATACTCTTACTTTATCTTTGTACCCTACCAAACCTTGCTCAAGGCCACCCCAGCTCATCCCAGCAAATTTCCACAACTTTGACTCCCATGTACAAGGAGTTTAGGATTTTGACCCCTTTTCTGCTAATAGTAACTGAATTTGTCATCTTGTTCTACCTGCAGACTTCAAACTTGGCTCATTAAAGTTTTTTCAAAGAATATGCCTCACATGTATTAATGTTGCTTCCCTTAGAGCTTCTTTACAGATTTTGAAAAAATTTTGTTAACCTTAACATTTTTCATGTATCACAGTTCATTTAAAATATCGTACTTTTGACATTATCCTGACATTCAGATTGGCCGAAATGTTTAAGTCTGTGGCCTTCCTTCTTATGTCTCACCAATTTAAAATCTGATCTTGCTAGCAGTGTTCTGGAAATTACATTGGTTTCTCTCAGTACTTTGTTCTGTGTGCTTTTCATCCAGCCAGCGTGCACCTGCACAGGTTGATGGGCCCAATTTCTTTAATAACTTTTACCTTTTGCTAAATCAAAATTTCAGTAAAACAAAAACCAAATACTCTCCTTTTAAGGAATGATATTTTTCTATTCAATGTGTACTGGAAGCATGGCTTTGTCCTTCTCCCCACATATATACAATCTGTTCAGTTTCTTCGGCCAAGTGATCTCTATAATATTCTCCTACAGTGATAATTATTAGAGTTAATATTTGTTGAATACCTTCTTAATTTTTTACTAGGAAATTTCTGCTGAATCTTAGTTAAAACTCACAACAACCCTAAGAGGTAGGTACCATTATCTTTTACAATCTACAAGCGCTGAATTTGAAGCCCAGAGAGATTAAGTGAACCGTCCAGGGTCCCAAGACGTGACAGGTTCAGGACAGGAGCCCAGGAAATCCCACTTTAAACTTCAGCCCGGTCACTACTAGGATATAGTGCATTGTGTTTCTATTATCCTTTTAGCGTAACACAAATACTTTCCATAATTGCAAAGATTTTCATATTCTTCTTAGCACACAGCTCTACTTCACATTTCTTCACGATGAATTCCCTGTTTTAATGCACCACCACAATGTTCCTTAGTGCCTTCCCTCCTTCCTCGCCTCTCTGAGCAGATTTATTTCCTTATATCAGAAGTCTACTTTCACTGCACTTACTTATCGTGATTCTCAATTACTCTGGCCCCCAAGGTAATACAAAGTAAATAGATGATCTGACCAGCTTAACCTAAGCAACATCTCTCAAAAGTACGTATGATTTGGGCAAATACAGGAGCACTTTTCTATAGTCACATTACTTTCCTTAAATAATCTGTTAAATGAAACTATGAAAAGAAGGATGATTTATAAGGTTAAAGAAATTTTGAAGTCTGTGTATAATCTAACTTCTCTCTTAATTTTGAAAAAGAATTATGCATGAGTATGTTAAGTAGCCTGCCTGTAGTTACAACAGCTAATTCTTTAAATTATTTTCTTTAGTAATGCTTTTTTAAAAATAGGCAGTAGTGAAATGATAGTTTTAAATGTATTATATCAGCTTCATCATTACCTAGCATCTTTTGTTCCAACTTAATATATGGTAAATTTAAAATATGCTCTTATGTCACTTTTCATCTTGATATTTTAGGCAACAGATTTTTTTTAAGATTTATTTATTTTATTTGAGGGACAGATTGACGGAGAGGAATGGCAGAGAAAGATCTTCACTGGCTGGTTCATTCCCCAACGTGGCATCGCCCGAGCTGAGCCATTCCAAAGCTAGAAGCCAGGAGTTTCTTCCAGATCTTCCAAGTGGGCGCAGAGTCCTAAGGCTTTGGGCTATCCTACACTACTTTCCCAGGCCACAAAAAGGGAGCTGGATGGGAACCGGAGCAGCCTGGACATAAACTGCTGCCAATATGGGGTCCCAGCACTTACAGGAGAAGGATTAGCCAATTAAGTCATTGCACCATGCTCAAAGGCTATAGATATTTCAGAGTGATTAAAAAACCCTAGGCATTTTCACATAAATACTTCTACTTAAATTAGGCAATATTTATTTTGAAAAATATGTGTGTTAGCACTGTATACCAAAACACTATGGCTGTCTAATGTAGTTACTAGAAATATCAAGCAAAAGCAGCAGGAAAAAAATAAAAATGGTACATAGTTTCTTAAGCTAGCCTCAACAATAGAAAAACATCTCTCTGGAAAAGCATACAGCCACTTTTTCCTGTATGAATGTTAGTTTTACATATCCTCCCGACGCCCAGAAATATAACCGATCTTTACTCTAATTCTGCCTAATGGGTCAAAGTAAATATTCAGGAAGACCAAGAAAATGAAAAACTGGGGCAAAACTCAGAAGTTTAAAATATGAAAGGGGATGTCACTACAATTAAATTCATATCCTTTCATATTAAAAATAAAATTTCAAAGGCAAAGTGGAAGTAGAATTTCATTGTCTATTATATGCTCCATGAGAACAGACCTTTGCATTCAGTTTGTGGGAGGTTGTGACACTATCACGGAAAGGTAATGAACACAAAGGAGTCCATTTCTTTTCAGTTTTTCCAACCCTGTGATCAGTTCCTTCTAGTGTGGCTCCATCTCTTTACTAAGTGTTCCTCCTTGTAAGTCCCTCGTAGGCAGCACTCACCTGTCCAGTGAGGGGTTTATCCTCAGTAGGGAACAGACTGGCAGCAAACCAAACTGAAGTCACTTCTCTTTTTAAACTTTTATTACTATAAAGAGGACAGATTTCACATACTTCGTAAGTAAAGTTCTAAGCAGATAATGAAAATTTTCTCCCTCTATCCTTATATTCCTCTCTGCCTATGGTTGTGAACCTGAACAGGCAAATCTTCCTGAAAGTACATTGTTTACTTTTTCATATAAAAAGCGAAGACAATTAGTGCTCTGGTAAGCACATCGAACCTGACATAACAGAACTCCTCCGCAAAGTGGGGACGTGGGAGAGAGGTTTGTAAGAAGCAGCAGTTCTAAGTTCTAAGAAAGTTCTAAGCAGAAAGTTCATAAGTGTTTGCACTCATGGCCCTAATTTACAACTCAAATACTGCTAAGCAGAGGAAGGTCACTTTAACCAATCTGGTCCACGATTATCACCTAAGAAACTGAGATGATGTCAACAGCTGCTGTCTTCGTTTAGCATTTATTTTACTTTTGGTTATATATTTATTTATATATCTCAAATGGATGTAAGACAAGTTCCAAAAGCAAGAGCATATATTACATTAAAAATTAAGTAGAGAAATCAAAAGCAGAAAATGAGTGGACGCTGAAGTCAAAGGAAGGGGTAAACCATTTGCATGCCACATTACTGTGGCACTTCCAAAAGTGTGTGGGGAAAAAAAGTGAAATTAAAGGATAAGTTTCTTTGGTGCAAAAGTGGAAAACATGTATGGCTTTTTCATAATACACATTTTCCACAAACTTTCTGAAAATTCACAGGAGTAGGTGTAAGCTTTGCTGCAGCCAAAGGCTCTCATCTTCCTGCGAACTCCAGTCCTTGCTGTCACAGAGCTGCCTTTGATGGGGGCAAAGAGTAGAGAAAGCAGAAAACTCCCTACATGCCTCAAGGGCACAGGACAAGTAAGAAACTCTTTAATTATTTCATAGTTTTACCTCCAGTGCTACGTACTTGAAGAAGCAAATTTCTAAAACTTGAAGTGGACCGGTATTGTTTGGCATTGGCTGCCCACCTAATTACCACTAATTTTTAAAATAAAAATATTGTAATTCCAGAAGTTAAGGGATCTTTTCCCTGATGCTTCCATAGAAAACAGCCATTTAAAATATTTACATTTCTTATAGTACCATAATTTTTTAAAGCCACGGAGAATCTTCATGTGTAACCAAAGCTTATGAATATTTTCTTCAAATTGTTAGCTCCTCTCCAATTTTTCTTTGCTTCTTCAGCTTCAAATTATGAAAGCAGTTTTCAATGCCTTACAGTTGCATTTCCTTCGAATCTAAAATGAGCCTTACTAATGACAGAGCAAGAAGCTACTTTCATAGCAACTGTTATTGGAGCTTTTACACAGACACCATTTCTAGAGAAATTATGTTTGTTACAATAGTAGAAAGAAATTTAGACTAAAATTATCTTTTGCCTCTGGTAGGAGAAACAAAGCTACTTCAAAGATCTTAAGGATAATTTTTAAGAGCTCTCCCTTGGTCAATTAAGTTGAATTATTTTGCTACCAAGCTCATGTCATTTTAAAGCAAGATTCAGAGCCTAGAAGTGGTACAAGCCTCTTCTAGCAACATGATTTAAATGATCATGGTTTTCAAAAGAAAAAAAAAAAAGATAGAGTTATTTTGCCAGACACTTGTAATTTCCTTTCTTACATATAAAATCATTTTATTCCTCTAACAAAACCTGCTGAGTTAATATGGAAGACATTTCCACTACAGGTGCTAAAAAATCAGTCACCCTTACACTTCATAGAAAGAAAATCAAATTCTATTTTAGTGAAGTTTTCATAACAGCCTTTTGGTAATAATGTTGAAGAATCATGATATATTTAAGAGATATTAATTCTAGTAATAGTCATTTATCTTTGATGTCAGAGAGATACAAAGGCTTGGGATATGGAAGATTTATGATGACATATTATACACTCACTTGGTAGATGTGATTTTTTTTATTCTTCCTCTGAAACTACAGATAATGAAGCTCTATCAACTTCCTTTTATTAAGGCTAAAAATATATCCTATAATAGGATCATAAACATTTAATGAAACTCATAGCTGTATTGAATTTTAAATTTAGGTGAGGATAGGCAAGTAGTCATAGAAAAGTAAATCAGCATAACTCATACATTATGAGTTTACAACCTAGCTTGTTTTAATTTAATATATTGCTAGGTCTGACCTCTTTCATGAAATTTGGGCATAAATTATCAACTATGTAAATGACTCTGAATGTCCCAAATGAGTTGATTTTCTTCCCAAGCACATCTGAGACATGTCAGTGGATGAGGTTTAAATTCAAGAGGGTAGAACAGAATGACTGATCTTCCCTTCATGCAGTGTTTCTTGGAAGAAGATTAAAATCCTTATTCTCTCGAAGTTGGATTCTATAGACACAGCATTGAAACTGGAGATTCATGTGTACATGATTAGTGGAAAGTATTCCCAGAAACACTAATAGAAAAGTGGGGTGATAGTTCTGCTATGATAAGGCAGCTAGGCAGGGTATCTTTCAAGCAAAGTTTCATGGAGTGCACTTTTGGTTCTGTGCTAAAAGGATGTCTCCCGACAGCACAGGTCATACCTTGGAATTATGCTGATCAAATCAAGACAGCTGAAATATTTGAACCTCATTTCTGCTAGTCATTGGTAAAAAACTACACCTGGGGATATGTAAGCCCCCAAGTACTTCCAACAAAGAACAAAGTAGGTTCTAGCTGCTGGAGGTCCTCTCTAACAAAAAGAGACAGTGCTGGCAATTGAGGCGTGAAAACACACGGGAAGCTGGGGTGCCTGGGGATGTAGAGCACGCTGGAGCAGGTGCATCACGGCCACTGGCTTGACTGGTGTGCCTCTTTACCTGTTTTATCTTTGTGGAATTACGTAATATCTGACTTTTGTATCTGTCTGCTTTCATCGAGCATGATACTTTTTTTTGGTTTGTTTCATCCAACAAGTAGCAAGGTTAATACTGCACTTATTTGTATTGTTGAATAAAGCTTGCTTAACTTATCTTCTATATAGTTGTTCTAAATAATACTGAGATGAAATACTGAAGTTTTAATGACTATTTTTGTCTAACTCAGCGAATTTCAGAGCTCAGATGTTTGTAATGTATGATACCTTCCAGAAGAACTGATTCTTGAATCCTTATTAAGTGATGTTCTTTGTGTCCTTTAACGTTTATTTTGTGGATATTTCTACAGCCACCTGCGCTCCTTCATGGTTAGACTTCGCTTGATTTATCTTTTTTCCATCTTCAACCTTTGAATCAATCTCAATTGTGTCACCTGTAGGCAGCATATGAATTGATTTTGTTTTTAACCCAGTCTTTTTATTTTCAATGGATTTTTAAATACATTTGCACTTAATATCACTGTTAACTTGGCTGGATTTTCATCCATATTTTGCTTTTTATTTTGTCTATTTTTTTCTTCTTATACTTCTTGTTTTATTACCTTATTTTAGGTTAAGTGGATATTTGCTAGTGTAACAACTTAATTCTTTAACACTATGCTTGAATATGTGTGTATTTGTATGTTTACATCATTGTCATAGATTTAAGAAATAACACGGCTCCTCAATAAGCTCACAGACAGAGAGCTTCAGAGAATCGACAGCATCTGCAAAAACCTTTTTTGCAAAGTAAGGTGATTTTCAAACTTTCTTATTATGATGTGATCTCATACTCAGCTTGCTACAGTTGGTCCTCTGACCTCCAAAGATTCATACATATTCCAAATACAAATATCCTCCAAACAACCCAAAGAACAAAAACCTTATCTAAACACCACTAGCCCAAAAGTATCATATAAATCAATTTGGGTAAGTTACACTACATGGCCCATTTTAGGACAAAATTATTTTTTAATGTGTAAATATGATTCTGTGTGCATTATTTACAAAATACAAAAGTGGGCAAGCAGAGGGTAACATTTATTGTCATTTCTATCTAAAAGCAGAGACAATGCAGAAATGGAAGAAAGGAAGGAATCATTAATTCAGTGAGGCAAGGGTTCATCATTCCCAAGTCACAGATTGAATTGTCCTGGTATATGCAGTGCAGATAAAGGCACAACTTTCCTGACCGCCAGAGTTAACTGTGAGCCACAGTTATTCTTGGCAGCTTCCTTCCCTTTTCTCAATGTTATCCTCTATTCTGCAGTTTGGCCTGTTTCAGAACTACCAGGCTCCTCAGACATGCTGACGGCCAAAGCCACTACCCTGCATAGAAACACCCCTAGCAGTGGAGTTCTCCACTCTGTTCCAAGTCAGAGTAATCGAAGGACGAGTTACAGAATGCTACTTTTTTATGGCATGTCCTACACACTGAGATGGAGCCCTTATATGACAGTTGGGATATGAGGTCTGATTTTCCAGGAATGACATTTTCACTCTACAACTGAGTCTGAGAGCAACAGCTGGCTAACCTTTGTCTTTTGGCTTTCTGTTGACACAGACCTTCAACTCACTGAGTGAGCTGCATAGATGATTGCTAATTACAGTTGGAGCCTCGTTCGGGTCTATCTGGTGAGCCTTAGAGAACTTCTGTCATACAAATGAGAGCTGGATGGGTAGGAGATTTTTAATTTCTCTTAGACATGCCTGTTTCTACAAGATGGAGTGTCGAGGATAAAATCTTGTGGTTGCCTACTCCTCATGGAAAGATAGTGCATTCCAGTCAAGAAAGCTTGATCTCACACACTGCAAGACTTTCCACATTCCAAGGCAGACACGGAGGTGAGGCAAGGTACAAGTACTATACATACCTCTCTTACTGAGATTTAACATGTTTTCTTGAATGAATATTTTTTCCCTTGTTATGTGCCCTTAGGACATTTTTCAGAGAAATAAGTAAGTGCTTTTTTTGGTTATCATTTTCACTAGTTCCACTACTTTTCCTCTAGGGCTAGGGGCCTCCATCATTGTAGAAGTTCTGTTCTCTAACCTTTCTAAGTTGCATTGTCATCATCTGCAATATAGAGACTATTGCTGTACTAGTTGTATTGGGATTAACTATATCAGTGCTGAAGGGAAGCAGGATATGCCACTCCAAATACCAGTTTGCATAACAATTATTTTGCGAAGAACATGGCCTGGTGTGGTAGCCTAGAGGTTAAAGTCCTCTCCTTGCATGCTGAGGATCACATATGGGTGCTGGTTTGTATCTCGGCTGCTCCACTTCCCATCCAGCTTCCTGCTTGTGGCTTGGGAAAGCAGTTGAGGACGGCCCAAGGCCTTGGGACACTGCACCAACATGGGAACCCAGAAGAGGTTCCTGGCTTCAGATTGGCTCAGCTCTGGCCATTGCAGCTACTTGGAGAGTGAACCAGTGGATGGAAGATCCTTCTCTCTGTCTCTCCTTCACTCTGTAAATCTGAATTTCCAATAAAAATAAAATAAATCTTAAAAAAAATAGATGATAAATGAGTTCCTCGGGGCAGGCTTAGTCACTCTGGGATTTCATGTCTTTTTCTATTAAGAAATTCATGTACATAAAAATTAAAATATTGGCATTGACTAAAATGTATATACTTTTTTTCATGTTAATCTGTGTTTTGTAAATTTAATGCATCAGCTTCAACTGCTAAGTATAAGACAGTGGAGTAAAAAGGCTTTCTTCTTTCTCTACCAAAATGTTAAACACTCACAAAATTGTAATTTATTCATAACTAAAAACATCATGCAATTTACTTCTTTCACTTTATTTGTTGTCCACAAATTAGACACAGTTTGATTTTTTTAGAGTAAGTGTAGGGAATCTTGTCCTCAAGCTATCGAATATTTCTTGCATGTGTAAATGCTTGAGCTCTAAGTTAATTCTATAATAAACTCTTAATGAAATTTTGTATAATCTACTGAACAAAATTGCTTCATATCTGATCTTGTTCCTCCAAGTTTACAAAATGATAGGAAATGAAACTACCTATAAGGAAAAAGCTACTTTCTCAAATGTAAAAGCTCTCTTCTTCATGTGGCATATAAATAGTGCTGAAATACATTCCCATTAGGAAACAGAAATTGGTTGAGTTTATGCATCAATTTTTCTGACATAATAACAAAATGGTTTACAAGGACAGAGTTCCATCTTGCTTCTTGGAATGCTAAAACTCTATTTGACCCTAGAGACAAAAAAAAAAAATCATCTAACTGAAAAACAATCAGTTATTTCAAAAAAAGATTAGCAGTATAGTTTGTGGTGACTCACTTAGTGGTTGAACTTGCCCAAACTGGTTCTGGCTGTTCATTTTTTAGCATTAAGCAGCCAAATTCACAGTAATCTGATCTTATTTTCTAGTAGAAACTCTGCATGTTAAGCTTTTATTTCTATATATAGGTGGCTAGCATTCTGCTTATCATCTCTCTCTCTCTCTCTTATATTAATCCATCCGACATTACTCCCAAGAATCAAATCTGTGCATTTTTAAGTCAAATTGCCTGACAGGAGTTATAAACAGCTTATTAGAAGATTGTAAAACAAGTTTTGTAGAGAGAGCTTCAAGTTAAGATAATTTTCATGATTTTTTACCTGAAAATCTTTACTCATTTCACTGTTCGTGATGCCATAGTACCATTATTTTGATAAAATATAATTTATCTAAATCTAAAATATTTTCAAATAGCCATTAAGGAACTATACTAAGTTATACTGAACTTTGAACAACTTATTTTATTGTATTCTTTCCAATTACACATTTTTATGAGATATGTCTGTGGTCACTGATGGAAGGGATTGAGAATACATCAAGTAGTGTGAAAACAATAGTCTCTCAATGCAGGTAAAATGCCCCTATGGACGATTAGATAGACCCAAAAAAGAGTTGTAGTAGCTTTACAGAGAGAGAAGGAAGAGAAAAACGAGGAAGAGAAAAAAGGATCCAGACAGAAGAGGGGAAAGGAGGAAGAATACTAGAGAAAGAAAGGAAGGAAGCAAGGACGGAAGGAAGGATGGAAGGAAAGACAAGACATGGAAGAAAGGGGAGAAGAAAGAAGAAAAAATGTTTCCCTAAGACCTTCTGTAACAGTTTTCATAAGCCACAAATTTCCAATGGAAGGCATTCACTGAAATGTCATCGTTCACAGGAACCATCCTCCTTCACACATACATTGTTCAGAATTTATATAGGACTGGAGGTTTTCTTTGCTTCCCATTTAATAGATTTATTCAATTTTTATTTTAAATGAAATTTGTATGCTTTCAATTTGTTATGATGTATATAGATTTCTTCTGGAACTTTAGGGTGAATTTTTAAAATAACCATGTGCATTTAAAAGAACTTTTAAAATTCTGCTTGCACTTTAATAAGAAAATGCCAGGAATCTTTACATGTGAGTAATGTTACTATTTTGCATATGTTTATATACACATAAAATATATGTAAACATGTAAAAAAATCTCTGAAAATAAACCTGTCAAACTGTAATGGCTGGCTGCCTCAGGAGTAAGGAAAGCAGTACTTTTTGAAAAAGTATAAGAAAGAGAAAACTTTTCACTGAGTATCCTTTGTACATTTCGAATTTTGTATAATTTTCAACATATAATATTTTAAAGGAAGTGAAAATTTTAAAATTGAGTAACACTTCTCCGAAATAATTCAATGATACAGAACATTTTAAACTCAACCACCTTTCCTTTTATATCTTATTAGTCAAATGTTTCAGTTAACTATTTCTCCTTAGCTGACTACCAAGAAAATCCCAGGTATGTTTGACAATAACTATCATTTATCACACATGTTTTTACCTCAACTGGCTACAACTACCAAGCAAGACTAGATTGAATACTTCATCCAAACTGTGCAATGAGTCCCTCTCTGCTCCTCTGTCTCGCTTTTTCCCTGATGCAGTAGCCACCCAAAACTGATTCTTCTTGCAAAATACAGAAGAGCAACAGGAAAATGCAGCAGTTATATACATTTCAACCCTTTCTTTTTCTTGTTATATCTATCAGTATTCCCTTGGCCAACGCAAATTACATGTCCAGGTCCAATATCAGTAAGTTAGAGAAGTGTGCTTCCACGGATGTAAAGGGTGAAGAATGAGTGAACAGCTAGTGAATAATAACAAAGCTCAGTAGATCATTCTTTTAAAATGTCCTTCAATTTACTCTCTTTGTAATATTCAGTATTCAATTTTATTTGCTACATGTCCACCTTCACTTTGGCCAATATTGCTCCCTGCATTCTCTTTTACCTGGTAAACTTTTTTTTTCTCTTAGTAAACCCATTCTGTTAGTGCATGATTGTTTCCACAAGAGTAACTGAGTAGTAAACACAGTCATTTAAAAATTTGTCTTACATGAGAAGTTGGCTAGCTATAGAGCAAGAATGGATGGGACCCAGATATAACAACTGAGTGTTTATTGGTATTAAAATATAACTTGAGTTTATAGCACACCAAGTCTTTTGTACAAGAAAGTAAGGAATGGATGGGCTCTAAAGATGAAATGAGCACATCTGGTGTCCTCTGATAAATCAGAGAACCCAGAGATTTCAAATCTCCCTGAACCTCTCATCACTTCTTCCATATCTAAGAAGCTCACTGTATCTTAGCTGAGGACTCCATAATAACTTAATTGAGGCCTCCTTTTTAGAACACTACCCTAAAGTAGCCTTTACTGCCTCTGGATCTGGACCTGGAGTCAAATCCAGTAATAATCCACACAAAAAAAAATTACAAATCTGATTACACCTGTGGAATTAGATAATTTTCTGAAAAATATAACAAGCATAGATTTTAACAATAGTGGACAACTTGGACCGAATATAATACTGGACAAGGCAAAGGTTATTAATATAATACACTTGTCAGCAATTCTAAATTACATACACAAGCTTATTACCTGAAACCTAACTAAAACTCAGACTCCATCATACAATATGATTTGTGAAAGTAAGATTCAAGAAATTCCTTTGCACAATGAGAAGAAAATCATTTAGGAAGACAAATATGCCAAACACACTCATGACACGTTTTGCATTCCTGCTTTTTATAGTGTCTCACAAGAGGATCCGTAACATTCCCACCAGTTAAAGACACTGAGGCAACACAGGAGGCTGCTGGGATCTTTGAAGTCCTCTCGAAAAATCTAACCTTTTAGGCATAAAAAAAGGATGAGAATGCAATAACTTACATGCCTCCCTGACTTAAAAAATTTGGTGGGATTTTAAAGTGCCACAATCAGTTAGGCATAATCACCTAACAGGCAGTAGATATAGATTAGCATGCCAAAACCAAGTGTTTGTGTTTTATATTCTACTTTTAGACACCTATTTTTTAAAAAAAAAAACAAAATAATGTCCCTGCAGTGACTACAACACAACCGCACACACACATCATTCTTGACCCTCTCACGGATGTGCAAAATGCATGGAAGGATGCATGAAGACAATCTAATGACTTACAATAAGATTTTAATCAGGATGTGTCTGGTAACTAAGACCTGAAATTCAGGAAAATGTCATTTAACTAGCCTTACTAAATAGTGTAGCAAATATCTGAACATTTAGTAATAAATACAGTGGTGATAATGGAGTAAAATGCACGAGCTAGACATCCATTTTGGAGATAGGAGACAGTTGAACCACTAACCCTTGCCTTCCAAATGGACATCGCAGAAGACATAAAGGGAGTCAAGTACAGTGCTTTTAGATAATCCTCACCCCTTTATGTAGAAAAAGATTCAAAGGGAATATACTATTTTTCAAAAAGATAACTATATCTATGGAAAAACACTCATAAAATGTGAAGTGGGGTCTGGCACCCAGATGGGAGACCTGAAATAAGTTGCTGGCTCCAGATCGGCTGAACTCGTCATTGTGGAAACTTAGGGAGTGAACCAGCAGATAGAAGATCTATTTGTTATCTCTTCCTCTCTCTAAATCTACCTTTCCAATAAAAATAAAAGATTTTTTTTTTAAAAGCGTTAAATGCCTGAAAGAAGTAAAGGGTAACCTCACATCCAATTGAGCCAACAGATTTGCTTTTCACCCTGAGAAAAGAAAAACAAATATGGAAAATTCTAGTGAGACAAACACAGGGAGGCAAAGTAAGAGCCAACTCTTCCACTATTTATCCTGAGACATGGCTATGTGTTTGAAAATAGAAGGAAGGCGTGCTTTAACTCTTTTATCAGTAAAGAAGAAAAAAACACACCCAATGATAGGAACCTGAGCAGAGAGCACGCTGGGGAATAACCATACAAGTTACAAGACTGGAAAAATACCTGATCAAGATCTGTGCAGCAAGTTCCAAAAGAATAGAACCTTCTCCAATTAATACTAATAATAAAATGAAGGATTTTTTTATTTTTTAAGATTTATTTATTTATTTGAAGGAATGAGAGAGGCGGGGGTCTCCCATCTGCTGGTTCACTCTTCAGATGATGCCAACATCCAGGGCTGAGCCCATCAGAAGCCAGAAGCTTCTTCCAGGTCTCCTACATGGGTACAGGAGACTAAGCACTTGGGCCATGCTTCACTACTTCCCAGGCCGTTAACAGGCCAGTAGCTATGGAGTGAATTTGTTGGGAACTGAACTGCTGCCCATATAGGATACTGGCGTCTCAGGCAGTGGCTATACTTGCTACACAATGCCACCAATCCCAGGTGGAAAAGTTTGACTGTTGGTTGAAAGTAGTGATTCAAGGAAAATAAAGTTTCAAATTTTCTACCTGTTGGGTTAAAAAAGTTGAGGTGGTAGGTTAGGAATGCCTGGAATGTTAAAAAAAAATTCCTTAGTCAAGAAAGAAATAATTTCATAAGATTTGGAAAATTATGACTTTCAGGCCATGTGTAAAGGAGGAGAGGACTTGTATGAAAGAACTTGAGAAAACAGATTGATTAGATCTTGGACCTGAGTTACAGGGGGGTCTGGGATTTCCAAATGTAAACACCCAGAAAGTAACTGGAAATACATTCAGGAAGGCAAAAAGGAACGGAGGAGGGCAGGTACAGTAGTGCTTCAGTCTGTACACAAAAGGGAATGAATCTCCTGTGGTTAGGGCGCTCATCAATGACACTGAGACAGCACTCCAAATGAAAGCACAGATTCCTTTGTCCTTTATGATACAAGGGAAAATTAAAATGTTTGAACATCACATTAAAGTAATGAGAGCATGATCAAAACAGGGTGGCCTGTGCCTTTTTTTTTTTTTTCACTATTCTTACTATCGCATTCACGAAACAATAAACTTCTACACTGGATGATAGGTATTTTAAATTGCTTCTACTTTCTATGAAAAGGACATGCCTTCTTTGTAGGAAAGCCAAACTTTGTTGAAAGGTCCTGTCACTTAATAATTCCAGCTTTGCTATTTAAACAGCCTGGATTTGTCCTTAATGACCAGACAACTGTCTGTCACTGTAAAATTAGGCAAGTCAAACTTTTAACTTTGGCAAAGTGAAAGTTAACTTTCTGAAAAGCACACTTCACAAGTGTGAGGGAACAAAATGTAAAAGGGACTAATCTCCTACACATCTAATTTTTCTCCACCAAACATAAATGCTGTATTTATTTTCTAATCTAAATTTGTGTCCTAGCACTTAAACTTCATTCATAAAAACTAAACAAGATTGGGCTGTTCATTTCAAGCAGGACGAATGTGTATATGGATGTTCATGGTGCTTAATAAAGCATATCCTAATATGAATAAAGGAAAAAAAAACACCTTTAGTCTGAAAGCAAGGATGTTTCCCCCCCTGTGGCACTTTATGACATTTGGCAGCTCATTATCACACTTCACAGAGTCTTGTGTCAGCATGTCAGATTTCTCTAAATTTTGACAGAATTAAAGTAGTGCCATTTGATATAATTGATATTGTACAGTTAATCAGGCAGTGGCTCCATCACAGAGTAACATTCTCAAAAGGCTTAATTACTGAACTGTGAAGATTTACTGCCATCTGGAAGATCCTTTCCAAAGTTCTGTTCCTGAATTTTATGTAGGGTTCACAAAAATAACTTGGTCCATTTAGAAATCATGCCCTCGATTTGGAAATTAAAATTGTTATTTTTGGAATCTCATTTGGCCTAGAGATCATAGAAGACTTATGAAAAATAGGGGAGCAATGGCAAACGAGAAAAGGGGAAATAAAAGTGGAAGTTCTGGAAATTGTTTTTCTTTATATAATATTTGAAAGTACAGGCTCTGGAGCCAGATGGCTGGGTTTCAAAACCTCAGTTCTGCTACTTACTAATCATCTGACCTTGAGCAAAACTCTCTGAGCCTCGGTTGCTTCATCTGTAAAAACTAAGGCACTATTAACACTGACATTCTTCTGGTAGAATGGAGATTAAATGTGTTAACAACTGGAAAGTGTTAAGAAACACTCCCCCCCCGAAACACGGTGCCACTACTATTATTACCAAGCTTTTAAAAATTACTTTGTCGTCAGGATTATCATCATCCTAAAAAGCAAACGTATCATCTGCAAAGCTACTTCTGGGAAAATAAGCTTTCTGTGTCTAAGATGAAGATAAATATTAAGTAGCACCCTCACTGCTCAGGAATCCACTAGCTGACATTCTTTTTGACTTAAAGATTGGATTGAATTTCCTCTATGTTTCTAAAAGTCTGTGATTTTTACACACTCTCTACAATCAATTATAATGACGATGTAACTGATAGGAAATTTCTGAAATGAATCATTTGACCCAGAAGAAGCATTGATTCATCATTTGTTATACTTGTAATGAAATGTCTAGAAGAATCAAAAAGGAGCAAAGGAGTGAATTGAGCAGAGTAAAGAGGAAGAGAAAAAGAATTAGGATGTGAATATGCATTATCTATTGGTCAGAAGTTAGAGATAATTCCTTGACACAAAGTAAGATCATCTAGAGTTTGAGTAGAATCCTAGGAAAATATAGCAATGTATATATGGAGAGAAGGAAAAGGAAGCACTTAAAAATTTGGTTGAGCTCCAAAATGAGAAAAAGTATTCGTTTAGTCCAAAGAGAATTGATTTCATAAAAGTCTTACATATTGCCAACATGGCCCAGATTTTCCAATCTAATATTTCATTGTGAATATTTTAATGATTACCTTGTTCTCTATTATTATTTTTTAAATTGCATATTCATAATATTTCATTGGAAACCATATCTCCAGTTTATTTGACAAACCCTAAAACTGAAAAAAAATTTATATTGTTGTCACCAATCTGATGACATAATTTGATGGTCTCATACCTATAATATTGGACATCTCTTAAGCATTCTTTCACATCTTCTTATGTGTGTGTTCGCTTCAGATGTTTCTGTCACAACTAATATTGCACAGACTCTGACCAGCTTCACAGAGATGCAAACAGATAGCAGGTTGACTCAGTCACCTATCATGGGGCTCTCACCTCCCATCCCAGGAATTTTCCATTGACGAAGGCAGTAAATGTCAGGGAACAACTTGTTTCATACAACTCATGAGGCAAATTCTGACGAGCGGACATGAACACTAGTGCACACTTGCTTAGCACACTTGCTTATTCTCTTGTTGGGTGGGAAGATTTCAGAAACACTCTTTTTCAAATGACCCACAGGATTGGCAACAAGCCATCTATAGGGACTTTACTCCTTCTTTCCCTTTCTTTTCTCCTCTACTTTTCCAAATAAAGCACATACATAACAGGTTTTGACTTGGGCTATATCTTATAAAATGTGGCATGAGGGTGATCTATACAAACAGAACTCCAGAGTAGGATTTGGAGGCTGGAATACTTAATGATCAGACATTAATAAGAAGTCATCTTCCAGCCCCTACTGGTGGAAAGAATTGTTATTATGCAAATGGTACCACAATTAGTAAGGTTTTGTCTTTTGATTAACAGAGATGAAGTATAAGAAAAAGGTTAAAGGCCCAGCACAGTGCAATAGCTCAGTGACTAAACCCTCACTTTGCAATCACCAGGATCCCCTACGAGCACCAGTTCATGTCCCAGCTGCTCTATTTCCATTCAGCTCTCTGATTCTGTGGCCTAGGAATCAGCAAAGCCTTGGGACCCAGCACCCATGTGGGGGACTCTGAAAAAGCTCATGGCTCCTGGCTTCAGACTGGATAAGCTCTGACCATTGTGGCTACTTGGGGAGTGACCCAGGGAACAGGAAATATTTCTCTCTCTCCTCTGTAAATGTGCCTTTCCAATAAAGATAAATAAATTGTAAAAAAAAAAATGCAAATACAGTTGTAATTATAGTTAGAAAAATTTCTTTTTGGCCTAGCTTCTGTTTACTGTGTTGAAAACTTCTCAAAAAGAAAATGAAGTCCAGCAAAACTAATTGCCAAGGCCAGCACGCTGTACACTGTGAAGCCCAGACAGCCACTATGGCAGCTTTGATGGAGAATCTCATCTGCTTTCACCAGCACATAGAGCGGGACAAAAATCAGTTTCTGGTTGCTATTTTAAGGATGGCAGGGCTTAAATAAGATTACAAAGCATCACCTGGGCATGATCCAGCTCCCTGCTTATGGCCTGGGAAAGCAGCAGGGGATGGCCTAAGTCCTTGTGAGCCTGCACTCACATGGGAGACCAGGAAAAGCTTCCTGGCTCTTGGTTTCAGATCAGCTCCGGCTATTGGGGCCATTTGGAAAGTGAACTAGCAAGTGGAAGACCTTCAGTCTTTATTTCTCCTTTGTTTTTTCAAATTAAAAAGAAATACTTTTATTTGAAAGGCAGATTTACAGAGTCTGGTGTGAAATGAAGACTAGTGTGTCTTACCCATGGAAATCAGCCTGTCTTCTTAAACTATACTAGCACAAGAATGTAGCAACTACAATGGCAGCATAGCATCATTCCTTTATTTGAAAGTTTGATTAGAATGGAGTCCTTCCTCCTGGAGGTCAAGTTCTTGCCAAGTGTGAGGGAAATGCTGGACTGTTGATGAAAGCGGATAATGACAAATACTAATTTCAGTTCAGGAAAGATCAACTGTGGAGATTCAAGGGGTTCATTTTGAGATAATGTGTCTGAGTTTCACTTAGTTTCTTAATATTAAGCCTTTGAAGAAACTGTCGTTGTCCTCCACCCTGAAGGAATGTGACATATCTGATGGAGACCTTTCCTCCTTCAGGGAAGAAGTGACAGCAACTTGTTCTCACAAACATGACATAGAACAGAAGATACGTATCATAGAGGACACAAGCTGATCTAAAGGTTGCAAGTGATTGACTCTGTCAGATGCCTGTGTATTACATCACATCCTTTTAACTTCAGATTCCAGGTACTTTCAGAACAATAAACACCTTTAGACAAGTACAAATTGATAAGATGCTCCTCAAGCAGAGACCAGAGGGTAAGGGATGGTAAAGAGCTATCCTTATGTAACCTTCAAATGTGACAGCGTTAACTCCATGAACCATGACATTTTGCCCCATCAGAGATGTGAGCAAGTACAAAAACATACACATTCATCTCTCAGACAACAAGTCAAAGACACACTTCATGTGACTTTCCCAATGGTCCTGCAGTACCCAGACTTCTGACACCACAGTGGCTTTAGCTGGCTCCTCACTCTGCTTCACTCTCCTCACCATTTCTCTATGACAACCACAAAGGAGCTACCCATAAAATCTTGTTTTAGCTGCTGAGGGGTTCAGACTAAGACTCTACAGTTATTCACAAATTTGCTTCCTTAGGATAAACTTCTAGATCTGAAATTGCTGAATCAAAGAACACTTTCTAAGTCTTAGATTCATGTTGCCAAAATCATTTTCCCAAAGAGTATGCACTTTCATGAGTTCACTTTACTAAAGATTATCTAAAATGGCCTTTTCCCTAAAAACTTCCTTGTGTTTGCTATCATTTTTAACTATAATTCAATATGTATGTAAAAACTGTAGCCCAGCAGCCTGGAACTCCACCCCCAATCTCCCACATCGAAGGCAGGGACAGAAGTAGTTAGGCTATCAGCCATGGCTTCCCAGGTTGCATTCATAGAAAACAGTATTGGAAGCAGAGTAGCTGGAACACCAAAAACATGTTCCAAATAACAGAATAAATCTGGAATTCATTCAGTAATGACATATTTATTGGAGATCCATATATATATGCACTTAATCATTGCAATATCCATTTTATGTGATTTCAACATATCTTTATTCACTACAAATGAACTCATCCTCTTAGAAGTTGAATGCATTTTTCCATGTTTTCCTTACTCTTTTATTTTACTTGTAATGCTTTTAGACACACAAATGTTTATCACTGTTGTTTCAGAGATCTTACTCCTTTATTCTGGATTCTTCCATGTCAGAATCACATCGCTATTAAGACAGTTTTATGTTTTTTTAAGTATAATCTTACCTTCCCATATTTTGTTCATTTAAAAAATACTCTTGGCTATTCTTTTTTTTTTTTTTTGTCTCTCTTTCTTTTTTTTTTAATTATTTATTATTTAACTTCATTAATTACATTGTATTATGTGACACAGTTACATAGATACTTGGGTTCTCCCCACCCCTCCCCAAACCCTCCCACCATGGTGGATTCCTCCACCTTGTTGCATAACCACAGCTCAAGTTTAGTTGAGATTCCCCCATTGCAAGCGTATACCAAACATAGAGTCCAGCATCTTATTGTCCAGTCAAGTTCAACGGCTTCTTAGGTATACCATCTCTGGTCTGAAGACAGAGCCAGCAGAGTATCATCCCAGTCAATTGAAAGCTCCAACATACCATCAGCAAAAATTTACATCATTATGGAATTAATTGACATAGTAATGAGTAACCAATATGTTAAAGATAAATGCGAGTTCCCAGCCACCTTCTGTGACCACCTCACCTACACTTCAATTTTAGTTTATACACAACATATAACATTCAAAACATAACATGTTATACATAACATCATATCATCTTAAATTAAGGCAAACATGTGGTATTTAACCTTTTGGGATTGGCTCATTTCCCTTAGCATTATGGTTTCCAGTTTGGCCCATTTGGCCACAAAGAACTGCATTTTGTTTTTTTTAATAGCTGAGTAGTATTCCATGGAGTAGATGAACCATAGCTTTCTTATCCAATCCTCTGTTGATGGGCATTTTGGTTGCTTCCATGTTTTTGCAATTACTGATTGTGCTGCTATGAGCATAGGAGTGCATGTTGGTTTCTCATAAAACAGGTGTTCCGGATATATTCCTAGGAGTGCTATTGCTGGATCATACGGTATGTTGAATTTGAGTTGTTTGAATATTCTCCATACTGATTTCCATAGAGACTGTACCAGCCTGCAGCCCCACCAGCAGTGGAGTAGGGATCCCTTTTCCCCGCAACCTCGCCAAGAAGTGTTGTTGGTGCTTTTATTCATGTGGGCCAGTCTTACTGGCGTTAGGTGGTACCTCATTGATGTTTTAATTTGGATTTCCCTTATTGCCAGGGAACTTGAGCATTTTTTCATATGTTTATTTGCCATTTGGGTTTGTTCCTTTGTGAAGTGTTTGCCCATTTCCCGTGCCCATTTCTTGAGTGGCTTGTTTGTTTTGACATTTTGGTTGTTTTGTAGCTCTTTGTATATTCTGGAGATCAGCCCTCTATCACCTATGTCGTGTGCGAAGATCTTCTCCCATTCTGTGGGTTGCCTTTTTACTTTGTTGATTGTTTCTCTAGCTGTACAGAAGCTTCTTAGTTTGATGAGGTCCCAATTGTTTATTTTGGTCTCGATTTCTACTGCTTTTGGAGTCTTTTTTAGGAAGTGAGGGCCTACCCCTAAGTGTTCCAGTGTGTTTCCAACATTTTCTTCCAAAAGTTTGAAGGTTTCTGGATGTAGGTTTAGATCTGTTATCCATTTAGATCTGATCTTAGTGTATGGTGAAAGATGTGGATCTATTTTTTTGTTTCTGCAGGCTATTAACCAGTTGTCCCAACAGCATTTATTGAACAGACCTTCCCATTTGCCTGGATTGTCGTTTGTCTTTTTGTCAAAGATTATTTGGCTGTATCTGTGTGGGTTTCCTTCTGGTGTTTCTATTCTGCTCCATTGATCTTCTTCTCTATCTTTGTGCCAGTACCACGCTGTTTTGATAACCACTGCCCTATAGTATGTCCAGAGGTCCGGAACTGTGATTCCCCTGCTAACTTCCTGTTCTTCAGGATGGTTCTAGCTATCCGTGGTTTTTTGTGTTTCCAGATGAACCTTTGGATCATTGTTTCCAGTTCCATGAAGAATGTTTTGGGCAATTTGATTGGGATTGCGTTGAATGTATATATTGCTTTTGGCAGTGTAGACATTTTAATGATATTGATTTTACCTATCCAGGAGCATGGGATGTTACTCCATCTTTTGAGGTCTTGTTCAATTTCTTTTTTAAGTAGTTTGTAGTTTTCTTCAAATAAGTCTCCTACATTTTTGGTTAGATTTATTCCCAGATATTTCATACTTTTCTCTGTTATTTTGAATGGTATCTTGCTGGTTAAGTCTTTTTCCATCTTGGGGCTGTTCGCATACACTATGGCTGTTGATTTTTGTTCATTAATTTTGTACCCTGCCACTCTACCAAACTCTCATACAAGTTCTAGCAGTCTCTGTATTGAGTCTGTTGGCTCTTCTACATAAAGAATCATATCATCTGCATATAGTGAGAGTTTGACTTCTTCGTTTCCCATTTGGATTCCTCTGATTTCTTTTTCTTGTCTTATGGCCTCAGCGAGTACCCCTAGGACTATGTTGAATAGTAGTGGAGAAAGTGGACATCCTTGTCTTGTTCCAGATCTCAGTGGGAAGGGTTCCAGCTTTTCTCCATTCAGTATGATGCTGGCGTTGGGTTTTTCATATATGGCTTTAATTATGTTGTGGATTTTTCCATCTATGCCTACCTTGGTTAGGGTTTTTAGTAGGAAGTGGTGTTGGATTTTGTCGAAAGCTTTTTCTGCATCTATTGATACTATCATGTGATTCTTGTTTTTCAGTTTTTGGATGTTCTTAAGCAATCTGTCTTTCCAAAATCCCAATGGTATATGGCATTTATTGTGGAGTACAGCGATATAATCCCAACTTAAACAATTTTTAATGTACTGAATAAACCCAAATGGTCTCTTCATGTCTAGTCCCACAGGTTCTTTCCTAATTTTGACCTTAAACATCTTGTATGTGGTTTATTATTACAGCCTCTCTAAAAGACTCACCACCTAAATTTCCCCACATTCTCCAATCCATTCAAATGAAGTTTACTTGAAATAAAATCTGATGACTTTTCCCGAGTCTCTACATCCTTCAGTGTGAAAGAAGTTTATTTAGCATAGTGTATACGGCCTTTTACAATCTACTCTTTGGTCATCTCCCCTACTTCATCCAATGCTACTTACCAGGCCCTTTCCCACTCCAACGCCACATGGACATTGATAGTCTTTTAGATGCTCCCAGGATGTTCTGAAAAAAAAAGTTTCATCTTTTTATCACTCCTTTTTACCTGCCCTTGGCCCACTCTTGATATTCAGCTCAGCTCTTCCATAGGTGTTGTTCTTGATCCAAATTTGAATGTGCTATCTTTCCTATGTACAGTCTCCATATGCTATTATCCACATAGTGCTCACACTCCATGGTCATTCCTGCTTCAAACTCTTTAAAGTTAAGGATGACTTTCAATTATTGTTGTACTCTCAGAGTGTGGTATAATATTCGGTATTCAAGAGTCAGATAATTACATGGTAACAGATGAAATTAACAACTCAGTTTTTATATAGTAAAAATGAGGATAATATTTAAACAAGTTTATACAATGGCAAAATTATATAAATATATGAGAAGATTAGAACATTGTAGATTGGTATGATTGGCAAATAATAAGGGGGGGGGAGTCAAAGAGCTAAAGTTATATCCCCAAATGAACGAAGTGGGAACGCTGCTGTTTCACTGATTACCCAAGAACATGGAACTATTTATACATTGAGATTTGTTTAATCCACACATTCTCAGGAACAATTTTAACTTTTCAAAAACTTTCTTTGGGATTTTTTTTTTTCATCAGCACTTAAAAGTGTGTCTAGGCTACATACACTTCATTATTTTTATCTAACCTTTTTGTTTCAAAATTCTCAAGTTTGGAAATTCTCCTTCGTCAAAAGACAATCATTTACAATCTTTTATACAAAACTGCTGTATCAGTTATTTCAAAAACAGAAACTATTACTCTTCTAGAGTCTAAAAACAAGGGATATTCGTATTCATTTTGGAATCGATTTAAAGGGTGAGGATTTAGAATAACATGTTCTTCTAAACACGTTACATATATTAAATGAGCATAGTATAAATGGAAAAGACTGATTATGGCTAATGTTACTGACGTTTTTACCACATTGCAAAAAAAAAAGAGAGAGAGAGAGAGAGAGCGTAAGAGAAACATCATGCAACAGAAAACATTTTTAGGCTACCCATGAAAAACCGGTTCTGAAACTGTGATCTCCTAAAACTTCCAGAAAAAATAAGTACGAATTTTGACATCAACAAATGAACGAAACTGATCTATAAAGGCCATTCACTTTTGTTGGAAGATTTCACATATTTTTCTTTAAAAATATGTTTTGTTTGTTTTGATACAATATAAATTTGATTAGGTAGTTCTTTACTGGTTAAATCAACATAGTTGTGACAGATATATTGTGGCAATATTTGCTAAAGCATTTGTATATAAAACTGAAGAAACTAGAGGAGTGATTTGAATTCTGTGCTCATTTAGCTCATATTGAATTTACCAACTAAACATACATCCAAAATATGCAGAAAATTTTCATAAGAACTCATCATTTCCAATTTCTCTAAGATGATATTCCAAAAATGTACATTTTTTCTCATACTAAACTTTGTTTTTAGACAGCTCTAATTACTCATAACCATTTTCTTTACTCTTTAATTGCTGAAAATCTTGACTGGCATTGCTTTGATTTTTCATTTACTAAGTTTACATCTATAAAAAATATATCTGAAAGAATAATTTGTTTTTTAAAGTCATAAGTATATGTAAATAATGCACTATTTTGCTCAAGGTGTCATGCATTATGAGTGTTCTTCCTAAAACAAAGGAAGATGGAGTTAAGGGGAAGGCTGATGTCCCTTAGCCTCTCAAGTATTAAACTTCCTTGAAGTAACCAATTTTTTTTCTCAAAGATTTACTTGTTTTAGACAGAATCACAGGAGGTGGGGAGTGGTGAGCCAAGAGCTGGGGCTATGGAGACCATGGTGGAAGTCTAACATAAGAACCCAGACCCAGAACTCACTGGAGGTAGTGGCACAAGTGACTGCAAACAAAGAACTGTGAACCAACCACAATAAGTAAAATCGAATTGTAGACCTGTGGGTAACACAGCTTAGAAATCTGCCCCAAGGAGAAGACTCTGCTAACCAATGATCAAGAGCAAAAGAAGAGACAGAGGTACAATGAATGTTACTGAAGACTCTCTTGCAAAGGAGCAAAACCCTTTGCCAACTTCAGAGTTAACTGAGGAAGACATTGAGAAAATTGGGGAATACAGAATTCAAAACACTTGTTTTAAAGCTTCTTATCAACAATGAAAAGCAGAAAATACAGGAGTTCAAGGAATTTAAGGAACAGGTCACACAGGCAATGAATCAAAATAAAGCTGATATATCAAAAATGAAGGCTACAGTGGAGCAAATTACAAGTATAGTGGAGAGTCTCCAAAATAGAATGAAGGAAGCAGAAGAAAGAATTTCAGAATTGGAAGATATTTCCTGTCATCAGGGGGAAACAAATAAAAAGCTAGAAGCAAAGCTGGGCCAAGCTAAAAAAAAAGTATTCAAGAAATGAAAGATACTATTAAAAGGTCAAATACAAGAGTTATGGGAGTCCCAGAAAGAGCAGAAACAGAAGCTAGGCTTACAAATGTATTTAATGAAATATTAAAGGAAAATTTCCCTAATCTAGAGAAAGAATTGAGAAACAGTATCCAGGAGGGGCACAGAACTCCCAACAGGGTTGACAAAAGCAATCTTCACCACAACATATGATAATCAAGCTCTTTTCAAGCGAACAAAAGGAAAAGATCCTGAAATGTGCACGTGAAAAAAATCAATTGACATATGAAGGAATGCCAATTAAACTCACAGGAGACCTCTCACAGGAAACTCTACAGGCCAGAAGAGAATGGGCAACATAATCCAGATTCTAAAAGCAAAAAATTGCCAGCCCAGGATAACACACCCAGCAAAATCTTCCTTTGTCTTTGAAAATGAAATAAAATTCTTCTACAGTAAAGAAAAGTTAAAAGAGTATGCCTCTTCCAAACCTGCCCTACAAAGGATACTTCAAGATGTTCTCTTGACAGAGAAGAGGAATAGCACCCGCCAAAACCAAAGGCAAATGTGAAGAACATACCAGTAAAAGAACAACAGAAGACTAAATCAATTAACAAACTATTGCTAAAAATAAAGGACCAAATTACCACCCATTCATATTAACCCTAAATGTAAATGGATTAAACTCATCAATCAAGCATCATGGATCAGTAGACTGGATTAAAAAACAAAACCCATCTATTTGTTGCCTAGCGAAGATCAGTGTAAACTATATCTCATTTTTTTTAAGTTTCATCTCTTCAAAACTCATTAAATTCTTCACTGACTCATAGATCATACAGTAGCATCATTTTCTTCAAGAAGGTTCTTGATTTTCTTTTTCATTTCTTCAGCGTCACATTAGTCATTCAGTAGCATGTTATTTAACTTCATGGTGTTACTAATTTTTTTTCTTCCCGTTGTTGATTTTGTTTTGTGGCTTTTAATTTAAGGGCATGTACAGTAGCTTTGTAATGGAGACTATCATGTCCAGATGTGAGGATACAATGCAGCATGCATCTCTACTTCCAGATCAAAGATGAACTCCCAATGAAACTGTTAACTATATCTTAACAATAGGATGCTGGACTCTCTGCCATTGTCCATGCCCACGATGATGCCCACATATCACTGTCTGAAGAATTATAGTAATAATATAGGGGAACTCAGTGGAGGAGGGGCTACTTAGGGGGGGAGTAATGGAAATCCCAGGGCCTATGGAACTGTGTCATAAAATGATAATAATAATTAAAAAAGAAGTAAAACAAAAACCTAAGGAAGATTTACTTGTTTTAAATAAAAGGCAGATCTACAGAGAGAAGGGGAGACACACACACAGAGAATCTTCCAGCCATTGGTTCAGTCCCTAATGTCCACAAAATCTGCAGCCAAGCTGATCCAGAACCAGGAGCCAGCTGCCAGGTGCCAGCTCAGATCGCCTATGTGGATGTAGGAACCCAAGAACTTGGGCCAACTTCCACTGCTTTCTCAGGTCATGAGCAGGGATCTGGGTTGGAAGTAGAGCAGCTGGAACTCAAACTCACATGGGATGCTGACACTGCAGATGGAGGATCATTGGTCAGACCAATCAAAATGCCAACCTCATTGCTACCCATTCTCACCTTTAAAACTTTTTCTGTCTGACTTTCAGGAGGCCTTTCCACAAGGCCTCTATCTTCATTTGTGCTTCCTTCTTAGCCTTTTCTTGCTGCATCCGTGCTGCCAATTCACTTGATCCAAGAGACTTAGGAGCAAGCGAGGAGATGTGGCTACACATCTGAATACAGTTCTTTTGTAAAAGGAAACACAGAAGATGGGATGGTGGGGGGTAAGTTCTGTAATCAGAACCCTATCATCTTTCCTTTCTTCTTGATACCCTTTTGAAATCCTAAATGTAGAAGCCATACATATTGGTGCTTAATGGACTTTTGATAAATAAAAATAAATTTTCTCATCATTTGGCTCTAGGCTTGTTAAAAGTAGCTCAGTATGCTGTTTCATTCACATTTGAAATGCCAGCAGGGAATTTTTAGTATCATGGATATGCTGTGGGATCAACACAACAGACTGAATACTGAGTCTGTAAAAAAGTGAACTTTGCATATTTTAAAATTTCCTTTTCATGTGTTAAGAAGGAAAAAAAGAGAAGAAATAAAAAATAAATTGACAAAATTCACATTAGTTATACAAGACTGACAACAAGGAACTTCAAATAACATGTGTATGACCCAGTATATGCAAATCTGACCTTTTTAAATATGCCCATTAAAATATTATGATTAAGTGATCATTTCTTAAAACTAAACAGATCAAAAAAATTACCTTATATAGTTAGTACATAATATTTTATGTATTATGAATGAAATTACTTAGAATTTTCTTGGATCTTCACAGCCATATTTTCATTTTGAAAATCTAACATGTGTGTGTCTGTGTTAGGTTCTGATCTTTACTTTAAGAAACACACTTAAGCGACAAACTCTTTGTGGGTAGTAAGGGACCTTTTTCCCAGAGTCCAGCTGTGTTTCTCAAACTGCTCTATCACATGTGAAGGGGCCCTTCTCAGTTACAACACTGTATCTTCAGGCAGCATAAAACTTGCAGGAAAGCTCTAAGTTTGTAGTTCCGGTTTTAAACCCACAGACACGATAAGATGTTTTCCTCTTTTAGGAGTTTCCTTGTCAAGCCAGAGTATTTTATGTATTCATTTTCTGCTTTTTCTAAAAATATGCTTTCCTATATATGGAATGTGCTTTCCATTTCTGAAAATGATATACTTTTTAACGTTCTTAATGAACAAAATATTGTATACTCAATTTAGAAAGTACAGACTATATATAGTAATTTTCATCATATGTACTTCTATTTACATTTCACACTCAAATGCTACTGAATGTAACCAATTTTTGTTACTAAACATTACAGCAAGATTCTTGTCCATATCCAGTAGGTTGATCTGCCATACTCTAAATTACTTAATTACTAAAGAACACTCCATCATGTAACTGATATCTAAATTGACTCATCTAATCCCATTTTTATTAACATCAAATGTTTCCTATTTTCATTATCTGAAACAATCCTTCACATTTTTGCTTACCTGTTGGAGTACTGCTGTAGGACAAAATCTAAGATATGGAGAGAAATTATCATTACTTTCATCTTACAAATTGTTACATTTCCCTGAATAGTACGGATATCCATGGACTCTTCCACCTACAGAGTGAAAGTATGCTTGTACTGTAATTGTATCCCTGGTTTCCCCAATAAGGCCAGGACTGTTCCATTTTACAAATCAATAAATGAGGAATATTATTTTTATTTTGCATGAATTCCTCCTATATACAGTGAAATCAATAACTTTTCTACCTTTGGAGTCACACTTAGGAATTGCTTTCACGGGCTAAATTGTATCTCCCCCCACCAAAATTTGTGTTGAACTCCTAACCCAATATAGCTGTATCTGGATATGGGACATTCAAATAAGTGATAGCTAGAGCTAAATAATGTCATTAGGGTGGGACGCTGATATACCATGATCGATGTCCCACATGCACAAGGGGAAAGGCAGTGGAAGACGCAGTGAGCAGGGGAGAACTCCAGGAGGTGTGCACTTGGACCTTGGAGTTGCACTCTCCAGAACACAGATAATTAATTTCCATTCTTAAGTCACATTTATTTTGTTACAGCAGCTCTCACAAATTAAACTTTGTTGTTGGAAGAGTATAACACTATTCATCCACATTTTTCTCATTACTTAATAGTCTTACTTTTTTTCCATGTAGGGAACTGATTTTAAATTTTGAAATGTAAGTTAGTGGGAGTCAGGCTTCTAACACTGTATGTTTGCGCACCCTAGTTATTTGTTCCAAAACATTGGGGAGGAGTTGGGACTCTATTTAGCACAATAATTTTAAGTGTCACTTTTAGCATTTGCTAGATTCCCAGAGTTGCCACAGTTGGGTTTGTTCTGTCACTTTCATCTCCTCCATTGTCCTGCCTGTATATTTCTATGCTGGAATCATATAGTAACATACAATTTCAATTGTTGCATGTTAGCATTATGTATTTCATTGGTACATTTCTACTCATGACTCTTATTTTCAGGATTTCTCTAGACATTCCTATATATCTACTCACCCAAGTAAATGAGGATTATGCTATCATTTCCCAAATTGGAATTTCTATTTTTTTGTATAAATAAATTTCTAGAAAACTCACATGATTTGGATATTTTTCCTCCCATAGAGGCCAATGGATGTATTCCCATTCATTCTGATATTTTCATGGTCTTCATTTGGTTGCTTTGTTGATTTCTCCTGCTAAAGTTTCTGCATATTTCCTGCTAAATTTGCTTTCATTATCTTTTGTACTGGTCCTACATTTTGCAGGGAAAGATATGATATACCCTGCTGTATTAGGTTGAGTATGAAATTTACCCTCTTTTCCTAAGACTAATTTTAAAAACATCATTTTTGAAGATCTTCGATGGGTCTCCTTTTTTTTTTTTTTTTTTTGAGAATTCTGTGGCTTAAAATACAGAACCAGAAATCTTGACATGAGAGGCTTCTTGCTTCGCTACATCCACCTTGTCACTGCTACTCAATGGCTGCAGACTTGACCTGAGAAAGCTTTGGTCGCTTAGCAACAAATGGGACTAGCTCCTCCCCTCCCCATTCTTCTAGAAATAAAGGCTTAAGCCTTAGGGCTCTGAAGGGAAACATCAGTTTGAACTCACAGTAAATGGCCTTTCTTCCTTAAGCTGCCTTTGCTTATTTCCAAAAGCCTGTGCTGCATTCCAAGCTTTGGTCACAGGATGGATTTATAAGAGGTGTCTCATCATGCATGGGAGAAGGATTGCACTAAAATGTGCCTCTGACGGGCCAGTGTACCAATAACCCCACTCCCCATTCCTCCAGGATAGATTTATTCCAGGTCAGAATCCCAACCTTATCCAGAGAAATACTGCATGGTAAGAGCCTCCTTTAGCAAGAGCCTCGGTGAGCAGGACTCAGGGTAGAGTTTGCCTGCTGCTGGAATATGCAATTCACTTGCCTCTCCCTGTTTGTTTCCAGCAGACAATCCATGACAGCTAAACTTCTATTCAGCTCCTTTATAATGTCCCCAATATGAATCTGATCCTTTTCAAGCCATTCTCTGCTAGGACACACAACACAAGACACTAGGCAGACCGTGGTTTGTTTACCCTCGGCCAGGAATCTGTCCTTGACCAGTCAGCTGTACCAACAAGAATGGCTCTGACCAGCTAGTTCCTGTTACAAGGTATGAACATGGTGGGCACCAGCAAGTGCTAGCTTTTTTAGCATACTGTTCTTTGCTTTTAACTTCTATCTCATTTCTTTTCAGTTGTCTTCTTTTCACACCATTTACACTACTGTTTTTAATCAGATTTATGAATTTTATTAAAATTTAACTTCCTAATAATTTAAACTAAGGGCATTCAGTTCTTTAACAAAGCATTCAGTGTTTATAGGAAACCTAGTGTGTGCTAGCTAATATCATAATGACTCTTTACATGAATATCATTTTATCTCATGGTCATCACATGTAAATGCCTTATTAGCCCCATTTTATAGATGAGGAAACTGAGATACATAAGGTTCAGAAGTTCTGCAGTGGCGCACAGCTAGTAATTGGTGAACCAGAATTAGAAGCCAGTTTACTGCCTGTAGAGCCAAATATTTCATCTCCTATTGTAGAGTCAGTTTTTGATGCACTACCCTGCTTTCTCAGTTTTCATTATTATTATTTCTTTTCCCACTTGCTCCATGTTCTCTCGTCTCTTGTTCCCCTGAAGCCCTTTTTTCCCTTATTTTTCTTTCCTCCACATTAGACTTTCCCAGTTCAAATGAGAGGGCCTCATCCTTCATCTGAGAGAACCTGGTAACTATCTGAAGGCTTGATCCAGAGGAACACAGTGAGGCGGGGCTGGGTACTCACTTTACATTCCAGGGATGCCAACCAGTCTTGGAATGCTGCTGAGCACTGGTGGGAAACCAGCTCCGTGGCTCCATCTTTTCTCAGAGCCTGCCTGCCATCCCAGTGTTTGTCCTTTCAGTATGAGCAGTAGACGACATTTCCTGCACTTCCATTAGACCATTGCGCTCTCCAAAAAATGGCATCTGCCTTTTATTTGTTTCTCATACGACCGTATTTGGAAGAAAGTCTGTGTTCAGTTTCATTCCCCGATTCAGCATCACTGCATATCTACTCAACCTGTGTTTGCTCTCCTTTGCTACCATTGAGGCTAGGCTGCTGAGATCATCCTGGAATTATTATTTTTTTCGAAAAATTCAGCTTACTTTATGGAATCTTTGAATTGTTCCATCTACATGAGGAAAATTATTTTGGCTATCCAGTATTTCCATGGAAACTTAACATAAGGATTTTAGAGATGAACAGCCAGGAAAGTTCGATTGCTTCTGTACACAGACTCCACTTAACTAAGATACCAAAGAAGTGCATTTATAGGAAAAAATAACAATAAAGATAATAGTAAATGGCAATGTTAATATTTTATACAATACAATCATTACAAATCTGTAATTATGTAAGTGAATATTTATCTACCGGGAATATAAATGTCACTGTAAAGGCTACATATTTGTAAAAAATCCCATTGAGATCAGGAAAAACATTAAAAGAACATTATGCGGCTATGTGGCACAAAGTTCACCAGTTTCTCGTTTGCAGTTTGTATTCTGGGATGCACAAGTGATTTAGCTACTGGATGTCTGACAAAATTTTACCGACTCCAGTAAAAGTCAATGGGAGTTTTGCATGCGTCAGATCATGCTCTTTAAGTTATTTAAACCCTAAGCATGAATTTGGACTAATAGATAGAACAGAGATTGATTAAGTTCAAACACTTCATAATTAATGTGTAGGCCAATATGAATTGCAGAAAGTAATCCCAAGCATAATGTCTATGTAGAACAAGATAATTTAAAAATTAACTCTAACAGTGCTGATTGCAACCTACACCTTACTGAGAAGAGTAAAGAGAGCATTTTGACCATTTTGTGTCTTTCTTTAAAAAGTGTTTTCAAGTACTCAAGTGAGAAATACTCTGACACCATGGAGAATTATCTGCCACTTCATATCTGGAGATCTTCTAAGAAAAGTAGAAACATATATATGCATTTCAGTAATGCTTCACAAATAAATGAAAGAAAAAGATTCCTAAGTGTTTGTCTGCCTCAGAAATACAGTAGCAAAAACATCTAAATATGATGTTTACTAAACTTTATAAAACATAGAGTCCTTTCTCACCACTGGAGTCCTAGAAGGGGGATGAACATGGTGAGAATCATTTCTGGCTTCACACACGTCAGTTTTGAAAAGCGTAGGGACTGTGCTTTTACCGACAGCTGCTTGCCACAGATCTGGGAATTTGGGTATTATTTTCACAAATGAGACAGCTAATGCAGCTTTGTGTTAATACTTACAAAATAGCACCATACGTCCCAGGGAACATCCAAGGTCTTGATGATACCAAATGCCACAGAGGAAATTCTGTATCTGTGCTCTGGTTGGGGTGGAGAGCGGGGTGGGGGTGGGAATAAAATCACGAGAAACGAAAAACAGGGGAGGTACAGCAGAGAACAGAGAAAAAGATCAAATTTTAGAAGAGGAAATTATGACAGTTATGTGGCTATAAAGTAACGATTCATGTTTTAATGGGACATATTTTCACTGCTTTTTAGTTATACAGCTTCCAGAGAAGAAAAAAAAAATCACTTGAAATTACTGCATGTGGTAGAAAGCTAACCTTATGCCCTGAGTGAGAGGGCAATTAATTCAGACACTGTTCAGCATCTCTTTGTAACCCTGTGATCCAACTACTGACAAATCTGACCTGTGCCTATTAGGTATATAATTTTTCAATACTGAATCATTTTAATAATTAATTATTTTTGTGACTATTATAAGTGAAATTATTGCTTTACTTTAAAAAGATAAGGTAGAACTAGTTTTCTTCATATTATTTTGAGAAGGATTTCTAAAAATAACTCTTTTGACCTATGGTTTTAACTCTGAGGACTAAGTCAAAATGACATATAGATATTCATTATATAGCAATCTTGCCTTCTCCAAGAAGACATCTAAAACATAGATGTTATTATCCAAAGGAATCTGGTAATTTCTCTTTAAAAATACAACTAATGAGCTACCCATACGCTAGCAGCTACATTTGGGATATCAGCCTCATAGCTCAACAAGAAGTTAAAAAATTTCAGCTGATGAAAAAAAAAAATCTTTACAAGCACTGAGAAACATGTTGAAAAACCTGCAGTTTTTCTAGCTCACCCTTCACGGCCTCATGTGATTCTGAATTTGTATGTATGGAAGCTGAGACTGTGGTGGATAGTACCAGGAGTGTGATATCTGTAATAGAGCACGGAATGAGAAGACTGCATGGTAAGTATCCAGAAGGAAAAGGCTTCTTGATAATAAACTCCAGGGTCAAAAGGATGAGATTATCTAACATGGATAGGTGAATAGTCCCGATTTAAGAAAGATGCACTTACAGAAGACTATGGCAAATTGGAGAGAGCAATGTTTACCACTGGTTGTACTTTGATAGGCAGAGAAACAGACAGGCTTTGCTTCTGTTGATTCACTGTGCCAAATACCTGCAACACGTGGGGCTTGGTCAGCTACAAGCCAGGACCCAAGGATTCAATCTTGGTCTCCCACATGGATGACGACCCAAGTACTTATCCCTGCACTTGCAGTCTCCCAGGGTGCACATTAGCAGGGAGCTGGAACAGGGAGTGGAGATGAGATGCAAACTCAAGCATGCTAATGAGAGATGTAGGCTGTGAAGATGCACAAACAACATCTTAACCCCAATTTCAAATTTCTGCCTCTTACCATTTTTAGAGACACATTACTCAAATATTTATTGGTATTTAGTATTTATTAGATTCTTGATATGCATTTATTCTTAAGTATCTTTATTCAGTCTTACAGTCATGAAACTATCATACGTAAACAGGAAATATCATTGCCCAGTTCAAACCAGTCACCTAAACTTACTGTCATTTCCATTTTTTTATTTTGACATTTCCAGTAAGATTCTGCCAGACATTTGAAAAATACCAAATCTTTAATTCAGATTTCTGAATTCCAGTCCAGCTCTTTCTCATCCTTTCCAATCCCAATGAGTGGCTACATCATTTGCAGTTTCTCAAGTCAAAACCCTGACATCATTTTGGGGCCAGTGTAGAGGCACAGTGGGGAAATCCTCTGCCTGCAGCACTGGTATCCCATATGGTTACTGGTTCATTGACTGGCTGCTCTACTTCTAATCCAGTTTCCTGCTTATGGCCTGGGAAAGCAGTGGAGGATGGCTCAAGTCCTTGAGCCCTGCACCTACATCTGTACCCCCTGACTCTCTCTGTTTCTCTCTCCATCTCTTCCTGCTGCTCAAATTAAACATTTCTAAAAAATTAAATGTAGGCATGTAGTCCCCAAATCTACATTTTTGTCACTAAAAGATTGAATTCTTGTGTGATCCTAGGTCATGAGAGGCCTTAAGAGTCACAGCAGAGAGCTCTAATTTTATTCTCTGGGCAAGAAGTTACTGAAAAGCTTTCAAAGGAAGAACAGTGTAGTCAGAATTGCACTCAAGAAATACCACTTTGAATGCATTCTGGAGAATGTTCTGGGAAGGAAATCACTTCAGAAGATTTGTGATCATCTAAGTATACAATGTTGTTGTCCTTGCATAAGCTCTTGAAAATAGAGATGGAGAGAAAAGAACCAATCTGAAAGTTATTTATAAAATGGATTCATTGAGAACTGATGACAAATTAACTATGCACAGTTAGTGGAATGAAGATTAAAGGATAATTCAGAGGTGTTTTCTGCAGTAGATGCTAACAGGTTTGGGGAAAGGATTAGCTCACTAGTCACACTAAGTCTTGATGTCAATAGGCCATCTGTGTGCGGGGATCCTAGGTGTTCAGCACTATTCAATATAGAGGCTGGTTTTGCGGTGTAGCAGGCAAAGCTGCTGACAATAAGCCAGCACTTCAGATGGTCATGAATTGGAGCCCTGGAAGCTCCACTTCTGATCTAGTTTCCTGCTAATGGCCTGAGAAAAGGAGCATAAAACAGCTCAACTGCTTGGGCCCCTGCTACTCATGTGGGAAACCTGAAAGAAGTCCATGGCTCCCAACTGGCCCAACCCAGGCCAATGTGGCCATCTGGAAAATGAACCAGTGGATGGAAAATCCTCTCTATTTCTCCCTCTCCATAACAATGACTTTCAAATCAATCAATCAATCTTTTGTTTTAAAAGTATGAAATATTCAATACACAGATCCAGCTTACATTTTGGAGTCACCCAATAGGTAGCACGCAATTGCAGCTATTAAGCAATTGATTATCCCAGGAGTTCATGAAGATTGAGAATTGAATAGAACGTAGGATAGAAACATGAAGAGACAATTAAGAGAATGGCAAAGGACCAAAAGCTTACAAACAGAATAAGAAGTACTTGTTATTGGGTATAATCAGCATTTGCTTTTATTTGTCCAGAAAGAATTAAAGCACTTTGATACACATAAATATTCTTGTACAATTTGTATGTGTCAGTTAAAAATTTTAAAAGAAGCTGTATGCACAGTAGAGTCTGAATCAAATTACAACATCCTTCAAAATAGCTAAAGTACAAACCCATCAAAACACAGTAGACACACCAGCTGAAAAGACATAATGGGTTGATCAATAAAATATCATGCTTGGTATTAAATATGGTATATAATAAATAAACAGTAACAGATAGCAAGGTGCTGGGAAATGTCAAGTAGAAAAATGATGACAGAAGAAATAAAAAAAACAGTAAATTAAATATACAAGGCTAACAGCCTATGCACCCATGCCACACAAGTCTCCTCCCTACACTCAATGATAACTTGTAAAATCAGGCAGCCCTTTGAAATCTCTGGAGATGGCTGTTTCTCAATCTGTGGATGCAGGCTCCTTTGCTTAGCTAATATTTATATGATTTCCATTGTAATTTTATTGTATGTAACCAATCATGTTGGGCTAACTTTTGTAATACAGAAGTAGTAATTCTAGCAGCAAATTCTGCTAATTTTCAGAGTATTATTGCAGGATCTTTTAGGCTGCTGTTTTAACCATTGTAAATGCCAAGCTTTTCAATATAATTTTATATAATGGCATGCTTGGGATAAATGTTGTAAGCACTTCTGGAAATGCATCTTGCACAGCAACAACTCACATTTATTGGGCAATTAGTATATACTCAGGAATCTGCTAAGTACAAGTGTAGATTTAAACTGTAAAACAACACCAGAAAGTGGATTCTATTATTATTTGTATTTTTCCAATGAAGAAGCTGAGCCCTAGCAAGTTTGGTCCTTGGCAGAGGTAGGAAATTTTATAATCTGACTTTTAGTATTCATTATCAATTTCCTTTCAGTTATTTTAAGATTTACTTAATTTAATTAAAAGACAAATTTTGTCTACAATATTTTATCATGTTTGCCCCTTACAAATATTTTTTTTTTGCTTAGAGCTAAACCTCATACAGAGTCCTCTCCATCACATTGTACAATGCAGTATTAATTCTTTTTTACATTTTCAGTAGAACTAAATTCTATTGTGTTGCTTTTTGTACTGAACAACTAACCATACAGTAACTGAACTCAATAATGCAGCACTTACATATAGATTTTAATACAGAATAAATATAAAATCGTGATCAATATTTAATCTCTTACCAATAATGGGCTTATTTCCATTTCCTGGTGAGAAAGCCTCCAGTGACTGGGTCAGCTGACAGCACTGAGGTCTGAGAAGGAAACCCAGTGGGGTCAAGCCCCTCCAACGCAGTTCCTCAGTGCCCAGACTCCTCGAACAGAGATTATTTCAAGTGTACACAGAAAGCTTTTTAAGTTCATCATTCTACGTTTTTTTCCTTTGCTGCCTTAAATTTGTGGTTTTCTATAATTCCCATTTGGCTAGTAGGAATTTCTGAGTGCAATTTTTATTCTTAGAGAATATTACTTATCCAGTTATAATTTTTAAGACATCTTGTGTTTTTTCACATTTTACTTCTAACATACACTTAGATATCTTTTGTGTCTAAAATATAAGCAAAATACAGTATGTATTTATATCTTAATGTTGTCCATAAGTGGATTTTTTAAAAGTCACATACATCTAATGATTGTGAGTAAAATGCGGTATGTAAGAAGTCAAATTAGAACTGGGAGGTGATTTAGCTGTATTGCAACGTCAATGGTTGATTTTGATAATAACGAGTAAATTCCCGTAATTCTAGTAAATAATCATTGAGTGTGGGGTTGGTAAATTAATGACACCTCATAATCTCAGTTCTTTTATTAGCAGAGAGCTAAATATGTGTTAGTGGTGTTAGAGATGGGCGTGCACATTCATGAAAATACTGAGATGAACCTGTTATGAATACTGCTTAAGGAAATGTATATCACAAGGGTGTGGCTTTATAAAACTAACATGGTCCTTTGTTAGCTAATGTTAGCTAATAATGGGTTTCTGCATAGGGTTTGACTCATAAAGTGTTCTGGTTTTGCAAGTTCTGTTTTATTTAAAAATTTTTTCAAGTATAGGAAGAATGAGAAGGGACACTTATTTTATTTGTTCTGTCATCGTTCCTGTACTTAACATTGCTGAGTTAAATATGGAAAGAACGGGAGGCATGTGGATGTGGTGTTGGGACTATTGTTTCTTTACTGTGGTGACAGATACAGGAATGAACAGAGGTGATAAAACTTTGAAGAACTTCACACACACACACACACACACACACACACACACACACACGTGCACATCCAGTAACAGATGAATAAAAGTAGAACTGAGGGCCCAACATGGTAGCCTAAAGGCTAACATGCTCACCTTGCAAGTGCCAGGATCCCATATGGGCACCAGTTTTAATCCCAACAGCCCCACTTCCCAGCCAGTTCCCTGCCTGTGGCCTGGGAAAGCAATTGAGGATGGCCCAAAGCTATAGGACCATGCTCCCATGTGGGAGCTGCAGAAGAGGCTCCATTCTCCTGGCTTTGGATCAGCACAGCTCTGGCTGTTGTAGCTGCTTGTATAGTGATTCATCAGACAAATTATCTTCCTCTCGGTCTCTCCTCCTCTCTGAATATCTAACTTTTCAATAGCAATAAATCTTTAAAAAATAGAATTGATAAGTCTGAATACTATTGCTGCATTGTATCCAGGATCAACACCCTGGTTGTGACACTGCAGTATGATTTTCAAAATGTTATCTCTTGGAGGAGGTGAACACACATGAAAGAAATTGTTCCATATTGCATCTTACAGTGGCTTGTGAGTACACAATTATTCAATAGAAATTTCAATAGCAAGTAATTCTTTAAATTTAAATGAAGTTTATTAAATAAAACTTTTCACTTAGGAAATTCATTTTAAGGCTATGCATGTATTTTATATTAAAAGTTTTATATTTAAGCAATTATTTATCTTCAATAATTTTCTAACACACTTTCTGAAAGATCTCTAATCATTTTATCACATCTATATATGTTTGTCATATGCACATGTTTTCAAAAAAGAGGCCAGCTGGGTTTTATATACAGCAAATCAATCGTAACATTTTAAAAATTACAAAGCATTAAATCTGTTTTATTGCATCTCAATGTAGAAAAGCTTAATTTTTATGCAAAAACCTATCTTGCATGCATGTTAATAACAATATCAGAAAAATAGTGTAGAAAAAGAAAGGCATATAGTTTTTAATAAGGATTCACTATATCATTTATTCATCTAAGTGCTTTGATATTACTGACTTATTGGCATTTTAATAATCTTATAAGATTAATATAATCATCTCTATTATGTATACCTAAGAAAACTGAGATCAAGAGACGTAATTCTGCCAATATGAAACATATATGATATATAAGCTTAGTATTGTAAAACATACTTGCGGAATATCAAGATCAAACATAGTCAGGGTCAAGGCTTGAATGAAAAGTAAGGCATATTTCTTTGGCCCTTAACCACTCCTAATGTACTAAAACCTAGTATGAAGTTCTCCTTTATGTAACATGAAGTTGTCTTAGTTATAAAAAAAAAGTCAAGTCTAGCTTTGGCTAGAATTACATAATGAGAATTCCTAACACTTGATTACTTGTTTTCCAATTCTTTACAACTTTAAATAAATCATCATGGCATCTTGGGAACTTCTGTGGTCCCTTGGGAAGAAATGACCAAATAGAAATGACTGTTAGATCATTGCCTATGGCCAAGAAGGGAAACAAGCAAGTCAAGCAACACATCACCAGCATTTTCACATTTAGTTTATTCAGTGGTTTTATAATCATTAATGTGCAGTAAGTACAGCACGGTGCTAATGAGCTCAAATGTACAAGTTCACAAATTAGATTTATTCATTCTACAAATATTGGTGAAGTATTTCTCTGTGCAAATTTACATTCTGAAAGCTAGGAGAAACATAGAAATATGTTAATTGCAGTCCTTGCCCTCAAGGAGCTCAAAGTCAGTGACCAAAGAGAAGAAATGCAGGCCAACAAATGCAGTGGGAGAGAGCTTGTGGCAAGACTGAAATAAACAGCAAAAATACAGTATTTAGCAGGTGAGTATCACATGTGATTCAGAAGGTGTTTTTCAGTTATCATACTTTGTTGACAGACAAGACGTTTTATTGACTTAGAAACTCCTAAACGTCCCTGGTACTTGAGGTTGCAGTTGAGGCTTGATCCAGGAACTCTGTGATAGTCACCATGGAAACATTTTCTTTTTTGTGTGGCACATTTAGTCCAATGCTGATCAGCCATGCAGTTACACAGAGGATGAGCATGAGACAACAAGTCAAAGAGAGAATGGTTAATTCGTTCAGTTTTCTTACAGCAAATAACAACTATAGCTTTGTGCATCCTTCTAACTGGTTCACTGAAAACTGGGTGCTGACCTACAGCTGGTCCCTCTGACCAGGGAAATTTCTTCTTTTTAAGTGGGCATAGGATGTTTCATATGATCTCACCTTGAAAAAAAATCTCTACCACAAAAGTCTCTATGTGGCTGCTAGACATCAGACACGGTGTTGAGTCAATAGCAAGGAGAATCAACTATGCCTGCTATAGTCTGCTCCAAGCATCCGATGAAAAACTTTATTGAAAGAGGTGGCACTTGAAGTAATCACTGAAGAACAGAAAATAAGTAGATAAGTAATTAATTACTCACTTGAAGATCTCAGTTAAAAGCATTATTGCATTCAATTTGCTGAAGTGAAGAAATGAAATACCAGTCCTTCAAGTTTGCCATCCAATTTCCAACAGAAAAGGAAGCGCTAACAGGCAGGGTCATTTGACCCATAGGTCCTGTAGGCATTGCCTTCTTTTCTCCAGTCCTGTGAGTTACTCCTAAAGGTAGAATTTCCAACCTGAAACCTGATCCCTTCCATGGGTGGCTGGGTCCTGTTCCAGACACTGTTGCCGTAGGCTCATTGCCTTTCCTGACAACCTCCACCTGGAAACGTCTTTCACAATTTTCAGAGGTCACTGAATCCATTTCTACCTCTCATCTCCTTCAGTTACCTCAGCTCAGATCTAAAATCCCCAACAGAACTTCCCAGACTTGATGTTATCCTATTTCATGTCCCACAGTGAGGGACTCTATTTTTTTCTACTATGTCCAATAACACTGATAGTTCGTCTATCTAAACTCCCCTTTGTACAGCTGCTTATTTATGGCTCTTGCAAAATTCCTTATTTACAATTTTGCAAAATGAAGAGTGGAATACGCATTGTTAGTATTCATTCCCCCAGAATGAATCCTGAAATGTAGTATTCATTCACGAAAAGTATGGATTTCTTCAGAAAAAAAATAGCACAGTATGTATATGGTTTCTTTCAGACTGTGCCTTTATTTGCCCTCCTCATATCTGCTTAATGGGAGAAGAAAGGAAAAATAACTCACTCTTGATCTCCAGCTCCTTAGCCCTCCATCAGTATTCTGTTTCCTCCATTTGATGTTTATATATCCATTCTTATCACTTTTTAGCCTTTTTGCATTTTCTTCTTTCTGCTTGCATGTCCCTTCCTTTCAAAAAGTGTTGGCCATATTTTCAGAATTTCTGAATCAGCCTCATATTTTTTTCTTGGAGTTTAAAGTTGAGAAGCTATCATCAATAATTTCAACTGTATTGATTATTCATACGTGTTAGAATGAAATTAAAATTCTTTTGTTTTCTTCAAATCCCCTAGGTCATATATTTCTCCATCTTGGCTCTCCTCCAACTTGACCAAGGTTCAGACTCATTAGTATTTTGGTGTTATTCCTTTCCCTCTTTGATCATAAATTTTCCTATCACTCTTACACAGTAGCAACTATTCCCTCCATCCAGAACTTCAATCCTTTGAATGTTTTCACTTGCAACAGTGCAATTGCTGTAACCTAATTCTGAACCCCTCACCATCCCTCAATGCTGAACTGTTTAAGGAACCAGGTTTCCACATTTCCAGCCTGTCTCTCTTTTTTTGTTTGTTTTTAAAGATTTATTTTTATCGGATTGGCAGATTTTACAGAAACAGAAGGAAAGATCTTCTGTCCACTGGTTCACTCTTCAAGTGGCTACAATAGCCAGAGCTGAGCAGATTGAGGCCAAGAGCCAGGAGCTTTTTCTGGGTTTTCCATGTGGGTGCAGGGTCCCAAGGCTTTGGACCATCCTCTGCTGCTTTCCCAGGCCACAAGTACGGAGCTGGATGGGAAGAGGAGCAACTAGGACATGAACTGGTGCTCATATGAGATTCCAGCACATGGAACGTGAGGATTTAGCCATTGAACCATAGCACTGAGCCACACCCAGGCTTTATAATACATAATTTATTTTTATAATAATAAGGTCTTCAAAATTCATGGAAATAGAATTAAAGGATAATGCATAGATTTTATAAACTGCTTGAAGGTCCTTCATAGAGTCACATTTTCATGCTTAAGAATACAAAATCCTTGAAGGAAAGCAGATAATGCCTTATGTTTCTGTATCCTCCACACAGTGCTAAGTACTCAGAAGATGGTAGTACAGAGCTTTCAAATGAAACAAATGAACAATTTGTTTCTCGTGGCATAGACAGCAACTCAGATCTCCTATCCTATGCTTATGGAACATTTTGTTTAAATGGCATTGCTGACTGAAAAATGGGACAATGCTTAAAGAATACAATTTACTCTTATTTTACTTTTTAAAAGAGTAGCATGGTGTTTGAGCTCATAGACTGTGGAATCAACCAAACCTGGATGGAATCCAGTCATATTAAAAATGAAGGACAAGTTTCCTAACTTTTCTCTGTCAGTGCCTCATTATCATTAAAATGAAGATTGAACTGCTAAACACTTTGCTAAACACATTGAAGGGTTCAAGAAATATTAAACACTGATGCAGGTGTTCTGGCAGTTGAAATACCCACATCCCATTTCAAAGGGCCTGGGACAGAGTCTCACCTCCTGCTGTGATCCAACTTCCACGAATGCATTTTGGAGGCATAGGATACTGGCTCAAGCACTTGAGCACCTGCCATCCGCGTGGAACAAGACTGGCTTCCTGCTTCTTGGCTTTTGCCGAGCCTAACTATGCTCTTGTAGGAAGGAAAGTGAGACAGCTAATGTGCATTTCTCTCTCAATCGGTGTGGCATTCAAATAAATAAAATGATTAAATATACATTTTAAGATAAATAAGAAATATTGAATAATAGTATCAAATATAGAGAGAGTACTCATTGCTGTACGGGATATTAGGAGATTAGGTAGCTACTCAAAAACTGAAAAACACTCTTCACAGAGTACAGTGAAGCCACAGAACAACAATCATTATTGTATAAAATATCAACGTACTTGTTTTGCAAAAGGGAGTTTGTAAAAACCTGAGTTTTCATAGGTCAAACAATGAGAATTTTACTGTGTCATGATTTTTTTAAAACCAAAATTACTCCGCACTCAAAATTTCTCTCTGGGTCATCTCACGTATTTCTTCTGGTGGTGATGGTTCACTGCTCTACCCCCTCTACATTCAATTTTCACTGCCAGTGCTCACTCTAGAGAGCATATCATTTGGATAAATTCCCTTTAGAAATTGTTTTTACATTTTTAAATGCAGGGGCTATTCATTTTTGTTGGCCTCTTAGAATAGGTATATATTTTGCCTGCAGAACCCTCAGTTTTGTTTGTTCAAAAAAACAACAAAAACAAACAAACAAACAAAAACCAGGATGCTTGTGTTGGTTGTCTTTTGTGTGATGCCCAAGCACAATGTTGTGAATCAATGTATTTGTGTGGGTATTTCTGAAATAGAGTCACATTTGAATTAGAAGGCTAAGAAGATACTCTCAAAACTTCCTGGAAAACAGTAATTGAACAGAGAGTCAGAGGAAGGAAACATTTTCTCTCTCTTGGGTTGAGATATCAATCTGTCCTTGCCGTACAACAACAGAGCTCTTGCTCCTTGAATCTCTACCTGGGACTTAACACCACTGCCACACCAGGTCTCAGACCTTCTGACTCAGATCAGATTACAGCAGTGCAAAGTTTCCGACTTCTGCAGCTGTGGATGGCAGATGAGAAAATTTCTCTGTCTCTATAATCAGGGGAGCCAGTCTCCAGAATCAATCAGCCATCAATCAATCAGTCTGTCTTTCATATACACACATACAGACACACACATCACTAGTTTTGTTTCTAGAGAGTCCTGCTAGGCCATGAATTTCTTCCTCCTGAATTTTCTCTCTTCTGTCTGTGACCTCATTGTCTCAACAAAGTGACCTCTTTTATACAGGCACTGTATGCAGAAACACTAAGTTCCTTCAGATTCATCTGACCAACAAGTATCTATTAAGCATCAACTATGTGTCTAGCACAGTTTAAAAACACAGAATTAGGACCTATATCATCCAGGGACTAAACATTCAAAAGACACAGGATTTGTGTGGAAATGATTCAGCTATATTCCTTGTTTTGTGTTCATTAATTCTCTGCTTAGGTTACTGGGTAACAAGCATCTAATCTACTATAAACTCAAGATGTGTCCTCTTTCTTTTCCTGGGTTTGACATGCTACTTCAGTGGACTCCAGGTTCACTCACATTAAACAGCAGTAGAAACTGTCAGTCATTTAAGTATATTGATGGCAAGCTGTATCTTAAATGAATGCTTCTCAGCTCCTAAAACACTTACTTTAAAACACTTGCTTTAAATTATCCTATATTTACTTATGAAGACCAGAGGTCATGCCTCTGAATTTTTATCCTAATTAAGCTGGAGGTTTTCATTAACAAATTCTCTGGATATGGCAGTGCTATCTCCTCGCACAAATCTTGGAATTATTGCCTTGAAGTGTTGGAATAACATTAACGCATATGAGTTTCAAAAACACAAAGCAGACTAATCCAACCAGCCAAACCAAAATTGCTTTAAATAGCTTTGGAACTGAATTACAGTCAAATTTTTACACAATCTTTACAACTTTTTCCTATAAATCTAAATCTACCCCAAAATGAAAGGGTAAAAGAGGTTTCTGTGGCATGTATTTGACCTAGTAGTTTCGATCAATCTATGATGCTTGCATCTCAAATATCTGGGTTCAAGTTCCAACTCTATTCCTTATTCCAGCTTCCTTAAATGTGCACTGTTAAGAGGCAACAGGTTATGACACAAGTAGTTGGCTCATTGCCATCCATCTGAGAGATCAAGATGTACTTTCAGGCTCCTGATATTGCCCTGGTGTAATACCAGCTTGTAGAAAGTTGAGGAGTAAACCAGTAAATGACAAATTATCTCTAACTTTCAAGTAATAAAAACTGATAGACACCAGTTAAGACATCTTTTCCCACATGGTACTGCTTGCCTTTGTTTTCAGGCTCTGGCTCCTGACACCAGCTCCCTGCTAATATACACCCTTGGAGGCAACAGTTGATGGCTCAAGTATTTGGTATTTTACCACTAGTGAGTTCTTGGCTCCTAGCTTCAGTTCAAGCTATAATGCTGGCTATTGTGGGTATTCACTCTCTATCTCTTTCTCTCTCCCTTCTAAGTAAATAGTAAGCAAGCAAATGTTTCACAAAATAGTTTCTGATAAAGGACACACGTATGCCATTTACCTTTCACTTTAGTCTTTTTCTATTGCTTTCAATTTATTTCTTACCATAAAGCTATTGGATGGGAACATAGAATTTTCTTCATTAGGTGGGAATTTGACATAGCAGTTAAAGGCACTACTTACAGAGTGCCCACATCCTATATGGGAGAGCCTGATTCTAAGTCTAACTTCTTATTCCGATTCCAGCTTCCCAGCAATGCAATACACTCTGGAAGAAGGCAGGCAATGGCTCATTGGCCATGTCCCTGCCATTCCTGTGGGATCTGGGTTGCGTTCCCAGGTAATGCTTTTAGACTGATCTGGCACTGGATGTTGTAGGCAGTTGAGTAGTGAATCAGAAAGATGGGAGCCCTCTCACTTTGTCTTTGTCTTCTCTCTCTCTCTTTCTCTCTCTGCCTCTCAAACAAATAAAAACAAATTTTTACTAAAGGATTATACTACAATGATAATATGGGTGAAAATGATGGGAGGACAAAAGGAGGATGGAGGAAGGGGAGGGGAGGGAAAAACCCCTATACTTACAAAACTGTATCATGGAAAATAACAATAACAATTTAAATTGAAGCCGCTAAAATAATTAAATAAGATCTTATTCATTGTGTAAATTGAATAAAAAGAGGCATCTCACTTTTCTTTTCAAAATTTCTTGCTTGATTTGCTGAGAGTCAATCAAAGAAAGACATTCTAACCTTCATACCGTATAATCAAAAGAGTTAAGTGCATTGACATGATGTGTTGTCCTTCATGTATCACCATAATGCTGACATACTGTCAATAGCACTCAGCTTCGAGCTGAGTAGTGATGACAGGTTGATGCTGAGTTATTCACAAAGAACTAGAGAACATGTTCAGTGGATCTTGGGCCTTAAACTAGGCAGAAAGTTGGACAGGGGTTAAACTTGCTTGTAATGTATCTGAATAGCAGTCAAAACAATGTCAAAGGTTAATTTTACTTAAGATAAGAAATGCTTACTGCTTTTGGCCAGAAAGATTACTGGGAACTGAGCTAGAACTAAATTTACCATTAGTGGCTCAACAGTATATTTTGCTCAATAGTTTCAAAAGTGCTATATGTGTATCCTGAGAGATTTGAAGAAAAATCTCCCAGGGTTAAAAGCAAGAAAACCACTAGAATGTACACTGTTGGCTATTATTCCCTAAATTATACAGTACAATAACATTTTTCATTGATATTTTAGGCCTTATAGGTATTTCAGAAAATTTAAAAACTATAGTGGGGTGTCTGTAACTTATATGCAAATACTACATCATTTTATATAAGAAATTTAGTTGAACATCTGTGAATTTTTGGAATCTGCAGCATTCATGAAAATAGTCCACTGAGGATATCTGAGGGATGGTTGAATTGCACTTTCAGCTTTAAGAAAATACATTAGGCTTTACTTGTATCAACTATATAAGTTGACCCTGATACTCTTACTAGACATGCCTGAATATTCTTTGGTAGAGAGAAATGATTTCACATATCTTGTTTCTACTAAAAGGTACTTTTAACAAAAAAAAAAAAAAAAAAAAAAGACCTGTTTAATTTTATTGGAATGACAGATTTAAGAGAGAATGAAAGATGGGGAAGATCTTCCATCTGCTGGTACCAAATGTCCCCAGCGACCAGAGCTGAGATGAGTTAATCTAACGTCAGGAGCTAAGAGCTTCTTCCCAGTCTCCCACATGGCACAGGGGCCCAAGGCCTTGAGCCATCCTCCACTGCTTTCCCAGGCTAGAAGCAGGGGACTAGACTGGAAGTGGATCGGCTGGGATATGAACTGGCGCCCATATGAGATCCTGGTGCTTGGAGGTAGAGTATTAGCCAATTGATTCATCACACTACCCCTACCCCCAAAACAAACTTTATAAGGCATATTCTTGGAGCATTTATTCTCCAGTTCAATAGCATCAGTTTTATCCCTTGGGAAGCCAGGCCTCAACTAACAATGCCGGAATGTTGGGATTCCATAGCAAGCCTATCTGACTCTCTTATTAAACTAAATTCTTGTGGTTGGTGCTGTGGCATAGTGGGCTAAGCTTGCTTCTACCTGCAGCATCAGCATTCCATATGGGCCCTGCGTTAATGTCCTGGCTGCTCCACTTCTGAACCAGCTCCATGCTTGTGGCCTGGGAAAGAAGCAGAGGATGGCTGCTTTGATCCCTACATTTACACAGGAGACCTGGAAGAAGCTTCCGGCTCCTGGCTTCAGCTCCAGCCACTGCAGCTATCTGGGGAGTGAACCAGATGATAGAAAACCCATTCTCTCTGCCTCTCCATCGCTGCGTAATTCTGATCTTTCAAATAAGAATAAAATAAATCCTAAAAAATTTAAAAACCAAATTCTTTAAAAATTTCTTTAAAAAACATGATTTTTTTTTAATGGACAATGTTTCATTTGTCATTTTCTCCAGTAGTCCTCATCACACATGACACAGTGAGAGTTTCTGAGGGAAATGTATTCCCATAACTGGAGAGCTGGACAATGGTACCCAAATCCATTTGTCCACTTTCACTGTGCTACAGTTCACTCAGATGTGATTGAGAGGTTATCAGATATGTTTCAAGGGCCCCTCTACATGTGCTCTCCACCCCTTTTCTCTTCCAGCCCTTACCCTAGCAACCTCCCTTGACTACCAGCTTGTGCTTGGGGACATTTTCTACGATAATCAGTGATGACACTGGCTAATAAACACATACAAAAATATAATAATCCCCTCATGTGACAGGTAACATTTTAATAATGAATGAAACAGAAATCTCTTTTTTGAAAGGAATCTTACACTATGGAAGATATATTTTGAAAAAGGATATCTGAAATTTCTACTGTGTTTTTTCTTTTGGTATCTGAGACAATTTCAGTGGATCTGCTACCTTTAGAAACACTTTTTGTATACTCATAACTTAGAATATTTTAAAACAGAACTTTCTGACATGCTTAAAAATATTCCATGAATTTGAAGGGCATTTGTTAAAATAGTAATCCCTCTGATTACTTCGCAAAAACTACTAATTGACAGAAGGGAGAATGGGAATTTTAATTTACAAGTAAGATTTCAACAAAATATGTGCATATATTGGTAAACAGCATTCAATGCTGAGTGTCCTGATCTTTTTTATTCCTGCCAAATATGTATTTACTCCATCTGGTTCTATCTCCGAATGTGAAGGGTCTTCAAGTGTGACAACCATTAAATCCAAATTTTGCAATAAAAATATTAAACAAACTTTTAAGTTGCTTTAAAATAGTTTAAATCGAGATTTGTAAAAATGTCAGTTTTGACAATACACAATAAAATAAAAAGAATGAGTCTGAGCCTAGTTCTCTTAATCACTGAATCAATCATATGCCATTCACAACTCACAGTAGTATGTTTGCTAAGGAGAAATAAACTTAGTATCTAAAGGCACATAGATTTTTGTATTTAGTTAAATTACAACAGTTACCCCACTTTGATAAATACAGAAATTATATTTCAATGTTTGCTACTATCGTAATAAAACTCAGAAATAAAAGTGGCATTGATGGAGTGACTTGTCAGCAGTAATTAAAGATACTATATAGTAGGCTGCGTGTCTGCCATGTGTTATACTTCAGTGATTATGGCACAGTTGTCAGTTGTTGGGGAGCAGACCACATGGTCACATATTCACTGTATCTGACTCTGGGACCTTGTGTTGGTCTCAAAGCAAGAAAGAGTTGCACTCATGTGAATTTGAGCTGATTGCTACGCAGAGGATGGATAAAAAGAATTTAGTGAGCAAGGGTCTTTCATAATTGAAAAGTTGATTGATTTTGGATCCAGAATAAAAAGTGGCCTGAATGACAAATAGCAGGAAAGATTTCTCAAATAACTCAGCCCTTTCACAAACATCGGTAAGGGGGCTGCTTTTCCAACACAGCATATTGTTTCACATGGCCACAGGATATCTGCCAGGAAGTTGAAGAAAGAACATGAAGAGTAGGAAACAAAGAGCAGGCAGATGTCTTAACTACGCCTAGTAAAAATCTTGACAGCCAGAGCTCTTTGGAAGCAAATAGATCAGAAGGTGAGAAAATGACCAGGACATTTTCAAAGAAAATATAATGCAAAATAAAGTAAGATAAAATTACACTAGCATGAGAAAATGCCTAAATGACAATCACTGGGAAGGAGGAGAGTCATGAAACGGCACGAACCCTAAGATGTTGCTTAACAACCACCTTGGATATTGTCATGAGGAATAATGGTTAAGGAAGAAACTCAGGGCACAGGCAGGAAGCTCCTTCTCGGACAGTCACAGTACCTATCCAGAAAGATGTCATAATTTCTAAGAGCTCTTGACTGCTGCGGTGTCCTATTCTTCCCAAATCCTGCTTTAAACTTGTATTATAGTTACACTGAACAAATGACATTAGATCACTAGACAAAGTGTCAGCTATGTATCTCATTTGTAGGGTCCAAAACAGAAGAGAAATGTAGATTCCTTGTTCCAAAAAGCAGAGAAATTGTGCCATTAGAGGTAGTAAAATGTCAAGCTGGTTCCTATTTTTCACATGTGTTTTGACTTGTCATCATGCACTATATTTGCAATTTAATGCCATTCAGAATAAAGATTTAATTGTACTCTTTGTCTTAGTATTGTGCAATGCTAGTTTTGAATGCAAATATGAAGTATAATTACAAAATGACACAGTTCTTATTTTGTGGTATGTAGATGCATATGTATTTTGTTCTCAGAATGTGAAACTGTTGCTCACAGCTAATTCAACTGTTTCCTTTTGCTTCTTCATATGTGCACATTCTAGCACTAGTCTCTAACTTTAGCTTACTGGTGAGTAAGAAAGGAATAAAAAGAGAAGAAATTATGCTGGGTCTATTATTCCCTTCTTTTCTGTGACTTAATTTAACTGTCAGTAATGGTCTAATACAGAGAAAGCACAAGAGAAAATATAATGAAGTTATTTGGTATTCTGTGCTTCTCAGAACAAAATTGTCCTTATTTTGTGCATTCAAAGTATATTTTGGTTCTAGTAAAAAAATGTAGTTTCTCAGTATTATCAATGACCTGCTTACTCAGTGGTATACAAGACATGGTTAACGTTAAATTTAATGTGTCATAGGTCTATCAGAATTCTGCACTAAAGGAAGTCACAGATACCCGATGTGCCTGGGGAAGCAAGCACAGAGGACCCAAGTATTATATATCTGCACTCGAATCACTTTGCAATACCCCCCTCAGACATCACTTTGAAAATATGTTCAAAAATAAAATTAGCGGGCCCGGCAGCGTGGCCTAGCGGCTAAAGTCCTCGCCTTGAAAGCCCCGGGATCCCATATGGGCGCCGGTTCTAATCCCAGCAGCTCCACTTCCCATCCAGCTCCCTGCTTGTGGCCTGGGAAAGCAGTTGAGGACGGCCCAAAGCTTTGGGACCCTGAACCCACGTGGGAGACCCGGAAGAGGTTCCTGGTTCCCGGCATCGGATAGGCGCACCGGCCCGTTGCGGCTCACTTGGGGAGTGAATCATCGGACGGAAGATCTTCCTCTCTGTCTCTCCTCCTCTCTGTATATCTGGCTGTAATAAAATGAATAAATCTTTAAAAAAATAAAATAAAATTAGCAATTGCAAGACAGTGATAATGGAGCATGGAACCGACTGCAGAGGTCCAACTGAATGAGAAATCCTGTGCAACTGTACAACTCGCAAGCCCATGATTGGACCTGAGACAGCCACAGCCTGGATTTGAAGCTAGATTGGTGATTAAACAGGGCATCGCTTGGTCTCACTTGGTTTGAGTATGCGTAAATAGAGAGAGAGAAACTATTCACTTAACAAAACTTTTTTTTTCTCTCAGGGAAGATGGTCAGACTAGATTCCCCTATCCTCCTTTATAAGTCATGTAACTTTATTCTATCCCGTGGTATTTGACAAAACAGATGCACAGGGGCTCCATGTCTGACCACAGAAACTTGTCTCATGATTTATTGCATCCCTTGTTGATTAAGTATGTATAGATGCACGAGAAGAGAACTAAAATCCCCCAAAGAGAAGACTGAGCAACACTTTAGAAAGGTCCTGAAAATGCCTAAATGTTCTGAACCATGTATTGAGCCTTGCATGGTTTTGTAAGCCATTTGACATTTGGCCAATACCTTCCCCACCCCTTCATAAAAAGATCACCTGTAGTTTCTTTCTCATTCCTGGCTTATGTTCAGGTTCATATTTCTGAGTATTTATTTCCAGAATAAATGACACTGGCTGCTGATGCCCTCTAAGGCCATGTGTCCTATTGCAGCCATGGGGAATCCAAGTACAGGGCCCTCACTGTTCTGTGGCAGACTAGGCCTCCACCAACAGTGCCAGCATCCCGTGTGGGCGCTGATCAAGACCTGACTGCTCCAGTTCAGTTCTGGCTCCCGGCTTATGCCATGGCAAGCAGCTGAGAGTTGGCCAATTTTTTGAGCACTGGACTGATGTGAGAGAGTGCCATGGAAGAAGTCAGGGTCCTGGCTTTGGATCAGCTCAGCTTTGGTAATTATGGGCCTCTCTCTCTCTTTGTCTTTCCTTCTCTGTGACTGTGTCTTTCAAATAATAAAGTATAACTTACTAAAATGAAATGAAACCACTTAAGTAAAACAATAAGATTGAACAAAATATTGTAGCGATGCTGAAAAATGTAATAATTATTAGATATTCATGTAAAAAAAAGATTTTGGGAAGTCAGAGACTGTGCCTGTATTACCTTATTTCACACATGATACCTAGCACAGTGCAAGTACTCAACAAATATTTCTATGAGTTGCTTGGCTATTGCAGCCAAAGTTAATAATTTTGACAAATATTGATGTAGTTGAACACGCCACAAAGCCCATCCCTGGTTCTCATCCTCTTTAGCAGCCTTGGCTCACTATCCAAATGATTATGTTCAGAGGTCCCTCACAGTGACATTTCATTACAGTACTAACAGTATTCAAGTGGATGAGTGATTGTGGTGCCTGTTCATAAACTCATTTCAAGTAAAAGGCTTCAAGATCCTTCTAGCTGTTATTCAAATCCATATCATTATTTACTGTAGAACATAAAACACCAAGTCTCACAAATTTCTCCCTTACTGAACTACCACCATCTGAACCATGTGATAAGGCACTGAGGTCCAACAAAGCTAGTCACCTCAGAATTTGTTTCCTCAAGTTTTTCTATTTTTTCCCCTCTGCTTCATGGTTAACAGAATTGACTGGCATTCATGTGGACTTCAAGGGAATCACAGGTAATAGGTTTGGTGTTTTCAAAGGAGCGGGTGGGTCATAGTGTGTGCAGATCATTCAGATGTCTTTATGAATCTGTTTTGAAATAAACATTTTGTTGCTGCTAACATTTCCTAACTTCTTATATTTTCCAAAAAAGTAAGCCAGTGGTTGCCATGGAGATGATTATGATGTCACAGAGGATGATGACTTCTTACAATCTATTAGCAGCAAGAGCAGATGTGCTTGCAAGAAACAAAGATTTTGTTTCCATACAAATGTTCAAACTGAAACACAAAGAAAGCAAAAAAAAAAAAAAAAAAAAAAACCCAGAGCACATAATGCAAAGAAAAAGAACTGTTTCTAAATAGAATGTTTAACAAAGTTTTCCATAAAGCCTCAGCTGCTCCTCGAAGCAAAACCAGCTTGAACATGGGGAACAGACACAAAATTACAGTATTCATAAAATTAGTATTCAGCCTGCAGAACCTCTCCTTTCAAAGGCTTCATGCATACTTTATGCGTGCACAATTATAGAAGCAGGTAATGAGAGAAATTCTGATTTTCCTTCTCTTGTTATTATTGTACTTGGCTAGATAAGTCCTGATAAAATTTTTCTGTTAAAAATAAATCTAAGCAATAATTAATTCTATTGAAAATGTGTTTGGGCTCTTTTTATAAGATAGGTATTGATGATTTCTCTAAAACACATGTTACTCTATCCATGGAGATAGTTAGTGAGTGATATATCAACTTTTAGTAAAGAATCAAGTTCAGTGATATTAATTTACAAGATTTTTTTGCAGTTTTATTATTTTATATTACAATTAACATCTCTTCAATTACTAGAAAGTTTTCAAAGGATATTTAAAGTTTATGGCCATGTCCTCTGAAGTATATAGATATGATAAACTATAAATCAAATAAATTAGCTGTGTCAAAATATATTACAATGTTTTCATTACAACTACTTTGAATTTAATCCTATATACATTGAATATTGATACTCTCCTAAATCTTCAGTTCTTAAGTACATCTCATAGTAATCTCAAATATCTCTCAGAACCAGAGTTCAATAAAAATTAATCAATTATAATAAAGTTATCACTTCCTGTAATTAAAAAAACCCTTCATCCAACCTGCAACATGAATTTGCAATTAAAAGTGTAATGTTCTCATATGTCATATAATTAATTGTGATATATGAACTGACTGAATGGAGATAAGTAAATTATTTTGTCAATTCTTGATATCTCTAAAGAAACCTTTGGTAGAATAATCTTACATGAGAGCAAAGACTAAGACTAAAACACATTTGATTAGAATTTTCACTACTATGAAGTACAGATACATTTAATTTTACTTTCAATTTAATGTTCAACTTAAATTTTTTAGGAAATGAAAAACATTGCAAGAATTAATAAGAAGGAAAATTAGTAAAAATAGTCAAAGGATAAAAAATAAAATTCCGCTATGTCTTCTGTCTTGAATCAAAAGAACTTGAGAATAAGTTAACAGGTGTTTCTGAAAGCCAGACTTTAAGCCTAGTTTTAATTCTGTGCTCATACTGAAGTCATATACTATTTTAAGATATAAGCTCATTTTCTTAAAAGCACATCATATGAATATGGTATGCTAAATGGGCACTGATGTTAGAAGTTTTTGTCGAGATCTGTGACTATCATAGTGTCACTTCTGATTAGGAGAGCTAAATATATTTAACAGATGGGATTTTTACAAACACTGCAAAGATTTAGGAGAAATCCAAGGGATGTTTGTTTAAAAACTGTAGAACACAATAATAAGTTGCTCAAGTCAACCAAATGCACAGTTTAAATAAAAAAACACAGGTATTTGAATATATAAAAGCAGAGAGGAAACTGTTACAAGCATTTTTCTGAATGAAGTCAAACATGAATTAAACAGGACTGCAGAATTTTCTAAGGTGTGTTTAAGAAGTTTTCCATCTCTAGAATAATCCTTATCAATAAATACTGTATAAAACACGTATAAACAAAGGTCTATACTATGAAGAACATCTTTTAGAAACGATGGCTTAGTCTTTCTAAAATGTATTCTTTCTTTTATTAATTACGTTGCATTGTGTGACACAGTATTCTAATATAGTAGATACAGTTGCATCAAAATATACTTTCTATTGTGAGATAACTGATAATTTATTGACATGGAAAGTAGATTTATAAGTTAACTGAAATGGAATTACAAAGCATGCATTTGCAATGAATGGTACAACATGTTTCAAGGGCAGAAACAAATGTGCTACAGTGATTTAACAGAACTGAAGCTTCATTAAATGTGATCGTTGTTGTCTTTTCATGTACAAAGTCTATAAACTGAGGCCTTTATGTTTTTGAACTGATTCACTGTAAAATGATTAAGCCATCATTTTCCATTTTTAAGACCCTCAACAAAAACATTTAAATCAAAAGTAGACAGCTTTGGGGAAAATAGCTTAGTTGGCAAGTTGTCTAAACTTTGCTCTCTCAACGTGGTCACAGTTTTATTGCACTCTTGTTATGGTTTTTCTGGACATTAATGCAACTGCTTCAATTTGTAGTTGGCTAAGGTCTGTACAGAAAATCCTGAATCTGACATACACTGTCTGGAGGATTTGTAAGAACAAGCTTGAGAAACAGGTATTTTCATCCAGGTGCAGGAGAATATTGTTTGTTTGTTTGCTTGTTTTTCTTTTTAACTGACATCAGATATTGAAGGAAAGGTTTAAAAATTTGGGAAAAAAAATCAACAGAAAAATAAATTTTAATGAAATAGTTGCACTTATCATTACAACAATTAGCTCTATCAATCACACTAATTTAAGAAATCTCTTTTAAAACTCCTTTCACAATATTTGTTTGCTTAAGAAAAGAAATGTGGATATAATCCTGACCACCCATCAGGTGTGGTCCTCAACCTTAGTTTGATCAGTGACAACGGTTAACTGATTAATATCTGTTTTTTTACAAGATATTATGAAGTAAATGCCATCTGCTTTCAACTGTTATGGAAACTGAGAGGTTAAAAACTTGTCTAACTTACAGGTAACTAATGGATAACACAATAAGTAGAGCCGGGATTTGACCCTAAACCCCCAGATTTACATATGTATGTATGTATGTGTGGTGCTCTGTATGCTAAAGTGAGAGTCCTCCTTTGCCTACTGTTTTATACATTTAAAACTTGATTTTTTTTTTAGATCACTGATTTGAGGCTACTGTTTTGAAGTTGATTTATTTATCTATGAAAACTTCCCCAAACAGTAATATAAAGGGCTCCTTCATATCCCTCATTTCATTTCCCCTATTAGTTCCCATACTCATCTTTGTCACAACTAATGAACCACACCTTCTACTTTCTTTTTAGCCAAACACAACTCAGTCTTAAAAAGAACTCCTTCGTGTTTTCTAATTTTCAAATTAAATTACTATAAGTCATTTAATATACAGCATTAGTTTGAACTGAAATTTCATTAGAAATTGATGCTCTCAACTTTTTTTTTCTTTTTTCATGGTACGGTTGCATAAGCACAAGAATCTAACAATAGCAGTAATAATAAAAACTGAGACACGTTTGATTAAATTTGGCCTTTTCAAAAGCCATTCCTTTCTTCGATAATGTCAGAACCATTAACCATTAGGTTCACTTCCCAGAGTAAAAATCAGGATGAAGTTGATCTCTTGATCCTACCATCCTAGAACAGTAATGCCATGTGTTTCTCTCACTGAAGGCAGAGTTAAAGATAGAGAATGAAACACCATGTGGATGACTACTCTAGAAGTCTGGCACTACTAGCTGACTAATGTTGAGACATCTTTGGATGTTGGACAGTTAAACTACATTTGCATTCTATACTTCTACCTCTCCTCCACATCTGACACGTCTATCGCTCGCTAGCATTATTCCTAGTGTCACACAGGAGGAAACCAGCACAAACCCCATGATGCCATCCAGTCAGAGCAAAATAGCTAGTTAGTGGCTGAGTCAAATTAAACTTCTTCTGCTTTCTAGAATTGGGTTTATGAAGAAATCAAACATGGTCAATCTATCCTATCCTCTTCTCATTCATCCTTGAGCTTACTGCCCATCTGAAAGTGATCTTTCTTTTCCATTTTATTGTACTTTCCCTACACACTTACATATAAGTGTAAATAAATAGTATTTAATATTATTTTCTGCTTTAATAATTAACAATTAACCTGAGAATTTCTGTACATTTGATTTCACAAAAATTAGAGAGATCCATGTATTAGGTTACATGTATTATATGTGTGTATTGATACATGTTGTAGCATATAGCTGTTATGTAGAAACAACAAAGTAAAACAACTAAATTGTTCATCCATTATCTTGGCTATACACACAACTTCTTTGATCACAAAATCCACATGGATAATATACATTTTAGAGGGCTACCTATCAATAGCTGTATCTCTGAAATTAAAATTTTCTTTTAATTAATTTTTATTATTTTAATATACTTCATATGTTTGTTTCATTTTTAGATGCCGGTTCTAACTCATAAAATACACAGCCTTTTAGTGAGTTTTAATTAGGCATTTTAGAAACACCATTCTAAGGGATACTGTCTAAACTACAAAACCTTGGCATTCCTGACTAGGTGAATTCCGCTTACATCTTTTTCAGGCAATGTGAAATGTAACTAAATAGGACTATATTCAACATGTGAATTTCTTGGGTACAGAAACAGTTTATGACCAATGGTTTTAGGCAATGGGGCTTGTTTCTTAAGATACAATTCTGAAAACTTGAATATACAGCTTTAAATAAATGATTCTTATTTTGAATCAATTCTATAAGCTTACCACTTTCAGAATTTCTATGAACAGTACTCTTTTTAAGTCTTAATGAATACTGATAAGAAAAAATAATTACCCATTTTTTTTTAAGATTTATTCATTTTTATTACAGCCAGATATACAGAGAGGAGGAGAGACAGAGAGGAAGATCTTCTGTCCGATGATTCACTCCCCAAGTGAGCCGCAACGGGCCGGTGCTGCGCTGATCCGAAGCCGGGAACCTGGAACCTCTTCCGGGTCTCCCACGCGGGTGCAGTGTCCCAAGGCATTGGGCCGTCCTCAACTGCTTTCCCAGGCCACAAGCAGGGAGCTGGGTGGGAAGTGGAGCTGCTGGGATTAGAACCGGCGCCCATATGGGATCCCGGGGCTTTCAAGGCGAGGACTTTAGCCGCTAGGCCATGCTGCCGGGCCCATAATTACCCATTTTAACGCATTTGTTTGTCAGGGAAACTGAAAAATGTCCACAAACCTAAGAAATGGTTTAACATATATTTTCATATATCACACCAATAAGGTTTGTGCCTTTTTTTTTATAGTGTATTAGTTGCAGACTTAAATACAAATGACTTCATTGATTTAAAGATCAATAGAGCATGTTGTTTCAAGAGGCATTTCTGTGTTTAGTGGGAGAGAATCCTTTTTTTTTTTTCCATCTTTTTTTAAATTGTGTTCAATGATCTTCAATTCCAAATGGTTACATATTGTACCGGTCTTGAGTTGACATTTTAACTTGCAGCCACAACTAGCTGCATTAGATTATTTTGGGTTTTAGGAAGGGTGGTAATTTTTTACTTGCATTTTGGCATTGTTATCTGACTTAAGTTCTTAATTAGATTATTTTTTCATTATCTCTTAGTGTACAGTGTTTGGCAAAAATGAGTTACTTCTATGGATATACTAAAGTCTTTGTATGAACTGGAGGGCTTAGGCTACCTTTTTTTCATCCTGATCTTGAAGGAAGTAGTTGAGTTGAGTTGGTAGAGAAAAAACTAGAATCTGTTCAAGTTTAGGATAAGGAACACTCAAAACATAAACAGAAGGGAAAGCAAATGTATGGGTACCATCATTCCATATAGGAGACATTGTATGGCAATGACCTAAAGGGACTTGTATTCTGCTAAGGTTTATAACCATCTCTTATGTGAATATTTCACTTTATGGTACAATAACTGCTTTAATCACTGCCCACACTGTAAAGAAATAAACAATAATAGTTATATTCAACATTTAAAGACGTGGCTATCTTCTGGGCTTCAGACTGACTGGATGAGAAAACTGACATATAGATTGGAATGGAAGATGAGGGCATTTCAGCTAAAGGCAATTCCACCCCACTGCGCCCTCCATCGCAACACTAATTAGCACCTCCTCTCATCTACTCAGTGTCTTCTCTGTCCTTTCAAATCCTGTTGCTATGTCCTCGGGGATAATTCTCTCAAAAAAATAATAAATAAATAGACATAGCCACTCTACCTCCTCCTACTTAAAAACAAACAAAACAAAACAAAACAAAACAAAACAAAAAACATTTTCCTAAATGAAAGACTCTTCTGTAAGGACATGACTTTCTTCTAAGCTGTACTGCACATACAATATGACATAGAAACCAGGACATTTTAAAGACTAAAAGGGGGCACTATTAATAATTATGTCAGGATCACAGGTATAAATTAGGACTGTTCTTGGCAGACCAGCCTACAGGAGGTCATCCTACCTACTGTCCTCATAAATGCAGACTATTCATTTTCCTATGGTTCACCTTGCTCAGGGTTAGAATAAGGGGTCAGTCTCTTCTATACAATTTAAAGATACTTCAGAGCATTTACCCATTTCCTCTAATACTCATTTTTTTTCCTGCTACCTCCTCAGCCTCTCAGGGATCCTTTCTTCATAAACATCATCATTTAGTTTGATATTTCCATTTTTGCCTTAAGAAATATATCACCTATTACCCTATCAGTTTACAGGTAATTCACATGGTACAAGACATGAATCCTTAAAATCCAGCTCTGGATCTTGGCACTTTGCTCTGCATTACAAATATTGAATTCTGCTTATAATCTCTCTCTCTTTCTCGTTCCCTCTCTCTCTTCCTCCACCCTCCCCCACTCACACACATAAGTATACCTCTAAACACAAATTTTTCAATCTCATTAGGACCCGAAAATCTATAATCCTTCTACCTGTTCATGCCTGCCAATACTGCTACTATCCTTTATGTAGCTTACCCAGTGGTCCAATGCTCCTATATATATATATATATTTTTTTTTTTAAACTAAATTTAACTTCTTTGATTACATGTCTTCTACTCCCAATTTGGCACAGTTTTCACACTGGATTAATTCTGTGAATCGTTCTTTTCAAGATCTAGCTCAGCTGTAGACTCAGCTGTAGTTATAGCATTTTGTGGTCATTATCCTCAACTGGGCCATTTACTCTCTTTGTCAGTGTTTCTATATCTCTCATATTTTTCTTAGCAACTACTTCAAACTATTTATCCATTCTTAAACCTTCTTCCATTCACCCTTAGTAAACAGCACTGACACTTTTTTCAAACTTTTCCACAACATTGAATTAAGTCTAAAAACATTTACCTGTATTTGTACCCAGCCTCCATCAGGGCTCTTAAGGACAAAGGGTATATCTTCAGCTATCTAAAGTCAACATGTCACTGTACAATGCAAATGTTTTGTTTCCGGTCCACTTAAGGACGTCACCAATACTCTATCTTCAATCTTCTAGAACTAGCCATTTTACAACAGCATTTGAAAGATGTTGCAATCTTTAAAAACAAAACAAACAAAAAAAAATTTCCCTCCATGTCACAGCTCTTGTATCTTCTCATTTCTATTTTTTGTTTTACAGCTAACCTTTCTATTGTCTATATCCCCAGCTTGTATTCACACCCTCACTTCTTATTCTCTCCACAACTCTATCTGCCTTCTGCTGTCAAAATTTTGGGTAGCATTTATTATCGTTAAATCTCTCCTTTCTCACTTCCTGGTCTTTTCTCTTAGAACCCAAAGGGGATCCTTTTGGCAGCCTAACTCAACAATATAGATGTAGTTTATGAATCTGTGCAAACTGAGGATGGCTTTGTGGATGTTGCATGATCCACTGGATTTCTAAAGCAGGCAAAAGAATGACATGTTTTTCTTGGGGGTCAGGAGAGAAATCTGGCCAGATGACAAAGGACATTGCCAAACAATATTACCTTAGTGAGTACCACCATCCAAAGTCTGGCCATCACCCTTGAAGGTTACAGAACAACTATTACACTGTTCCTAGAAATCACAACTATATATTCATAAACTTATAGGACATGGACATTCAAAAACCAGAAACACTATTTATTTATATAGAAAAATTTTGTAAATTATATTCTCTCTGCATAGGAAAAGCACATGGAAAGCGAAAATATCAGAGTTACTAATTTTGAGTTTAGAATGATCAAGGAATCTTGTGTATGATGGATTACATAATGGCATCAGGCTTTACAACTGAAGTACACCTCCACATGAGGAATGACCTCTGCACACAACATTTCCAAAGACTCGTGAGGGTGTATCTCTTTATCATCCATATTGTTTTGCAAAGATACATGATTTCTACTTTAAATATTTATCACTTTGATATATAGGATTCATTCTCCAACAGAAAAAAATGTGGAAATTCAACTATCTTTATGGAAAATGTTATGAGCATATTTGATATTACATTGACTTATGTGTTGGCTACTTCTCATTTTGGGGGACCTCTTCTAGATTAGGATCACGAATCCCAAATAATCTGTGGCCAAATTCTCTGAAAGCCACTGATGAGTTGTCTTCATAAATAATGTTTTTACCAAACTACAGCATTACTTCTTTTTTGCTGTTGTTCCAATTTTTTTTAAAAGGAAAGGAAAAAGCCTGATATCTGAGAGCAGCGATGCTATGTCCACACCTGTGCACACTGGGATACAAAAAGCTACATAAAATACTAGAGCTAGGTTTATTTACTCCAATATTTCTATTTTCATTGGCTTCACTTAGCAGACTCCATAAACTTATTCCAAACTTAGAACTGTCCTTCACTAAAAAAACCAAACCAAACCAAACCAAACAAACAAACAAATCATGTTTTCGGAGGAATGTACAACATCATTTAACAAGGTCATAGTCATAACTGACAATGTTCACCACAGTAAGCTTCTCTTTATTTGCTCACTTTGATCAGGTCTATAAAAGGGGGAGCATCTTCTGTGTTTCTGAGGTCAATGAATCAGGAATGAACCCCTTTGAGACAAAAAACACCAATATGCTTGGTAAATTAAAATTTATAGTCATATTCCAGTCTGTATCTCTTTGTCACCATGAACTGATACTCAATCCTTCATAGAAGAGTTATCTTTTCATTCACTCTTAGTGGTTGACTAAATATCATAAAGGTCATATTTCTCACATGGGTGGTTAACTATTGGGTAAGCAAGATGTCTCTGCTGATATTAACTTAAGAACAACTTAGATAACAGGTTTTGGGATTTAATATTACACAGTTACCCAAAAGTCTGCATTTGATTACAGCAATAAGCCTCTGATACCGGGTGATTAGCAGACAGGTTGGTAGGACGGTTATAAATATGGGCTTCTAGACTTAAAATATGTGTTTTACACTGTCCAGCTCTGTTACTCTGGGACCTAGTACAAGTTAATACAGTCTTCAAACTTCAATTTCTTCATGTAGATACTATTACTCCTATTAAAGTGAGTCATGGATGATAAACGAAATAAGGTGCATAATGTGCCTGCCACGGTGTCTGGCACGAACTAAACGCCTATAGGCATAATGACAATATGGCCTTTTCTGGTCCTGGTGACACTTCCGTAAATTACAAAATTCAAACAAATGTTATAGGTTCTGCATGTACATTCATTTCTAAATAATGTTTCACTTAAAACAGTGTCTTCTAATACAACAGCTTATAGAATATAATGTAAAGGACCTCTAGTGATGTTCCATTAAGCCAGACTTTCCCAGGTGTCTAGTACCTCACTGTGACGTCAAATTTCAAGTACCATTTTAAAGTTTGAACATATCTACCAGGGGAAAAGATATCTTATACATCGTGTCTTGAAACAGTTCAGAATGCCACACTAACTTCTATATTAAGGTAACCTTTTTCTAAACCACAGGCATGAGAATTGGAGGAGGTGACATTTGACTGCTACCTGCAAATGACCTTTCTTTGATTCAATTCCCTTTTCCATAGCATATAGCCCCCTTTTCAGAGTTTCCAAACGAGAAATGGCTACTCAGACATATTCTTGTTTGGCTCTTAATTTCCCAGGTTATTATCACTGTCTGAGGATTAAAAGGGGGTTGGAGCAATCCCTGTATTCTTTTCTCTTTCTGTCGGTAATACGTTCATTCCTCTGTTTCTTCACCCTATGAAGGATTATTTGAGCAAGTGATTATACTTTGCAGCGCTGTGAAAGAATTTTGGTTTACAGAGAATTGAAGCTTGTCACAAACACTGGGCATGTACTTCCATGAGCTTTTCACAGGATTAAAAAGACAGGATCATACTGCTGCTGGCACTGGTTTAATTACCAAATGTTTTCCTTGAGATGCAACCTGCCACCACTCTGCTTAAGAGTATGGATCCATCTAACAGAATCCAATCTTTGGTATTATGGATCTTTAAGCTTGTCTGCCTGCTCTTGCCTTCCAAGAAGCCAAATGATCACTTTTGGTTACCCCTTATCCCCAGAAAAGTAAGTTTGTTATTAGGCTCTTCCATTTCACTACTAAATACTCTAGTTTGTAGAGTATTTTTTTTAATCCTATACTAAGTCTAATCTCACTAATGTTTTCTGCTTTTTTGTTATCCTCTATCCGTAAGTATGTCTTTGCAAAACTGAATTACACCCTCTTATTTTTGGGAATCCTACTAAGTTCACTGTGTATTTTGTGTGTATTAAATTTTTAGGATTTCGTAGAATGTTCTTTTAGACTTGGTTCATGAGCATTACTACTTTGCCTAGCTCATACTTCATTTCTTTCTTCATCAAACTCCTTTTCAAAATGCACTTTAATACCATCCATGATGGATTTTAATGACATCTTGAAAAAACATGTTTTGTTTGGTTCAGAAACTTTTCTGGTCCTTTCTCTCTGGATCTAAATTTAACACTCTCAATTTATAATTCATTTTTGGGATAGAGATAGCTTATCTCCTGCTCTACATCAAAATGTGCTCTCTAAAGGAAATCTGATATTGTTCTATCAAAGTGTAAATTCAAATCACACATGGGTATCTGTATAAGAGACTTATCTCTAATTGCAAAGTGACACTCTCAGGAGTTGTTAAAAAGAAACTATTGTTCAAGGTGGATGGAATAAGAAGACCCTTTGCGTGCAGGCCTCCAATGCCAGCTGGACAGAACCCAGACTATCAATGTATTTGGAGAGGGAATGCTAGGAGCTATTAATATGCTCCGGTTATGAACTTCATTTGGTATCTTACAATGTTTTCTTTGAAACTATGGTTCCATTTCTGGCTTCCTTGTTTCTTCATAGTGCCAGTCTAGGTTGACAGGTGAAAGTGAGACCATTGTTCCATTTTTGTTTAAAAAGAGAACATTACTTCAAAGAACAGAACAATACCTGACACAAAAGATCGGTTTTAAAACATTGCGCCTATGTGTGTGGCTATGTTAACCTTTTTCAGGTATTCAAGCTATTTGTGGACACCTACTCTGGGTAATGACATTCCATATCTAGAGTTATCTAATTAAAAAATGCAGTTTCCAAACATTTCTTCTCTGATTTTAGGAAAGAATTGAAATTTTACAAATTGTCCTTACTACTCCATACTAAAAGCAAAATCAAACTTTAAAACATGGAGTTAATTCCTTGAACAAATAAAAATGAGATTTTATCAGAATTCTTTGAGAGGGTACTTAGGGCTTTTATATCTAAAACAGATCAAACAAGTCGTCCAAAGAAAACAAAACCAATACTCAAACTTTCAGCTCTACTGCCTTGTAGCGTTCTTTCATTATGGCACTTAGTAACTCCAAAACTAAACTTGCTGTGTTTCATGATGATGCACCCTGCTGCATGGACTGTCAATACTATGAAAGAGTTTGTAATTGAAACACTATCATAAACTGGTTTTTATTCACATTTAAAATTTACACACAATTTTAACCACTTCCATTGTTTTCAACTGTTCAGCTTCCACAAGCTAGGTGTGTTTGTAATGTCTTCAATATTCAGTCATTTATTCAAGGAATGTCTTTATGAGTGCAAATTTATCCCAAGCACTGTGCTGGTTCTGAGCAAACAATGATTAATAACACAGACACAATCCCTGTCCCTAAGACAGTACACCAGTTGGAAACAGATTTTACTTTAAAACTCAGTAAGTAAGCAAAGCATTGAACAACTTTATCAAAAAGGAAAAATGCAAGGCAGTGTGATACGAGTTGGTGCTAGAAAGAAGGTACTGCCCATAGGACAGGAGAGAAAGCCTGAGTGACACGTAGGCAGTATTTAAAAAACTGAGAACGTGGAGAATATTTTTTTCTCATGGTGCCACTTCTACACAAAGTAAATAATTAATTTTCCAATGGGGCCCAGTGCTAAAGGATATAGGACTTCATCTCCCTGGTGGTCTATTTTCATGTATGTAATATACACTCTAAAACAATCTATACAGTGTAGTTATGGCAAAGGACAGAAATAGTGTCTCCCTTAACCACTCTCAAAATATTATCAAGACAAATTCTGAACAAATTAAATTATTACAGTTTGTGGAAGGGTTCCTTCCCACATGTATATTTCATTTGGAGTCTTACTGCCAGGACTGACTGTAATACTTAAGAGACATGAAATAGTACCTTTCATCTCAGCATGAAACCCAATCTTGACTTCCCTGTTTGAGTTGGACATGCCAAAAAGAAAGGGCCAAAGGAAGTGAAAAAGAGGGAGCTGTTGACTAAGATGGTCTAGTTCTCACAGGTGGCTATGAGATCTTAGCTCGTCTCCAACTGAATCCAAGCTCCGTGTCCTCATCTCCCAGTGGAGGCAGGGGGACAGTGTGAACTCTCTGAGGGTACAGCCACTAGAGGGAGGAAGTGTCCCTCTAGCGTCTAGTGAGCCAATGGAAGGGTAGCCTCAAAGGGAGCTAAATTAAGCTCAAATCAACCAGGGGCAAAGGCCTGTTATCAACTGCGTGCCCAGGGCAGCTTTGGGGAATTTAAGGCTGAATCCTTAGGATTTCACAAGGGATCCTCTTTCACTGCAGAATTAAGTTGCTTAAGTGACCAAGATAGTTCATCTCTCTTCTTTTATCTTTTTTCTAAGGACCTCCACAACTTTGCAGATAAGCACTTCGCCTTAGTTTTAGGAGGGATTTGCAGCAACTTTGGAGCATTTGCATATTATGAATACCATTCCCACTTGCAGTTTGTTTGGGATAAGCAGAAAGCTGCCTCAACCATCTCCCCGAAAGAGACCTTAGAAGAACTAGTTGGCATTTAGGTCACTGAGAGCTGGGATTAAAACATCTGCTTGACCAACATACCACTCACAGGAACCGTTTTTCTTCAAATCATCAGAAAGTTGTTTCAAGTAGGAGCTCCAATGATTTAGCTTCGATGAAAATAAGTTAATCTGTTTGCTGTCTGGTATGAACAATCACAGTCTGTAATTAAGAAGAGGAATCTACTGGTGAACTTCTTCAATAAATCACATCGTACAAAATACACATGTAAACGTCACTAGTTCTGATTTAAATATAGTATTATGCAAGTGATATGGCATTATTTAGTACGTATCACTGTGAATGAATTCATTTCCCAAATCAAAAATGAAAATGTGCAAAATTTCCCAGGCATAGGGAGTGGCGCTTAAGATACAATTTATGATTTTATTTTCAATGCTTCATTTCTCTTTCCTCAGAAGGGAAAAAGAAAGAAAAAAAAAACCTTCAGCAACTATTTCTGGGATTCTTGAAAGGAGTAGGAGGAGTACGCTGCCTGTTTCCACTTTTTAGCATTGATTTTCCTCACAATCTGTGATATGGCTTCTCAGAAATGCTGTTTGGCAATCCTGATAATTTCATGTGTTTTCAAACTTAAGCCACCCAGACTACACAGTTCAGTATTTTCAGCTCCTTTCATTTTCCTGTTCTCTTTAATTATAGAAGTCTCTATTCCCTCTTTTTTTTTCAAATGTGGTCAAGAAAGATACTAAATGCTACTATTTGTAGGAGGAATATGCGTTTGTTTTTCTCACGACCGTGTAAAGTTCTTCCCCAGGAAAGCAGCTGTGGGTGAGGATGCTGGCTGGCAGGGCTGCAAAGGGACACAACTTTCTGGACCCTCATCCTTCCCGCTTACTGGGGTGGATGTGGCGTGTGCCTGGCTGGGGGCAGGAGGGGGGGGGTGAAGCAAGTAAACACTCTAATTTTAAACTTGCACTGTAAAGCACTTTCAAAATAGTACTAGCGGAGCTTCATGTCAGACCCGACTTTCCCTCTCTGCCCATTCCCGAGGGCCGTCGTGCTGGGCTGCGTGCGTCCTGCCCGGCCTACCGGGTGCCGTTTTCTGAGAGGGAACGGCGGAGTTCAAGGCGAAGCCCCGGTGGGTGGGTGGGTCCGCGCGCTCTGCCACACTCGGGCCAGGACGCCGAGCCGCGAGCTCCGCGCCGGGCGTCGGGATCGCCGCCCCGCTGCCTGCGCGCAGCCTCACCACAAACCCCAGTTTGAAAGAAAACTTCCACGCGGCCGAAATGAACCTCCCCTCACCGTTCCAATCCTTCCTCCCGGGCCGGCAGCAAACGTGAGATTTATTAGGACAGCGGTGGGTGGCGGTGGCGGTGGTGGAGGCGGTGGTTGGGGCGGGGGGTGCGGAGGACCAAGGGGCGTGGGTGTGTGTGGGGGGGTTCACCGCGGCACCCCGACCCTCGGGAGCGGCTGAGGGGGCCGGGGCCGGCGGGCGGGGGGCGACGCGGCCGGGCGGCGCGGGTGGGCGCGAGGGAGGGCGCGCGTCGCGGGGCCGCCGGGGCAGCACTTGTCCTGTAATCGATTGCCGAGCGCGCCGAGCGGCGGAGCGCGCCGAATCGCGCGCGCGCACACGCGCACACTCAGGCCCACGCACGGGCGCCGGCGCGCCGCTCTGCCTGGTCCGCACGCGCGCGCGCCCCTCCGCCGCCGCCGCCGCCGCTGCCGCCGCCAGCCCGCCCTCCGCCCGCGGGGCGTCTGCGCGAGCTCGGCCGGCGGGGGAGATGTGCTCGGGCTCCGCCGGATCGGTTTCTCGGGGTTTGACCAGCTGTCCCGGGCTAACCCTGCTCCTCGCTGAAGATGGAGGAAGTAAAAACAGGATTACCCTTAGCTACAGAGCCACTGCCTTAGTTTCCACCACCCACCGCAGTGCACAAACACACGTTAGGCACAGGAGAGAAAGAAAGAGAGGACACACTAACAGTAAACACAAACAAAAGGGTGATGGGATTGTTTTACTGCATGCACTGCTGAGGTAAATCTCCGCTTGGCTTTTGCGTGGTGAAGATCAGCTCTTGTTTTATTTGTCTTCGGATTCATAGACGATATCTAAATATGTGTATGGTTTGCAGAAGGGGGGGGGAGTGTTTTCAAAGTTAAGTGTGATTTTGTAGCATCGCGTTTTGCACTGTGATGTGATCAAATGACTTGTTGCTGTTAACCAGTAATAATAGAGGTGCTTTTTTTTTTTCTCTGGGAAGGGATGGGTTGTGGTTATGATTAGGGTAATGATTTTTATAAAGGACGCTCAGGGAATCGGGTCGAAGACGATGTCCTCTGCCTTAATTTATTGCCCCCTCCTTGTAGTCTGTGTCTGGGATGTTAATGGATTAATCAGTTCTCATCTCTAGCTCTCATGGATTTGGACTTGTTTTTGCTTTGTTTTAACTTGAATTCCAAGAAGAGAGATTGGATAGGCTAGAATAAATTGCAGCTGTCCAGATAGAAGGTTAAAAATCCAGATCCTGTTGGAATTAAGGGGGTGGGGGGGAGAAAAACTGGTATGACACATACAAAAAAGCAAGCAGTTAAATCACTTTGACAGGCTCGAGTATGGGTGAAAGAGAACTAAGATGATTCTTATCCCCCCCCCCTTTTTTTTCTGCCAAAGGCCAGAAGCAGTCCTGTGAAGTTGGCCTAGGTTCCTTGCCGGTTCTGCCTGGCTGTCCCTCCTCTCTTAGCACCCCCTCCCTCTTCCTTTCAGTTTTCTTGTCTTAGCTTTTGGTCGATTCTTAAGGAACCGGTGGATCAAGTTTTTTCTCTTCTTGTTAATCGCGGTGACTGACCTCTCTTCTCTTGCTTTTTTTAATTCCCCTTTCCTGAAAGTACGTGTGCCATTCCTGAGTGACTTTTCCTACTAGACCATCCCAAAGGGACGAGGGGGAGGGGTAGAAGGAGGAGGAGGAGGAGAAGGAGGAGGAGAGGGGGCTGTTCCTTCTCTCTCATTTCTTAGTTTTGTTTATCTGCCGTGCTGGTTGCTGGTTTGGGGCTTGGAATGACCCACCTGTAAAGCTTTTTCCTTCCTTCCTCCTCGCCTTGAACTCTGCAGGGGGCTTGGCTTGGAGAGGGCACCGGAGGGAGAGAGAGAGAAGGGTGAAACAAAAAACTTCTTTCTTGCTCTCGGTTCATCTTCAGCCGGACATTGTCACCTCCTCTCTGAGGGGTTAGAAGAAGCTGAGATCTCCCGACAGAGGCTGGAAATGGTGATGAATCTTTTTTAATCAAAGGACAATTTCTTTTGTATGTACATTTCGTTTCTCTTTCTCCTTTTTCTCTCTTTCCTTGTCTGAGGGTTAATAACCATTTCATTGATGGGACAGACTTCTTTTGCTTCTCGTTGACGTTTCTTTCTTTTTAATACGTGTGTTAAATGTGTACATTTTTAAAGAGATAAACTCATTTGTAAAATATCTGAAGAAACTGCTCCCCTTTTAACTTTACGAATCCCTTTTTCAAAAAGCCTTATGTAATCATAATTTGAAAGAATTTGATAACAGTACAGCAGGTTGAAATTTAAGTGCTGTGTAGTGGCTGAGTTGGGAATTTGATCTGATGATTCCATAAAGAAAGAAAAGTTTTTTTGGGGGGTGGGGGGTAGGGAGGGTGGTGGTGAAGAAGGGGAGGGGAGGGAGAAGGGAAGTGGTTTTGGAGACAAGAAGTGAAGCTGCCTGTTTTCCAGTAAGTAATGGAGAAATTCCAGGAGCCAGGGCTAAATATACTTGGCGATCAATACAGAAATGGCTCATTGTGAATAATTTAGCTGCTGGTGCAGTGAGAGTTTTGAAACTAAAGGCAAAAAGGACCAGGGCCAATGGGAAAAAGGAAAAAAAAAAAAAGTGAAAATCTCCTCAGCACTTGTCAATTCCTAAACTTTTTGGTTCAAAGAAGAGTTAGGATGATTGATTTTCTCATTATGTGAATCAAAGCTAGGGGGTGTCATCTCACAGAGCTGACGTTTGTTTCTGAGAATTAAGTTCTGTTTTGTGTCACTGGTGCCTGAAAATATTCCCCAAACTTTTAAGAAAGTGATTCCCTTCTGCACAGCCAGAAGTTTATGAGATTTTCAAATTCTGAATGCATTGATTAGGCTCAGCATTTGTATTCAGGTCTGGCAGGAAATTAACGTTACATTGAGCAGGTGCTTCACACAGAACTTGGGGGAGGCTAAAATGTCAATACAGGTCAGGGAGTAGTTGGCCAACTGCTGCAGAAATCTTAGAGACACCGTTGGGCACTAAGTTTTTTTTGTTTTGTTTTGTTTTCTTATGTTTGTTTTTCCTCCCCTCCCCATTAGAACATGATGAACCAACTTGCAACAATTGTGAATAGAGCTATCTGTATACTGGGGAAGTACTCAAACTGCAGTGTGATTGTGGGAAGTAGTAAATGGTAAAATACTTAAATCCCAGTCAAAATGGACAACTTGAAGGGCAGCCCTCTCACCTCTGTTTTTCTTTCAACCCAGTCAGTTTTGACTAAGAGAGTCCTTTCTTGTTACAGCCCATCTCACAGCACACGTATCTGTCCTATCCTATCTCCAGCAGGAATCAGATCATTTGCAGGAAGAGTTCAGTGACTTGCGAACAAGCACATTCCGTGCGCTGTAGTGTGTTTCTTGGGCACAGGCTGTCGGTTGCAGCAGCAACATGGACTAGCTGGAGCTTCAAATAAGTTGGGGATTTAAAGGCAGGTTCTGAAAGGAATCATCACTCTGAGAGTGTCGTCTCTTACTTTGCAGCACTGCACTTTGACTATGGAAACAGAGGCTATCGATGGCTATATAACATGTGAGTGTTTATTTTCCTGTTTGGTTGTTGGTAGTAAAGATAACTTCATATTACCTGTTTATGAATGGAGGAGTTGCAAGATGTTGAGAATTTTGCACTTTTGCTTCTGTCTGTTCATGATTTCACCTTTAAATACATTTCAGAAAGTAATAACACAGAGGGAAAAAAAAGGAAATCTAGAAATATACTTACTAGGGACAGTGTTTAAGCCATTAGTAGCTTAGCGTATTAACACTTTCCTACTTAGTTTCTTTTTCATCTGTTGCAAATTTAGAATAAGCCAAATTACATATATATGTCTATATTCACATATATATGTTGGTATGACATATGCTAAATAAATATTACGTAGTAGGCCAGTTTTTTAAAATACGATGTGAAAAAAATTAGCTTCCCTAAATTGAGATTTTTATTATCCAGCTCTGTTCTCAAACTGATAACCAGTGTTTTGGTAAATGCTCATTCAAAATACTGTATGATTAATAATTAAATTAGGTGTTAAAAATATTTTTATCCTAACTATAAGAGACTTTAGAACTCACCTGCATCATTTCTCTTTATTTTACACGTAAGAGTATTGTGATAATAAAGTTTTGTTAGTTTTTTTTTTATGGCAGACTGATTATGGTTATCATTTCATTCATTTATTGTATATTTCTAGATGATATTTCCTTATAGTTTTTTTCTAAAGGGAGATATATTGCTTAAAATCACAGGTATTAAACTTGACACTGTAGATATGGCAAAATTAGAAACTAGACTTATGGGACAATGAATAGAGACCAATTATTTTGTTTTTTGGGCACAGGTGACAATGAGCTTTCACCTGAAAGGGAGCACTCCAATATGGCAATTGACCTCACCTCAAGCACACCCAATGGACAGCATGTCTCACCGAGTCACATGACAAGCAGTAAGTCTTCATTTTATGATTTTTTTTTCTGTTTCTCTGCGGCGGAGTTGAATTTGTTAGGTTTGTGTTCTTTCACATTGTGGTACAGCCACTGCTATAGATTTTGCTAAGCAAAGAGCAACAATACAGATTTATTCCTGCTTGTTCTGGTATCAAAACATGAGCCTGCTTACTAGTCTCAACTATCCCAGGGTAGCATTTGGGAGCTGGTGCTTACCTGTACCAGGTAAGAATTGTTAGGATTTGCTGGTTATCGTTTTGTCTTGCCAGGTTTATGACTGGGATTGTTATGGTTGTTGGCAAAAAGTGTGAATAGCTGTCGCTTCCAAAGAGCTCTTCATAGTAAAAAATTAATTTTATATTGTCTTGGTATAGAGCTAAGCCATCAGTTGTAGTGTCGCAGCATTACTTACCTTTGAAAAAAGAAAAGAGTGAAAGTTTGTCTTCCAAAGCATTGGAAATGAAATGTAATTGATTTATGAAGCTCATTTACATCCATTTCTCTAACAAAATTGAAAGCATTTTGTTTGCGGTTGTCCAGCGAATATAGTGAGGAAATTTGGAAGGATGTTTTGAGCTTGCAGTAATGGAAAGTTTGCCTACCGCTTTTGATAAAGTCTTTCAATGATGGAGCATACAGTGTTTGGTATAAAAAGCAGCTTACATGCTGTCATTGACATAAGACAAAATACTTGTTTTAAAGTGTATTATTTTCTCTTAATAACAGGGTTTTAGTTCATTTATCAAATGGAAGTGCTCTGTTGCTCTACTCAGTAGTAAATGGAAACCTTATTTCACTTTGTACTTTGGGTGTGTTTTTATATTCTCATATGTGTGACAAATTTAATTTACAAGTTTCATGCTTGAGAAATATGGGAAGGACACTTTTTAAATTCTTTTGAATATTTAATTACTAAAGAAAATGAAATCATCTACTTAATGAGGAGCATATCAATAAGTTAATTCTGATTATCTGAAGAGAAAAACTTTCCCTTTCCTCCTTCCTCTTACAGCCTTGAAAATTTATATTATAAAGCTAAAAGTTTTTGTCATTAGTAGACCACTGGACATAAGCAATGATATGTAGATTACTACTGAATGCGTCTTGCAATTCATTAACTTTAAGTAATTTTACCTACTGACTTGATTCATTTGATTAGAAGTCTTGTTGCCTTTTACTAATGAGACACAGTTCGTAGGAAAATTTCATTCTTCATGTAGTACTTGCAATTCTCTTATCCTTTAGGAGGGAGAAATGAATGAAGGTAGTGATTTTACACTGAATGATAGTGCCAATCTCTTAGATAACTTTAGATATTTTTCTAAAGGCAAAGATAGATTTATGTGCAATTTCTGTTAGTGAATTAGCTGTTGGCTTTAGAAACATTGAGGATGTGTGGTAAGAGGGTAACTGTTAGCATAGCCTGGCTGTCATCCTTTACCCAACAGAAGATCAGCAGGAAAATGCTATTTAGTTCATTAATTGCCTCCTTTATTTTTGAGCTGCTTTTTTAAAACTTTTTTTTCCAAGTACCTGTCTCAAATAGACAGTTCAGTCATTTTTTTTAATACTGAACAATGCAAGATATAAGCACGGTTAATTTGAACAAACAAGAATTGTGTTTTGAAGTCCAGGCTTTTCTCACCCAACAACAGTAAACTTCTGTTTGTTAAAGAGATTTGTTTAGTTTTGTTTTGTGTAACTTACTGGCCCGTGGCAATTCCATGTTAGTACAGCTTTTGGCTAAGCAGCATATGTTTTCAGATTCCTTTCCAAAGAGTTGCAGGTTAAATATTTTGGCTCTGACTTCAGAGTTGTCCGTTGCATCCTTTATGTAGCCTCTATTTACAGTATCTAGGTTACCCACTTAGGTGTTAGATGGAGAAGATACCCATTTTTCCTCTCTGTGAGATCTAGGAGAATATCAGCATTTTAGATTGCCAAAGCAAAGAGAGCTGGAGAGGGACTCTTGTCTGTTCATTAGAGCAGAGACCCAGAATCAGCCATTCAGGTGTTCCTCCTGTTACTTGGAATAATGTTTATGTGTGACCTGTCAAATCACTTGTGTTTGAGATCACTGGTTTTCTCTGTTCCTTTGTATGCACTGCTAACTTTGTAAAGGAAAACAATCCATTAATTTCATGCATTGAAAACATTATCTTCAAGCGCACCTCTTGGAGGACTGGTGCTTCTAAAAGCAGATAGCAAAAGCAGGGCGAAAGTACGAAAGCCCAGAGGAAATGTGAAAACCTTTATAACCAGACCCTCCAGTAGCAGGAAGGAGAGAACAGGACAATGTATGTAAGGAGGAAAGTTATTTTTAAACAGTTTGGAAAAGAAATAAACTTTTAGCTTTTATGAGTGTCATCAAGTTACCAATAAGGTATGATAGCCCACTTATTTTGGCTTTAGGAAAGTGGTCAGTATTGTTGCTTTAAGGTTCTAGTCATTTGCTTAGGTTATTTGGTGACGGTGCTGAGATGCAGGGTATCTGTACAACTTGCTGCCAGCTATTGTATAAAAAACTGTGACAGCAGCTATCATGATGTGACAGTGCTGGAAGAGAGAACGGGCAACTTGGGAGAGAACTCAAAAATGTTATAACGCCTGACAGTCTTAGTTTGTATAATTCAGTACAGAAAATCACCTTAACAAGAAGAAAGAGATATTACTGATCCTGAACATTGCATAACGACTTCTTCCTATGTTTTATAATGAATCTTCATAAGAATGTTAGACTTGTTCTTCTGGAAAAGGAATCTCTTTGATAAGAAGATGGGCATTGTTGCCTGAGATCATTAATGTACATATTGAGTCTGCTGACAATCTTCGATGTCAGGGATGACAGTACATGCCTTGATGGCTACTGGAAATACACATAGTTAAGTGATTTTAAAAATAGAATCTGAAAGTTAAGAATCTGAGACAGACGACTCAGAGAGAACAATGTAAAAATAATCCATATTGTATTTAGGCTCATCAGATGAAATTTACTTGTGAGATTCCTTCTGTTTCTGTGTTGCTTTGTTTCCAGTGCTTGCACAGTTGTTTCAGTGTCGGTTTCAAATAGCTCTGCACCTGCAGCTGACTCTACTGAAAAATTTTGAAGGTTCCTAAACTTGTGGTTTATCTTGTGTTTCTTATCACCTCCTTTATAATGCCAGTAAGTTTTCTTTGCTGGTAGTTACTTAAATGGTATAAAAATATTCACACATGCCACCACAAAATTTGCTTCTATTACTTTAAAACTTTTAAGTGGAGCAACTGTGCAGTCAGTACTATTTATCAGTCAGTTTGATAGCCAGGTGACTTGTATGGAATTGGAGGAAGGAGTAAGTCTAGTTTTACAAGGCTGTGACCAATAATCAGGTCAAGCAATCTAGCTTATTGTCTTCGGAAAGCTCCTTTCATTTTTTTCCTTAGCAAACTTTTAGTTTTAGAATCTGGTGTAGCAAATTTATGGTTTTTTTTTTCCAGGTTCATATGTGGGAATTGGGTCTTAAGGGAATCTGTTGACTTATCTGCGGGGCTGAATAATGACATTAGTAAAGTGGAGGCATAAAAATTTCAGAGTATATTTGTGGATTGTCAGATAACCCATGTCACTGCAGTATCACCTTCTCAGGGTGTCTGCCATTTCTACGACTGACCCATGTTTCACTAACAAAAGCAGTATTACAGATATAAAAGAGTGCTATTATGAGGGTGGAGCGATATCAGATCATCTTGTCAAGCAGGTGATCTAAAATGCTTTTTCAAATATAGCTTATACTATGGGTCTCATCAGAATTCTGAGTTGTCTTCTATGGCTTAGTTTGGCTGTCACCCTTGGTTGGAGTTCCAGAGGACACGCCCTAATGTAACACCAGATGGCCTTAATGTAAAATCTTTCTCCCTTTTGAATCATGGAAGCTGTGTTTGTGTACGTACTGAAGTGCTTTATATTTTGTTCTTACTTGTTAGGAATAACATTTTAAAAAATGTCTGATTTGATTTCCTTACAGCCATCAGAGGTGCTGCCATGATTCTGTGGCAAAGCAAAAACAAGAAAACTAAAGGGACTATATACTTACACATGATCAGCAACCAGAGAGCTGCCTGCTCTTTGCACCTCTCCTTCATTCCCACTGCCCCAAGTGTTTAGGCCACGTAGAAGTGAGAACTATGTTTTATCACTGAAAACAAAATCATAACATAAATCCTTTAGAACCTATATTTTAGCCCGAACCTATGTTTCCTGCTTTTCTTTTTTTTTTTCTAATGTAACATGATCGATTGATTGGATGCTATTGGAGCCTTCTGTTTAGCCACAGTGAATTCAGATCTCTAGAGCCCATGCTCTTTCCTAACTTTTCATATGCTGACATATTTTGAATATTGATATTTTGCTTGTCAGTTGCAAGATCAGTAGCAGGTACAGATTCCCAAAATGAGTTGGAGTGTGTTGTTCTACTTTCCCTCTTTCCTTTGTATTTGTTTATATAAAATAAAGATATTGATCTGGTTGTATTTTCCTTTCATGAAGTAATTGAGAGTCAGGCTATCTCTGTTTTAGATGAGGTTTTTTCAGGAACTGTTTTCCACGTTGTACGTGTTGGAGGAGCGTGCTCTGTTGAGTGTACATAGGATTCTCAGCACCTGGGCTCTGTTAGGTTTTCTGTATGACTTCTTAGGTCCATAGCAACTCCATGTGGTAGGTGAGTACTTTCTTTATAACAACACACTGCAGCTTGCAAGGGGTTTGGGAATTCTGACAGCCTGCGTGCGTTGAAATCCCTGCTTTACCAGCAAAGTGCTGCATGAACTTAAACATTTTGCCTCACACCTTTGAACCCCAGTTTCCTTATTCTGTAGAATGCAGTTAAGCAGTAGCTACCCGGGTGCACAGTTGTTTGAATTTAAATGAGGAAATGTATGTCAAACATTAGCACAACTTCTGGCACATGCTGAGACCCAATAAGTAATCACTGCTGATACTACTCAGAGCCATCAACTTACTTTTTCATGGACCCGTGACTCATAAGAAAAAGGGTGTTTTTCAAATTGAGTTCTGTTTGAAATCGGTGTGTTTTGGTTTTTCCTGTTTACTACATTGATATATGGGACACAGCCAGGGATTTCTGATAATTTAGGGTGAAAAGTCTAAGAAAAATATCCTCTATTATTTAAAGTATGAAGTTGTTTTTTGTTAGTTTGAGAAAAGCATTGCTTACCATTGGTGTTACAAAAATACTGACTTTCAAGAATGGAAAAAGAAAATATTTTTCTAATAACATAACTTACTGATGTTGAGAATCAGTTTTGTCTTTGAAAGTTCCGCCTAAAATTGAATCTCCTGGTGCTGGCATTGTGTTAAGGTTTGAGACTGCATCGCTTATCTAAGTACCAGTTCAATGGTCGGCTGCTCTCTTGCCCATCCAGTTTGCTGCTGATGTGTCTGGGGAAGCAGTGGAGAGTGGCCCAGGTACCTGGGTCCCTGCTATCACGATAGAGGACTAGATGAAGTTCCTGACTCCTGGCTGTAGCTTAACCAAGACTTGGCTGTTAAACAGCCATTTGGAGAGTCAAATAGCAGGTAGAAGATCTCTTTCTCCGTGTGTCTCCTTCTCTATGTCACTCTTTCAAATAAGTAAATAAATCTTTTTTTAAAAATGAGAAAATGCAATCTCCTTGGATGGCTTGGATAAATTCTCTGAAGACACCTAATCAAGATGTAGACCTGATTGTTGCTAATTGTGCACGTGCAAATAACAGTTTAGGTGTTTTAAACTCGACGTAGCTTGAAATATAATTACTTATATTCATTTGACCCTTAGCTGTCTCATTCTAGTTGATTACTTCAACAAATATTTGTGGTCTGCTTGCTATGTGCCAGGTGTTGTAAAGTGGATCCGAAGGTGAATACTACAGCATCCTTGTGCTTCCATAGTGTAAGAATAGACATCAAAATGTACTATAGTGAGATCAGTGCCTTGATTATTGTGGGGGATTTCCTGAAGGGAGAGACTGCCTTACCTGGGGCTTATTAAATGAGTAGGATTTAGGGGAAAGGTGGAATGAAAAAAAAATTTTTAAGTTAATGATATACCCACAATGAGAGGTGAGAAACGGTGTGCAATGTTCTTGGAAATACAAGCCGATTTGTGTTTCCAGGGTGTGAAGTTGAAGTCTAGGAATCTGATGCTGGAGATGACTCGTGGGAGTTAATCAGGCAAGATGGGAAATCTGGATGAGATGACAGTTGGCTTTCATTTTGAAGGAGCCAAGGGTTTAATCAAAGCAGGTGAACTCAAGCCTTTTTAAATTTAGTTTTTATGTATTTACTTGAGAAGCAAAAAGGCACAGAGAGCTCCCGTTTGCCAATTCACTCCCTAAATGTCCTCAAAAGCATTTCAGGATTCCCGTATGGGTGGCAGGAACCTCATCACTAGAGCCGTCACCACTACCGCCCAGGATCTACATTAACAGGAAAGTGGAGTCAGAGCTGGAACTGAGTATTGAGTGTACGTACTCCGTTGTAGGATGCCGGCATCTGCACCCAGCGTCTTAACAACTACTAAATGTATACCCCATGCTTTATGTCTTGATTTACTGATCATAATGTGGGAAAGAACGTTTGTGGATTGCAACAGTCTATAAGGATGGGGCATGTTTGGGTACTATTTAACATCTTAAAGTGGCAGAACTTGGATGTTGGAGTTAGGCAGGGTGTTCCCCCAAATGGGCAGATGTTATAGACTGCATTAACAAAGATAGGGAATACTTGGACAGATTTCCAAGAAAAGAGTTGGTTTAGTATCATTTTGGATTCAAGATATAAAGCTCCATGTGGCGTAGAATTTGGAAGAAAATAACAATTAGATATAGATTTATGTGGATACATTAGATTGAAGTGTGAATTTTCCTAAGGGATGATAGCTAAATGTAGTCAGTGATTTGGATTATTTTGCTCCTATATTACTTTTTCAATGGTCTCATATTACTTAAAAATCCAACCTTAATTCTCAGCATTTGATCAGTGCTCTTACATCCCTGGCTGCTCCATTAGATCAAATGTCTGTGCAGAAGTATGTGGGTGCAAGATTAATGTTTTTTTTTCATTGGCAGTCTCAGAAGTTGTATTAATTAGTGTGATTGACTCAGTAGTTTTTAAACACATTTCATTCCTCTCTCAAATCCGGTGGTATATTTATTGCTAACAGTAGGGACTTTTGCCACACTAATAGTCAAATAAACTAATACTACAATCTAGAGCCTTTCTGAAAACTTTGAGATATTGAGACATGGCTTATATAATTTTGGTATTTACTTTGATACGAAATGATTTGGTATATACTTCAATAAATAAATGTATATTTACATGTATTTGTGTGTAAATATGTATATATACACACACACACACATATATATTTCCTTTGGGTAAAATTATATAGAGGAGAAAGTATGCTAGAGAAAACATCTTAATTAATGTTCTTACTGTTTTGAAGCATTTGTTATAGAATTCCTTCTTAAAAATGTGAACTCTGATTACCCAAGACACCATGGAATTTCAAATGAATGTTAATGATGAAAATACTTCTTCTGAGATTTTCTGTGTGTGGAGATTCAGAACTCCCTAGAGAGATATCTTTCATCCTTTAATCACTGATTCAATGAACATTTACTTTGCTTACACTGTGGGTATTGGGGTTCCAAAATATGTTTGGGTGTTTTGAGGAGAAGGATATTAGCTGTGATGATCTGAATGAATTGACTTTTTATTTGACATGACAATGCAGCCTATCCCAAGTAAACAGGTATGATGTGCTCACCATAATTGATATCCACTTTGGATGAAATTTATTGCTTTTTACAGTTTGCCTCTCAAGCTTGTCAAAAGTGTGTGAGTTGGAAATACATAGTGAGACCGAGACGGGATGGCAAACAGATACTTATTTTTCATCAGAACAACCTTTCCCTGTGAAATTATTGATAATACAGGAATTGATCCTCATCCTTGCGAGTATTGGATCGTTGTCCCATTGGTGATTCCTATTACATGAGTTTACAAAATTGATATTTAAAGGCAGAGTGCTGATGTATGTCTATGCCTTGATTAAAAATTGAGTAAACACACCAAAAAAAAAAAGTAAAGAAAAGAAAGAACAGAGAAAACTCCAGCCAGCATTAGATATGGATCACTCTAGTTGGCTTGATTAGAGCTCTTTGTTCTTGTATACTGACCTATGCGGGCAATCAGTGAAGGCCATTTAGTGGGCAAGGAATCTGAACAAAAGGAGTGAGTTATATAACCCGAATATTTAATAGCATCAGACTAAGAGAGCCTAATACATTCAATATCATATTAGAGATAGATAGCATTGCCTTTTCTGGGCTGAACTTCTTTTGTCCAAGTCCTTCTCTTGAGTGGACATGGATTTAGATTCCTTAGATCCAGGAACAATTAAAATACTTGTAGGGATCCCTTATTGTTTTCTTCTCTCTGCTTATTTAACTTTTTTTATTAAGATTTTGAAAGTCATTTTTTTTATACAGAGAAGCAGTGACTGACAGAGAATTAAAGAGCTCTTCCATCTGCTGCTTCACTCTCCAAATGGCTGCAAAGACTGGTTGAACCAGGTTAAAGTCAGGAACCAGTAACACTGTCTGGGTCTTCTACATGGGTGGCAGGGGCTTAAACCCTTGGCCCATCTTCCACTGGTGGATTTGCATGGAGCTGGATAGGTAGTGGAGCAGCGGGGACACAAACGGGCACCCATATGGGGTTCCAGTATCAGGGATTGTGACTTTACCTCCTGTGCCACCAGTGCCCGCCCATTGCAACCAATTCTTCCTGACTTGAGAGCCATTCATTTTCTTTAGTGTGATGTATACTTCAGCATTGGTTTTGCTAAGTGTTGATTTTATAGTTTCATTCTATGAACATAATTTTGCAGTGGCTCTAAATGATACCTTGACTACTAATACCATAAATTCAAACTTACGTTCACAGAAATGTTGACGTGTTCTATGATCGTAAGTTTAAGATGTCTTAAAATGTATTTTAGATAGAGATGGAAAATAGTGTTGCTGCCTGAGAAGAAAGGTAGCAGGAAATCTAAAGGAGCTTATAGTTAACAGGTCAGAGGTAAAAATACCACATGAGCTTCATGCTTCATGAAATCACTGCAGTCATCTGACAATAGTAAATGAGATTTCATAGCAAAATTATATCCTCAGAAAAGATAACTTAATTGCTGGATATTAATAACAATATTTTTCAAACCATATTAGCCTATTTGGGGCCACAAATTGATAGGAAAGAGTTAATCAGAGATTTCCTAAATGTGAATCTTTGAAGGTAAGAGGTGTATCTTATTTGTATTCTCATCCCTAGCATGCAACATGCATTGTAGGAACCTGATACACTTTTGTTGAGTGAATGAACTACTTATGTTAAGCATGTTATGTATGACTACTTAAATAATATGCTCTGTTCTATTTAAAGCAATTTGGAAACTTACTTTTTTAGTTACAAAAACAATCCCTATAACCCTACTTGAGCTTTTCTGCATATGGATGTATGTTCATTTTTATATCTTTTATAACGTCTTATTCTTGAAAAAAAATTGTAATCTGTAATTCAGTCTCAAAAATATGATCTCTAAGTTTCTAAGCAGTTCCTTAAGTTTTATGTTCAGTGGAAACCATCATCATCGTCTTTGCTACTATTACTATTACTACGAATTTCGTTATTTGGCACCATTTAGAAGTTACAAATTGTATCCCATGTACTTGTCATTTTAGAGCTGGTTCTATTTAAAAATGTTTTTAGTAGCTTGCACAAGATGGAACACTTCAATTTGCTTTTCCCATGTATTCTAGGTATTTTGAGGAGCATATAATTAATCAGTGCAGAGTCACATCTTTATAAATGAACATTCTGCATGTCTACACCTTTGACATTTTTGTCATTGCTTCCTTATTAACATCAAAAGCCGTGATTCTCCTTACACTTGACTGTATCACTTCTTTCTTACCAAGCCACCGACATGCAGGGCTTGGTCATATTTTGAAGTGCTGGGGTTTTAAATGAAACATTGCTTTGTTTTATTTAAATTAACAAAGAAAATTTCTAGCTGAGTTTTAAAGGGATACATTTTCTTTTGAAACTGCATAAAACATTCTGTTTAAAACATTTTCTTTTAATGGTCATTTTTCATAAATATCTTTTACATTTTTTAAAGGTACTTACTTATTTTTATTTGAGAGGCATTTGAAGAGAGAGGAGAAATGAGGAGAGAAGGGCTTTCGTTCACTCGTTCACGCCAAAAGTGGCTGGCTGCAACAGCCAGACCTAAGCAAATCTGAAGCTGGGATCCTGTAGCTTCTTCTAGGTCTTCCACCACAGGTACAGGGTCCAAAGGGTTTTGGCCATCCTCTACTGCTTTCCCAAGCCAAAAGCAGAGAGCTGGATCGGAAGTGGAGCAGTTGGGGCATGGACTGGTGCGTATATGGCATGCACAGGAGAGAGGGTCAGCCTACCGCACCACTTCTCATTCCCTATAAATATCCTTTTCTGTTCCTATTATTTAAGAGTATGCATATTGTAAGAAGTTACATTTATATGTGGAAATAATTTTTTATAAAATGTGCTTTGCAGATTTTTAAATGAGATGTCTGTCTATCTTAATTATCCATATGATGAGATGTAGATTGGTTAATTTTCAATATGTTTATTACCTTCTAGACTAGAAGTATTCTATATTTTTTAGGACTGAAGGTTTATATTTGATTCTTGATTGTAAACATTTAATATATTTCTATTATAAATGGTTGCTCAGATCATTCATATGTTATCTAAAGCTTATAATTTTGTCATTTAAGAGTTTTTGGATACTGCAAATAAGTAGATAGTACCAAATCATTTTTGGGGTGCTGCTTTAAAATTACAAGCACAGGTTCTTTGAATATCAAGTAAATTTTGTTAGATTTTTGAATTTCCTCCAAGTATTTGAAAGAAGTAATGTTGGTTTTGACATACAGAGAACTAGAAAAGGAAATGATATATTTTTTGTGAGTCTTCTTTTTCTTCTTTGTTTCTTTCTTTCCTTCCTTCGTTTTTTCTTTATGATTTATTTATTTGTTAAAGAAATGTAGAGACAGAAAGAGAAGAAGCGAGAGAGATCTTCCATCCACTGGTTCACTCCTCTAGTGGTTAAAATGGCCAGAGATGAGTCAGACCAAAGTTTCTTCCACATCTCTCACTGGGGTATGGTGATCTCAGCCCTTGGATCATCCAACACTGCTTTCCTAGGCACATTGACAGAGAGCTGGATTGCAAGTGTAGCAGCTGGACTTTGAATGATGCCCATGTGGGAGTCCAGAGTCTTTTGTTTTTAAACTTTCAAAGTATGAATCGGACAGTGTGATCTGTGCAAACTATGACAAATTAATGGCCTGATGTGGGTTTTTGAAATCAGGAGTTAAATAAAAATAATAAAAAGAAAATTACCCCCCTCCTCCAGGAACATTTAAAATGAATGAGGTTTACATAAATTACCACAGTAAAGCCACTTGATGTATTTGAATAGTTTTATTTGTCCCTACAGTTTGCAGTTTGAGTACAATAGGCAATAACTTTTTTTTGATGGAAAATTGGAGATGCTGCAGTTAACCTGACAGTTGATTTCATATACCTGTATGTACAAGTGAATGCTGCTTTTGTTTTTAAACGTTATGTGTATACATATTTGTATGTTTTGCATGTATGAAGAGTAAGGATAAGAAAGAAACATCAAACTGTCGATATTAGTTTGAGATAGATGAAAGTAAGCAGGACTTTTACTCCTAAATTGCTCTACATTTTTTGAATTTTTTCCAACCACTGAATTCATAATTAAGAAGAAAATTCAGTTAGCCATTTTCTCAAAGAAGTATGGATCTGTTGTGTGTGAGAGATAATAATAGTAACCCTGATCTCATAGGTTTTTACCTTGAAATTTCAGTGATGTTGTAGGCTTCTGAAAATGCATCATTGCAATTGATAATAAATATGAAGTCAAGAGGTATTTTTCATGGATGAACACTCTCTTCAGACTTACTGAATATTAATTTAGATTTAGTCAGAATATAATGTCTTTACTTAATGCCTCTATACAGTACAATTTCCAGGTAACACTGTATCTTCTGAATTGTTTTATGAGAGACATTCATTCCTAGCCCAAGATTTGGTAAAAAATGTACATGTTAATACAGAGTTGACGTTTGGCAGTGGTAAGGAGACATTGTAGCATGGGATGTGGAAATCTGAGTTGAATGAGTTAAAACTTCTACTTAGTTTTCTGTTCTATCTTACATGTGCCAAACAGGTTTATTGTTCATCAATTTAAAAGTTGATTAAAACTGACTGTTGCTAAAATTAATGTTGAAATTTTGTTTTAAGAGAAACTATTTCTGGTAAGAAAATTGTTTTATGCTGTTAATGGGGTAGACCTGTGACAGAGACTTTAGGTATGTGAGAAGAAAGAGTGTGACGTATGGTGCCAGCATTCTGGCTGCTCTGCCTTTGATCCAGCACCTTGATAAAGGCGTGGGGAAAGCGTCAGATGGTGGCCCAGATGTTGGGCCCTTAGAATCTACAAAAGATACCTAGAAGAATGTTCTGGCTTTTGATTTCAGCTTGGCTGCACCTGGCCATAGCCCTCATCTGGAGAGTGACCTGGAAGGTGAAAAATCTTTGTCTCTCCCTCTGTCTGAATGGCTCTTGACTTCCAAATCAACCAATGAAACTAACTTGAAAAAAAAAAGATCAGAGGTCTGGTGAAGTATGGGGAATATAAAAGAGGACTAGCTCAAGAAGAAAGGAATACAAAGAGAAACCAGTGTTTACAAGTCAGTGCTTGGTAACGATTACAGTGGTTTTTGGTAGAAGGTAGATGAAGGAACAGTGAGATTCCATAGGAAAAAAGCCTATTTCATCAGATATCTGAGAACCAAGGAGTGAAAATTGGACTAGATTGCCTAGGATACCTGGGTCCTAAGGTTTTGAAAATAAGGGATTAACTGAATAAAGCAGAATGAAGGGCTGGCACTGTGTACAACAGTTTCAGCAGCCCCCTGTCGTGCAGGTATCATATGGGTGCTGATTTCTGATTTAGCTCCCTGCTAACGTACCTGGGAAAACACAGGAAAATAGCCTAAGTTCCTGGGTTCCTGAACACATACGGGAGACCCAGAGGAAACTTCTAGTTCCCAGCTTGAGCCTGGCCCAAACTCAGCCCACGACAATCATTTGGGGAGTGAACCAGAAGATGTAGATCCCTCTGTGTCTCTGTAACTCTACCTTCCAAGTCTTTCAAAATAGTAAAAATAGAAATAAAATGGAATAATAGTAGTACCTAGAATAGGTGGTTGTTATAAACTATACTGTTTCCAGTGGCCACCTGGGCCTCAACTAACGCTTTTATCTTTCACACAAGTGATTGTATAGTTGAGATATCCTCACCAGTTGTATTTTTAAGCTGCCAATGATGACAACACTTTGTTTTTGTCCATCAGCAACTACTTTCTTTTTCATTCCATTTTAGTGGATAATAGGCTTGCAGAGGTAAGGAGGCTCTAAGCATACTAAAAGGAGGAAGAACTCGTGTGTGTGTGTGTGTGTGTGTGTGTGTTTTCCTCTTAGTCTTGGGAAGTAGCAATGAAGAAGGAACTTCTATTGAGCAGAAGATACAGGGTTTTGCATCCAGTTTTGTTGTTGCTGTTATTGTTCTCTTAACTTGTGATTTTTCCATCTGACTCTTGAAATTTCTAAGGTTTGGTTTTTGAGTGTTGCAGAAAAATTTCTTGAGATCATATTCCGACAGAGCTTTAAAATCCCCTTGTTGAGTTGTTTTTGCTGAAACTTTTCTGAAGTTAAACTAGTGACAAGGCTTCAGTAAAATTTTATCAGATACAAATATTATTGAAGGAAAGATTTTCTAAATCTATACATTATAAAAAGATCATGGTCTCAGTTGGACTTGTATAGGAGAACAATTTTTAAGCCATTTCAGAGTAGTGAAGAACTTTTTTTTAAAGATTTATTTTATTTTTTTTTAATTTTTTTTTTAAAGATTTATTCATTTTTATTACAGCCAGATATACACAGAGAGGAGGAGAGACAGAGAGGAAGATCTTCCGTCCGATGATTCACTCCCCAAGTGAGCCGCAACGGGCCGATCCGAAGCCGGGAACCAGGAACCTCTTCCGGGTCTCCCACACGGGTGCAGTGTCCCAAGGCATTGGGCCATCCTCGACTGCTTTCCCAGGCCACAAGCAGGGAGCTGGATGGGAAGTGGAGCTGCCGGAATTAGAACCGGCACCCATATGGGATCCCGGGGCTTTCAAGGCGAGGACTTTAGCCGCTAGGCCACGCCGCGGGGAAGATTTATTTTATTTTTATTGCAAAGTCAAATATACAGAAAGGAGGAGACACAGAGAGGAAGATATCTGATGAGTCATTCCCCAAGCAGCCACAATGGTAGGAGCTAAACTAATCCAAAGCCAAGAACCAGGAGCTTACTCTGGGTCTCACACGTGGGTGGAGGGTCCCAAGGCTTTAGGCCATCCCCGACTGCTTTCCCAGGCCACAGGCAGGGAGCTGGATGGGAAGTGGGGCTGGTGGGGTTAGAACCAGTGCCCATATGAGATCCCGGCATGTTCAAAGTGAGGACTTTAGCCACTAGACACCGCACTGGGCCCATGAAGAACATCTTAGACAGTTTATAGTATCCAGAATGCTTCTGTATCTAACATCAAATGTACTGAGTAAGATGGGAGCCTTATGTTTATTTAAGCAGTCTCAGAATCTGTTTTATCTGGTGGTACTATGCTAGTATTTTATGTGGTATTTGAAAATCCTTAATTGATTTTTTTTAAAAAGATGTATTTACTTTTAATGGAAAGGCAGATTTACAGAGAGGATAGACAGAAAGATTTTTCGTGCACTGATTCACTCTCCAACTGACCGCCACAGCCAGAGCTGAGACAATCCGAAGCCAGGAGCTGGGAGCCTCTTTCTGGTCTCTTACATCGGTGCAGCATCCCAAGCTTTGGGCCATCCTCTACTGCTTTCCTAGGCCACAAACAGGGGTGCAGCTGGGAGAGGAATCAGTGCCAATAAGGGATGACAGCTCTTTTAAGCAGAGGAGTAGCCAATTGAGCCATCATGCTAGCCCCAGATATTTTAAAAATTCTATTATTGAATGCATTTTCTTTCTCTCTCCCTGGTGTTGTGTCAACAGTGAGTTCTGATACTTTTCAAATCTGTGGGTCCTAGGTTACTGCATCAACTTTGGAATCTCAGCTTTATTGCTAAAACAGGGCCATGCATATCTGTCTTGTCAGAAGAGTAATGAGCTTTAGAGACAATAGCTATAGAGCTTCCAGAATGGTGACTTACCAGTTAGGCAGACAGGAGAGTTAGGCAGAATAAAATCTCTTCTTTTATTGATAGACACAAAGATATGACAAGGAAAGCTGATTAATATCTAAGAAACATATACCAATACATATATTTTATCAGTCTTCTAGGAAGGACTTTCAGTCTGCTTCTGGTCATCATCAATAGCACGTGGTTGGAAGCATTGCCTGAAAACCAGAAGTTGCCCACAACCTTCACTGAGTAGTTTTGCTTTTTGTGTGTCTCAGGACTCTTAGGTAGATAACTCAAATATCCTTGTTTGAAAAGAAATGTGTGTGTATCTATAAGATAGTTATTAATTCTGTTGTATTCAAATCAATTACTGAAGAAATGAAAGTAAAATTACACAATTAAACCAAATCACAAATAAGCCTGCTCTGTTTGTGAAGGAATGTAATTGCAATGGTAATTGTGCAGTAGTAATGCATTTCCTTCGAGGATGGCAGCTCAGATGTGCTTGGGTTGGTGGCCTGCCTTGGCAGCATGGCATATGTACCTCCCTGCCTGGCTCTGCCTAGAAGACTTTTTAATGCATGGATTTGTTGGTGTTTGTTGGTGTGTGGATTCCCAGGATGGCTCTGAAATTTTACAAATTTCCATACTTACGGTGCTGCGTATCTTCTCTTGGTTGCATATCTGGAATTCATAAAATTTTATATCAGACATTCATAGTATTTTCCCACCCATTATCACCATGTAAAAACTTAAGGAAAAAATCGAATGGCTTCATAAGAACATTTCATGGCAGAGTGCATATACACAGATATTTTTGTGTCTAAAGTTAACCTTCCCCGGGGTCACAGTTCCTGCTGCCATAGTCACAGTGCTATCAAACCGTAAAGCCAAATGATTCTTTCTATTTGGAAGTAATCTCTCTAATCTTGGAAGCCTTTATCATTTGCTGTCTCCTTTTACAAATCCTGGACTATCAGAATACAGTTTATCTCTTCATGATTGGAATCTCCTTGAGGGCAGGGAAAAATGACCTTATAATCTTTGCATCCTGAGCGGGATAGACAGAACAGAATTTTTGTAGCAGAACAGGATGGGATTTAGGCTTTGGCTGTGCTTTATGTTAGTCTTCATGTCTGTATAGTCAGACAAGTTAGTGTATGTCTTTTGATTCGCTGTTAAGATTAATAAAAACAACCTCAGTAAACCTTTTGTCACAGTGCATAACTGTTTTCTTTAAAACAGTTTATTTCATTTCATTTCATTTAAAAGGCACACACACACACATACAGAAGAAGAAAGAGAAAGAGAAATCTACGATTTCTCCTCCCAAATGCTAACAGTAGCTAAGGCTGGGCTGGTTAAAGTCAGGAACTAGAAAGAAACTCAGGCGTGGTCTCTTACATAGGTGGTAGGGACCGCCATACATGAAGCTGGATTGCAACTGGAAGAGCCAAGACCAAGACAAGTACTCCTGAGGATGGCACTGTGCAAGATAGCGAGAGCTGCTTATATTCAGGATGTAATTAGAAATGGAGCCATCAGTTTCTGGATGTGGGACTTGAAGTAAAAAACAGTTGTACTAGATGTAGGCTTGAAAGCCACCAAATCATCAGAGGTATCTAAAGGAAAAATGCTGAGGAAGAAGGAAGATGATCTTTGTAGATGAAAACATTGGGTTGCCAAGAAAGGAAGGTGAGCATGAGATGTTGTCCATTCACAGAGTAATCGGCAGCAACTGATTCAAACATTGCGAGTGCAGCCGCTCCTCTATTTCTGTCTCTAAAGTAGGGACTATCAAAAGCTTGTATTAGCTTTCTGGTGTCAACTTCTGGGTCACTTCCTTTCCCTTAGTGTCAATGATCAGAAGAAAATAAAAACGTACGGCAAGAATAGACACCTCAAAACTCATCACATCACCAAGGTTAGCATCACCCATAGACCGTTAAGTGATGACTTAAGAAATAATTAAAATATACTCGTGTCTCCTTTACATAGGAGTTAGCTAGCTCAATAACCCTACACACAGTATCTTACTTAATGATGTTGCCTACACATTACAAGTTAAAATCACACCGGATGCATTAGAAACCAGGTATGTTGTGTGTATTGAGAATAGCAGAGACTGAACTGCTCAAATATATTATTACCTGGTAGTTTTAATTTTTGGAAAAACAATTTAGCCTTATTTGTTTATTTGTTTTTTTTTTTTTTTTAAAGATTTTATTGTTATTGGAAAGGCGGATATACAGAGAGGAGGAGAGACAGAGAGGAAGATCTTCCATCCGATGTTTCACTCCCCAAGTGAGCCGCAACGGGCCGGTACACGCCGATCCGATGCTGGGACCAGGAACCTCTTCCGGATCTCCCACATGGGTGCAGGATCCAATGCTTTGGGCCGTCCTCGACTGCTTTCCCAGGCCACAAGCAGGGAGCTGGATGGGAAGTGGAGCTGCCGGGATTAGAACCGGTGCCCATATGGGATCCCGGGGCTTTCAAGACGAGGACTTTAGCCGCTAGGCCACGCCGCCGGGCCCTTTATTTGTTTATTTGTAAGGCAGAGAAAGAATGAGAGAGTAAGAGAATGAGAGAGAGGGATGGGGATGGGGGACAGAGAAAGCAAGAACCCATTTGAGAATTCATTCCCCAAATGCCCACAACAGTCAGTTCTGGTCCAGGCTGAAGATAGAAGCCAAGAATTGCATTTGCGTTTTCCAAATGAGTTGTCAGAAATGCCGTATTTGCGTTGGCATCTGCTACCTCCCAGACCAATTACCATGAACCTAGATTGGAAATTGCAGTGGGACTGAACACCAGAAACTAATATGAAATGTAGTCCTAAGTGGTGTCCCAGCCTGCTGTTCTGCAGTGTTCACTTAAGCCAATTTTAAAAGGAAAGTTCTGGGGCTCGGCGGCGTGGCCTAGTGGCTGAGGTCCTCACCTTAATCCCATGTGGCCGCTGGTTCTAATCCCGGCAGCTCCACTTCCTCTCTGTCTCTCCTCCTCTTAGTATATCTGACTTTGTAATAAAAATAAAATAAATCTTTAAAAAAAAAAAAAAAAAAGGAAAGTTCTGGGTCCAGCATACCTGGTAAAGCTGATGACTATACCAAGGTAAACCGTATGAATGACATTTTGTGTCCCACCTGTTGCACTTCCAATCCAGCTCTCACTATGGCCTGGGAAAGCAACAGAAAATGGCCCAGGCATTTGGGTCCCTCCTGCCTACATGGAAGACCCAGATGAAACTCATGACTTAAATCTGGCCTAGCAGTGGCCATTGCAGCCATTTGGGGAATGAACCAGAAGACAAAACATTTCTCTCTGCCCTCCTCTCACTCTTTCAAAATCTGCTTTAATTAAGTAAATATGTATTTCTAAGAATAAAATAAAATACATGTTATACTTCTTAGGCTTTTAACTGTCTTCTCAACACTCATTCCAAGAGTATAAGATGGGAAGGCTTTGAAAAGTTCATGGAAAAATTGAAGTGAAGTAAATGTTTATTTTGGTACAAAAATAATTGAAATTCTTGCATAGTTCTCTTATATTATGCATTTTCCATAATATCCTTTTTATTTTTTTTAGATTTTTGTTTATTTTGTTACAAAGTCAGATATACACAAAGAAGGAGAGACAGGAAGATCTTACGTCCGATGTTTCACTCCCCAAGTGAGCCGCAACGGCCGGTGCTGTGCTGATCTGAAGCTGGGAACCAGGAACCTCTTCCAGGTCTCCCACGTGGGTGCAGTGTCCCAAGGCGTTGGGCCGTCCTCAACTGCTTTCCCAGGCCACAAGCAGGGAGCTGGGTGGGAAGTGGAGCTGGGATTAGAACCGGCACCCAGATGGGATCCCGGGGCGTTCAAGGCGAGGACTTTAGCCTCTAGGCCATGCCGCCGGACCCCCATAATATCTTTTTTTAAAAAGTTGTTTGCACTTACTGGAAAGGCCTAGTTAGAGAGAGAGGGAGAGACAGGGAAAGACAGAGATCTTCCACCTGTTCATTTACTGCTGAAGTGGTCTCTGTGGCCAGATCCAGACCAGGGCAAAGACTGAATCCCCATCCAGATGTCCCATGTAGAGGGCAGAGGCCCAATCCCTCAGATCTGTTGTCTGTATTTCTGGGCATATTAGTAGGGAACTGGATCAGAAGTGGTGTAGCTGAAGCTACTGACATTGCTGGCAGGTGGTTAATTTGCTGGACCCTTCCCAGTACTCCTGAAGGAGATTTATAAGTTGGACTGAAAATTTCTCATGCTAGCAATTTCCCAGAGCTTCAAACAATGCAACTTTTTGCAAGTGTCACATACCAAAGAATTTAAAGGATGTATCAGGAATTTTGATACATAGGATATACACATACCAAGGGGAAAGGTTGCAGTTCACCAGACACTTTTCATTATTTGCTAGTAGGAAGTCAGAGCTAAGAAGTAGAAAAGTTGAACATTAGTTACATATGTTACTTGAATTATTATTTGGCTAATGAATATTTCTGATCTCTGTGATCCTAGATTTCTCAAATTATAAACCAGGCATTTGACAGAAACATTTAAAAAAGGCATATATGATACAACTATTGTTTATACTTAACTGGTTTTTCAGTAATTAAATGAAAATATCATTTAGAAACTATTTATCATGTTTGGCTCCCCCTGAAATTGATTCGACAGTATTGTTTATGCCAGATTAGAAGACCAGATCTCAGTTTTCTCAGAGCAGTTGTGGTAATTACCATATTTATCTATGATATATCATTATTATTACAGTACCTAGGGTCAGATACGCAAGCTTCACCAAAGATTTTGCTCCAGATCCCATCATTTATTTCCATATCTTTTAAATGAATCCGAGGGTTGTCTTAGCAGTTTATTAGATAAGAAATTGTTAGTTGGTTTTTGCAATCATTTATTTGTAATTATTCATTTAGCTGCCAACATAAGGCAGCATATACAATAGCTCCTAGAGTACCAATTCTCATTGTTTATATTGCAGCAGATCATCTACTTAAGAAAAATCTTTTTATTGTTTCTCTACCCCTGGTTGTGCTTTCTAAAAAAAAAGTTAACAGCAAAATTGTATGTTATTTGGAAAGTCATGAATTGTAATTTGCTTGACATAAGTTTCTGTAAACCATGCTCATGATAGTTAACGGCAAATAAGTAGAGAAAGAATCTACTGAGTCCTAACTGAACTGAAAGTACAACGTTGTGTCTATATAACTTTCACGGCAGTGTAATGATAGCAGGTCATACATGTTTCTATGTTGAAAAGACCCCTCAGTATAAAGCGATCATATTTTGTGTTTATCCTTTTTTCTATATTTTATATACTGTATGACTTACAAAAGGAAAATACTTTCAACTGTTAGCAAGTTTTGTTTTAAATCACAATTAAAATGTAGTTTTACCTAATTGGTTGTACTTCAAAAATCTCTCCATATGTGTCCTTTAAAAACGTTTATTTGTTTGAAAGATAGAAGACAGACAGAGAGAGAGAGAGAGGAGAGCAGGAGAGACAGAGATACTTCATGTTGTGGTTCAGTACCCACAAGCTTGTAACAGCCACTGCTGAGCTAGGCCGAAGCCAGGAGTTAAGACCATTTGGGTCTACCATGCCGGTGGCAAACGCTCAAGCCCTTAGGCCATCGGCTGCTAACTCCCAAATACATTAACAGGGAGTTGAATGGCTCTATCTCAGCCGCTCTCTTAATGAATATGGCTATCCCAAGTAGTAGATTAGCCTGTTAGGCCACAACATTCACCCCATGCCTCCTCTTTTTTTAAGTGTGGAGTTTATGTATATTTTAGATTTCGATATATTTTCAGGATCATTTGTCTGAAGGAGCTAACTCTGGTGATACGAATTAATTTTGATTATCACTTTGTAGCAAAGCTTTCATTGCTTTGAAATATGGTTACCCTTTGAATTTGGTATTTTAACTTCTTAGCTGTGAGGGATGCTAAGCTTGCATCCGGTGTGATTTTAACTTGTAATGTATAGGCAACATCATTAAGTAAGACACTGTGTGTAGGGTTATTGAGCTAGCTAACTCCTATGTAAAGGAGACACGAGTATATTTTAATTATTTCTTAAGTCATCACTTAACGGTCTATGGGTGATGCTAACCTTGGTGATGTGATGAGTTTTGAGGTGTCTATTCTTGCCGTACGTTTTTATTTTCTTCTGATCATTGACACTAAGGGAAAGGAAGTGACCCAGAAGTTGACACCAGAAAGCTAACACAAGCTTTTGATAGTCCCTACTTTAGAGACAGAAATAGAGGAGCGGCTGCACTCGCAATGTTTGAATCAGTTGCTGCCGATTACTCTGTGAATGGACAACATCTCATGCTCACCTTCCTTTCTTGGCAACCCAATGTTTTCATCTACAAAGATCATCTTCCTTCTTCCTCAGCATTTTTCCTTTAGATACCTCTGATGATTTGGTGGCTTTCAAGCCTACATCTAGTACAACTGTTTTTTACTTCAAGTCCCACATCCAGAAACTGATGGCTCCATTTCTAATTACATCCTGAATATAAGCAGTGCTTACCATGTCTAATCCTGTAAGTCTAATGTACCATTGTGTTTTTAGTGCTTGAAGCATAAACTGTTAACTTCAGTTTGTAACCAGCCTTCTTTCTTATTCTTCTCTGCATAACCTGCACTGCACACAGAGCTAGACTTCCCAAAATTGAAATGAGATTAGAATGTGCAATTGCTTTCAATACAAATTTGTTTTTTGCTGTAATTAGACTAAAATTAAAATTCCTTTTAAAGTCTGTAAGATACTCAGGCTGGCTGTGTCTTCTGCCTCCATCTCCTCCTTTCTCTTACCGGACTAGCAAGTTCTTTATTTCTGAGGGACTTTGCATTTGCATTGTTCCTTTGTTTGGGAAAACCACCTCTTACAGCTTTGTGTGAAAGTCACCTTATTTTAGATCACCTGAAGCTTTTCAAAGTTTGTGCAAATGAAGGAACAGCAGATCAAGATCCAGAAGATCAGGATTTTTAATCATGTTCTGAGATTCTTTCCCTCCATGGGACCTTGGGCCTCAGTGTATGTACTCTTAAAATACAGGTTTTGGAGAAAGTACTGTGACATGAAAGATTTTGCTACGCAAAGACACACAGAAAAGTCAATTTACAGAAATCAAAGGACGGGGGTCCGTCCTGGACATCCTGGCCCTATTCCCTCCCTTTTTGTTCTTTGATATTATCATGTATTTTCAAATAATACTTAGTAATATATAATATTATCTGATTATTTGCATTGACTTTCATCACACACTTGAAAAATATTCATCTTTTTAAAATATATAGATGTGTTTGTTTTATTTGAAAGACAGAATTATAGAGAGGGTGAGACAGAGAGAGAGCGACAGACAGGTCTTCCATCCAGTTATTTCCTAAATGGCTGCAATGACTGTGGTTGGACCAGGCCAAAGCCAGGAGCCAGGAACTTCATCCTAATCTCCAGGGCCTTGGGTACTTGTGCCATCTCCTGCTGCTTTACCAGGGAGCTGGATTAGGAGTGAAGCAACTGGGACTCTAATTGGCACTCAGAATGCCAGCACTGCAGGTGGCTGGTTACTTTGTCACACTGCTGGCTTCAAAGAACATTTATCTTGTTCACTGACAGAGCTCCAGGAAAAGGTATAGGGCCAGGATCTCTAGGATGGACTCCCTGTCCTTTGGTTTCTGTGAACTGACTTTTCTTCATGTCTGTGTAGCAAATCCTTCAATATTATAGTACCCTTTCCGAAATGTGTATTTTGTTTTATTTATTTATTTTTTTAAAGATTTATTTATTTTTATTGGAAAGGCAGATGTACAGAGAGGAGGAGAGACAGAGAGGAAGATCTTCCGTCTGATGACTCCCTCCCCAAATGACTGCAACAGCCAGTGCTGCGCCGACCCGGAGCCAGGATCCAGGAACTTCTTTCCGGGTCTCCCACGTGGGTGTAGTGTCCCAAGGCGTTGGGCCGTCCTTGACTGCTTTCCCAGGCCACAAGCAGGGAGCTGGATGGGAAGTGGAGCTGCTGAGATTAGAACCAGCGCCCATATGGGATCCCGCGGCTTTCAAGGCGAGGACTTTAACCACTACGCTATCTCGCCGGGCCCGAAATGTGTATTTTAAAAGTGTGTACATTGAGGCCCAAGGTCACATGGGGAGAAAGAGTAACGAAACGTCATTAAAAATAGTGATCTTCTGTATCTTGGTCTGCTCTTCCTTCCTTGCACAACGTGCATATTCCTTTTTTTAAATTTGTTTACTCCATTTATAACAAATTTGCTTACCTGTGTGCCTAAGATCAGTAACAGACCCTGTGGATGTAACTGTTCTTTTGTTTGGGGGTAAGGTCCTGTAGAAGTTGTTCAGAGAATTGACTTTCAAGTTAGAATTCAAGTCTTTTTGGTCAGAAAGCGCTAATATTTCACTGGTTTTCCAATTCATTAGGTTTTAAAATTCAGTTCTCTCAGGGAATAATAATAATGGGTATAATAATAACAGTCATAAGATGTTAAGAAGTATGACAACTAGCATGAAACTTAGCTCATTTCCTGGCACAAATTTCTGTCATTTATAGACCACAAAACACTTATTTAAAAAAATATTTATATATTTTTATTGGAAAGGTAGATTTAAAGATAGAAGAAGAGAAAAAGAGAAAGATCTTTCGCTAGTTCACTCCCCAAGTAGCTACAGCTGCCGGAACTGAACCCATCTGAAGCCAGGAGGCAGAAACTTCCTTCCTATGTCCCTCATGGCTGCAGGGTCCCAAGGGTTTGGGCCATGTTCCACTGCTTTCCCATGCCACTAGCTGGGAACTGGACGGGAAGTACAGCAGCCTGGACACGAACTGGTGTCTATGTGGGATGCTGAGATGCCGGTACTTGCAAGTGGAGGATTAGCAAGTTGAGTCATTCTGCCTGCCTCAGTATTTATATTTTGAAATACTTATTTGTTGGATTACCAAGGTTTGAAAGTAAGATCAACTCAGTCTGAACAAATTATGTTCTAGGGAACATTTCTTTTTCTTACTTGGTATAAGATTTAAACTACGAAAAAGCAAGTCTGACAATCAAATATTAGTGCTTTATAAGTCAATTGTGTTATTTCACACATCTGTTTTATTTTATAGTGGCAAGCTTTTTTTTAGCCTTTCTATTTTATTTTACATTATGCTTACTATTACTTTAATTATGTTTGATTATCATGGTAATTTAATAGTCTCCTACTACTCACAAATGAAGAGCTTTATAAAATAATCAAATCTCATTTCTTTAGCTCCTAGGATGTTTTGGAAATATGTATTTTTTAAATTAGTTAATTAGGTGGAAAAATTACATGAATTGCCTGTTACAATTTTTTAGGAAACAAAACTGATGTATCTAACTAAAAGAATTAATGATAGATTAAAACCCAACAAGAAAATGAAAATAGATATATTATTGATTCCAAATTATCATTATTTACGTTGGATTAACTGTCTTCCCTTCATGATGTTTTGTGCATAATACAGATCAAATAAAGTGTTCAGAATGGGATTAACTATCTGGAAGGAAGTGGAATTTTCTAAATTCTACAGCTGAAAAAGATGAGATTTAAACACTTAATTGATTGATATTGTTTCCCATCATTATCCAATGATTAACAATTGCTAGATGAAATTGGCATAAAGGGGTTTTCTTTTGAAAAAAAGTATCTTAATTGTAATGGTGTTTCACTGGATATTTAGTAAAAATGATATTTGCTGAGAACACCAGTAAAAGAGAAAGAGAACTAATTCTGTCGCTTGGTCATTGCAAAGCTTGTGGGACAGATTTGAAATTTTGAAGTTAGCATGTAAAGTCAGAACAGCATGACTTCAGCTAATGTACCATTTGTCTTTGACCCCTTCTCTGCCATCTGCCAGTGATGAAAGGTTTTTGATAGGTGTAACTGCCTTACACCCATTTTATTTACAGTTTTTATAGCTAATGAATAATAAGAGCAAGTCCACCAGGACCTGATTGTTTACCTCTCTAACAGCAATTTAGACATGGTGCATGCTGTGGCTGTTACAAACATGTCCTGTAATAACATTTGATGTAAGTAGCTGCTCACCATTCTGTATTGTGGTTTGAGCTGGAGAAATAGAAAATTGGTCATTTCCCGGCAGATAGCAGTAAGTTTTCAATTCAGTCAGAATGCTATATGTGCTGTGATAGGTTTATAATTATTACCCAAAGATTGATGGGTTTTTGGTGAGTGTAAATTTGTGCAGCAGTAATCCATTAAGAAATCAATAATCATTCCATTTTGATGTAGTTCTTATTCACTGTTACAAATGTATACCAAGAGCTAAAACCAAAATGTGTGTGTGTGTGTGTGTGTGTGTGTGTGTGTGTGTGTGTGTGTTTGTGTGTGTGTTTGGGGACTGTAATGGGCAGTATTGAAAATGACTGCATTTTCTTTCTTCAATCAGATTCCTTTTTTCTTTGCTTGGATTGTCTTGTTTCATGTAGCATATTTACTGAGTCTGCATAGTGCCCTAACATTTTAGAATTTCTAGATAGACCTTTTTTTTTTAATATCTCTGTCTCTTTTTCTCCATTTTTTTTACTTAGTTGTTTAATATTGATAAATATTTATAGGTTTTAAATTACCTCTGTCTTTCTTTAATATGGATGTGACTTATTACCAAATCTACATGATTGGTAAAATGGTGGCTTCTTACTTTTGTAGCACAATTTTAGTGTAGCTAGAACCTCATGAAAACAAATCTAACATTTATTTATCAGCAACTTTGCAAACAGTGTGCTTGATGCCATTGGCAGAAGCCAAAGGTTATGACATCATCAGGCCCATTGCTAGCAGAGTTTGTGATTTAGAAGCAAAGGTAGAAATCAGCATCAACGACATAAGAATGACAGAAAAGGGGAGAAACTGCTGGAGGAAGTGTCAGCTCTGAAACTATCCATTACGCAAATTGAACAGGAACTTTTGTGTTGAGGCCTGATAGTGTTGGGGATGCTGGGCCGTGGGTGGTAGACTTTTTCCCACAGGGGATGTGGCAGAAATTCCACGGAATCTGATGCTGAAGAGCAGTCTAACTTATTAAATCCAATTTAGGAACATAGTATAAAGTCTAAACAATGCAGAAAGATGCAAAATAAATGGGAAAATCCTAAAAAAATCGCATCCTCAGTTTCCTCATTTACCACTGTCTTCATTATCCTTTCATAACTATATTTTAGCCCATGCTTGCATGTTCATGTTCCCACACAGATGTTTGTTCTTTTCTATTCTTAATATGAGGATACTTCAAAAAGTTTGTGTAAAAGTGGACTTAAAATAGAAGTTTACTTTTTCAAATGAAATACAAAAGTTTTATAATATGTACTTTCCTTGAACGGGTTTAAGACTCCCGTCAATATGCCTGGGTTCATTTTTTTTTTGCACCAAAGTAAACATAGTTTAATTACGGTTTCCAGTACGTATATTGATGTATAGCTTGATATTTTATTTAGGAGGCTTCTTGTCCTCACTCTGAACTTGGTTTTGAAAATTCCGGGATAGACTAAGTATATATAGTGTTCTGTTTTTTTTTAAAGATTTGCCTATTTATTTGACAAACAAATAAATATTGACAAATAAACCAGTGTGACAAAAAGATGGGAGAGAGAGTGAGAGCAAGAGAGAGAGAAACCAAATCAACTAGTTGGAGTTGGGGATGGACCAGACAAGACTAGAAACTTCAAGCTATTTTGCATGGATGTCAGATGAATGTCAGGAACTTAAGTACTTAAACCTTGTTGTTTTCTTTTACTACTTATACAAGCATACTATCTGGACACTGAATCAGGAGTGAAGTAGCTGGGACATCTGCTGGCACTCCAGTTATGGGTGTGTTTGTCCCAAGTGGTGGCTTGATCCAGTGTGCCACACCTGCTCTGCATGGTGATTTATTTGCAGAATAAATTTACTAGTTATAAACTACTCCCTGAATGATGAACATTTAATTTGTTTCCAGATTTTGACTGTTTCGTAAGTAAAGGTTAGGGTGAATGTCCTTGTATATACATTTGCTTTGACATACATCCTCAGACTGAATTAGCTGTAGATTTCCTGTATCAAGAAGTCTATGCAGTGACCATTTAGGTAAGTAAAAGTTGGTCAGATTGTCTTTTGAAAAAGTTAGCAGTTTATAGTGCAGCCAATAGTATGAGAGTCCCTGCTCTGTCACCTTGAAAACAGTGTATTTTTTTTTTATCAATTTTAGTGAATCTGATGAAGGTTGTAGGGAAATTGTTTCAATGTATACCTCATGTTTTATTAATTATAGATGTTTAAATACCATTTCATATGTTTGTTGGGTAGAAACCTGATGTTTCGATTTCTGATCATAAGGGACATTTCTGCTTATTGTCGAGGAGAAATTATAATTGAAAAATATATTAAATTATAAGAAGGAAAGTGTTTTATTTGATTCAAGTTTGTGAATCAAATGCATTAAAGGATTATAGAAAGGTGCAGCTCATTCAAAGTAAATACTTCCAAATGTTACACACATTGGAATGGAAAGATAACTTTTCTTCCTCTAACTACTTTTACTCTGTTGATTACTCTTGATAAGAAAGCCTTCCTTCCACGTTAGTATTTCACTAAATTTCAAAGGTTACTGAAATATTACATTATTATGCTAATAGGCTGGGCATCCATGTGACACTTTTATTTTATTTTAAAGCAGGAAAGACTAAGAGACAGAGACAATTCACTCCTATTTAGTTGAATTTGCAGATATTCATAATAGCAGGGGCAGTGGCAGGGCCAGGGCCAAGGCTAACACAGAGAGCTGGGAACACAATCCAAGTTTTCTGGGTGTGGGTGACAGAAACCCAATGACTTGAGCCGTCACCACAGAGAGTCACCGAGCCGTCACCTTGCAGTCTGCATTGTTAGGAGCCCAGAGTCAGGAGCTGCAGACAGGAATCAAACCCGCTGTGTGACCTGTATTTAGATGAGCAATTCTACATCCAAATGTGTTGTATAATTTTGTAGCTTCAAGTCTGTCCCAAGAGCTAGGTTGCTAGCAAAGTGTTAAAGAATATGCTAAAGGTCAATAAGGACCTAAATGAGTTCTTTGACCTAAAGAGAATCTTGAGGGAGATCGAAACAGATACCTCCTTCTTTTTTGTCCCTTCCCCAGCATGGCAGTCTAAGGATGTAGCTATGATTTTCCCTGGCTTTTTGATGTGAAATCACTTTTGTAATGTTGGACTTTCAAGTTCTTCTCAATTCCTAGAACTCTGTGAATGTGTCCTTGGATGTGGCCATGTGCCCGTAACGTTCATTTCACCTGAACATAATGCTTGAAGCAAACACTTTCTTACACATGACCCCAAAGGTCTTTTTAAACAATTTCCTAAACAAAGTAGAAATAGCTTTGACAGTGTGCATGACAGGGAGTCTGTGGGATTTTTGCCTGATGGCACCCAGGGCTGGAGAAAGGAAGCTCGTGGTTGTGTTGCTACTCAGCTCTAATTCGTACGAAGTTCTCAGCCGACCCTCTGCAATGTCACTGCATTTTCTGTAAAACACAGACTACATAACTAATGGGAGTTGTAGGCACTTTGTTCATTATTAGCAAATTTTGCCTTCATCCTTTTGTGTAAAAAACTGTCATCATTTCTTCTGAGAAATAACCGCACAGTGTGAAGCTTGGCATATATGTTTTGTCTTCCTCCACTTTTGCCCTGACAGTGGCAAACAAACTATGATGAGTAATAAAGCAAAAGCCTGGATTCATTTTTTAAAAATTTGCATCTTATTAAAGGTTACTGCTAAGCATTTTACTTTTAAAAACAGCTTTCAAGTTTGTATATTTGGCATTTATATTAAATTCTATGTAAAATAATATTGTCCGAAGATCTCATGCTTTAAAGACAGAAATCTATTGATTGTGTTGCCAGTTGAAATATAACACAAGATTTTAACTTTGTGCCTAGAAGCTTGAGGTTACTTTCTATAACTTGATGCTTTTACTTTCTATAACTTGATGCTTTGAGACTGAGATGTGAATCTCAAAGGCAGACTCATATCAGGAAAAGTGGGACCATGTTTCAGGGTTTCATTTAGTTTACGATGTAAGCCATTACTCCAGTTTTCAGCTAGTAGTTCTCCTGAAAGATTCCTATGTGTGATGTGAAAAGTAATGTGGAATCTGCTGAAAGTTTTGGGTGTACGCATTTGTTCCTCTGAGAATATTACAATATCTGATTGGCTTATGACTTCATATTTCTCTACTTCCTGAGTGGCAGTTTTATTGTGCTTTTATTGGATTTACTATTGTAATTGGATGTGGAATTGTGCCGGGAAGCATATATTTCAATATGTGCACCCTAGAAGTCTAAATTGTTAGGATTGTGACTCATATATTTAACAGGGGAATTAGCTAGCTCTGTTTCTGTGTGAACATTTGGGGAGGAGCTGACCCCCGCTGCAGATAGCACCTGGATTTCAGGTCACGTGCGGCAAGCCTAGCTGTGCAGAGGGTTAGAATCTCTCTTGATTAGCCAGCCTAGAGTTTGCCACACATGTCTGACTCTGGAGAATTATCTAATTCGAAGATTGGCCGGCTGAGAAATGATTTGACGTAAGTTTAAAAGATTTGTTAACCCATTTACTGATGTCACTAAAGATTTGGTAAGGGTGCTTTAACAAGGTCATATAGTACCCTCCAGGCCTCCCATTATGACAAGGGGTGTTATGAAATTCTTGGGAGAGAATAATCATTACAACTAAGTCATTTAAAAAATAATTATGTCATACAGCTTTGTTTTCAAACATGCTTGATCACAGAACTCATCTGGGATGCTTGTAAAAATAAAGAGGCCCAGAGCTCGCTGCAGGTGCACTGATTCATAATCTTCGAGGAAGGAACCCAGGACTCTGATTCTGATGATCTGGCAAGTTTAGGAAACACTTTCAGGGAAAATACGTGCAGGGCATTGGAAACAGCCTTGCTAGGGAAGAAGTCTAGAAAATGAGAAGGAAGACCTGGGAGGTTATAGTATGTTGCCATCAGGAACATGTGTTCTGTTTTTGAGTGGATGATAGAATGAAAGGAGGCTAAGCTCTTGAGCCATCATATGCTGGGTGGCAGAATGCGTTAGCAGGAAGCTGGGTTGGATGCAGCCCTGTGGAGCTTCAGCTGGGACTTGGCTCGCTGCTTCCAGCGGCACTCTGATAGTAGATGCAGGTGTCCCAAGTGTTGCTTTTTGGTTTTGTTTTGTTTTGGTTTTTTGCTTTGACACTGAAGTCTTTTTATTTGGGATCTTTTATAACATTTTGTAAAATATTTTCACTTCGTCTTAGGATATTGAGTGTTTTCTCTTCACCTTTCTTTCAGTTGTATTCCTTCAGCTTGTTTATGTAATTTAGACACATGTTCCTGTTTTAGCCAGGGAGTTTGTGCATCTGTTGGCACTTCAGAAATAATCAGTTTCAATTTCAACAGCTGATTTGTGCTCTGTTCTAACCAAACTGAGAAAGAACTCTAAAAAGTGGTGACATATTATTGTACTTGGTTTTCTGTGCTAAAATGTAATGATCGCTATTTCGATCCAATTTTGTGGTTATAAAAGTTCTTAGATATAATTAGGTTTTTCTTTATTGTGGCCTTAGAGAGACTGTCAACATATTTATTGACCAGTATTCCAAAAATAATATTTCACAAGTAATTACAAGCATTTCATTTGGCTTTCATTTACAGCAACCAGAATATTGCTTGAATTCCAGCAATATTCTAAGTGATTTGCCATACAGTCTCCTACACACTAGGTTCTACATTGTGTTACTACTGAATGTCAGAATTATAGCTAATGGTTTCTGCATGGCACCCAAGTACTGATTTGCCTATGATAGGAAGCTGTATCCCCATGACCTGCAGCCAAAATGGAAGCAGAGCTGCACATTTTAAATGCCCTGTGCAAACTACTACCTGCTTGACCTTATAGTTACCCAACAGAAATAGGTTAGCAAAAGCATCAGAGAATTTTATAAAAATGAGCAAAAAACAAATACAAACTGGATCAGAAAGCATAAATCTGATTTCTAAAAATATTATAAAATCTATATGATAATTATTAGGCATGTTAATAAGTTAGCAAGTTTTCAACTGGAAAAAATGCCTAAAAATGAGAATAATGTGTTCTTCCTTTGGAGGGAATGAAATTTAGCAAGATATATATATATATTTATGTATTTATATATATGTAATGATATATGTAACATTTTAACAGTGAAATTTGAATTCAGTGTTTTAATTTGACACAGGCAGACATAAGAGTCTTCATGTAATTAAGGCAGAGGATATGATGATTATTTAGGAAGAGGGAAGGTCATCTGTTTTTTTAGGCAGATTCAAACATTTCCTTTCTGTAATTTTAAAAATATTTATTTATTTTACGTGGGAGTCAGAGTTACAGAGAGACAGGGAGAGAGATTTTCCATCTGCTGATTCACGCCCCAAATGGTCACAATGGGCAGAGTTGAGCCTATATGAAGCTGAGAGCCAGGAGCTTCTTCCAGATTTGCCATGTGGGTGCCAGAGCCCAAGACCATAGAACATCCTATACTGCCTTCGCAGGCCATTAGCAGGGAGCTGGGTTGGAAGAGGAGCAGCTGCAATTTGAATCGGTGACTCATATGTGATGCCAGTGCCTTAAGCAAAGGATTAGCTTACTGTGCCACTGCTTGCTGTAATGCAAATCTATTTGCTACCGTCTTTCTGAAAACATTGACGACTACCCTTTCATAAGGAATAAATATAATAAGCTCCTTGGTATTTTATGCCATACCTTTTATTAAACAACCCAGTGTATCCTTTTATCTTATCAACAGAAATTTCCTTTCACATCCACTGTTTCAGCTATAAATACTTGCCATGTCTTTGATGTAACATATTCTCTTATATTGCCCCATCTTTGCATAAGCCCATCCTTTTCCTTGAATTTCTGCCCTTCTCTAACTCAACCAGGAAAATCCCAACCCTCCTTAAAGAACAAACATTACTTCTTTGAAGCTTTAGTTATTCCTCATATTCCTATTGCACTGAGTATGTGCGTATTTTATTCTGCAGATTATCACATTGCATTATAATTTTATGTCCCTGACTTTTGTATTAGACTTTGAGATCCTTCAAGGTAGAGACTGTTTTATTTTTCCTTGTACCTGGAACAGAGTTGGAGTGCTCCTTTTCAGTGTCTTATGAGCAAGTGGCAGAGGGAGACAAAGAGGACTTGGGAACTGCTCTTGAAGGCAGCTGTGGGGAGATAGCACCATCCATTGGGAGGTGGGCTAATATTTGGAGGGGAGACCCAGGCTCAAAATAACATGTAGCTTACCTTCAACACAAATTTCTTCCTCTACAAATAGATACCATCTCCACTAATGTCAAGCAAGTGAAACTGTACCTTCCTTTGTCATATACCTTGCTGTAAATCCATATGGTACTAATGTGTTAATTAGTTAATTTTTCCTCAGGATTATCGTGAAGGCCACTTTGACCTGATTTTGCCTGCCCCTATGTGAACAGGACACAATAGGCATCCATGTAGCGTGGCGACCTCTGGACCCTATCTGTGATAGAAAGTGTTGTACTTGCATGCAGGTTCATTCAGGCCTTGCTTTGTGCTTGCTTGTATAGTTTGGAGCTGAGCAAGATGGGTCTGTGTACAGTGTGCCTCATAGTAGAGTTGAGTATTGGTAAGCAAACCTCTCGTGGACTTCCTTATATGTGTCATCTGTAACACAATAAAAACGGTGGTACACCCTTTTCTCTTTGTCCTTCTCATATTTCTTCCCTCTTGCACTTTCATCTCTCCTGTTTGTGCTGGCTAATGGCGTTAGACTTCTAATGAAACTTCCTCTGGCTAAACTTAGGGAAGTTTGTTTCAGCTCAGTCATTTGCCCCTTGTCAAGCTGACCTATTTCATTAAGCAAAAATGAGGTTGTGGTGTGAAGAATACTTAGAAAGCAGGAAGGGGCACACCACCAATGTCCTAGCAAAGGTTAGGTAGCTGGTGCTGGCTTTAGAGAACTGTGTGAATAGTAAAATCGTTCTCCTCTCTTAGCGCTCCTCCTTACAAACCCATTTCCCGTGTGTTACTTCGTTAGTATTTTACTGTCCTACGCATTCCTGCCTGCCTTCAAGGGTGGCAACATTCTGATGTTGTCATCACCGTCTTCCTTCACCCAATGAAATGAAGTCTGTGTGTGGGCATGGAGAGCCTTCTTGTCAGCCTTCTATCTTGTCATTAAGGATTCAAGTGAACAAATTCAAGCTGAGGTTACAGAGAATGACATGAAGTAATAGATTACTATTGTTTTATCATAAATACTTTAATAGAGGTTTCTCTAGAAACTTGGTCTCAAGTCATAAATGGTAAATCCTAGTAATGGGAGTTCCAGGTCCCAGATCATACTGGAGGGTATTGGGCTAGGGTTATTGTTCCTTTGTTCTCTAAAGGATTAATGTTGAAGGAATTGTCTTTCCGGCCCACAGGTGTTACCAGACTTGATACTTTTTTTTGCTCATGAGTACAGAATATCAGCTTTAATGACTAGGCTTGTAATGAAAGTATTAAAGAATCTTAGGGTCTTTGATGTTTTGTCTAATAATGTTTTAGGGGAAAAAAAAATTTCAGGTGCATTTTAAAGCCAGATGAGAGCAATGGGTTAATTTTGCAACTGCCTTTTACAGTTCAATGGATTTGGTGTTTTTACTTCTGATTTGTTTGAATAGACAACTTTTAGTTATAATTTCATAAATAAGGAACGTTTTCCCCCAAGTTTTATGTAAAGATGTCTTCGTATACTGCATAAATGCATGCTTGGTGATCTCATCCCAGCTCTTCTGAATAAGCAGTGCTTGGTTGTGAGTTGTGTTGAAAAGGTGTGCTCATTTAATAATTTCCACAGTTGAAACTTTGCCAGGGAAAAGAATTTCAGCTATTTTGATAAGGGCTCCACACAAACCACAGCCTCTAAATATTATTGATGAGAATGCCACAGGTATATAAAATACATTTTTTTTCAAAAATTTAGAAAATCTACTTTGATATGATACACTTATCCTAAGAAGGAAAGAGAAATTAATAGGTTGGAAGAAGTAGAAAAATCTTGAATGAACAGATTCTCTTTGAGTTCATTTGCGATGCAGTTTCTGTTTTTTTGTTTTGTTTTGTTTTGTTTGTTTTAAGATTTACCTGTTTGGAAGGTAGAGTTACAGCAAGAATGAGAGAGACCAATGAAGACACACACACACACACACACACACACACACACACACACACACATACACACAGTGAGTAAGAGACAGAGAAAGAGAGAGAGAGAGAGAGAGAAAGAGAGAGAGAGAGAGAGAGAGAGAGAGAGAGAGAGAGAGAGAGAGAGAGAGAGATTTGATGATTTACTCTGCAAATGACTGCAATGGCCAGGGCTGGGCTAGGCAGAAGCCAGGAGCCAGGAGTTTCATGCAGGTCTCCCACCTCAGTACAAGGGCCCAAGTGTTTGGGCCATCTTTCACTGCTTTCGCAGGCACATTTGCAGGGGAACGGATCAGTGGAGTAGTCTGGACACAAAGTGGTATTCATATAGGATACTGGCACTATAGGCTGTGATTTTACCCACTGTGCCGCAACATTCCTTCATGCTGTGTCCTAGTTACAGTGTTGGGTCTGTATTACAGAGCTGTGCTGGGTTTCAATGTGTCTCCCTAAAGTTAATGTGTTGGAAATTTAATTTCCACATTCATGTTATAATGGAGTTTGCTCGTGGGAATTTTGAGGAGAAAATTGATGTTTGATGAGGTCATGATAATGCCACTCCAATGATAATATTAGTGACTTTATAAACAGGGAGAGACCTGGGTGTGCATTCTTGCAGACTCTCAACATTATGCCATGCACATGAGATGGTACAGCCAGAAGATCCTCACTACAGGCAAATATCTTGATAATAGCCCTTCTACCCTGTGGAAATGTGAAAAACAAGCCTCTTTTCCTTATAAACCACTGAATCTTGAGTATTTTGTTGCAGTATCATAATGCAGATTGTGTATTTTCAACAAAAAAATAATAATGGTTCTTTTTATCTGTGAAAATTTGTAAAGTGAAGTAATGGGAAGTTTCAGTTTTTCATTAGAAACAGTAGTGGTTCTCTTTCTTCTTTTTTTTTCTATCATCGAAAAGTGAAAAATAATAAATGAAGAATGCTTGTGAGGATGGGGAGAAAAGGATATTCTAATATACTCTGAAGCCTGGAATTAGCTCAAAGTAAATAAAATTAGCATATGAAAGAGTTGTTACCTCTATTCCTGTATATATAGCAACTCAATTCACAGTAGTTGACATATGAAATCAACCCAGATGTCCATCAGTTGATGAGTAGATAAAGTAAAAATATATATGATGGAATATTCCTCGGCCATAATGAAGAATAAAATCCTGTCTTTTGCAACAAAGTGGATGTAACTAGAGATCATTATGCTTAGTAAAGTAAACCAAAACCAAAAAGCAAATAACATGTCTTCTCTAATTTGTAGTAGCTAATATTTATAGTGCAAAAAATGTTGATGTAAATGAGTGAAGTAGACATGTGTGATTTGATTGTTGATCGCCCTTGTCTATATCGCCCTTGTCACTGGTCTCCTTGTTGAACTCCTGGTATAGTGGACCATTCAGACTGTGATTATAAAGTAAATTGCAAGTGTATTATCACAATACTTAAAAGATTAAAAGAAAGAAGGAAAGAGGGAAGGGATGAAGTGTCATCTTGTTCTCATCGTATTATGAAATATATAAAATCTGTTCTATTTATATTATTAATAAAATCTTTATAAAAGCTGATAAAAATTATAGATTCCCAACAAAACTAATAAAAAATGCTTCGTTGATGTGACATTTGTCTGATGTCAGGAAGGGTATATTGACATTATTATGCGAACTAACACCATTCATGAGGAAATGCATTACAAGGCGAAATGGTACCTGGAGGAATACATCTTTTTCATTCATAGTGAAGAATGAGAAATCAGAGCTGTAGTAATTAGAGTTCCAGTGGTAGTGGTGATAAGTGCATTTACAGGAACTGCCATGATAGATGTAGGGGCTCAGAGGCAGAATTGGAAGAGAATAAAAAGAGAGTAATTATTAGAGGCCCTGGCCTTAGCAGGGCAGCAGTCTGGAATGGTGTGCGTTGAATGGTCCTTGATGTGCCTATCGTTTTACTTAAAGTGGTAGCTCTATGCTTCATTTTCTTCAGGCCTAAACAGTGTGAGGGCCTCTCCTGAATTTATCAGGAGGATTACATGAGATTAAGTATTTCAAGCCATTAGTGGAGTATAGACATACAGTAATGTCACATAGTGAATATTCCAGTAAATATGAAATGTTGTTGTTAAGTAACTTTATTGAATGAAAATATCTCTTGAGGCTTGCTACATTTGGTGGGGAGAGGGGCAGTGTTGATTGACAGTGACTCATTTACATGTTGGTTTATTTAATCAAGTCAGGAGCTTTTCCTAAAATTAATTTTTCCTGCTACAGCACAACACTGCAATGTTTCAGATTCTAATGTTTATTTTTTCTCTACTTCACATACCTTCAGTTCTGAAATTTTTCTGTGTATTTTTACCTTACATGCTATATAGTGACACTTACCATACATACAGTTGCCTGAAAAAATTTATTAGGCGAGTATATTTTCCTGGATTATAATTATTGGTTGTTAAAATTATGATTTTGTAAGTTATGTTTTCATTTGTGTCTTATCACATACATTTTAATACGATAAATGCCATTTAATTTAGAGGAAAAGAAAATATACATAAGCAAAAAGGACAGTATAGAACATCTATAATCTGATAAAGCTAATTACTGGGCAAATCATAATTGTAGGTATTGTTATGTATCGCTTTGTACCAGATCCTCATGTAAATGCTTTGAATATAATTCACTAGAAGTACCTCACTTAAGTTTTTTTTGGTTAATATAAAATTAAATGGGTGGGATTCGAGAATGGAAATTGTTTATGATATGATTAATGTCACCTGTTTTCTAAACATGTTCTCATCATATCACATACATTGCGGTTTCTAATAGCTGCAGACTACTTCATTGTATACTAATCCACTCACTGTGTATGCAGTTTTTGTATTCTTGTGACTATGGGAGAGTTGAACATTTATGCTGATGATAATGTCATTCTGATTTTGTTTTTCTGCAAATTGTGCTATTAATTACGAAGTTATTGAAATAATAGCTATCATTCCTTTATTTTAAAGGAAATTTTCTGTGTACAAAGTAAACTTCTGACATTTTATAAAATAAGATCTGGATATTTATTGCATTGTACATATATTTTGATTTTCATGGTTTACATCACATTTTTGTTGTCTTTGGTTTCAGTGGGAGCGATTCAGTCTTATGAATGTTCCATCCTGTTAAGTGGGACGTATTTGTTGAGATCCCCAAGGTTTGAGTCATGCAATACTTCCACCTATGCCTTTCATTTATTTTTGAAGCAGAAGATCAGAGTGATGGATCAGTTTCAGGGTGTGAACACTGGTCTCTGATTATAATTCTGGAGATAGGTGGATCTGAAGTTGATGGGCATGCTGCCTGGTTAATCAGGCAAGTTTCCATTATCTTTTTTTTTTTTTTTAAGTTTCCATTATCTTGAGAACCGGTACAATTAGTCTGCTATCAGACTAGTTTGCTAGTCTTCTAAATATGAAAGGAGACGTTTTCTCTGGGTTGTAGGAAAATAAGAATGAATATTCCATATGAGGTTTAATTTTTCCATTGTGTCAGACCTATAGATTTTAATCTAATAGTATAGCGTATTTATTTGGTGGGGGCAGTTTTATATTCTCTTTGATCATTATTCGTCTTCCTACTCAAATTGGGATGATTTCATATTTAAGTCATTCAAAAGTGTAATTTTATTTTCTTTGGCCTGTATCCAGCATTGTCTAAAATTGTAAACTTAGCGAGACTTGAGGAATTAATGAATGATATTATGGTATGCCCTATATACCAACATGATTTATAATTTCTTAAAACATACTATTTTCTATATTTATTATCCATTGTTTTCATGGCAACACTGTTCTAGTATTACCTAATTTAGCTGTGATTTTTACCATCTTTGAACTGCTTCTGTACAACTTTTAATGATGATTATGCTTTAAGAAAGTTGTTTTTTTAAAAAAAATTTATTTTAATTATTTTAAAGGCAACATGCATGAGAGAGAGAGAGAGAGAGGAGAGAGAGAAATCTAACTGCTGTTTCACTTCCCAGATGGTTACAAAAGCTGGAGCAGGACTAGGCCAAAGCTTGCAACCAGGAACTTTATCCCAGTCTCCTCACAGGTACAAAGACTCAAGGTTTTGGGCCATTCACTGATTTTCAGGCACATTGGCAGGGAGCTGGCTCTGAAGTGGAGCAACTGGGTTTAGAACCAATTGCCACCTTTGCAACCACCGGTTTAACCTGTTATGCCACAGTGCCAACCCATGTAAAGAGAACTTTATAAAAACATTTGCTTATTTAAAAGTATATTAGCTTTTACAGTTCTTTGACGTAGATCATAAGCAGTCTGACTTACATTGATTGTTGGTTCATTGGTTACTTCACAATATCTTTTTGCATGTGAGATAGGTTGCTTGAGGTTGAGATAATATTACATTTTACAGGTACTATTTTTCATATTGACATCATATCATCTTAAATTAAGTCAAAAGTATGGTATCTAACCTTTTGGGATTGGCTCATTTCCCTTAGCATTATGGTTTCCAGTTGGGCCCATTTGGCCACAAAGAACTGCATTTTTTTTTTTTAATAGCTGAGTAGTATTCCATGGAGTAAATGAACCATAGCTTTCTTATCCAGTCTTCTGTTGGTGGGCATTTCGGTTGCTTCCATGTTTTTGCAATTACTGATTGTGCTGCTATGAACATAGGGGTGCATGTTGGTTTCTCATGATACAGGTGTTTTGGATATATTCCTAGGAGTGCTATTGCTGGATCATATGGTATGCAGATTTTCAGTTGTTTGAATGTTCTCCATACTGATTTCCAAAGAGGCAGTACCAACCTGCAGCCCCACTAGCAGTGGAGTAGGGTTCCCTTTCCCCCCGCAACCTCGCCAGCAAGTGTTGTTGGTGTTTTTGCATGTGGGCCAATCTTATTGGCGTTAGGTGGTATCTCATTGATGTCTTAATTTGAATTTCCCTTATTGCTAGAAAACTTGAGCATTTTTTCATGTGTTTGTTTGCCATTTGGGTTTGTTCCTTTGTGAAATGTCTGCCCATTTCCCATGCCCATTTCTTGAGTGACTTGTTTGTTCTGGTATTTTAGTTGTTTTGGAGTTATTTGTATATTCTGGAGACTAGCCCTCTATCACCTATGTAGTTTGCAAAGATCTTCTCCCATTCTGTGGGTTGCTTTTTTACTTTGTTGATTGTTTCCCTTGCTAGTGCTTTTGGTGTCCGTTTTAGGAAGTCAGGGCCTACCCCTAAATCTTGCAGTGTGTTTCCAACATTTTCTTCCAAAAGTTTGTAGGTTTCTGGGCATAGGTTTAGGTCTTTTATCCATTTAGATTTGATCTAAGTGTATGGTGAGAGATGTGGGTCTATCTTTTGGGTTCTGCAGGCTGTCAACCAGTTGTCCCAACAGCATTTATTGAAAAGATCTTCCCATTTGCCTGGATTGTCCTTTGTCTTTTTATCAAAGATTATTTGGTTGTATCTGTGTTGGTTCTCTTCTGTTGTTTCTATTCTGCTCCAAAATAAATAAACAAACAAAACTCTAGAATTGATAGAGAACAACAAGGAAAGCTTGGAATCAGACAGGAAATGGTCAGCGTAGATACACTTTTATACCTTACTGGGTGGGACACAAAGATTGGTTACTCCTCACTAGGGTATTGATTTCTCTGCACACCCCTCCTAAAACTGTTCTGCACCTCAATTGTTGACATAAGTCTTCTTAGAGTTGTAAGCCAGTCTAGACTACCCCCCCTCAAAAAAAAGAGAGAGGGAAAAAAAAGCCAAGTTCAGCAAAATTATGCTTTAACGCTATATAATGCTAAATACTATAATGAAAATAGACACGAGACAGCTGAATAGTAATCTCTAGCCATTTTAAGGTGTATAGAACCCGGTCGTGTATAAACTAAAATTGAAATGTCAATGAAGGAGTCACAGGATGTGGTAAAGAACTTGCATTTTTTTTTAACATGTTGGTTACTCAGTACTGTGTCAGTTAATTCCATAACATTATAAATTGTGGCTGATGTTATGTCAGGGCTTTTAGTTCATAGGGATGATACTCTCCCGGCTCTACCTTCAGACCAGAGATGGTCTCCCCAACAAGCTGTTGAATTTATCTAGACAATGAGATGCTGGACTCTATGCTTGGTATATGCTCGCAATGAAAGAATCTCAACTGATCTTGAACGGTGGTAATGCAACAAGGTGGAGGAATCCACCATGGGGGGAGTGTTTAGCGAGGAGTGGGGGGAATCCCAGTACCTATAAAACTATGTCACATAATGCAATGTAATTAATAAAAAAAGCATTTGCTTATTTAAATGCATACAGTAAACAGAAAACGAGACAAAGAAAGAGAGAGCTCCCATGTGCTGGTTCACTCCCTTAAGTCTTACAGTGGCCAGAACTGGACCAAGCTAAAAGCCAGGCAATAAGAACTCAGAAAATCCTAGTATTCTGTGTGGATGGTGGCAGGGACTCAAGTACTTCGGATATCGCCTGATGACGACCAGGATGTGCGTAAGAGGAAGCTGCAGTTGGGAAGGAGTTGGGAGTTGAATACATGTGCTCTGATACGGGAAAAGAATGTTTCTAATGATATCTTTAAAGTGTTGGGCCATGTGTATGCCTCCTTTTTGTTTCTGTTTTTTTTTTTTTAATTTATTTATTTTTATTGCAAAGTCAGATACATACAGAGAGGAGGAGAAACAGAGACAAAGATCTTCCTTCACTCCCCAAGCCGTCGCAATGGTCAGAACTGACCTGATTTGAAGTCAAGAGCCAGGAGCCTCTTCCGGGTCTCCGATGCAGGCTTTGGGCCATCTTCATCTGCTTTCCAAGGATACAAGCAGGGAGCTGGATGGGAAGTGGGGTTGCCGGGATTAGAACTGGCCCCCATATGGGATCCCAGTGCATTCAAGGTGAAGATTTCAGCTACAGGGCCACCAAGCCAAGTCCCTCCGTTTTGTTAAACAGCTTATGCTTTGACATGCTCTTTTGGGGGACTATCTAATAGTAAATAAGTGAATGAAAGATGAGTAAAAAAGAACTCTGGTTCCTATGTTGTATTTGACTCAAAATACCCTTTGAGATTTATTTTATTTAAATTTGTTTTCCATTTTATTTGAAAAAGCAAATAGACAGCCATATGGCTTACTCCCTACATATCTACAGCATTGGAGTTCATCCAGGCCCAAGCATGGAGCTGAGAACTCAGTATGGGACTCCCGCATGGTTTGTAGGGGCCCAAGTACTTTACCCATCATCTGCTACTTTCCAGGATGCACATTAGCAGGGACCTGTATTAGAATTAGAGGAACAAGGACAGGAACTAAGCTATGTGACTTGAGATACTGGCATCCCAAACAGTATCCTAACTACTGTACCAAAACTAGTGTCTCTTAAGGTAAAATTGTCCATCACAGTGCTTGTCAGACAAAACAAAACCAAACCACACAGAACCCTTTACTGCTACAGTGCCTGAGAAAGAAAACGTTTTTAAGAAACTATTCTTATTATCTGAAGATATGAACACAGAAAATATATAGAACAGTTCCAGTCAACTCTTGCTTTAACCTAAAATTTGGAGTGGGGTGTGGTTGATACAGAAAGTTCAGGAGAACATTTAAGGGCCGAGATCAAGGCTCAAGCAGATGGGCAGGTACTAGGCCAACTAACTATTCCGGGTATATTTGGAGGGGAGAGGGTTGGCACTGTGGGAAGATAAGTGTTAAGTCTGCTTGCTAGTATTTGTTGTTCTGTGATAAATGAAAAATACCTTTATCTTTATTCTGTCAAACTGTGCACTTTCCCCCTCTTCCTAACTGCACTGCCAGTCTAGTTCAGAAATAAAGTAAAAGAAAACAAGTCTCTGCTTCTACTCCATCCCCACAATAATTAGGAAAAAGTTTGCCAAGTATAAACAGGTACAATCAAAAAACAAGAGAGAAGAAACAACAAAACCTCTTATTTCCAAAGTAAATTCACTTTCAATCATGACTCTTTATGTTTTGGAGAAACCAAGTTAACATTTTTTGAGTTTTTTTAAAAAGATTTATTTGTTTTTATTGGAAAAAAGGGTTTACAGATAGAAGGAGAAATAAAAAGATTTTTCATACACTGGTTCACTCTCCAAATGGCCACAGTGCGTGGAGCTGAGCCAATCTGAAGACAGGAGCCAGAGCTTCTTCCTGGTCTCCCATGCTGGGCTGCAGGGTACCATGGCATTGGGTGGCTCTCTACTGGCTATCTCTGTAGTCAGTAATAGATGACAAAAATGAGCAAATATTCACTATGTTTAGGAAATAGGAGTGATGGTAACTTTTTCTGTGTAATGAAATGCATTTGTATCAATCTAGAGGCCAAAGCGATTTATGGGAAAGAACTATAGAGGCCTGATCATTAATATCAAAAGCAAAACAAATTTTGTGCATTGTATTCACTGTTTTGTTCTTAATATTGAGATGAACAAATTGCCAGTGTACTTTGGTAGATAACAGGAGTACAAATATTTGAATGATTGGGGTAAAACTGTCATCATTTACAATTGATAGGTTTTATACCTGTAAACTCCAGAGAATCTGTTGAAAATAATACAATTTAATAATAATAAAACAATTCAATAATAGAGAGGTTGAAAATTAATATTTAGATTTCATTCATGTTGTGTAAAGTTTGTACTAAGAAATCTGCAGAAACGGTAAAGTGGGAAGACATAGTGTGTCTGTGTGTGTGTATGTGTGTGTGTGTGTGTGTTTAAGATTTGATTTTATTGGAAAATTAGATGTACAGACAGCAGGAAAGACAGAGAGGAAGATCATCTGTGTGCTGATTCGCTCCCCAAGTGGCCACAACTACCAGATTTAAGCCAATCCAAAGCCAGGAGCCAGGAGCTTCCTCTGGGTCTCCCATGTGGGTGCAGGGTCCCAAGGCTTTGGGCCATCCTCTACTGCTTTCCCAGGCCACAAGCAGGAAGCTGGGTGGGAAGTGGAGCCTTCCCATTAGAACTGGCACCCATATGAGATCCCGGCACATGCAAGGTGAGGACTTTAGCCTCTAGGCTACCGGGCCAGGCCCATAATGTGTTCTTTGATGGACAGATTCTCTATCAACCATATCTCATACTGAATTTCAGAATAAATTGTGAGTTGGAGCAAATATATGTATGTGAAAAATGAGGGCCCTAAATTAAGTGAAAGAAAATATGAATGTTTTATTATGATTTTAAGATGGAAAGGCCTTTAAAAAACATTCAGGGCCAGCATGGTAGTCTGGTAGATACATCCTCGCCTTACATTTGCTGGGATCCCATATGGGCGGTGGTTAGTGTTCCAGCTGCTTCACTTCCCATCCAGCTCTCTGCTTGTGGCCTGGGACAGCAGTATAGGACAGCCCAAAGCTTAGGGACTCTGCACCCACATGGGATACTGTGAAGAAGCTCCTGGCTTTGGATCAGCTCAGTTCTGGATATTGCAACCACTTGGGGAACAAAGCAGCTGAAGGAGGATATTTTTCTCTATCTCTCCTTTTCTCTGTAAAACTCTTTTCAATAGAAATGAATATATCTTAATAAAATAAATTCAGTATCCCAGAGTCTATTTTAAAAGATTTATACACTCGAAATGATAAAAGTTGACCATTTTTATATGTCTAAAAATTGTTAGTTCAAAATATGCATGAGAAATTGGAAGTAGAAATTGCAACTCATTATGAGTAAAGAGCTGATTTTGCCGGCATCTATGTGTAACCAATCCAAAGATTAATCATCTGATAGAAATTTGGTCTAATTATCCTAAAACCCACAGTTAATTGAAGATACCATTGGTTCTGACACATGCAGAGTTTCTCAGCTTTGCCTAAAGAAGTGAAATATAAAATTGCACTAAAACAGCAGCTTTGATCCAGTATGTTAACACAAAGCCAACAGTTAACTGTATACTTTTGAGTTAAGAGTGCAAAGAATAGGGAATTGCATGCACTGTTGATGGTGGTATTATTTAATACCTGTAAGCAAACATGTTTGTTTTGACCTGCTATCCCCTGTTTTCACAAAAGAATTCCTGAGTATGTTTGTAAAATGGTGAATGCACACATTAATTCATTGAAGAATACCATCATAAGATAGGAAACATTTCATAAACTATGTCCATTAGTAAGTGACTCTTTAAGTAAAGTACATCAAAAATGTAGTAATATGCAGGTATAGAAAAAATGAGTTATTTTATGTATATGAAGAGATTCCCAAAATAAGTCAAAAGAAAACATTTGTAGATAATTACATTGAGAGTTTGGAATATGCAAGTAAATAGAGAAAGGATTGCTGTTTTGGAGGAGGGTAAGAGTTCAGGAGACAGCCGGAGTGGAAGTAACACTGCACGAAGTTATTTTGTAAACATTCTGATTTTTTTGAAATCTGTTTATATATGCCACCCCTTGACAAACAGCAACAAAAGGACAACAAATTCCAAACATAAAAATGAGCCACATTAATTGTTAGATGTAGGTAATATAACATTTTTGTGAAATCAGAATGAAAGTGTCAGACCCTTGCTTCTTTGCCACTGGTACCATAAGATACCAATTTAATTCATTATTTGCTTCTCCCACACACACAAAAATTAAATCCTAGTTTTTGTACACACAAATGATTTATTGGTCATTTTAAAATTTTGTGCACTTAATAATTTTAATAGCAGTTTATGACAGTTTCTTACACTGCAGTATCATCCAGCAATTGTTACCTGAAAATGATGATTCTAAAACAAGTTTGGTATTCGGTTTATAATTTACAGGACATTTTTATGCACCATGCATCTTTACCAACTATGATACTACTTGAAATTTCTGCAGATATTCTACCTGGTTTATGTTTGTCTCTTTGAAATAGAACATCAGCAAATTGTTAATGATGTAACATAAAGGTAATAGTGTAACATAATGCTATTTAGCTTCGTTAATTTCAAATAAAAATTAATTTTTATCAAGTTAATTTTATTACCTTCTAATAAATGTAACGAAATATTACTTAGCTGATCTTCTCCTCTGATATGGGATCCAGTAACTACATCTAAGATTTGGCATGGTTTATTTACTAGCTATGTAAATTGTTTAACATTTCAGAAAGTTGCTTTCTTAAATTGTAGAAAAATATATATAAAAAAATTCATGACTACTTACCTTGCACAACTGTGGTTAAGAGTAGAGTAAATTTCTTTAAAATTTCTAGCGCAGTACCTTGGGCATGATAGATAACTGAATATAAACATTTACTATTCCAGCAGCTATGTTAATCATGATATGTAGACATTCAGTATGGGCATTAGCAATATTGACAAGTATACCACTGCCTACAAAATAAAAGTGCAGTGATGGTAAAGTTTTCAGTTATAGTTTTTGTAGTTATTGCTTACTAAGACCTTGTTAGGTTCATCTGTTAAGATGAATTAAAATAATTTTCCCAAAGTAGTTTTTTGAAATAAAGAATTAATTGTTACTTTGAAATATTTTAAATAATGCTTCATTATGTGAAAGATAGCATATCCAAATGATATAACAAGAATTAGCTGTTACAAACCACATGATATAAAAATAATCATGGCATACAGACTCTCAAAATATGTAAATTAAAAATATTGTACAGATTAGCTCCTCAAATGTGTAAATAAAATGCTTGTTTAGTTATGTGTAGGTATATATTTTATAGAAAAAATATGGGAAGAATGCACACCAGGTGTTGATGGTGATCATGTTTTTAAATATCGAGATTCTTTACGATTTTGTGTGTCTATGTTATATTCTAGATCTCCCAGACCTTTTTTTTTTACAATGAACATATATTTTATATTGGAAAAAGAAAAACAAAACATGTTTTTTTGTGAATTTTTAAGGTTCCATTCCAGATAAGTAAATCTAAATATGTGTAAACAAAAGCAGTTTCAATCTATTTTAACTTTGTGAGTGGAATCTTATTCCAGAAGAGCAGAGTCTGGCACTGGGTCGTACTCTTGGAACCTTCTCCTGTTGAGGAGGGGTTTATTTTGGTAAAGTAACACTACCACTGTAGGCTGATGGCTACTGCAGTGGAATCAGATCTCGGGTCACATCAGTTCAGTAGCTCAGCATACAGCTCAGCTCTGTGAATTTGTGGGCCACACAGAGAAGGGTGTTTTGTAGAGGCTGATCCTTGTGTGTCTTTGTATGCACATAAATCTTAATGCCTGTAGGGCAATACTAATGGCAAAAGTAATATTTAAGCTAATGTCAGTAATGAAGTTTATGCTGTGCAGATGTAGGAGGTTTTTTTTTAATTTTTAAATTTCTTCTATACTTTTCTCTAAGAATTTTATTTGAAAGGCAAGGTGCTATGGGGGCAGGAGGAGGAAGGTGGGCGGGAGAGGGAGAGAGAAAAAAAGAGAGGAGAGAGATCTGTCCTGTGATTCACTCCCCGAAGGCCACATCAGTCAGACCTGTTCCAGTCTGAAGCCAGGAGCCAGAAACTCCATTCTGATCTACCATATATGTGAGAGCAACCCAAGTATTGGGGCCACATCCCACTCTCTTTTAAGGCACATTACCATGAGCCTGGATCAGAAGTGGTGCGGTCAGCACTAGGTAGATACTGGTGTTACAAACTGGCTCACTAGGCTGGCTTCACCGGCTCCAGCATAATACTGGCCCTCTGCCTTGGCTGTGTTCAGTAGTACTCACTTGCTTTCCATTGAACAATTCCTCATCTTCCGTAGTCATCTTATTCCATTTCATGGCATTTGGCTTTATCCCAGTTTATATCAGACATTTTGGATACTTTGGAGAATTTCACTAAACACTGAAAAAAATAATGTCTTATGGTTGGCTGTATAATAATTCATTCTTTCCATTGCCGACAATACAGTATCCTGTTGCTGCTGTTTAAGTGGGTTTTTTTTTTCATCTGATTTAACAGCATGCCTTGCTCCTTCTTTTTTTTTTTAATCATAACTTTGGGATGCATCAAAACTCCCTTTGTGTTACAGAAATGAAGAGTGAAACCCTCCAGAAAGTTAATGAATCATCCAAGGTTACTCACCATACATGATTGTAGATAAATGCAATTAAGAGTTAAGTCTCCTGATGCCAAAAAAAAAATTGACATATTGCATATAGAAGTCTTCAAAAAGTTCATGGAGAAGGCATATAATTAGAAAAAACTGCTTGAATTTTAAATTTTTCCACCAATATACACTCAACTTTTAATTTTTTCTTCCATGAATGATTTGGAATCTGTTTGTAGCTAAACATCATGACTTCCAATTCAGTGTGCGTTAAGTGCTGCCACATTGCCTAAAATATTACCATGAAGAGTCTAGGATATTTGAGTGCAAAAGTGTGAATATGTGTTTGTTTTTCCTTCTAGGCATATCTGTGATTATATGCATATATATCACATATATTCATATATGCATGAATTTAAAATAAGGGGGAATGAAATGTTACTAAAAACTATATATGAAGCTAGGTATACTGTCTTGTAGTAAGGACTAAACTGAACTCCAATTTGTATTCCTTGCCTGTTAATTTCATTCAGATTTTACTGCATGTGTACAGACTTGTTCTTTCTATAGTGATAAAAACACATCTAGAGACAATTCTACGATCAGGGTTTTGAGATTCTAATAGTCAGTGGGAATATGCATCCATGTACAATACCTTAAATGAGCCATACATTTGTTTGGAAGTTGAAAGGCACTTGCTTTATGAACTACACACCATGGATCCATGAGACCTTACAGTTATTAGATCTTATTTAATAAAAATATTACAAATCTTGCTCAAGTATAATGTTAGTTGTTACTAGCCTCAATATTTCTCATGGGTAAATGATTAGAAAGTATACTCTGAAGACCATTGTGGTTTCTTTTATTAACGGTCCAAGCACAAGGCTGTCTTTCAATGTCTGTGGGAAGCTAAGTGTTGTTTATAAATCTAGGTAGGCCTGCTTTGTCCCTAATTGAACATATGTCCCTGTCAACATATGGATATGCTCTCCTCACTCCAGCCTCCTATAGGTGATGTAGTTAACTTCTAAATTGATGATTTTTCGTCTTGGTAACTCATCAGCAACATGATGTATCTGTTCTTTAACATACGATGGATTGCTTGATAGATAAAACAATGAGATATTGTAGATACATTTACATTAAAAACTAATAGTCCTTTAGTTTGAAATCCGAGAGATACTTCTTAGTACTTTCTTCCAAGTGTATTTACTCATATTAATAAAACCCTATGTGTACGCATTACTCCATATATTCACCATAGTACTATGAACAACAGATACTAAAGTGAAGTTTGAGATACTTCACTTTCAGATTTTCCATGTGACAATGGGTTTTTACATATTTTTATTCTATATATCAGAAATGGAAAATATGAAAATAGATGTGTGTTCTGAAAAAGTAGTTAGGCTGTCTTTTCATTCAGGAAAAGTAATGATCTCCTACATTAACAGAGCAATGGTTTAGTCCTCTGTATAAATATTTTTTAGCTGCTGAAGTAATAATTTTTTTTAAATTGCATGATTTATTTTAAAAATATTTGAATAATCATTGTTTATTATTTTCAGTTGTTACACTGTTGCCTTTAATTTTAAGACAGTAGGCAAATATGAAGTTACCTATTTAAATATATTTTGTATAAATTTGTATCTTAAAAGCAAGACTAGTCACTTAATTCTCATCATTGTATTTCTGATTGCAAGAGCATATTGATAGGAAACAAGTGTTTTTTAAATATTTATTTGAAAGGAAAAGAGACAGCAAGTTCTGTATGTAGGTCTGCCTCTGAAATGCCTGCAATAGATGAGCTTGGGCAGGGGTGGAGTCAAGTAAGGACCTCAGCTCAAGTCTCACGCGTGAGTGACAGGAACACAACATCTTGTCCGATCCCTGCTGCCTCTGAGGATCTGCATTGACAGGAAACTGGAGCCTGGAGGCAGCGCCAGGAGTGAAACACAGGGGAACTTAACCACTAGGCTGAAAAAAAAAGTCTTTAAATGGATTGTTCATTAATCTTTTGCCCTAGAGATATTGTTATCTGAAATAGGCAGAAATGAAGATAATGTAGAAGGAATGTTTTGGAACTTCTTACTTCTTAAATCTTAGTGCGTGCATCCCAAAGTAGACTTTTCAGAAAAAAAAATGGTTAAAGCATAGCATTATCTCAAGAGAGATGGTAGATTTGGGGCAAGCTACCAACCTATCAATAGTTTTAAGTGAAAATGTTTTTTCTTTATAATTCTATATTGTTGCACAATTCTGATTTTTCAGTGTTTAACAGGCAGTAAGATACGATGTTCATATATGTCTCCTGATATTGGCTATGGTTTTATAATATGTACATTTGTTGCTTTTATAGGTAACACACATGCACACACACACACACAACTCTACATTTCCCAGAAGAGTCATTTAATTCAAGGTAGTGAGGAATATTGGAGCATAGTGGAGGTGATATGTAGTATTATGCATAGACAAAGGTAAGGAGTAAGTAGCTCAGGAATTAGAATATCATTCCTTCATCATATATTTTTTTTTTTTTTGTGGCAAGGGTTGGGTGTTTTTCCTTTCCTCTAATAGTATTTCTCCTTCCCCTCCTCCAAAACCTCCAGTGTATTTTCACTAATGATGATGTCAGGTTATGTTCTTTTGGGAGTAGTTGGAGAGGAAAACAGTGAGGAGGAAGATTGGATCTTCAGGGAATGATTGGGAGGGAAGGCAGACAAGGGAATTGGTTTCTATGAGTAGCTCAAAGGAGAGAACAGTGCAGTAGGAGAGGCTCAGTTCAAGACAAGCTGAGGAATTAGGCATTTTAAGGGAGTCACCGGAATTGAAAGAAACAGTCCAGTCACTGAGGGAAGTCCTTAGGATATGCCTTAAAGGAAGCCAGTGAGGAAAAGCAATGAGATCCTTAGAGCAATTGTGAGTCAGGAGAAGGGGCTGTATCTCAGCTGTTTCTTTGTTAGCTCCACTCGGGCACCTATTCAGTGGTAGGCTGTGGATTGGTATAGTTACAAATAGGCTGTGTAAATCTCTCTCTCTCTCCCTCTCTCTCTCCCTCTCCCTCTCCCTCTCTCTGTGATTCTGATTTCCTCTAATTTTTGCAGTCTTATCTGAGTATGGGAACGGCTAAAGGCTTTATTACTATCTCTGTGTTGCATGCTATGTGGATCTTTTAGGGTGTGACCTTATCAAGCTTGGCATCTAAATGCAAAGGAAAATGCAGGGCAAGCTTGTTCTAGTTGGGGTGCCTGTCACCAGACCAATGCAGTGTGGAACAATGGATGCATTACCTAAATTCACTGGGTGCAAGAAGAGTCCCTGCTTTCATGCATGCCCTTATCAGTGTTTAGTGTGCAGTACTGTGAGTACTCTTTAGACAGAGAACACCTCCTTCCCAGTCTCTTGCTTTCTCTATCCTTTATACGTGTTTTTCTTTGGTGGTGGTGGGAATAGGGTGGGGGTGAGTCTTCCATTTAAATAGTTATGAAATGTGGAAAAACAAGATTACAAGGTCAGGGTGAAAGTAGTACAAGATTGGAAGAATGAAACTCTTTTTTTTCTTCACTCAGAGTAAAATGATACTTTTGGATCAAGGCCAAGGAAACATAGACGGGCTAGGATGGTGCAGACAAAACTAGCAGCAAGTTTGTTAAGGAACCGGCTGAAAACTGTCTTCTCTCTACCCTGTGGCTTACTGTTGTATTGTATTTGAATTTTAACTCTTTGTGGTTTTTTTTTTGTTTTGTTTTGCTTTGTTTTGTCCATTGGCAGCAGTGGTAGAGAGATTACACTCTAAGTTAAAACAAGAGCCAAATGTAACAAGACAGGTTAACAGGTTCTGTTTTAACTGTACCAGTAATGTTCTGGGATGGTTTACAATACCTCCAGGTATCGAATAATAGTGAACACTTTACTCCCTTCCACTTTATCTATATTTAAAATTCAATCCGAAATATGTGAGCATTAAAATAAAGGAACACAATTTTATCCCCAAAATAATTACCTTTAAATACTAAAAATGTTCTGGATATGCTGGCCATGTAATATAAGTAGCATGCTTCTTAGTATATTACAAAGTATAGACGGTTTTAGAAAATTCAAAATAATTTAAGAATTATTGTATTTGTTTAAAGGAGAGAGACAGAGATTCTCCCATGTGTTGGTTCATGCCTCAAATGCTTTCCAGAGCCAGGGCTATTCAACGCTGAACTAATGATCCCAACACTGCATCCTGGTCTTCCCTATGGGAGCAGAGATAGAACAGTTTGCCCTATCACCTGCTTGCTCCCAAGGCACGCATCAGCAGGAAGCAGGAATTGAACAGCATGGCTCTGACATGGGATGCCATTGCCCCAGGCCATGTCTTAACCACTACTCCAAAAGCCCACCCCTTGAAGTATTTTTAACTTTATTATAAATGTAATCACTGAATTTGTCATTAAGAATTTAATTTGTTTTTACTTCTGTGGTAATGATTCTAAATTGTAACTTTTAACCTCTCTAGCACAGATTAAATTAATCCATTCTTAGCCTTTAAAAACTATTTGCTGTTTTTTGAAAGGCAGAGTTACAGAGAGGGAGAGAGAGAGAGAGAGACTGTATTCCATCAACTGGTTCACTCCACAAATGGCTGAAAGGCTGGCTGCAGCTGTTTCATTTTAAAGCCAGGAGTAGGAGCCTGTTCCAGATTGCTCACAGGGGTGCAGGGCTCCAATACTTGAGCCATCCCCTTGCTGTTTTCTCAGGGATATCAGCAGGAAGCTGGATGGGAAGTGGAGCATCCAAGCACTAGGGTAGAGGTAGGGCATGGGGATCTTTACCCACTGTGCCACAGCAGCCGCAGCTCACCCTTGATTTGACCTTCAAATGTTATTCTTATTTCCCTTCATTGTCCAAAGTTTACTTCAGCAAAAAAATATTTACTGAACGTGAAGCACATGGTTTTAGGGCACGGAAGTAGTCATGGAGAAGTTAATGCTATTTTCCTTTTCTTAAGAAAGATGTTAATTTGTTTTTTAAACTAGCAATTACTCTTTTTTTTTTTTCAATTAACTCTTTTAGTCTGTGGAAATGCTTACTAAACTTTTAGTAAACCTTCACTTTTTTTTTTAAATTTGATATATCAGAATTGTGTGTTTTGTAAAAATCAGCAATTTTAATAAAATGTTTTTATTAGCTTTTAATAGTTATTTGGTAAACTTTGAAGATGGTCGGCCCTTGAGTTCAGATTGAGGTGTTAAGTGGTTTTCACATGTGCTTATGGATCATCATTTACATAGTTTATATTTGTTTGCCCGAAGGAACAACTATCTGCTGTGTTAATATGTCAGAGCCTCAGGTAACTTGTCTGTACAGCCAGAGTACTTACTGTTTGTTATGATGTTGCTGTTATCTTAGTTATGTGTTGGAACCCCCTATATAATATCTGGGACTTGTTGGAGTTCAGTTACTCTTGTGGTTATCCAGACTCCCAATTGTAATGGAGCCTGAAGTTCCTTTTTGGTCCTGTGCTTATTTTCGTTATATTTCTGTTACTGCTTGCCTTAACGATATTCTAGAGTAAAAATATATACATATGAGTTTGGAAAGAATAAATGTTTGAGAAGAGTGATACACTTGTCCTAATTTGAACATTAATACTCTCAAGCATACTGTTCTGCTTACTGTTGTCGAAAACTAAGAGTATTGCCTCAAAAGTACGCCATTTTTTTCCTTTCCCTGATACAATTGATAATGACAGAAACAGTGGAATGTTTATTAGTTAAAGCAATATCGTGTTTTTCTCTATATTCAATGCAGTGGAGACCCCTTTCCTTTAATCTAGTTAGTCTTTTGGCCTGTGTTTATACTCTTGTGTAACCATATTCCTCTTGCTTTTTGCTAGTTAAATATTATGATTAGAGGTAAATTAAGTCTGTGAATGTAGAGTGGATTAAAATTAAGTCAGCATTAGCTGATGAAGAGGGAGGGGGAGGGAGGAAAAGAAGAAAGCAAATCTGTTCTCTTTGATTCAGAAAGAATTTTAAAAATAAAGTTCATGTTGAAGTGTGATGTGCATTTTTATTGGTTCCTTTTTGTCAAAACTAAACTTTTTGTTAATTTCTAGTGATAAGTTAGCAAAAACCTTTAAAAATTACATCTTTTGGAAGGTGTTATACTTTGGGAACAAATAAAGAGATGCAAATACAACCTCCCAACTTGTCTTGGTGAATTGTGAACTGTTCCAATTTATTTTTGTTTGTGTTGCTTTTAGTGGCTAGATACTGCACCGTAGCATGCATTTTTAATCAGCATTGAAAATCCAATCTCAAATTTTGTCCTTTTTTTCCTTACTCTTTGTGCCTCATACCTTATTACCTTTGTTCCAGCTGGATAAAAGTTGGGCAAACAGATACCTTGACAACTGCCAACAGTACCACGCCTTGGCTTTCCTGGGAACAGATAGTAGTCAAGATTTCTGGATTTAAATATTCTCCCTTCTAAAAAGTGGCACTTAGAAATTCTAATCAAGAAACAGTATGACTGAAAGAATGAAAATCATTACTTTAAAACTATTGTATGTTTCTCTCTCTTGGTTAACTATGAAAAAGTGAAGTTACAACAACAACAAATCCAAGTAGCCGATTCAGGTCTTTGGCCTGCCAGTTGCTTCCTGTTGGCTTGCGTGGTGACACTGTGCTGAGTGCCAGTTTTGAATGCTAGTAACCTGTCATGGATCAGTAGTCTGAAATAGCAGGTTTATTTGTTAAGGGAGGAATGGCATTATTTCCTATCCTTTACACAGGACTAAAGTGAGAATAAAGTGGTAAGAAAGATTATGTCTCTGCATTTTAGGTGTGAATGTACTATCATTTGTGATAGTGATTTGATTGCCACAGCTACTATCATTAGCATCTTGAACCAAACATGGAACAAGCTGTACTGCATTTCGTGTATGGTGGAATACAGACACTGATTAAAAATACTCCAAAAGCTTTTTTTTTTTAAGATTTTATTATTATTATTGGAAAGCTGGATATACAGAGAGGAGGAGAGACAGAGAGGAAGATCTTCCGTCCAATGATTCACTCCCCAAGTGAGCCGCAATGGGCCGGTGCTGCACCGATCCGATGCCAGGAACCAGGAACCTCTTCCAGGTCTCCCACGCGGGTGCAGGGTCCCAAAGCTTTGGGCCGTCCTCGACTGCTTTCCCAGGCCACAAGCAGGGAGCTGGATGGGAAGTGGAGCTGCCGGGATCAGAACCGGCGCCCATATGGGATCCCGGGGCGCGTTAAAGGCGAGGACTTTAGCCGCTAGGCCATGCCGCCGGGCCCCTCCAAAAGCTTTTAGTTAACTCATTTGATACCTGGTGTGGATATTAGATGCTGATGATTGTCTTTTAATAGTTTTTCTGATGTTTTACTTTTTCATGTTAATATAATGTTGATACAGACAGAACTGACTCTGTGTAGTTCATAGAAACAATCTAAGAATATAATGATATTCCCTTTCCTTCTGCCCTTCCCCACCTTCCTTCCCTCCTACCCTGCCACTGTCCTCTCCCTCCCTCCCTTCCTTCCTTCCTGTTTTTTTTTTTAGATAAAATAATTTTATTTAATATTGCAGCCAAGGGCTTAATGCTGCACCAAATAAATAGTGATGATTGTTTAAAAAAAACCAATTTTAATGTGGCGTCTAATATAGTATTTTCTTTATTTTTGTGAATTTGCTGTTTAATTTCAGAATCATCTTCATAGTAGGTAGTATCAGCTTCCTGAAAGACCTCAGTGTGTGACCATTTATGTGGCATAATTCGGTTTCCTACTGCAGTCTCTAGGTAGATCAGAGTGAAGATATCTATTCCATTTTAATTCTAGTATCTTTTCTGGGCTACTTTTGGTCAATGTATTTTCAGTTTAACATCTGAAAGTAGAACTTTTCTTTCAGGTTAGAGAATTAATCACGGTAGCTTACAGATTGAATCTTACCATCTTTTCTAGATCCCAAGGTCCTAGAGTGTTCTAAAATAACCATGATATTTACATGGTTTCTAAATTAAAAAAAAAAAGGCTTGAAAAGAATGAAGCAATTCATAGATTAGCTAAACTTCATCACTACTGATACACATTTATTTTCCATTCAACTTTCTTGGTTTCTTCGTATTATTTTTCACTTAGGGTTAGGAGATATCAGGGATTTTGTTTCACCAATAAAGGGATTTTTGTATGTATTTTCATATATATGTGGGTATACATGTGAGATAGTTCCAGAAGTCCATGAAAAATGGAATTGAAGAATAAACTTTGTGCTGAAATTTTGAAATCCCTATTACTTATTAGGAGTCTTCCAAAAGCTTGTATGAAATGTATCATGAAAAACCCTGCATGAAAATATGTCAGCCCTAATATGATTTAACTGTGAAGGAAGGATTTGCATTATTAATTTGCGTTAATGTGAAAATTGTTGAGATTGTGTTAAAAATCACTAATCAGAAAGCAAAGACTAAAAACCATTCAATTTAATATATTAATATTTTAATGTATTGCCGACTTGGATGGCTTTCTACTATCTCTGTAACACGTCTGTTCATTTGCCTCATCCCTTTCCTGCAGCCTGGAGCAGCAACAGGTTCTGTTTAACTTGCCATGTGTTCCTTTGTAGTCAGATTAATGTGAAGAGTTTCATGTAATAATTCTTTTTTTATTATTTTTAATTCATTAATTACATTGTATTATGTGACACAGTTTCATAGGTACTTGGATTCTCCCCACCCCTCCCTCATGTAATAATTCTAACATAAACCTGTGAGGTTACTCCCTGTGTGTTTTGTAGCATAGTTAGTGTCTGTTCTCCAGTGGAACAGTGTCTCTGCACTGCTCTGTATTGCTAACTTGGTGCTAAGTTAAAATAGAGGTGCCTTGTAAAAAGCTTTTTAAGAGAGCTCATTAAAGTTTTGACCAAGAGGCCAGTATAATGTTGATTATTTTACCTTATTTATTGAAATCTAGTTTGAATTGAGATTCTTCTAAGTGAGACATTATCAGGAAGGATTTTTAGTGTGTTTTTTATGTAAGACAATTGGTATCCATTATTTTTAATTTCAAGCATTTAGAACACTATCTCTTAATGTGTGGTAAGTAGACTGGAATAGGTGTTAACAACTGCCTTTGGGAGAATATAGAAATTGAGTAGCTGCTTAAAGCTTTTATAAACATTTGCTTGAACACTAGAAACTGAAAGATTGTGTTTTGTATTTGCCAAGTTTTTGTTGTTTTATACAGAAATATTTATCTGTGATAAATTAGAAATAAAATAAAAATGTTCCCCATAGATCATTTGAGGAGCACTGCATTAGAAGCATTAGCAGCATGCATAGTTAGCTTCAATATTATCCAGTAAAATGTAAACAAATTCAAATCCTATTTACAATGCTTAACCTATTGTGTAACTGTAATTTTTTAAAGAAAACTGAAGTGCAAGTGAAAGCTGAATTTTATGGAGTCTAAAGCAGTAGAACTTTTATGCATATGTATAATAATAAACACCATTTATGGAGTGCTTACAGTATGTAACAGGGTTTTTACAAATTTATTTAATTCTATGAAGCATGATTGAATAGTCTGCATAGTATTACCCTCATTCGAAAGATGTGTAACTAAAGGCCAGAAGGGTTCCAAAAAACAAGCTGATGGCCACTCAGCTAGCTAGCAAACTTGACATTATCACATGCTTTAATCATGATATGATTATGCCCTCTGGTACTTAGCACTATTTTCATTTCAAAGAGGAAGTAATTACATGTATTAAACCACAAAATGTTGCTTTTCCTCTTGAAGTTAAAATTTTCTTGTTTTAATTGTAAGAAAAATATTGGCTTTGCATTAAAAGTTTATTATTGTAATTTAACTATCCTACATATATTCTGGAACTATATATTTTTAACTAATTGAGTTATTTTAGAAAGAGGGCACTTCTAAGTTATTTTACACAGCTCGGTCAAATTGCATTGTGATTAGTTATTTTTAATTGATTGCATAATTGGTAGGATTGAATCCTAGTGGACATTTTTAGATTTACCTCAAGAATTCCAGGTAATCATTTAATTTCCTCAGAAGCTAAGATAAAGTTTCTGTACCAGAGTACAAACAGTATCATAGTCGCTTTTCATTTGAGGAAAAAAATATTGTTTTTGCTGTTTATAAAGAAATGCCTACCTTGATTGGAAAGAGAAGAAAATGAGAGTGAAAAACATCTACTTCCATTTCTCAGAGGAAGGCCTTTTAGCCAGACTTAGTAGCATGTAAATGTAGATGCATAAGTATGATGAAACATACCTTCTACTTTGCAGTGTTTTATGTTTCTAGTTCATATCCTTGTAGTTAAATAGCCATCCTGGCCTTTATCTAATTGCTACACAGCAATCATCCTAACTAATGCTGTGTGCTTACTATGCATCCATCTCTAAGTAACTTCTCTGCGTTCGTTATCTGCTTGTTCTCATTACAATCTGAAGGATGGTGACCATCATCCTCCCATGTTTTAGATGAAACACAGGTTCAACCAGATTAATGCCCGCGGTTACTTAGTTACTAAGTGACAGAATCAAAATATAAACCCATGCAGTGTGCATTAGAGGCCATACTCTCAACTACAGTTCTGTGTAAAACATCCAATAGAAGTCTTTTCTGTACTTTTCACCAGCCTTATGATGCATATAAGATGGTGATATCTAGCTTATTATCACTACAAATATTTTTTGCTTATATGTGTCAATGTTTTGGTCTTGTTACTACCTCATGATAAATTCAGCATAGCACAAAGACTTGATTAAAGCATATTGAAGATTTTGGTGTGACAAAAATGCCCTCCGGAAGGATGTTTTTATTAGCAAGTGTGTTTCTCCTTGAGACTGTAAAAGGATACCAAATAAGTGACTTTGTATGTTAATCCTGTTCATGACTGACCCATTTAATACTTGACAACCATCTTGTGACAGAGTTCCCATTTTCTAGATGGGAAAACTAAGGGGTTCAGAGATGGGAAAATTTGTCCTAGCCAGATGGGTAGGCATGTACTAAACATATCACTTAATTCTGTGTTTCATGTAGAATTGTGTACTTTTTTGTACGTGTCTTTAGTTTAGGAGGAAGTAGGTGTTGTTAATTTTGTATACTAGGACAGAAGGTACTTATTTTATTTATTTCCAATGCGTGTCCTAGATTTTTAACACTTTCGTTTTTAGAAATGGAAGGAGCTGTGTTATCAGTCTTGTAGAAATCACAACACGGCTTTACCCTTTAAGGCACAGAGGTGTGATGGTAGGGGCCAGGAACTCTGCCTTTCTGGATGGGATAAGTTTTAGTGTCTGTGAAGATTTTAACATATTTCTTATTTTTAGAAAATGTTGATATTTATTTGAGTGGTGATCAGAGACAATATACATGCAAGCAAGTGCCTCCTCATGTGCATGTTCCTCCCACCCCCAAGAACCCCCAGTGACTTTGGAACACAGTCCTTATCTCCCAGGAATGTGGACAGCAGTAACACGATTACCTGAGCCATCACTGTTATGCGCTAGAGTGTGCATTGACCAGAAACTAGCCAGGGATCCAAACCCAGACTCCCTTATATGAGATAAAGGCATTTTTACTTCCAGGTGAATGGCCACCCTTAATATTTTAATGTTTCATGCTGTATAGCATCAACACCTAATTGGGGATGAAGGGGAAAAAACTCATATAATTGCAGATCTTCAAGTGGTAAGGGACAAGAAAAGATAATGTGGAGTATTGATAAATAAAAATTTTAGGAATGAAGTGTTCAGATTATAGTTGATTTGATGTCTCTGGTTGATACTGTTTTGAATCCCCTTTCCCAACAAGTAAATTATATGTAATTTTTGAATGACATATCTACTCTTCCTTGGATGTGGGTAATTAACAGTCAGGTAGAAAGAGTATATGTATGTTTGCATCTGTTAGTAATAGGTAAAATATTTTTCTCCTGTAAACTCTTCAGTTTTCTTTGAGAATGAGACGAAGGAAAGGAAAAGGAAGGAAGAAAGGAGATAGGGAAGGAAGCAGGAAAGAGAGAGAGAAAGACTGGCTGCAGACTGACTTTCCTCATGTGGGGTCCTCTACTGAGTAATCCTTCAGGTTACTTGAATATAGTAAATGTAAGGAAACTCATTTGGTTTAGCTGCTTTTCTTTTGCAAAATTCTGTAATAACCAGCTAACGTTTGGTTGGATTTAATCTTTATTGTTTATCTTCATTTTGCTAATGTGGTTGCTGACCACTGCTGTCTGTCAGCTTGATAAATTTGGTATAGTGTTCGATTACTGAGGATAAAATTATCAAGAGCCAGACCAGAAAAGGTAACTGACTCCCCAATTCTCTGCTGCCCTTGAAGGCATTGGATCATGGAGAAACAAGTGCCTGCATGTGTTGGATTTTGTTAGTTGGATCCAGCTCCAGCAAAGAGACGACCCAGGTCACGTCAGCACCTTGGAAGGCTGGGAAGCTGGAACTAGAGCAGCTAAGCCAATCCCCAGACAAACAGGTTTTAACCAGGACAGAGCAAGAGAGTGCTTTGCTTTGGAAACCCTTTGCCCATCACCTAAGGCAGGAATTCTGTTCACCTTTGTTTCCAGCTGTCCATTTTTGTGTAATAGATCCGTTGTGAAGATTCATTTCTGTTTACATATGCCAAAATGAAATTTCTAAATTTTATGTTGTAATTTGAAGTTTTGTTTTCCCCCAGAATATAAAACAATGGACCTGTTAGTTCTCAAATCAAGGCAGCAAATAGGAAAACCCTTCAGAGTAGTGATAAGGGTGACTATTTGGTGGCTATCAGCACTTTATGTGAAGTGAATCCAATTGTATGTAGTAAGTGTCTCAACAATATGTCTAAATATTTCCTGGTTATGTAATATCAGATATTGGGATTTATTTCTTTTGGTGCTAAATTGAAATTTCTTTTAATTTGTTAAAGAGAACAACTTGGGTTAAGATCTCAACTTCTTCAACTGTTATCTTTTGTAAATTTTTCCAGTCACTCTGCTTTTTAATGTATAGATCAGTGATTTTTTTAACCATGACTTCACAAGAAAGTTATCTAGGGGATGTTTAGGAAATGATGATTGTTCGATTTCACTGCATAGCAGCTTAACAAAATATTAGAGGATGGGTTCACAAATATATAATCAGTTTTAATAACATCAGATTTTAGGACATCATGGTTTAGAACCACAAATATAGAATGATATAGCTTCTTAACTTCTGTGATGTGATTTTTTGATGCTTATTAGTGCATATTAATTCTTTTGACCTGTCTTAGAAAATACTTCTGTATTGCATATAGTTCTTTTTTAATATTGCATTGGAAATGAATCAGTATTTCTAATATTTCAAAGCTCGTTAATATAATCCTTTTTGGAAGATTATATTAGCCTCTAGTGAAGAATAAAGATAGCATATTATACACATTACACAGTATACCTTTTTTGTTTAATAGTATACCTTTTTATTTTGCTTATCGGGTTGTTAGAGGTGAATTTTTACTTTATTGCATAAAATTATTCAATAATAAAATGTTTTGAAATATTGCATAGTGCTCCTGCCTTATCCAAGGGAGTGTATTGCAAGACTCCCAGTGGATGCCTGAAAGTGCAGGCAATACTGAGCCCCATGTATCCTAGATTTTTTTTTCTTGTATGTACAAATTAATTTGTGAAGTAGGCACAGAGAGTTATAAACACCAATAATATAACGAAGCAGTATAATAAGGTTATATAAATTTTTTTCTTGTTCTGTCTCCAAAGAGCTTATTTCATTTCTACTATTTTTCTTAAGGAAAGTGTGTGATAGATTTTCTTTTACATATATAAATTGCCAACATTGCTACCGTTTCACTTGAGGATATTATTAAATAAAATAAGGGAATTTGAACATAAGCATTGTGATTCCATGGTATTTGCGTTGATAGCTGAGACTGCTACTAAGTGACTAGTGGGCGGGTGGCATATACCATATGGACATGCTGGAAAGGGCTAATTTCTGTCCTCAGTGAGACTGACTGGGACACTATGAGGCTCACCGTGCTGTTCAGAAACACATGCAACTTTAAACTTCTAATTGTTTACTTCTGGAGACTACATAGAGTACTGTGATGGTTTTGGTGTGGGGATTCCTGGTATCTGTTTGCATTATAAATGTGATTACTCCAAATACTATACATGTTTTGGTCCATTGTAGTTACCTTAAAATTTAAAATTATTTTCCACTTGTATTAACTGCACCATAAACCATTTATTAAGCAGAATACCTTTGATTTTAGTGCATATTTAGTGTACTGACTCATCCTGTAAGTTTAAAGACAATAACGGTTTGGTCTTTTAAAGACCAGTTGTAAATCACTGTTTGTCAAATATAGTTTTTTATCCCAAAAGTTAGTAGCTTTTACAGTAAACTCCCTTGTATAATACTTTAAAAATAAAAAAAGAAAAATAAATAAGAAAAAAGAAGCATTTATTCCTACTGGAGTCAAGGAAACACATTTTTTAAAATGTTTATTTTATTATAAAGGCAGAGTTATAGATAGAAGGAGTGACAGAGAGATCTTCCATCCACTGGTTCATTCCCCAGAAAGCCACAGTGTTCGGAGCTAAGCCAATGTGATGCCAGTAGCCAGGGGCTTCTTCTAGATCTCCTATGCAGATGCAGGGACCCACGGCTTTGGGCTATCCTCCAGTGTTTCCCTAGGCCACAAACAAGGAGTTGGATGGGAACTGGAGTCTCTGTGGGATCCTGGTGTCTGAGCCACTGAGCCATAACAGTGGGCCTAGGAAACACATATTAAGACTATAAAATACCTTGTTTATCATCCTGTGATATTGCAAAATTAAAACTGCAAATGGGATTTTACATTAATTGGTTTTATTGACAATACTCCCTTTGTTGTATTGAATGCTCTTCCATAGTGTTTGGTGAAATATAAATTGGTATCTCATTTTATAAGCAAATTTTATATATCAGTACCTTTATATAATACATATATAATTTTTAACCTCGTGGTACTTCTTTGAAGATTCTCTTTTTAAGGAACTAATCAGCAATGTATATGAAGGTTTAATTTTGTCTTCTCTTTTCCAAACTGGTCCATGTCTCATCTAACATTTCTTTGTCTGAGTGTGTTATTTAGTCAGACTTATGATGCAATTAAATTGACTACTAAAATATTAAAATACTTTTTTACTGGTTTGTGAAGAATCTCTGCACAAGTGCATTGAGGGCCCAACTCAACCATCCCTACAACTTCATGTGTACCCTATTGCTTAATATGTTATCAACTGGCTAACCTGCCTGTCTCATTTATTTCAGCCCTCCATTTTCTCACAGAGCTTTCCTCATAGGCCAGTGGGGCTCTCATCTCCCTTAGGAAATATAGTACCCTATTGGCAGTGCTCACACTCAGCAAGTGCCAAATACCCATCTGGACAGCTACAGAAACTAAGAAACCCTTGCCAGCTGTCTCCTGCTATTGCTTGTGAGACATCCAACCCCTGCAGTGTGCCAATTTACGTAACTGTTAAATATGTAGAATAGCTCTCTTGTCTTTATTTCAAGTATCATAATTGTTATGGTAAACCGGCAGCATGGCTTCCTAATTATTGGCCCTTTAGTTTCTCCCCTGTAATATACTTAGTATAGCAAGTCCAATGTCCCTAGTTTTCTCACTCCTCTAAGATGGAAATGATCCATTTACCATATCTGCTTAACCTGATATTGTTTTCCTCTCATATGATTTATCCTGTCACAAGATGTTATATTTTATCTTTTTATGCTTTGCTTTTTGTTTTAATAACAACTCTGAGGTAAAGCCAAATATCTGTTTCAAGCCAAATATTTCCTTTAAATTCTATCTCAGTTCTGTTTCAGGTAATCCCTCCTTGACACTTTTGCTAACATCCCAGATGATAACCTGTTTTCTTAGAATATGTAAAGCTTGCGTCTTACAAAATATCTTCCAGGACTGAGTGCGTAAGAGTCACGCAAGGACTCTTCTTGACTTAGAAACCCTTTCTTCAGAATATTTGATACACTATGAAGGCTTCTTTAAAGGCTGCAAAGGTTATGATTCTTTTGTTGAACACTTCTAATTATTTAATTATTTCATGAAATAATTCTTGAGAGTTTTTCTGTGTCAGATACCAAGCTACCTGTAAAACAATGAGCAAAACAGATTTTATTGTGTCCATGTTGAGCTTGTAGGTTGATGTGGGAGGTGACATTAAGTATGTAAGTGCACATAGGTATTTGTAATAATTTGTGATAGATGTTATACAAAAAAGGAACAATTTAGTTTAAATGAAAAGACCACTGTGGCATTGAGTTTATTGCATATTTAAAGGAAGTGAAATCTAAGATGAAGAGTGAGGAAGGAAATACCAACTCAGCAGCAGAATATGAGACTACCATCTATATGCAAAGGCCCTAAGGTAGGAAGAAGTTGAAGTGAAAGAACACAGACAAACCTGGTAGGAGAAGGAGTTGAAAGGTGGGTATGATGTGCTGGAGAAGTAGGTAGGAGATCTATAAGATACATATTCTTGTAGGTCATGAGAATTTTAGTTTTATCCTAAATGCAATGCATATGGAAAGATTTTTGAAGACTGATTTGGTTGAATTTTATTTATGAATTTTCTCTTGGGGAGGTTAAGGGCAGGGTTTAATATCTGGAAAGACTGATTCTCAGTGTTACTTCAATAAGCTTTTAAATAAATGTGGAACAGACACATTTTTTGTCTTCAAGCAGAAAGTTTTGTGATTTTATGAGTAGAAGTGCTACTCCCTGAGAATGCAGTTGTATTCTGGTTCCTGGGGAAGAGATCTTTTTACGTAAGATGTGCTAGGCCTTCTGGGAGAGAAAGAATTATTGCCTTGGCCTAACAGAAGACAGGGATGAAGCAGTCAGACTGGAAACTCGCACTTAAGAGTTATGAGCTCTTGGGGCTGCTGCTAGAAAGTTGTGTAGATGTTACCATCAGTTTGGTTCTATCCTGGAGAAGACCAGCTAATGATAGTAGTGTAAACTACAGAGGTGGAGCACCAGTGGCTAAGTTGGGATCCAGAGGAAATAAGATCATCAAATTACTGTGGACTGGACAGGGACAGAGGATGTTACTATCACATAGGGGACAAATAGGATGGAGGGATAAAAGATTAGCAGCCTTGGAAATAGCCAGACTGCTCTGGTTGACTACCCTCTTGCATTGTAGGATGAAGGCTGCATTTTGGAACAATTGAGAGCTCTACTCAGCTGTATTTGATTTATAAAGGACCACAAATTGACATTGAAATCACAGAGAAAGGTTCTCATTATTTCAGTTGATGAAAGATAGCTTATGCCGTGTTTTTAGAAAATTGAGTGAAGAAGCAAAAGAAGTGGAGAAGCTAATGGAAATGACAAGACAAGGAATAGCTGAAAAAAGTTTGTTAACACTAGCGTGAAGAGAGAAATGAAGTTGTCTTTTATTAAGGCCTCAGCTTTTTTCTGCACATGCTACTTTAATTCTCTCTTTTCCGTATACCGAATCTTGGTTGCTCATGTCTACCTTCCCTTGTTGTTTTCCTGCTGGTAAATATCTCTTCCAAGTGCTTCAGTGATTTCCTCAGAGGTAATTTCTGGAATCCTAATACAACTGTTCAGAAAGTTGGATATCACCCACATGTTTGATAAATGTGTCTTGCCTGTTTCCCCCCCCAGTCTTATTAATCCATTAATATGTGGAGTACAAAAAAAACTGTAATGTAGTTGAACAAATGAACACTTTCAGATTTGCTTATTATTTACAGTCCTTGTCTATACTCTTGAGAAACAGTGGTTTTTCTACCTACTGGCTGTTGAATTCCTTAAGTAGTAGAACATTGAGCTTATGATTATAAAATAAACTGAAAGTATGTCATGTAAAAATTAAAAGAAAAACTAAGAAAGGAAGTAGGGAAAGTAGGGTAGGCAGTTTCATTATGTTCTTAAGTCAATATAAATGAAATTTATTCATCATATAAATAAAAAATTGTTTGCCATAGACATAATTTTTAAAAAAATTTACTTACAGTTGTTCAGCCATTGTGACTGTATCTTTCATATCCTTTCTTGTATATTTTTCCACTCTAACCTCAAGAACATTATGATAGATTTCTTCAGATATGTAAGCAAATTAGGATGAGTAAAATGTGCCTTTTTAAATCTATGAGTAAAATAATCTCGTCAATAATAATAGAATCAGTGAATTCATATTGGCCACGTCTTTTTGTAATTATGATAGAAACACATGCCTACAAGTTTCAATGGATTCTTTGTAAGCTTTACAGGATTTACATGCTTTGCCTGTTAACTATAAAATGAACCTATCTCTAGTGTTTTATACCTTTCCTTTTCGAAGCATCTCAAAAGACTCGTAGCATACTTGATTGCACATTTCTGCATTTCCTTTGAGGTTGTTGAAATTTATTCAATCTGATTCTGTATTAATTTTCTGGGGCTGTTGTGACAAAGCACCACAAATTAAGTGGCATGAATCACAAAACTTCACTGTCCCACAGTACTGGAGCCTGAAAGTCCTACATTCAGGTTGTCAGTAGTGTTGGTTTCTTTTGGGTGCTGTGAGGTAGGATCTGTTGTGGGTCTTTCCCCTAACTCTCATCCATTGCTAGCAGTCTGACTTTTTGTACCTTGGGGATGCATGATTCTGGTCTCTGTTTTCATGTTCCCTTGCCATATGTGTGTATGCGTTTAATTTTCTTATGTTTAAAGATACCAGTCATAGATTGTCTCCCAGCATACTCTAGTATGACCTCATCTTACATTAATTACATCTGTGATATTTTTGAAAACCTTAATTTTAAAAATGACTCATTTCTTGGTGAAAGTGAAGTGGAATATTAAACCATTTCATTTTAAATCCTCATCTGTCTTCCTGTGGTGAGAATATCATCTATAGCTAATGACAGTTAAAGACCATATTTGCTTAGTCTCCATGGAAATCCTAGAAGAAAAAAAAATGAATTTCACCTCTAGACAGAATTTTGAAGACTTTACCTGCTATGATGTCCACATTAAGACGTATGTATGATGGTGAACAGATTGTGGTAGCACTGGTTCCCTGATTGCCATCCTCACTGATTCATGGAAATTAGTCTTCCTGTTTGTGTTCCTGGTTAGCTCTGGGAATCCACCATCAGCTCAGATATGTCCAGGAATCTCTCTCCTACTGCCACTACTGCACATGGCCTATGTACCTTCTCGTTTCTGGTGTCTATTGCTACACCTTAGGAAGCCTTTTAAAGAGAACCTCTGACATCACTATACAGAGAAAGCCAAGGCTGCCCTGTGTGATTTCTGATTTGTTTTTCTCTTTCTTCCTCTTTTAAGGAACTGCTACCCAACTCTGTGTCATATCTTGTCATCTAAGCCATAAAGAAATACTAATGCCATGAATGTCAGAAAGTACCTCTTGAACAGTTTATCACCACAATCTCTTTCCAGAATTTAGTTTCTTGTGAAATGCTGTTCCATTATTTTTTTGGCCCCCATTCCTGTACTATAAGCACTTCATCTAAGGCAAGGAGTATACCGAGAATGGATTCTAGCTAGGCTGTACTGTTTTTTCTGTGGTTATCTGTTACTAATATTGTCCTTATCTTTACAGAATAAGATTTGCATGCACATAAATGGTTACATACAGAATTGAGACTTCAGAATGGAGATTAATATTGAGGTACCAGAACTCTGAACCCAGAATTAACTTAAATCACTAGATTTACTCAATTTGAATCAGTCTTGGGGATTGTAAAATGTTCATTGTTTAATATGCCTGAGAAGCAGCAAGGCCTCATTTGTGGTTATAGCAATGTGAATGGAAGTAGGGTAGGGCAATATATATTCCAGAATGGTCCTCCATGTACATTGGAGAGTGACCTGAGGAAGCCTGTGTGCAGGTGATCTGTGTAATCCACCTAGGTGAGGAACAGGGGAGTGTTGAGTTTTGTTTGAGTGTATTTTATGAGAATAGCCTGTGAGACATGTGGAAAGATTAAAAGTGGCATGTGACAGCCAAAAGAAGTGTAATGACTGACTGCATTTTGAGGGGGAAGGGTGGGGCCCCAAGTAACTCACTGCATAGTTTTACCCTTTAATTGATACAGGGAAGGGAATAAGCTTGGAAATAGAAGCGAAGAAGTGTTTTTTGAATAGTTGAAATTTGAGATTCATATCTAGAGGTCTTGCAGATGAATGAGTCTTAATTATTTTTTCAAATATTTGAAAAGGCAGAATGCCTTGGCTGGGTAGTAGCCTGGAAACTGCTGACAATGCAGTGGAGAACCAGAGCTGCCAGACAGGTTAAAGACTTGGTGTCTTCATCTCTATCATTTTAAGTGAGGGTATACTGTTAATTTTACTAGGTTGTTTTAATTATTAAATTATATAATAATGTTTAAGCTACTGTATAACAGATAATGTTTATTGTTAGATAATGATTATTATGTTAGGTAATGTTATGAAGCTCTTACTGGAGTGTATTAATTAGCATCCAGGAAATGTAATTAGCACCCAGCAAATATCTTCAATTACTGTTACTATTTTTTGTAAGAGAAATAATACTTTTAAAATATTATTTATTTTACTTGAAAGAGTTACGGATAAAGAGCTATACAGATAGAGAAATCTTCCATCTACTAGTACACTAACCAAATGGCTGCAACAACCAGAGCTGTGCCTGTCCAAAGCTGGGAGCCAGGAGCTCCTCTGGAGCTCCCACACAGGGGCTGGGGTCCAAGGACTTGGCCATTTTCCGTTGCTTTTCCATGCCATAACCAGGAAGCTGCATCAGAAAGCGGAGCAGCTGGGATATAAACCAATGCCCATATGGGATGCTGCACCTCAGGTGGAATACCAGGCCCTAGAAATATCAGTTTCAAAACTTATTTTTGGATAGGATATAAATTAATAGATAATAAAGCGTAATTATTATATATGTGTGTGCATATACGTAATATATGGTTTTATTATTTCAGTGAGTAATATTTTGTATCTCATAAAAGAACTACAAATACTAATGAATTAGATGCTTATAAGCACATGTGGTAGACTTTTTCAATTGTAAACATAATGAACTGATTAGTAATATGGTTATTTTTTGCTATCACGTAAGATCTGATGTACCTCATTCAAATCAGAGCTCCCACAGAAATACTGACTCAAGTTACAATGCTGTGCATTGTTTAGTCCACAATTTTATCCTATTCTTTTCTTGGGTTATATGTTATACACATACATATCTTCGATTTGTTCATGTTTTCCATTAATTTGGCCTACCTTATCCCTTGTTCAGTATTATATATACCGTATACTCTGTACTGGTATTACGGATTTTTTTTTTCTTAGAACAAAGTAAGTGCATATTAGAGAATATTGTATGGCTGCTGTCCCTATTATAGTAACAGATTCTTAAAGAGTTACGACTGTCATTTCATAAGACCACAATTTCTTCTTTGGTAATACTGTTGGACCTGGAGGAAAGCCGGAGGTAGGCAGTATAAAGTTAGATTCCATTCTATCAGCATAATACTTAATAGTAGTTGATTGACATAGATGTGAAAGGTGCCTTTTTTTTCCCTCCCTTCACTCCCATTCCACACTAACCTCTCTAGGGAATATGCCATTCCTTTCCCCATTCCTAAAATTCTTTGCTTGAGCACAGCCAAGGGCTTCTGGACTGGTGCCTGATTGTATAGAGACAGTGTTAGGAGGTGCTCTCTGAAAGGGTTAGTCCCCATAGTTACTGCTGAGGAAACTTAGCAGTCTCCAGATAACTCTAGGGATATAGAAGAAAGGTGAACCTTCCCTTCTAGTGTTTATACGTGAAAAATAATTTTACTCCTATCACTCACCTGCACTCATATCACACTATCAAATCATTTCTGCTTCCTTTTAGTCTCAATGTGACTTTCTTGTCAATGGAAATTTAGAGTTAATTTTCTGTTTTTCATGAGCCATATGGCATTTTGCATTTTAAAATTATACTTTGGGTAATTTTAGTATTGGTAAACTAATAGCATTTATGGGCTTGTTCTGGCCTCTTTCTTTCCCCCTCTTTGGATGCAGGTATTTGTAGGATATGAACTATTCAAACAGTATCAACATTCCAAAGATTCTTTCCTTGGATTCTTCATGCTTACATTTGAAGTTATATTTAAGTGCTCAGAAGTATTGCTGTTGTCGAATTTAAGATCCTTTAAGATCCACTAGCATACTGTTTAGATGAAAATTCAAAAGTATTTTCAAAAATCAAGCGGTGTTGTATATGCATCAGTTTTGTGTCCTGTAATTGCTGAAATACGCACTTAGTGTGGTCCACAGTTTTGGGCTAGCAATTAGTCTTCATGCTGTGTTTCACCACTGCAGAGCCACTTGCTAGCTTTTAATCATCACCTTCTCAAGTTTAAGAACTTGGCCAGGGTGATCCTGGAAAGTCTCAACATTTTCCAGTGAGTGAAGTCCATCTCTTCTGGAGATCTTAACACCTATCGTTAACAAGAGTGCAGCCACCTCAAGGATAATGGAGAATGAAGAGTGGTTCTTCCATGATACAACAAAACCTAAAGAGGTTATATGCTAGGATAAGATCATTCTGAAATAGAGTGAGTGCACTGTAGTGTCTAGCTGGCTGACCCTACATCATGGTGCTTCCTCCATTCTGTACAATGTGTTGTAGGTTTCAGGTGTTTTTCTCAGGTCAGTTTTCCTGTCATTAATGCTGCAACACCTTTGCTGAGTAGATATCACTCTCTCATTCTTTTATTTCACCCCAGTGAAACCAGCACTGCTCTCATGGGCTGATGAATAAAGTCCAACAATCCTGCTTTTGTAAATAAAACTTAAAAAAAAAAATAGCGTCTGGAATAAGAATATGTTAACTAAAGTTCTGAATCAGGTTTTTAACAAATCTCCACTTCAGTGTACTTATATTGATGCATGTTAATATTTAATATTAATGTGTTTATACACACACACACACATTGTACAGTGGTGTTAACTTGCCTGACTGGCAAATTTGGTTGGTAACAAGAACATGTATCTAAAATCTTTTCTTTAAAAGCATTATTAATCTGCAAAATATTTTAGTTACTTAGTAGCACCGTTTACGAAAGGAGCTCACTTTTTAATTTTAACAGTGTACTTCATATTTTCTTGTAACATCATCTGCTCCTATAAGGACATAGATCCTTTTCATACATATATTATTTTATTATTATTTTCAGAATGTTTGTGTAGACCTTGTACTTTTACAAGATCCTGTTTATGTTTGCTATTCTGAGCTGTCGTAAAATAACTATAATGTTTGGTATATGCTTGCAATGGGGGAATCTCAACTGAACTTGAACTGTGGTTATGCAACAAGGTGGAGGAATCCACCATGGTGGGAGGGTTTGGGGAGGGGTGGGGAGAATCCAAGTACCTATGAAACTGTGTTACATAATACAATGTAATTAATGAATTAAAAAAATAATAATAATAAAATAACTATAAGCACTTTTCTAACACTGTAAGAATTCAGTTAGCATTGCTGTGAGCCCAACTGTGTTTTAGGATGGTCTTTTGTAGAAAGGTTGGGCAATTTAACTGATGCTTATCGAATACCACTATATTTAATATACTTTGTACCATATTTCTTGAAGTATCTCTGGAATGTATCTCTTACTATCTCAGTTTTTAGGACCAGAGAAACATTCTAGAAGAGGGGTGGGACTGGGCCCTGTGATACATTAGCTGGTAAGTGGCAGCTTTAGGATTTGCAATCAAGATGATTGGATTGCACTGAGGGGGCACACTTAATTGCAGCATAGGGAAGCTTGAATAATTGGTGTCTGTTGGTTAGCGGTGTTTGAATAATTTGGCAGCTGTTGAGTATATAAACCAGCTCTCTTACTCCAAAATTTGTGTGATTCCCACTCAGTCTTATACGGGTTATTTAAACTACACTTTGTAAAAGCCAACTGTTTTATATATATTCTTTAAATCATGCATCACCTGTTCTGCATTTGCTTTGAGGATATTATGGAGACCGGAGCTGAATTGAATCTACAACTGACATACTCACAGACTGTTCTGGCAAACACCCTGATGTCAGTGTACATTTAGTCCATGTTACAGCTTATTGATTCCTGGGATAACCATTGACTAGCTCTGTATTTTGTAAATCTCCCTAATTATCTTTTGTGCTTTTCATGGATCTGATATGTTTCCAGTTAAACTTTCCTTCTATTTTTAATTAATGTTGCTATTTTGGACATTCATGTTCCTTCAAAAGCCTTCAGTGAATATGTGAAAGCTTAGTAAATGTAACAAATGAAGCACTTTCTAATTCATAATTTCTTCTTTATTTTATGACAGCTTTTTCCATTTGCATTTACCCATATCTTTTGTTGCCATATATTAATTTTTTAAATCATATATTTTCCATTCCAACCATTTTCAAACCTCTTTCTGAATTACAGTCCTACCATTTGTTATTTGTTGCTCCAAGTCATACAGTTTGTTGATCGACTCTTTTCCTTTTGCTTTCAATGTGAATTACTGTCTATTTAGAGAAGAAGTTATTTAACAAGCATTTATTTTAAAAAATTAGCATTTATTTGCCTAGTACGTAGCGTCAGTGGTTATTGGTTCACAGTCCATATTTTCAAGCCAGTGTTCCTCACATTATTTTAAAGCAAATTGCCAACATCTTTGGATGCTTGTCAATTACTGGGTGAACGAAAGACTCTTCCTTTCCTGTTATCTCATTAAAACTTAGCATACCAAGGTAACTTTATCTGCCTTCTTCTGTACAGTTCTTGTAAACTAAAATATTTAGCTTCACTTTTTTTATTACAGTTACTTCAGGGTACAGAAGAAGCTCAAGCTTCAGTGGTTATTTTTTCTTTTTTCTTTTTATTTCTTTGCCCTATTGAACTGTTTAGTTATAAGTAATAGGAAGTGACATGGAGTTATAATATATCTGCATCTCTTTTCCTGTATGATTTTAAAGTATTAATCATGTTCTATGCTAAAGATTTCTTACCAGTTTATCAGATTAGGGAATTGGCTTCTTGAAAAGCTTTTGGTTGACTTCCAGATAAGACAAGAAATGATGGGTAAAGTTTGATTGGGACAGGGAAAAGGACAGTTTTGTCCATTCAGATTATGTCTTAAGTTGAGCTGGATTGTCAGGACAGAGAGCAGAAAAACTTGGCAGCATTAATAAAGCCTTTTGGATTCTTTATATAATCTGGATATTTATCCTTTGTCACATGGATAGTTTGCAAATATTTTATACCTCCTGTTTTTTCTGTCTTATCACTCTGTTGATTGTTTCCTTTGCTGTGCAAAAAAAATCTTAGCTTTATATTAATTTCATTTGCCTGTATTATTATTATGATGCTTGTGATTTTTCTGTAATCTTTGCTAGTGTCTTAATGTGTTTCTTCTCTTTTAAAAAGTATAGTTTCAGAGATTCAGGTCTTACAAATGTATCATTGGACTGTTTTGTTTTGATTTGAATGTAAGTGTGAGCTGTAACGGCCTAGTTTCAATCTTTTGAATGTGGATATCTGGTTTTCCCAGCACCAGTTATTGAAGAGACTGTTTCTTCTCTAGCATATATGTTACTTCCTTTGTGAAAGATAAGTTTCCTGTAGATGTGTAGATTTATTTCTGGGGTCTCTATCCTGTTCCGTTGGTGCTAGTGTCTATTTTTATTCCAGTACCATGCTGTTTTGGTTACAATAGCTCTATAGCATGCTTTAGAATCTAATATTGTTATGCTTCCAGTTTTGTTTTTTTTATCCAAGATTGCTTTGACTATTCCTGTATTTTGTATTTCCATATGAATTTTAGCCCCTTTTTTCTAGTTCTGTGGAAACTATCCTTGATACTTTGATGTAGGTTACATTGATCTATAAGTTACATTGGATAATATGAGCTTTTGACAATAATAAAACTCAACAAAGCATGAACCAATCCAATTAATAAATGAATAAAGCATATGAATAAATATTTCTTAGAAGAGGGAATCCAAGTGAGCAACAAATACACGAAATGTATTCATTAACTCTAGCCATTTAGGAAAAGGCAAATCAAAGCAACAAGTGAGCTATCACTTTGTTCCAATTAAAATGACAAAAAACAATAGAAAGACAAAAATAATAAATGCTGGTGAGGATGTGGGGTGAAAGGGACCCTCATACACTGTTTATAGACATAGAAATTATTATGACCATTGTGGAGAACAAAAGTTCCTAAAAAATAAAAAAAAATAAATCTGTATGATCCAACTGTCCCACTTCTGAATATATAAATGAAGGAAATTAATTCAGCATGTGAAAGAGGTGGATGTGCTTCCTTGCTCTCTGTAGCACTATTCACAAGAGTCAAGATGTGCATCTACCTACGGTGGGGTGTTGCTCTGCCACAGAAAGGAGTGATTTAATTGCAAGTGAAATAAGCCAGACATAGAAGCCAAATACCTCATGTTCTATCGCATATGTGGAAATTACAATTTATGTGACAGGTTCTAGTGTGTTACAGTGAGTGCAATGGAGTGACTGACTCATGATGAAGTGTAATATTCTGTGTAGATAAAAATGGAGGAGTTGATAGGCTCAAAACACAAAGATATATGAATAAATGTTTCTCAGTTTTTTTAAAAAATATGCAAGTATTACATGTTAATCCCAAATGTAATAAATTATAAATGCTTTAAAGGGACTTGTACTTTGTGAAGAATGGAAGTATTAGGGAAAAAAAGCAGAAAGAATGAAGCAAAGAAAAAAAGATGATAAAGGATGTATACTTTATATTTTCACCTGAACTAACACATTTTATCCAGTTGTGACAGGACAGTAACACTCTATTAAGTGGAGGCACGGAGTTTTGAATGGAGGTCTGCAATTTAGAGATGTTTTCTGATAGATTCTTGGTCCTCGCATTACTAACTTTCCCTAAAAAGCCAAGTTCAATGAAGCAGCAAATATAGTACTCTATTTTCCTTTTATGTGAGGTTTTGCTTTCTGTGGTTTCAGATATCTGTTGTCAACTACATTCTAAAATAAGGAATGAAAAATTCCAAAAATAAATAATTCTTAAGTTTTACATTGCACACTTTTCTGAATACTGTGCTAAATTCTGATGCTGTCCAACTTGTCTCACACAGGATGTGAATCATCTCTTTGTTAACTGTATCTACATGAGTATTAAATGTAATGGAAGGTTTGAGAATATGCAAATATGAACATTTATTAATGAGATCCTTAGTGGGATCAGAAAGCTATAAAGCTGGAAATGGAGTATCGAATCCAACCTACTTTGTACAGATATAACAAAGTAAGTTTCCAGAGAGTTGTATTTTGGTAAAACCACACATTAGTTGCATGCATCTTTTTATTGTTAAAGATTTAATTATTTTTGTTAAAAAGACAGGTATCCAAAGAGAAGGAGAAGTAGAGAGAAAGATCTTCCATCTGCTGGTTCATACCCCAAGTGGCCTCAAGGCCAGAGTTGAGTTATTCTGAAGCCAGGAGCCAGGAGCTTCTTCTGGGTCTCCCACGTGGGTGCAGGGTTCCAAGGCTTTGGTCCATCCTTTACTGCTTTCCAAGGCCGCAGGCAGGGAGCTGGATGGGAAATGGAGCAGCTGGGACACAAACCAGTGCCCCTATGGGATCCGAGCAAATGCAAGGTGAAGAATTAAGGCACTAAACCATTGCGCCAAGCTCTGTTGTATGCATCTTGATATTGTAAGTTAATATACTTAGGTTTATTAATTGTGAATTTTATCATTTGGATATAGAAGTGGGATATCAGAAAATTTTCCTAAGCAATTGGAAATATTCATTCCATTAAGTTGAGTATAAGGAAATGGCAGTATATCCTTTAGTCTCATTTATATGTCAAATGGAATCATCATAATTATGCATGTATTTTGAGTTTATATAATAGTTTATATACATTATCATGTAATTTAAACAAAAGATAAAAAGGAAATAGTAAATATAGGTGCAGTGTCAGTATAGCAAAATTGCAAACTGTCATACTTATTTTGGTATCAAGATTGTGTGCTTAATGTTCATTATTTTCTCAAAGTAGTTTATATGTTGCTTATTTTTAGTTAGGAATTTTTAAATTATTATTTTATAAAACCAGATCAAATAATAGTCACAGTACTCCAGTACTATTATTTTGTGTTAAACGGAATATATGTATATATATTAATTTTTCATGCAAATGACAGCATATATGATAATCCATATGATAAGTTCATTGTGGAAAAGTTGTAGATTTGTAATGGGAATTTATGAGTCTGAATTATTTTCCTGTGTGTTTTTAAAAATCTTTCATTTAAATGATTACTTGTGTAAACTTTGAAAAATAATTTATATAAATATTAATTAATGGTTTATATGTTTATGTTTATAGCTATATATATCTATTTACGTAGATATATATAGTCATTCATGTGTGTATTTTAAAATATAGGAGGGGACAGTTGTTTGGCATAGAAATCAATATAAGCATGAAATGCCTCTCTCCACTTCAGAGTGCCTAGGTTTGATCCTGGCTGCACTTCCAGTTCCAGCTTCTTGCTAATGCCCATCAGGGAAGCAGCAAGTGATATCTCAAGTACTTGGACCCCTGCCACCTACTTGCAAAACCCAGACTGAGTTCCAAGCTTCAGCCTGACCCAGTTACACATATTGGAGGCACTTGAAGACTGAACTATCAGGATTTTGTGTCAACATTTCCAATAAAGTGAATTAATGAATTAATAGGATATACATATGCTGATCTCTGTCATGCCATATCTGTGCTAGTCTTTGCTATGTTCCATTAGCCTAAATCTGATAATGTCTGCAGACCCTGCAGCTGTCTATTCTCATTATCAGTGTATAGTTGTAGGCTTGTGGATGCTTTGAGATTATTCTTGAATTCAAACAAACCTAAGAGAGGGGTATTTTTCAATGAGCATATCCAAATTAGTTGCCATTTTTGACAATGTCCTCATTATTTATTTGTATTTGTTAGAGACAAAAACAGAAAAAGGGATCATAGATTTAGTGGTTCACTTGGCCAAATAGCCACACTTGAAAGAAGGGGCCAGGTTGAAGCTGGAAATCAGGAACAATGCAAGTCTCCTATGTGGATAGCAGAGATCCAACTATTTCATGTGTTGTCATTGCCTCCTGTGCTCTGCATAATTAGAAAGCTGGAACTGGGAACCTGGAACTGGGAACCAAGCTGGGACCCAATTCTAGGTATCCTGAAAATGTGACGCAAGCATTTCAAGCAGCTTGTTAACCACTAGATCAGTTACCTACCTTTGCTAATTTTAAATATTTCTGTTGATATTGTACTTTCAAATATTTCTTTTTTTTCTTTTTAAAAATTAACATTTTTATTTGCTTTTTTCTTGAACATTCTTTTTATTGTATAAATTATATTTTTGATAATTTTTACATATTTAATTAGGGTGAAAAGGGTCAAGGGGTAGAGGAAAGTGGGTGATACCATTATTTTCACATTCTCTTTTTTTCCTTCCTGTATCTGGGAGGAGGGGAGAGATAAGGAGAGAAGTCTTCCAACCATTCCAGTGTCCTGATGTGGGGTATGCTCTGAGGGTCCAGCTAAAGTGGTTTTGATAGTTTCACAGTTCTGTATTGCTGCAGATCTTGCCACTCCAATCACAATGAAATCTCTCCAGACTTCACTGGCTGACATAGTCTACCTTAGAGTCTCCATTTGCCCAGATATTCACTGCCAACTCTTGGCTGGGGTAGTTGATCTGTTTGTTCTGTCCTCCATCATCTGTTATAGAACCAGGTGTCCTTTTCAGGCTCCAGTGTACTGGCCATACTAGCCTCAACGTGCCCCATCTCATCTTTCAGGTATTTCAATCAATGGTTTACTAATGAACATAAACACATACAACAGGCATCAAGAGATTGTTTCAGTAAAGCATGGAATGGCTTTTAGAAACCATTCCCAGTGGGATTTATGATTTTAGTTTTATTGTTAACAGGAATGGGACATATGTTAAAATACAGCTAAGGTTGTGTTATACCAGAAATTAAAAAAAAAATAACTGCACAAAATAAATCAGCGTAGACTTTAACACTGCTGTTTGCATAAGATATCTAACTGATATTAATAACAGAATATCAGTTTAGCAAATAGTTATGTCGCAATTCATTTGTAGCCCAGTTAGATTTCTTTTGTAGAAAAGTACTCAAATAGTACAAATCTGAACTCACTGAAAATTAACTTTAAGGGAGTAAATTATTTCAATGATTAGGATTTGTGCCAACATCTGTGAATAAATTAGGCTTAATTTAATAAGGCTTTACATAAGATATTAATAAATTTCTGCACCCCTATATTCAGATTCCAAAAGGCTTGATGAGTCAAATTTTTGTAAAACGCTTTAGGGGGGAAGGTGGTATGTCAAAGTGAAGTAGTTTCAGAAAATGTTTATTTTGTTATTCTTGCAAAAGTTGACAAATACTGGGCTAGTGAACAGAATCCATACTCTGAAAATATTTCAAGCACAGCTTCAGTGTAATAACTAATCCTGTGTGCATCAAACAAGTACCCTGTAGGTACTTTAAAAGATTCTTGGAAGGCGTGATAGCCTAGCAGCTGAAGTCCTCACCTTACATATGCCAGGATCCCATATGGGCACTGGTTCTTGTCCTACAGCCCCACTTCCGATCCAGCTCCCTGCTTGTGACCTGGGAAAACAGTCAAGGATGGACCAAAGCCTTGGAACTGTATACCTACTAGGGAGACTAGGAAGAAGCTCCTGGATCCTGGCTTTGGATCGGCTCAGTTCTGGCCATTGAGTCCACATAGGGAGTGAATCAGCAGACAGATCTTCCTCTCTGTCTCTCCTCTCTTTGTATCTGCCTTCACAATAAAAACAAATAAATCTTATTAAAAGAGATTCCTGGAAAAGTTACTTAAAAGATGTAAGTTTTGGGGAAACAAAGGTTTTGAAATCTCTGCCTTATTTTTTCATATGAACATTTTCCATATTATCTTTTACAGAACCCTCATGTGACATAGTTGGTTGATTGGAATTAAAAGTTTTGTTATATATTTTTAAATTCTAATATTCAATCTGAATTTTGATATTTGACATAACTATTTGTCCATAAGTTACACACCTGTCAGAGTCATTTTTCTTTCTTTGACTTGGCTTTGTATTATGTTACTAGTGAAGGGCAAACATTATGAACAAATATTAGTGTTATGTTCATGGTTTTAACTAGATATGGATGTGCCTGTTCAACGACCTTTTTTCACACCTTACTGTTTTCCTCTGATATTTATTAATCTGATATTTAGATTAATGCTCTTGACATTTTCAACAATATAATGAAGAATACTGTAACTTTTGTAAGTTTGAGAAGACATGAAAATACATTTAAGGCAGCTGGAAGCCTTATCTAGTGCATCACCAATGCCAGCCCCTGGCTATACTTCTGGTTCTGTGGAAGTTAATGTCTTTTCCGTTCCTGATTTGTATCTCTTGTATTTCACAAAAACTTATTTTTTAAAGATTTATTTATTTTCATTGGAAAGGCAGATTTATGGAGAGAAGGAGAGACAGAGAGAAAGATCTTCTGTCTGCTGTTTCACTCCTGAAGTGGCCTCAATGGCCAGAGCTGAGCCAATCCAAAGCCATGAGCTTCTTCTGGGTCTCCTATGTGGGTGTAGATTTCCAAAGCTTTGAGCCATCCTGTACTGCTTTTCCCAGGCCACAAGCAGGGAGCTGGATGGGGAGTTGAGTAGCTGGGACATGAACCGGTGCCCTTATGGGATCCCAGCATGGGTAAGACAATGACTTAGTCACTGAGCCAGCGTGTCTGTCCCCTCACAAAAACATTTTAAAAATATTTTAGAAAGTATGTTGCTTTTCTGCTGCTTTTATTCAAGTATAAGAGGTCAACTGTCCATCAAGCATTTGAATAATTCTTTCACATACTATGATTATGAATAGCTAGATAATACCAGGTAAACCATTTGTATAATTCCCTGAAAGTGCTTTCTGATTTATTTCTGTTAAGTTTTATATCATAAATGCAGTTAATTTCCATTTAGTCATTAGGAAAATGAAATACTAATATTTAGCATCCATTTTTACTCACCAATTCCATCACAAAACAGCAGTAAAACCTGGGAATCTTATTCTTGTAATAGGTCAATTTCTGGTACCACTCCAACTACATTAATTGTTCTCATTGACTTTTATGTGTGATGTTTCCATTTTCCTCATCCTCCAAATAGTGATGCGTTTAGGCATAGGATATATTACTGTTTAAGTGACTTTTACAGGTTTTTAATTATTTACATATATGTCTTTAAAATTTTTGCCTTCTTTTACCTAGGACAATGTGCTTATACTGCATAAGTGTTAAATGAATAAAAATTGAAAATATTGATTAGACGCATTTCAAAGTACAAAATAAATTTATGTAAAAGAAAATGTATAAAACAGCATAAATTGAGCTTGCCAGGGATGGGCTTTAAGTACTATAGATTTCATGCCATGTGTCACTTTAATTGAATTTTCATATTGTTTTCTGAGCTATACTTAATTTTTATTGAGTTTCCATTCTTCATGGTTCTCAGAAAAAGCTTAAAATAAGAACACCGTAAAGTAGACCTATTGTACCTATTCTGCTATGTCCAAAAGGTGGCTTTCTAATGGGAAAACACAGATAAATACCACACTTTCTTTCATCAAGCATATTTTAAGGAGAGTTGAAATCCATTAACACTAATAGAGGTTTATAGTTAAACTCAAGATAATGGAGACAGTTCTTGCCTTTTCTGTTTTAGAGTAGCTGCTTGTTGACATACACCTCTACAAGTCCAGTTCAATGCCCAGTGAATAATGATCACAATAAAATTTGCACTAGTAACATGGGGAAATTGCCAGTGAAAATAGAAAATAAAAGGAATCTGAGGACTAAAATTTCCTTACCAATTAATGATAGATATTTCTGAGTTTTCCCTTTCATATTTTTCATCATTAGCTAACTTGATTCGGTAAATAAAGATGTTTTAAAATTTTCCCCTTTGATGAAGCATAAGAATTTATTGTTTCAAATTGGAAATGACAAGTGAATTTGATTAAGACTGATGATATGGCATCACAGTAAAAGCTTGCAAGTGTCATCAGCTTGTAAAAAATTTTTTGTTAAAAGATTTATTTTTATTGGGAAGGCAGATTATTATAAAGAGGAAAAGATACAGAGGAAGAAAGAGCTTCTGTCCACTAGTTCACTCCCCAAGTTGCTGTAAGGTAGCTAAGCTAATCCAAAGCCAGGAGCCAGGAGCTTCTTCCAGGTCTCTCATGCTGGTGCAGGATCCCAAGGCTTTGGGCCGTCCTCTACTCTTTCCCAGACCACAAGCAGGGAGCAGGGTAAGAAACAAAGCAGCTGGAGACAAACCAGTGCCCATATTGGATCCTGGTGCTTGCAAGGTGAGGACTAGCCGTTGAACAATAGTGCCAGACCCAGAATGTAAAAGTTTTAACTGAGCTGTTATTTTGCACCAGTGTTCTATTGCTTATCAAACTGATCTTGTATCTCATGCTGATGAATGAAATGCGTTGAAGGGTTTTCATCTAAAGTTTTCATTCCATCTTTATGCATAAACTTTTATTTAGTTTTTAAAAGACTTTACGTGATTTTCTTATATTTGGAGACAATCTAACAACTATTTGTGAGAACTTCAGTTGATGCTGCCATGTGTTTTCTCAACAGGTAAATATTCAGCTTTGTTGTTCACATAATTTAAAACTTTTAGCAGAAAGCAGTCAAAATGGAATTATGTCTGATGAAGGATGGGATTTCAAGTCCTTGTTTTGGAATAAGTGAATTGCTTTTATCCTTCTTGTTGTTCGTTCTGTCCCTTTCTACTCCCCCCTTCCACACCAAGAGACTCACAGGATCGTGGTTGCCCTTGTGTCTGACACAGCAGGACCCTGTCTGGCTTCATTACAAGTCGTATCTTTAGTATAGCCATCTTCTGTAACAAAAGTCCTTCCCTTTAAATATTTGGGGTGTCACTGAACACTCATGCAATGCCACCTTGAAACCTGGCATAAAAGTCCTTTTTAGACCCTCAGTTCTGGCACTTTTCTCTGTGAATTCTTTTCTCTTTTGTATTTGTTGTGTTGCACTTCACTCATCTGCATGCTAGTTACTAGAGGAGCGTGTTTCTTTTGTTCAGTAATATTCCGGTATGCTGTTAAGAAATATTTGTGTAAAAACTAGTACAATATGAATGGCATCATCAAGGAACCTACACTTATTATACCTGGATTCATAGAAGCCCCCTGTTCCCTAGGTATGATTTGGCCCACATAATGAATACTGTGGCCACAATTGGCCTTAAATTTGTCCTCTTAGAACTTTAAATCTTTATTAGCAATGCTGATTTGAGAGATTTGAACACCATTTTCAAATCCTCCTGTCTTTTCTCTGCCTCCTCTCCAACTGTGCATTTTATCTCAGGCTTGACACTTCTCTGGCATCCTATTCCCTCGCTGTCAGGGAACAACCTATGTTACTGAGATTGTCTCTGATCCACCCAGACTATAGGTCAAGTTCTATATCTTGTTCATCCCTGGTGTTCCAATTTAGTGTTCCGATTGTATCCTGTATATATGTGCTGAATGATTTACCAAATGATTTGTGATTTACCAAAAAGGGTTAATATGAATGGGGCATTGTGAAAGCCAGCGAATTCCCTCATCCCAGACTATGGCCTAGTACCTGCTCTGCCCCCATATACAGCATGCATAGATTAGTTAATGAGGGCAATACTAAGAACATTAGTATATGAAGAAAAAAACTATTTTTTTGTCTATAAAAGTTTTTCAGAACCTGTACCTGAATCAGTTTTCCTGTGTATGATTAAAAATACAGGGTTTTATTGATTTTTTTTCTTAATAATGTACCGCTCTTTCTTTTTTTCTTGAACAATGCTAAAGTGTAACTCCTGTGCTTTCTCTATCATTTGAAAAACTTTATCAAGATTTTAATGTATCCCTATTGTATAGCCTTGTAAAGCTGTAATTTTGGTGTCAGAAACTGTAAACCTGCTGCATTTGAAGGAAGTAAGTTCAAATTTTGAAGAGTTTTTTTTTTCCTCTGAGTATGAAAGGTGAAACAGATACTTGAAGATACATTAATCCTGAAATACAAGAAAACAGCAGCATTTAATCAGTGTAATTACTATTAGACAAGTGTAAGACTAGTTTGCCACTAGGTAAATTAGCCGTGCAATATGTTAAAACTGCTTAGAAATAGCACTATGGGGAGGAAAATAAAAATAATCCAGATGATAGTGTTAGATGAAGGGAAGGGGAAAAAAGTAGCATACTCCTGCCAGCACATATTATTCAGCTTTTGTGGTTTGTTTAGATTTCATCTTGTCCCAGAAGGTGTTGCTATACTGTTAAGGCGTTAGGCAGTGTAGTAATGGGGCATGAGATAAAATGGAAGACTTATAAAATGTCTTATCTTTTGAGCTATTCTGAAGAAACCTCAACTTGAATTTCTGAGTGGTCAGCTTGACATTTTAAAGCACTGGGAAGTTGTGTCATTATTTCTAGACTACCACAGCAGTTAGAGGGAAAAGATGTAAAGTTCATTGCAGTAATTGCTGACAGCTTCCATGGAATGAAAGGTACTTTTAGTAAGCATGTGATGCAGTGAGAAAAGGCAACCTACCAGGAACATGAAAGTGAACAGTAAGATGAGAGTGACAAAAACGTGGATTTGGCCATTCTTGTTGCCCTGAAATAATTATATTCATTTTGAAGGCAGAAAAGAAGTAAAATGACTTCTGGAGATTGTTCTTCAGTTTGTGTGTCCAAAGAAAGACTCTTGGCATCTGAAACTGACACTGAATACTGTCAGTAACTGAAAGTACAAAGCTTCGTGGCCAGGTGTCACCGTGCACGAGACAGCTGGTGTCACTGGGCTTGGCAGAGTCCATTGCAGGTGCTCAGGCAGTGATCCCTGCTGTAACACCATTCCCCTCCCTGGAAACCTGCAATTTGCCTGAGTCCCAGAAGAGGAGGAAACTCGCAAACAGCCGCAAGCCGTATATAATAGTAGGGTTCACGTCCTGGCAGCAGCAAAATAGAAGAAAAGAAGAAATTCAAATGAACAACATTTGACTCATAACATTTCACTTGAGATTTCTATACTTTTTATGGAGTTTGCATCATTTATTTTCTCCTTAAAGATTCAAGTATGTCCTGTTTTGTCTTTTTTTGACTTTTGGATGCAAGCCAACACTGAGCTAAAGCAAACACAGGGGAATGGCACCTAAATCATATTGCACTAACTTCTGCTTTAATAACTATCACTGATTAGTTAATAAAGAACACCCAGACTCCTATCACCTACATCTCCAAGTATACAACATACTTATGTACAAATGTCCACTCACATTAAAATATGTTCTTATCCGTTGCCTTCAGAAACATATTAAATCATTGAATTAGGAATGCTCTTAATAAACCAAACACTGTGACTTAAAAGTTAGATCTTTATACAAACCAAGGTATCAACTTTATGTCAATTATTTATGAAACTAAGTAAATAATAGCAGTTGCCACTTACACAAAGTGTTATTTATGAAAAGATTTAATCACAATCTAGTTGTAACTCAGAATAATAAATATCACAACCAGAAGAGCCTTGGACTCTGGCAAGTGAGCATTTAATAAATTTACCTTAACAAAAGACATGGCATTCCCTTCACTTCACTGGAAGAGAAACTGCATCTATAAGAAAATAACCAGTGCAATTATAACCATCATGTTGATGGGCCTGGCGTGATGGCTTAATGGCTAAATCCTCACCTTGCAAATACTAGGATCCCACATGGACACCAGTTTATGTCCCAGCTGCTCCACTTCCCATCTCACTCCCAGCTTGTAATCTGGAAAAGCAGTAGAGGGTGACGTAAAAGCCTTGGGTCCCTGCACCCACGTGGGAGACCCAAAGGAAGTTCCTGGCTCCTGACTTCGAATCAGCTCAGCTCTGGCCATTGTGGCTGCTTGGCGAGTGAACGAGCAGATGGAAGATGTTTCTCTTTGTCTCTCCTTCTCTTTGTAAATCTGCTTTCCAATAAATACAAATAAATCTTGAAAAGAAATACCATAATGTACATAAGATCCTTTGAACTACACCACAAGTTAATACAAGAAACAGTAAAACCAAGTTAATACAAATTTTAATCTAAATGGCACCCTATAAAGCATACCAAGTATTTTCAATGAGTGATCTGGCATGGGTTATATCTTACCTTATTTTTAAAGCCATAAAATAAGTATTTTGGATGTGTCTGTCTATACTTTTTGTAGTACATAGAACTGTCATTATTTTACTGTTTCATGTTCCTTTTTAAGACTTATTTATTTGAAAAGCAAAGGAAGGGTGGGAGGAAGGTGGACGAGAGGGAGGGGGGAGAGTGAGATAGAGAAGCAGAAAGGGAGAGAGGGGGAGAAGAAGAGAGAATCTCCCAAATTTCCAAAGTGTCCATAGCTGGACCAGGCCAAAGCCATGAGGCAGGACATCCATCTGGATTCAGGATTCAAGCCTTTGTGTGCGTGATAAGAACCCAGACATTTGTGAATAGTCTGCTACCTCCCAAGCATATTAACAGGAAGCTGTATCTGAAGCATGAAATAGCTACAACCTGAACTAGGCATTCTGGTATGGCATGTGGGTTTGCCAAGTGGCAGCTTAGCTAGCTGTGCCATAACAGCTGTTTCTCTGTGCTATAATACTGAGTTTTGCAGAGCTGGCTAAAGGGTGCCTTAGAAATGGAAAAAATAACTCATTGAATAATCAAACTTTACAGATGGAAGGCTGACATGCTTAAGGTAACTATCTACAATTCAGAAGAATATGTTATCTTTTTAATTAGTAAGCTTTTGAGACTTTTTCTTGATTATGCTTTACATTTTGCACTCAGATTTCATAGCAGTTGCATCTTCAGAGGGGAGAATGTTTCTAACTCAAGGTATTTGTCATCATAACATTTTATACTGCCTAGGAGCCCACATATTAAAGAAAACTATACATGTACATAATTCAATACAGACATCTCACCCATGTGAAAGGACCACATCTATCGCTTTAATGGCTGCATTGCTGTGCCTGGTGCAGAGCAGTTTTGAATGAATAGTTTCCAAGGCGTTTCCTCCCTCATACTTCAGATGTAGAAATACAAGTCTGCTGGTAGGTTCACAGCACTTGTCTGTTCAAATTACCACCAGTCAAGTATTATGTCTCTTATTTTGTGTCACTCTATTGTAATCCTTCCTTGGTTTTAGAGTACATTCAGTTTACACGTCATCCCTTGAATATATGCATTTCAGAAAAATGATGTCACCAAAAGCCAACATGTACCCATACCTTTATTTTCTCCTTATGGTTGGTCTCTGTTTTTCTTCCCCTTGTTATACAAACCATGTCCAAACTGCCTCAATGAATCTTTTTATGCATTTGAAAGACAGAGCGACTGAGAGAGGGGAGAGAAACATGAAGAGATCTTTCTGTAGGGCTCAGCCACACTGAAGCAGCAGCCAGGAACTCCATCTGGGTCTCCCACGTGAATGGTAGGAACCCAACTAGGTGAGACGTCACCTGGTGCCTCTCTGGAGGCTGGATCGAAAGTGCAAAGAACTCAAACCAGGAACTCCAGTATGGGGTGCTGGAATCCCAAGCGGCAGCTTAACCTGTTGTTCCACAACACCCATCCCTGTAATACTATTTAAAGTACTAAGCGTTACTTAAAATACTGTACTATTAGATGAAGCCTTTTCTATCTTCCTTATAAATTAATAAACAAAATAAGTTCTGATATTGAGACACATGATCAGTAAACTTATGCAAAATGCATTTAAAAGAAACATTCATTTGGTGGACTTTTTAAAATTTCATGCATAGATTTTGATAACATGCATAAACCACTATTTCAAGATTCTGTGTATTTAATACTCAGAACAACCCTAGGAGGTAAGTATCATCATTATCTTGATTTTATAGATGAGAAAATTGAGGCTAGATTTCCTAAGGTCATGTGGCTAATGAATGAAAGAACTTGGCCTTAAACTGAAGGGCACTGGACCAAGAGCCCATGCTCCTTGCCTCCTAACCCTGGGGCTGTCTGACTGGCTGTAACTGATGACATCCTTTCCCAGTCTTGTGAAGGACATTATCCCTGTTTTATACAGAGGGAACAGTGAGCATTTTCATATTCACTTATGGAAATAATTTGAGTACAGGCATTTTACTCCATTGTTCTTATTATTTATCTAATATCTCCTGTTGCTTGATAATTATTTTTATATTTTATATTTTAATGTAGACATTATGTAGTTACAGAAAGTGCCCATTCTTTTTAGGGGTAGGCAGCTGGAATTAAGTTCCCTTTTTTTATTGCTACCTCTACATTGTGGGAAAACAAAAACAATAAGCTTGCTCTGGTGTGCTAAAAATTTGCTTGGTGGCGTTCTGAGTAAATTCCCTTAGTCACCACAAGTTTTCTCTTTCTCACGGCTGGATACATTTCTTCAGATACATAAATATATATGAATTTAAGTGACCAACCCTGAATTGCAGAGCCAATTGTGGACTTTATTAGAATCAAATAGTGAAGAGTTGATGGAGAAACACAAGGAAGGAGCTTTTGTTGCCTTGATCTCTGTCTGTGTGACCCAAGGATATTTGAACCCAGGGATGGAGAGCTGTGATGTTCTCTGTCACTGCACTTCAGAGACTCAGTAAAGCTGCTCAAGTGAGTCGCAGGGCTTTGGTTCCTCCTCTGTTGCTGTTGCCCTGTAACAGACACCCCGCTCCATTCCTTATCTCGTTTTCTTTAGCGAGCCGGCAGCACTGCCTTCTGACCTGGTTTAAGCGTCCTTAGTGACCTCTGGCAGCCCTGTGCCATGAGTCCCTTATGAGAGTGTGCTCGCTTGGCTTTCTTCTATAGTAACGATTTACTTATAGAAGTTGGGCTAAGGATTTTGTACTCCCCTTATTAAAGAGATACTTTCACAATGTAATTTGCTTCATAAGCCTCCCACAGTTCTATTAAGCAGGTGGTTGCCAAACACCAGTTCAACGTAGATTGCTCTTATATGAGATAAAATATGTACTCAAACCATTTGGCAACATAAATTAGGGCTTCGTCCAAAACAAACTCTGGTGATTTTCTCTCTCCCCAAACTGGCTAACTACCATACCTTTATTACACATGGAGTTAGAAATATATGTATCAGATGGTCCTAATTGATTGTTTTATAGATTTACATCAATTTTTCTTTGCATATAGCTAATAATTATTTTATCTTTAAGTGGAATAAGGATAATAGGAGTTTGGTCATCAGTGAGTTCTACGTTGCAGTTTCAGTTCAGATTCTGAATGACTGTGTGACTTGGACATACAAATTCACCCATTTTGAGCCTCAGTTTCCTCCTCTGTAACATGCGAAAATAGTCATGCTTGAATCAGTTGATCCCTTTAATGCCCTTGAGAATTTTCCCAGCATATAGTATTCCTTAAGTTAACATTGTGTGATTATTTATGCTTTATGTTAACCTGTTGAAATATTTCCTTTGTAGTAGAGCATCTCAGTAACTTAGAGAAATACGATGTGGAAATTGATGTCAGCAGTTCAACAAATGTGCTCTGAGTGAGGACAGGATAGTTTTACAACTATGAGTAAAAATATGATCCTTTCAAAGACCCAGTACCAGAAACAGCATGGAAAAAGGGCGGGTAGACAGGGACGCATAATGAAACCTCTGTAACATGTAACATGAGAAACATTCATAGAAAAAAAAGAGTGGGAGATAAATGAGAATTGAATGATGTATGCTAATTTTGATAAAATAGAATAATTCCAGAAAATAATAACAGGAGATGGGGGAAAACAGCAAACAGAGACATATAGAGTGTATTCCAGGAAGTGCACAGATGCATTTGCCTGGAGAATGCCTGAAAACAGGACATGTGATTCAGGGTTACAATGAGACTTTGCTGTGAATATCCCAGAATTCCACGACACCACCTTTGTGTTTAGTTTCTAGGCAGTCGGCAGTCATTGAATTCCATTTCTTGGTCTTTTGGCTAATGTCATAGATTAGTAGACTGGATTAAAAAACAAAGCCCATCTATTTATTGTCTAGAAGAGACACTTCACCAACAAAAATCAGTGGAAACTATATTGCATGGGTTTTGTTGTTTTCTGTTAGCTTCATCTCTTCAAAACACTTTCTTCTGATTAAATCATTCAGTGACTCGTACATCATACAGTGGCATCATTTTCTTCCAGAAGGTTCCTGATTTTCATTTCTTCGGCTACACGTTAGTCATTTAGTAGCATGTTATTTAACTGCATGGTGTTGTTAATTTCTTTTTTCTCCCTGATGTTGATTTTGTTTTATTGTTTTTCATTTAAGAGGATGTATAGTAGCTGTGTAATGGAGACTGTCATATCTAATAACATGTGATTTAGCTTCATGGCATTGTAAATTTCTATTTTACTTTCTGTTGTTGATTTTGTATTATGACTTTTCATTTGAGGGGATGTACAGTAACTGTGAAATGGAGACTGACATATCCATATGTGAGGATACAATGTAGTATGCATTTCTACTTCCAGACAAAGATGGACTAAAATGAAACTGTTCACTATATCTTGACAATAGGATGCTGGACACTCTGCCATTGTCCATGCCCACAGTGATGGACATATGACTGTGTATGAAGAACTATATTTTAGCAATGATATAGAGGAACTGGGGATGTTGGGAATTGGGGAGGGGATAAGGGAAATGCCAGGAGCCTATGGAATTGTATCATAATCATAATAAAATGTAAAAAAAAGAGATCAAGGTGTAGAAGACCAATATGAGCTGTGCCTTAGGAAACTGATGTAACAACTACACAGTATAAATTGGGGGATTAAGGTGTGGCAAAAGGTTGAAGAAAAGAGATCAGTTAAAAAGCTGTTGAAATTGTTCCAGGTGAGAGGACATGAAGATCTTAAAGTAGTTGTATTGCCCAAGAAGGTGTAGCAAAAACAGTTGGATATATAAGACATGGCAGATGCTAAGTCTTTTGAACTTGGCAAATGAAATCATACATTTAAAGGATGGATAAAGGGATAGACTGTTGTTTGCCTATGGCATTTCTATTTAACTAGGCTTATTTTGTCCACATCATGCACTTCACATGAACTATTGTGTGCCAAAAAAGTAGAAGCTTCATCCTTGGTCTACAATGGTGCCACTGTCCTGGGTAATAAAGGTGTGTGTTTTGACGATGGGCATTTTCTGTTAGGTTTCCTGCATTTCCAGGTTCATCAAGGAATTGGGCAAGTTGCTCTCCATTGTTTTAGTTTTCTTTTTTCTAAGACAATAAGGAGGATACTTGGTACTCTTTGTTGTTAAAATAGTTCTAAGTGTAAAAGAAGTTCCACCTTTGTTGCTCATAGATAGAATTTATTTTACATTAATCATTAACACAGCAGTATGAAAACGGGTCATAAAAGTAAAAGATATCATTCTTCATAAACAGTTTAGTTGTTTAAATTTGATAATATTGACTTTTTTCTCTAACAGTTGTCTTTACATACCACTGGTAAATCATACTAGCATAAGGAAATTAGTGAAAAAAAGTGAATAATTCAGAGATTCTTAACAATTAAATCAACAGACTCAGGGATCTTAAAACCAAAACAGATGTTGAAAATAAGAGGTTATGCTTTTGAGTGAGACATGCATTCAGTTTCAATACAGATTTATGAAAAATCACAATATGCTTAAGTTTCAGGGCCATTCTGATCTTGAAATCCTTTTTTCTTCTTTAATAGAAGGTCATAATTTTAGAGCACTTTATATTAACTTAAAGATGTATTTGCCCACAATGGATTTTTGTTCTAAGTATAGTACTCATGTAAGTTAGTTGTTTAATCAGGGCCCCAGAATCACATCAAGGAAACATGAGCAGACTAAGAGGCTAATTTTGAGGTGATATCAAGTCCATATTTACTAATGTTATATTCTTAAGAATCTTGCTTAAAAACTGTACTTCACTGTTGACCCATTGCTCTACCCTAAGTCAGTCATTGAATAGTAAATGAAACAGCCAGTTTAATAAATCACAATTTTATACATGATTGTTATCATAATTATTATTGAAATGACCCCAAATCCTTAGTCTCCAAGAAATCATCATACCCAACCATCTATTTTCAGCATCAGCAAGTGTTGTTTCTCCAAATGTTAGATGCACGTGACTGGCTAAGCTAGAGTACACAGATTTCCCAAGGTCCTCCACCAGTTAAGTGATGTGGGGTGGGGGTGGAAATCCTGATTTCTCACTACCAAGTTCAGGGTAACCTTACTACATAGTTGTTGGAAAAACGGTATGGTAGAAATCAAGACTGTTCATGTAGAATTGCTCCCCTGCTTAAGATGTATTATTCTAACTATCCTAGACAGAAAAGGGAGGCAAAAAAATGAGACAATGTGAAATGTGATGATATACAGACTCACAATGCTACCAGCAAATGACTGAGCTGCAGTTCTGTGATACAAGTGTCTGAACTTACCTAACAATTTATAAAACAAATACTTTAACGATATCATGAGGAAGCTGATATGGAAGACATACCAATTTATTTATCCACAGTTTAAAAGAACACAGTGCTTTGTTAAGGCTATAGAAATGGTTGAATAGAACCTGAAAATAGATTTTGATATAATTGTTGTGTTACATGGTTGGTGAATTTTTAGCAAATGATTTGGCTTTGTAGTTTTGAATGTAGTTTGCATTCTGACACACATTTTAAACAGTTACTGGTCTATTAGCACAGATTTAATCACATTTGATGTTTTCCATTTGAAAAGTTTAAATGAAAGGGGTATGCCAGTGCAGAAACAACTTCTCTAGCGTAGTAGAGAGGTGTATTGATGCAGTTAGTGCAAGTAACACCATTTCAAGTATCTCTTTGGCATGGACTGGGAGAAATTGATACTTGTAAGATATAAAATCCCTTAAGTGTTCTGTTGAATTTTCACACAACTGAAAACAGGTTTATGATAAACTACATACACAGCACATATGAAAGATATTTTCCTCAATTTGGCAAGAATATTATCTTAGGTGTTGTTCAGCATTATGAATCAAATATTTCTTTAGAATAGTATTCACTTCCTGTAAAAATTAAAATTTTAACATCTAATTGGAAACTAGAAAGAAGTAAATCAAAAGTTTGATAAGAAAAATACAGAAATCTCTATTCTCTAAATAGGTAGTATTACATTCCTTTAAATTGAGAAAAAATGTAATAATCCCTCCTTTTTCTGGCTGGAAAACTTGATTTATAACTGTTAAAATAGATAATTTTATATTATTTGAACAAACTCATTGCCAAGCATTGTTAATTTTTATACTGTCTTTAGAGTGGTGACAAGGTAAAATGATAGCCTAATATAGTCAAGTAACTTCCCAGTTTCGAAGGGAAAGCCTTTTTAACTTTACAACCATTTAGTTCAATATATTGTACAACTGAATTGTATATGTTATTAAAATTATTTTCATCACTTCTCAGCCTTTTGGCTAAGATCAAGTGTAGTAAAATTATTTTCTATACCCTAAATCATGAACTCTTTCATTGCCTATTTGTTGGTTATGTGTAACCATGCTAGCACAGGGATCTTGTTTAGTTGTTTTTTATTTATTTTACTTTTTAGTCTTAAAATATAACTTAACCATGTACTTAATATGCCGGTTTGATAACTTGCAGAGTATTCAGTGTTGTATTTGTTTCTTGTTGATTGATGTGGGTAAGTTCTTTGGGTGTGGGATCTATGACTACATGTAACAACATTTTACATTTTATTTCCCACTCATCCTTGTTAGTAATGTTTGGATTGTTAGAAGTTCAGTAGTAGTGACAAAGAAAATTTCCATTGGACATATGTTCATTGTTCTCAGCAGATTCACAGAGTAAAATACTTTCACCCAATTTTGTTTTAGAAAACAGCAATTCATTCATTTATTTATTTATACTGAATGAAGGCAAGAATAGACTAACTAGACATTTGCTATCATGTTCTGAGAAGTGATGAGTAGGAAGTCATTAAGTATACAACTTCAAGTTTATTTACTAAACACACTTTTAAAGTTGGAACTTGTTTGGCCTACAAGTCACTTTTGGAAAGAGCAACTGGTACTATCATTTATAAATGGAGTTAATTAAACTTTTTTATAGCATTTGCAGATTGCAGTTTTAAACACTCATTAGTAGTATTACCAAATCACAAAGGAGGAGATGACACTTGTATTTATAAGCACCTTAACATAGTAAATTGTTTCCCTGAAATACATTCTACATAAACTTAATCACTGAAGATTTTTTCTTCTATTATCCTTTCCTTGTGTTGACAAACTACAGACTAATAAAAATTGATATAACAGAAATACCATTACAACAAAAGTGTTAAACAGCCTTACTGTAAATTATTGACAATGCATAAAAGTCCATTTTTCTTGGTTATTATGACTTAAAATTTGACCTCACCTTTGCTGTAAATATAAACCATGTCATCTCATTTTATATTAAGAAAATAGAGGATATCTCTATTAAACCTCTTTATTCTTTTTGGTGAACTTATTTGGCTCTGTTTACAGTGTAATTATTAATGATTTCAACACTGAATGAGAAAAAAACTTGATGACTTACATTTTGTATACTCTTTTCATTGTTAATTTATTCTGAAGAGTACTGTTTTTATTAAACTATTATTTATTGTACTATTTAAATTCTCAAGGTTTTGTGTGTGTGTGTATAATTTCATATCAGAGATACAAGTGGAAGCAGTTGTTGGTATTGAGATTTCAGCAGTATGATTTCTGTCAAACTTAAAAATTAAATGAAATCATTTATGAGAATGTCTTCTTATTACCAAATTATAAAAAAGTTATATGTAATGAAGATTAAAGCTCCAATTTCAGAGATTCAAAAATTAAAATAATAGAAATGTTATTCATTAGTTATTGGTGGGAAGAGTTCATTCACCTCTTACAGCTACACATAGTCATAATACAACTCTTCTATTTTAAAGATTTTTAAAATTTTACTTTAAACTCATTGATTACAGAGATAGACATCTTCCATTCACTGGTTTACTCCCTAAATAGGCACAGTGGTCAGAGCTGGACCAGTCCAAAGCTCAGGGGCATGAAGTTCTTATAGGTCTCACACATGGGTGCAAGGGCCCAAGGCCTTGTGCCATCCCCCTTTGCTTTCCCAGGCCAACAGCAGAGAGTTGAATCCAAAGTGGAGCAGCCAGGATAAGAACTGTTGCCCATATTGGATACCATCTCTCCCAGCAGAGTATTAACCTGATACACCAATATACCAGCCCCCATTGTACAACCTTTAATACATGAATAATAATTTAGAATACACCAGAGTTTACCCAACATGTACATTTCATCATTCGGTGCTCTCAATTAATTAAAAACATTGTAAGTAGTGAAAATAGATCATAAAACAGTTCAAGTAAATTTTTCCATTTTGTAGTTGAGAATCAAAGACTTGTTGAATTGTATTTAAGCTGAAAATTTCTAACAAATTTTTGAGAGATTAGGCCACCATAAATATGCGTGTTAACATGTGTGTAGTAGTGGGCTGGCCACTGGCTCAATTTACTAGTCGTCCACCTGCAAGTGTTGGCGTCCGATATAGGCACTGGTTCATGTTCTGAAAGCTCCGTTTTCCATTCTGTTCCTGCTTATGGCCTGGGAAAGCAGTAGAGGACAGGCCAAAGCCTTGGGAACCCTGAACCATCTCTGAGACCTGGAGGAGGCTTTGGTCTCCTGGGTTTGGATTGGCTCAACTCCGGCTGTTGAGCCTCTTGTGGAGTGAACCACTGGGTGGAACATTTTTCTGTCTCCTTTCTATAAATCTGCCTTACCGATAAAAATAAATACATCTTTAAAAAAGTTACTTAAAATGTGTTTATTAAAATATCTGACACGACTTCAAAAGCTTTATCAAACTGAAATTTATTGCAAAAGTAGAATGAATGCATAGTGTTTATAATGCATACTTTCCATTATCTTTTTGAGGACCTTTTTATTACACCTCATTCATTTACTATTTGAGGATAGCAATAGAATATCTACACTCACACATCATAAACGTTTTTCATGGAATATATCCTTGTTAGGGAAAAGATTTATTATTCTTTATTTCACTTCTAGGAAAAATATACTCTCATATTTAATTTCAGATATATTCTGGATAGAAAGTTCTAATGTATTTCTAATAGCTAATGATTTTTAACTGGCATTTTTAATTCATATGAAATATTGTTTTGCTGTTCATATTCTAGTATTCTTACTATAAAAAATTGAAATATAATGGTATAACATTAAATCTTATTCCTCAGTTCTTTGATGATTTGAACTTTAAGAAGTCTGTAGTTTCAGATTCAAATAATATATAATATTTAGGGCATAAAATACATTCCACTTTCATTCAAAATTTAAAATGTATATTAGAAACTATAGCAAAATACCATTTTTATCTATCAGACTGGCAGATCTCTGTGGGTGTTTAACTTGATTAAAGCAAAACGTTTTTTACACAAATTAGTAGAATATCATAGTGAATAGTGATTGGTCATTTCCTATATATCTCACATTTCTTAAGTATGCTTGGGATATAAAGATGGTTAAAAAATTGTCCTCATTCTTTAAAAAAGTACATTAGTAGTTATATATAAATAGGATAAAACTCACAGGCTCTATTGTATTCTCAAAATAATGTATGTGCTAGAATTATCCTCAAATTTTTAAAAATAAAAAGAGTACTGTATGTTTGAAGAAAAATGATAAGCTCATTACCTGTGTTTTCTCACTGCTCAGAAGAACCCTACGAAGTAGGAACCATTATCATCCTGCTTTATCGAAAACAGGAAGACCTTAACATTTCTTGAGATTTTTAAAGAATTAGGGATCCTCAGTCTGAACAAACCATATTACAATTTTTTTTCAGTCATCCTAATTCTCCTCAAGCTTGCAGATAAGCTTCAGACGTTAATTACTTCAATGTATGTTTGCTGATCTGCCGCTCCTCTGGATAATAGGGATGCTCCAGAGAGAGGAGCAGGGGAAGAATCACATTGCCTGTCGTGATTAAGCAGCAGTGACAAAATACAGAAAATGTGGTTTCTCTAGGAAAACAAACAGAATGACAAGAGCTTACTTTGTTTTTATGAGACTATTTCCTCTAATCAAGTAGTGCCAAATACTTTGTTTTGTTCAGTAACTTTGATGTTTCCTAAATCTCGACATCCCTGTATAAGAAAAATCTGATATCGATTTTTTAAGAGGTTTATTATTTATTTATTTGAAAGGCAGAGTAGCAGAGAGATAGAGATGGAGAGAAATAAACATCTTCTATCCCTCAGTACACCCCCAAAATGCCTGCAACAGCTAGGGCTGGGATGAACAGATGCCAGGCCAGGAACTCCATCCGGGTCTCTTGTGTGGTTGGCAGGGACCCAAGTTCTTGGGCCGCTGTCTGTCGAAAAAGTTGATATTCATTAAAGCTTGCTTACACTTCATGAGAAGACTGTCAGCAATCCAGAATGAACACTATGCTAAGAAGATTCCAACTTTTCTGTGGATGATCCAAAAACAGCAAACAGAAGGCGTTAAATTTCTTAAGAGTCTCAAGTGTGTACATGTGTGTTATGCCATTCCTGTCATTAGCTTATTTTTTTTTTTTTGGTATGAGAATAGACATAAAATCTTGGTTTGCAGATGTGTAAGTTCCATAGAGAACTTTTGTATGGATATATTGGGGTTCAGGAGACGGCAAAGCCCAAATATATTAAAAGTAGGTGAAGTTTGTGCACTTTGCCTTATGTTTATACAGCTCTTAACCAAGTATAATGTGTTTACTCTGATTTTAGGACATTTGTCTTAGCAGTAAGCCTTTCATATGTCAAAGACATTTGCTGGATTAACATCCTGAGTTGTTTCTCTTGTCCTGTTCAGAAGCAGGTTCATACAAGTATTCTGATGTGAAGCAGAGAATATGAAGTCTATGTAATGATTGTTAAATTAAAAAGAGGCATAGCTCAGTTGATTAAACAGTATTTCTAAAGGGTTCTTAATGTCTCAGTCTTAATAGCGTTGGTTACCAAAGCCAATCTCAGAACTATTTAAAGAATTCTTTTACTAGTTAAATGGCATAACTGGGTTAAAGAAAGAAATATACATAGGAATAAAGGTTTGTGCTGTTTACCTACACCTGGCCTGAGTCATTTTCACCTTTATAGCCAACCTTGACTAAGAGACACCACAGTGGGAACTAGCACAGCACTTGTTGATTGACTATATTCTACTATATCTATCATTTTCACCCACATGTTAGAATGACAGTGAGTGGGAAAGTGTAGGTCAGAGCACATAACATGTACTCAAAATGTCTTCTTTCTCAATTGCAGCAAACTCAGTAAAGCTAGAAATGCAGAGCGATGAAGAATGTGACAGGAAACCCCTGAGCCGCGAAGATGAGATCAGGGGCCATGATGAGGGGAGCAGCCTAGAAGAGCCCCTGATTGAGAACAGCGAGGTGGCTGACAACAGGAAAGTCCAGGAGCTTCAAGGCGAGGGAGGAATCCGGCTTCCGAATGGTAAACTGAAATGTGACGTCTGTGGCATGGTTTGCATTGGGCCCAATGTGCTTATGGTACATAAAAGGAGTCATACTGGTAAGCAGCTGAAAGAATAACCTGATGACTGCCTGTGACATCTGATGTTGATATTACCTGACATCTATTCTCTTTCCTTTGTATTCAGGGGTGGCAATAGTGAAACTACCTTTTTTAGAATGCTAGTATTGGATTGCTGAAATGCAGAGAGTAATCTGGGTCTTGACTTCCAACCTTCAAATCTAAATACCCTATCAGAAAAAGAAGTTTGGGATTCAGTTTCCACACTTCTTAACATAGCAATAATATGACAAGGGTTCAAAAGGTATAGGAGAATTTCATTTTGTAGTTTAATCTTTTTATATGCCCATACATAGTTTTCCATACCCATGGGCAGGTAATGTAAGTTTGCTAGCCATGAGCTTATACTGCAGAATGGCACTCATGCCTTTCTATAGGAGCAAATCATTTTCATTTTATTAAGTTAACTTGTTGAAATACAATTTCCAATCAATCTTTGCTTACCACAGGATCACTGTAATAATGGACAGATAGCTTTTCCTACTTCAGGCAAATGACTGCCTTCCTGTAGTCTCTGGTTATAACTCCTGCCAGGAAATATGTAGGATCAGATATGACAAAGGATGTTAGATGTGCAGGTGGAAGTATGTAATACTTCCTATTGAATACACTCTATTCAATGGAATAGAGTGAAGAAAAACCCTCAGCTTAATACATACTTTGGATATTAGATAGATGGAAAATCCTTCATGAAAACCCACTGAATGAGGAGATGGATGCCTCCATAACCTCAGCTGCTATTATGATGATGATGATGATGATGATGATGATGATGATGATGATGTAAGCAACAGAAATGAGATTGTGGTAACACATGAAGACCATTGATTTAGAGGTGGTGGTCCCTTTCTCTCTAATACAAAATAATGTTGTACAGCAAAATCATCAATAACTAATACAGTTTTAACATATGCTGCTTTTGGAAAAGATAATTCACAATCAAGAAAGTTTACTTCTTAACCGTTTAATATTTAGGTGCTTAAAACATGAGGAACACAGGAGACACTGATTTATCTTTGTTCACTGTCCCTTTGCTTGAGATAATGTTTTGCTAAGTATTGAACTAAGATTTCTTGATAGCCAGACTGATTTGTTGTTGTTGTTCCTAATATAACCAGGTTGGCATATTAATATACCAAGAATTTGTTATGAATTCTCACCATAAGACAGTAATTTAGGTTACTGTGGGACATCATGCATTAAAATCAGTGTTATCACAAATCAGATTATCAGCTTTAGAACTTACACACTTTTTCCAATCATGTAGTCATATATTTGCTTTTGTATCTTATTCAAAATTTCCTTTTTAAACAGCAGTATGTTTTAAAAGATTTATGTAAGCAGTGCTAGTTATTTTTCTTTATAGTTTTTTTAAAGGTCCTAGAATAAGCTAAAAAATCAAGATTGTGCTCTTTCAATAAGAACAAAACCAGGGGCTTGGAGGAAAAACTATAAAACCAATTTTTCATTCTGTTGTGGAGTAATCCTAAGTGTGGTTTATGAGTTTCATAGCATTCTATAGAAAGTGATAATGCTGAGGAAGATTAAATTCATACAAATATATAATTCCTCTTAGTAAAATGCAAACCAAAAAAATCACTCTAATAACTCTACAGTTGAATTCCATATATTGTTAATTTTAAGTCAGAGCACTATACTAAACAATTTTGAAAATATTTTAATAAATATTTTGTGAGGTAAATTTTTTGAAAATTTGAAGTTCCAGATTGCTCATTTCTTGGAATTTTCATTAATCATTGCATCCCAGTATCTATGGCGGAATTTACGAAGATTGTTAGTACGTAAATACAGTTAATACTTCAACATCTGTTCTACTGTACAATTGATACTACTGAGGTAGAGTTGAATTATTTTAATCCTGAAATGATCTTACAGACATGTAAAATTTTTATAAATAGTTAGATTTTCAAATGGCCTAGGAATATGAAACTAAACAGCTACAGTTTTAAAAATATTTATTGAAGTATTGTGAAAATTATTACTCTTCAAATCTGGAAGTTTCTTTTCATGGAGAATCTTGGCATATCTATCATGCATTTTAGATTCTGAAATTTTGGGTATGATACCTTTAAGTATCCATTTAAATATTATTTTATTAACCCAGTTTATGTTTGGAGTGAATCCTGACATTTTCATGCTATTTGAGAATAGAGGGGTCTAATTTTGTTTCTTCAAACTAGATTAAGAAAAATAAATCAGAACCTGGCTGCTTACCAATTTTGTTTTTCTTCTTAATACCATGAACCACTGCCTGCATTCTGAACTTTCCACTCCTATCAATTATTTCTGGCTAATATGAAAGAAACTATGTTCAATCTCTTTATCAAGGTTTTAGGAAATATTTTCACATAAATTTAGCTCATAGACTATCTAATACAAAATTGATGGTGAAGAACATATACAACCACCCTATTTATAAGGTGGGATATCAGATCTAATTTCCCTCTTCTTTCATACTTTACTGTAGTGCCAATCTTGTGTCTGATCAATGGCTTATTGTTACTTCTTTGGCATTGCTACTTTTAAGTAGTCAGGTAATATTGTCATCGGATACACCAGGCATTCTTCACTGGGAATATAAGAACAACTAACTATATAGGGATAATAAATAAATTCATGTGCGAGCATAAGTGGATGGGAATACTTTAAGTAGGAGATTCCCGTAATTTTTCACCTCTCTGGAGTTGCATACTCTCACCCATCATTGTAATTAAGCTTCCATCACCCTATCTTGTAGATTACACTTTGGAAAGCCATTCTTTTGCTCCTAGGCCTCTCTCAAGCAAGTGCTTAAGATTTTGTATATTTATGGGAGGCCATCCCATTCAACACAGGAACACCTTCTGTGTGATATTAGCTAAAAGCAAATACACTTATATATATTTGCATTTCTGTTGAATATTTATGCACAGGTCTAGAACTATTGTTTATGAATTTATATAAAATATTGAAATTGCATTTATTGCATAACAAATTTACATATAAACTTATTCATGAGATACTAAAATAGACCAATAGATTGGTAAAATGACCTTTTTAAAAAAAGCAGTGCAGGTAAAGACTGGACATGGAAATCATGGCCATATCTTTATTGTTCTCCTGGATCTAGAGTTTTTAGTACAGACTCCTCTGCCCACCGGTGGAAGCCGTAGCTAGCTATCACATGTGCGACAACCTTGTTTTACACAATTAGGTCACGTTGTGCTAGCACCGATGCACTTGGTATACTGGTGGAATATGTTTTAAATTTGCTTTTTTTTACATATGAAATGCATGATCATTTTTTTTAGTCCCCTGACTCTAAAAGGGCCTGTTGATCTAAAGAAATAGCTCAAAGAAATAATTAAGATGTGCGGTTACAGTTCCTTAAACATTGAATATTTTTTGCATATGTAACTTTTGCAAAAAGAAAAATGCGGCTAATTGGATCTTTTACTTAATCGTTAGATAATTTTTTTACCTATTAATGTCTAGGCAAGGAAATGGGTGACAGCAACATTGAATAAAACACTTGTTGATGTTTTATAGAAATAGTCTATTAAAATTTAGCTAATTCATTTAGATTTATTTATTACTAAACAGTGATGATTCCTGTAGTGGGGTTATTCCTGAAACATCACTTTATATGTTAAAAATAAGAATTTCTGAATTACTACCTGATTTCATCTTTGTCTTCTATTGCTGCTACTGAAAATGTCAGTAAAAACAGAATTAATTAAAGTAAGTGGATTACTAAAATGATGATGATGATGATAATGGAAATGATTAGGATTATTAAGGCAGATGATATGGTAATGAAGATGGTGATAAAGAAGTTAAAGTATATTTCAAAAAATGAGTAAAGCTATAGAATTAGTGAGTATCAACACTAAAAAGCATAGATGAAGACAGTCATAATTCAGATTGGTATTTTTCAAAAAATGAGTTGTGATCACACCTTTTATATTGAAATAAAGGAGCATGGCTGCTGATCTTCATTGTGCCTTGTTCTTTACATCCTATGGCCGTGGAGACTCCAAAGCCCCCACCCTGCAGCTTGTACGCTTAGCAACATTACTTCCCATTATACCAAAGCCATGTTTCTTCTGTTTTAAGAATTAGTCATTGGAAAGGGAGAGAGAGAGAGTTATTGTCGCTATACTAACATTCGCCCAAATGCCTACAGTAGCCAAGAGTGAGCCAAGCAAAGTCGGGGCCAAGACCTCCTTGCCAACGTCTCCAGTATGGAACACACATGGCCAGTTCCTTAGACTGTCCTCTCGCTCTCCTGTTCAGAGAAAGCTTTTTAAAAAAGCTGTAAACTGAAATTTGTGAACTACTGTTTCATTAAAGAATCAAGTTATATTGTGTAACTGTATGTAAAAATAAAAGATCTGATAGACTTTACAGCTTGATTATTTTCTAAGAGATCTTAGGAAAGATTTTAGGTTTACCAGATGAATTATTAGATAAAATACAATTTAAAATAATTGCAACATGATCTTTTTTAACATAATACATCAAAATGGGACCTTCCATAAACTTTGCTCCTAGGAATTTTATATTTCTTAAGGCAAAAAAAACAAAAACGTATTTCCCACCACATAAGTGGATTACTTTTAAGATATTGTTACCTGTAAAATTTTGGTTTTCTTTAGGTTGTAAAAGAAATTTAAAAAAAAGGCTATATGATAATTTGCAGTGACTGCTGCCAAAAAGTAACCAGTTTATCTTCTTTATGCCTCTTTTATCAAATAAAGAAGTAATGAGTTACATCAAAGGACCAAAAAGTGATTCACTAATATTATGAATGCTTCAATTAAAGATATTGAAATATGAAAATTCAAAATAATTTTAAGAAAACTATTAACATAGTCATTATCTAATGTGAATTACAGAATTGATTTAGTTCAATTTGAAGTGATTTTTTTAGTTTTCTTTTTATTCTAAATTTTATGATTTTTGATGATGTACTTTTGTAATTTGTAAAACTTGTAATATGTCTGTTTTGTAGATAAGCAAGCTCAATATACTATTCATTATTTAATGACACTAGCTGTTTGAGCTATTTGCCCATTTTACCATTTCATTATGCACATATTTTTATGTTTGATGGCATTGATGATGGCTGGTTAATGGCAACAGAGTCAGTTGATGTTTTATGTTTCATAGCAATATTCATAATAGGAAGAAAAAGAGAAAATATTTCTACCAAACAAGTGATTTCACAAAATAAAGTGAATATACAGGAAATGCCTACATAATAACATCCTTCAGATTTTTCAAAATATCAGAACACTTGGCCAAAGCTGTCGTTGTCAATGGAGAAGAGTTTTATTGAGACTTTTATAAGCCACGTCATTCATTGAGCCTCTCTGGCCCCTTGACTTTATCATCTAAATGAAGTTGACTTTATCAACTAAATGTCTTTTCTCACTTAGAATTTCTGTGACTCTTAACAAGATAACATGGTAATGTAGGACAATGTAAGATAAAGAATCCTGGAAGGCATACTGACCAGATATGCAAGCCTCACTCCAGAGTCCTCTGTCCCTGTGATTGTATTTGGATACTTTGATACATAAGCTTTGATTTCTTAATTTGAAAATTGATATTAAAAATAATGAGCCATTAATGACATTGTGAAACTGAAATATTACATGAAAATCAACTAGATACACACTTTAAATAATGGAGCCTGGTTATTCAAACAATAGTGAATAGTATCTTTATTCTTCTGAGTCAACAATGGAAATCTTATCAAATTTATATGAAGAGGGAAAACAGCTACTTAAAGCTTGACTTCGGTATCATGATCAATTATAGGAAGAGCAATGCTTAGCAGACTATGATAGAAGTGAACATTTTAGCACAGAGAGCTGACTGTGGTTTACAACAGATGCTGAATTGAACCCTTGCGCATAACCTGCTTGATCTTTTCTGCTTGTTGTTCTCTCAACAGGTGAACGCCCCTTCCACTGTAACCAGTGTGGAGCTTCTTTTACTCAGAAGGGCAACCTTCTGAGACACATAAAGTTACACTCTGGAGAGAAGCCGTTCAAATGTCCTTTCTGTAGTTATGCCTGTAGAAGAAGGGACGCCCTCACAGGACACCTCAGGACCCACTCTGGTGAGTGTCACCAACTCATTGAAGAGAAAGGTAACATAGGGAACTTCAAGTGCTGTAAAACAGTTTCAAGCAACTTGCAGTTTTGGTATGTAGCTAGGAACCACCTAAGCAATAATTATGTGTATTCTTTAAGCAGCTGATAAAGTTTTCAGGATACATATGACATTTTTGGCTTAAACTTGGTCAAAAGGAACACTGTCAACTGCAGTGTGACTTGTTGCACTATAATGGAATAAGCAAACAGATGTTACATAAATTTTTGTGTTGTTTAAAGTTTTGTAGTTATTATGATAGTAATTATTATTAATCCAGGATAATTGAGATATACATTTTCAAATTACTATATAAGTGATGAAAGCTGTGGTATATTTTGACTAATACGATGCTCACACCAAAATTTCTGTGGGAAATCAAATATTGTTACTCTTAATTTGAAATTATAGTTTTCATTCAAATGGATTGCTATATTATATTGCAACTTAACTCTTCTTGTTGCTTTAACTTTTAAACTATAGTCATTGCACACAACTTGAAATTTTTCTCTGTGTTATAAGTCATTAAGCAGTAGAGAACAAGTTTGATTTTTTTTTTTGGTAGCAGGATATAGTGCATTAAAGAAACAGAAATATCAGAATTCTGAATGAATCTCATTTAATTTTTAGCATGCATTGCTATAGCCAAGAAGTTAAAGGTGGAAAATTAATATAGCATGCTTTGAAGCCAGTTTTATGTGTTCCTTCTATCCATAATCATATATTAAATTTTAATTTTAATATGAAGATGTGATGGAAATGACATTTTCGTCTACATTGACAAATTACGTTACAAAGTGCTAAGGATTGTGAGGTAATGCCTGTATTATCTTTCTTTACATTTCCCCGTTATGCTTAAGTCTGATCTTAATTTTTTTAACATGAATGTGAATTATGTAAAACTGTTTCAAGCATTAACTCTTAAACTTGGACAGTACAAAAATGAAATTAATGCAAACATTAAAGCAAAATTGCTAAAGTATATATTTTACTTTCTTCCCTGACATAAAGTAATTCACTTATTCCTAACTGTGACATATTTTAAAAGTGTGCTCCAAATATTTTATCTTAAAGTGGTATCTTTTTCTTATGTAAATGTATTACTTATTAAAAGATTTTTTTTAGGACAAGGATAAGATACCTCTTTCCTTGAGCTTGCCATGTGTTGCAGCTTTTCTCTTTGGTTCTTTCTTTCTTTCTTTTTAAATGTTTCTCACATAGTTGACAAGAATGCAGGCCCATGAAACAAGCTGGGGAAGGTCAAGGAATAGGGGAAAGTAGGTGGACAAGTGCTCCCAATTTCCCTTTTCTCCCATATGGGGTTTCGGGGGAGAGACGTGGAGGAGGCTGCCCCCAGCTGCCAAACTACACCAGTACCTGGGGATGGAGATGTCTAGTTGATGTCATCTTATAAACTCCAAAGTGGAAAAGAGTGTTATGAGGCTATGGTAGTTTTCACAGTTCTGAGGCTGTGTTGGTTTCATTGCTCCAAGGTTGAAAAAATCTTACCAAGGTCCATTGGCTGACAGAGTCCACCCTAGTGCTCCACTCATATACCTGGGCGTTCCGTCCATTGCACAGGCATCAGCAGTGGAGGAGGCCCAGTTTTGAAGCATGCATTCCAAGGGCAGACCACAAATTCTGTGATTCTCCCTGTGGCTGGAGTTTTGAGACTAGTGATCCAGTTGGGAATTCTTCCAAGAAACCTCATGTGGGGTGACCTCAGACCTGACTCTTGCATATGCCAGCCAGTACAGGGTCTGGTTTAGTCCATCACCCATATCAGCCCACACACACACTGGTGTTTATAGTTGCCTGCTCAGTTCCATCCCCAGCCCCACGTCCCATGCAAACCGACAAGTGTTGTAGCCCAGTCCTGTCTAGCATGCCACAGACCTGGCACTTGCACACAAAGCAGGAACTGCAGCCTAGATGGGGTGACCCTCAATATCCACCGCCAAACTCAACCTCAGCCCCAGTTCCTACTCATGCCAGTATGACTATTCTGGTCAGTGCCACATCCCTGGGCTCTTGTATACACCCATAGGTGTTGGAACTTGACTCAGCTCACAATTCCCCTTCCCTATCCCATGAATCAGTCCAGTGTTTGCTAACGAGTGCTGCACTTTGTCCAGCCTCTGCCACCCCCAGCCCTGGCTCCCTTGCATGCCAGCAGGAGTTGCAGCCCAGTAAAGGAGTGTCCGTATTAGGTCCACTCCAAGCCCCATTCTTGAGCTTGCCAGAGAGTGCTGCAGTCCAGTCTGACATCACTTGTGCCCAGCCCCAGCATTTGTCAGCAGATACCACAGCAAAGCCCAGCTGACCCACACTTATTTTGACTCTTGCATATGCATTGGCCTTTTGTAGCCCGGCCTTCCTCCAAATCCAGCTCAAATGCAGGCCAAAGATTGGTCCGCCCCTAGTCCTAACTGTCATGTTCATCAATGGGAGCAGTGGCTTAGCAGGGGAGTCCCTGAAGTTCCCCTACCAAGCTTTCCCCCAGCCCCAGGACTTGCATGTGCCATTGGATGCTGTGGACCAGTCTGGCATGACCTGCCTCATCTCAGCATTCACTGGCAGGTGCTGCGGCTTGGCTCTGCCTAGTCTGCCCCCAGTCACAGCTCATGCTGGGGGAGGGGAGCGTGCTTTAGCCTAGCCCATCCTGGCCAGCCTTCAGGCCTGACCTTAATGTGAACTGGTGGGTGTTGTGTCCCAACCTGATCTGGCCTGCACCCCAGCTATGACTCTCGCACCTGCCAGCAGATGTTGCATACTAGCCTGCCCACAGACCTGAGTCACATGTACACTGACAGTTACTGTAGCCCAGCCTGAACTAGACTGCCCCAGGTTCGATTCTTGTGCTCACCAGCCAACTCCCCAAGCTCCTCTGTCAGAGTAACTTCCAGTCGCAGATCTCACGCATACTGATGGGCATTTGGTTTGGCTCACCCTGACTTGACCCACCTCTATCTCAACCTTCACCAGTGTGTACTGAAGCCTTGCCAGTCCAGCCCACACCTGTTCCAGCGCTAACTAGTGGGTACTACAGCCCAGCCCTACTTGGCCCATGCCCAGACTCAGCTCTCATGTGCATCAGCAGGTTCTGAGACCTAGCCCAGCCCTCCCTACAACCACTCTGACTCTCGCAAGTACGAGCAGGTACTAGAGCTTAGCCTAGTCTGACACATCCCCAGACCCAGCCCATGCACATGCCAAGGGATGTTGTAGCCATGTTCAGCCAGGTCCACCCCCATTCTTGGCCCTTGCACTTATCAGTGGGAACTGCAGCACAGCAGGGTCATCCCCTTAGCTCCCCTGCCATTCCCGCTCCAAGCCACAGATCTTGGACATGCTAGGGGGTTCTCCAACACAGCCTTGCACGACCTAACTCCCCTTTTGGCCCTTGTGGATGTTGCAGCCTGGCACAGCCTGGCTGGCCACCAGTTCCATCTCTTGCCTAAGCCTGCACAGCCTGTCCCCATCCCCAGCACTCATACAAACCAGTGGGGTGAAATAGTCTAGCCCAGCAAGGCCCATACCCCATTCTGCATGTGCCAGTGTGCTATAGTTTGGCCCAGAGTTGCCTGGTCCACCCCTGAGCCAGCCCACATACCTCCCAACAGGTGGAACAGCCTTTCCTGGTCTGGCCCACACCCAGCCATGACTCTCGAGATCATCAACAGGAGCTACAGATCCCCAAGTTCCCCCACCATGCCCACTCCCAGACCTAGATCTCATCGTGTCAGAGGGTGCTAGGTCCCTACCTGGGATAGTCTGCCTCCCTGTCTTGGTCTTTGTGTATGCTGGTGGATGTTGTGGTCTGGCCTGCCCCACACCCAATTCATGGGTGTGCCTGCCGGCACTGCAGCTTGGACCAGCCTGGCCTTATCCCAACCCCAGTACCCATAAGTACCCATAAGTGTCTGTGAGTTCCATGGTCATGCCTAGTTTGGCCCATCACCACCCCCAGCTCGCCAGCAAACCAGTGCTTAATGCAGTTCCACAGAAGTGAGCCCACGAATTTCCCACAGAATCTGTCCTCAGACTTGGTTCTCTCGCATCCTGGTTAGTGTCATGGCCTAACATAACATGGCCTATGCCCTGCCCTGACACGCCTTGGTGGATATTGTGGTCCAGCCCTGCAGCAGCCCCTCAGTCCTAGCTTTCATGTGCACTGGTGAGCTGTGGTTAATACCAACCATCCTAGCTCAGGTCTCCCCTGTGGGCAGGTGCATTGGTCTGACCCAGAAAGGTCCTCTGCTTTTCCTCCTCCAAACCACCCAGTCTCAGTCCCCTTTGTTTGTCTGCAAGCACAGTAGCCTGGTCTATGGAAGTCCCCCAGAAGTCATTCCTCACCTGTAACATACTCCATCCCAAAGCAGTCCTCCTTCCCAAATATCCCCATACCCCCTTCCATGAGCAATTCAAAAACCCCCATGCCTACAAACACGCTGGTCCCCGAACCTCGTCCTCCAGCCATATATCATGCCAGCCTGGGGCTCTGCCTGCTTGTCCAACATGCATGTTCACGCAAGGGTCTCCAGACCCCTTATGCCAGTGTGCCAGTATCTGCCCCAACTCCCCCGCCCCCACATATCTTTAAAAAAGATCTATCTTTTCAAAAACTAGAATAGGTAACTGTGTTGGCATACTGATATAGTTAACACATACTTGGTATTAACCAGCCCCAGAATGCCTGCTTTTTTTCCAGCAGTGTAACACTTGTCTAGATACAAGGCAACCTAGGCATTTGCTTACAGCTGGGGGTATTGTAGTTTTTAAAAATATTATTGAGTTATCCAAGGTTTATTTAATGCATAGATTTTAATGAATATATATCTGTTCTATACAGTAGATAGCTTTAAATATCTATATTTCATTCTTTACAAGATTGTGTTGGTTTTAGCATCATGGCTTAGTGTATATTTTATCTTCATGAAGGTATGGCCTATCAACTTTTGTGCTGATTTTGCAACTTAATATACCAGGTAATAATTTCTACAAGTATATTTATATCTATATATACACAATAATCTGTCTAATCTCATCATCAAAGAGTGATGATATTAATTTAGTCATACTTCCTGCTTGAATGTAAAACATCAATCCCCACCAGTGCCTTCATGATAGACACTAAAAAGAGCTTCAATCCCATCTTTTACAAATTGTTCAGAAAGCTCAAAATTGATAATTTCACCATTCTTCTGCAATCAGTTTCTTTTAAAAATGATTTGTTTATTTTATTTGAAAGTTTGTTACAAATGGTGGCAAAAGCCACAGTTAGGCCAGTCTGAAGCTTTTTTCAGATCTCCCATGTGGTGCAAGAGCCTCTGTGAGTCATCGTCCACTGTCAGGTCATTAACAGGGAGCTGGATCAGAAGCAGAGCAGCTGGAACATGAACCCCCATCCATATGGAGGATTAGCTTGCTATGCCACCACACCAGCACTTGCCACTCAATTTCATCTTTCCCTCACAAGTCCTTGGAGCACCTGGGGTAGACAAGGTTTTTTGATTTGATAGGTACCCCAAATTCTAAATTCTACAAATTGAGTCTTTTGTGGCCTTGAATTTCCTAGATTATTGCATTTTTTCCATACAAAATTTACTGAACATGTTTTTGGTGCTTTTTTTTTTTTTTTAAGAAATTCCTCAGATAATCCCTGACTTCCATGGTTTCCCATGTCCCCTATGAAACAAACCCAAATCATCTTTATAATTGGGGGAAAAGTTGTTAGCCAATAACTCACTTCTCTGCTAGTTCAGAGGTTTGAGATACCCAAACATCAAATGTTCTCAACTTTCATTGCAATAGTATCGGGAATATGAGCTTTAGTGAAAATATTCCCTTAGGAACTGAGAGCTGTGAAACCACTAATCCCAAAGTTTCTGCACAGAGAAAAAAATACCTTCCAAAGATTGTTTTATCTTTTAGAGTAGCCTAAGCTCTGTGTTCTCAGGCTTATTTGGTGGCATCCCAGCTGTCATATCCTGTAGAGCACACCTAAGCGTCTCCCAACATTCTAACATACATGAACCATGCCAACCAAAGGCTATTTGGTCACTGCGTATAGCCAGCTGATATTAGTAATAGGTCACAAGTTACGTTCAGTGGGATCTTTCCTTTGCTGTTAAAGTGAGTTTTCTGGTGGAAAGCAATGCTGCAAGGAATGCCAAGACTGTCTAATAAATCCACGTGTGAAGGAGCTTGTGAAAATATTGACATGGAAGGGAAGGCAAATCCAAATTCAGAATACCTATAGTTGCCTCTCAGGAGGAGTTTGTTTGCTCCGTGTTGGGAGAATTTTGATATCCCACTTGCCACCTGTTGACTGATCTAACTGGGAAATGTTGTTGAATTGAGGTCTTGACATGATACAGTTGTGAACTCAACAGTGGTTGTAGTCAAATCAGTTATACATAGAGAAAGAAAAAAAAATCCTTGTAGATTAATGCATCCCTGGGGCAGAGAAACCAGGTTAATGACTGGTAAATGTAAGATAGCTTGTCATGTGCCTTTTCCTCAGTGGATTCCTCCAGAGGGAATTCACATAAGATGCTACTTCATCACATTTTATATGAACTCTGAGAAGTACATCCTCATAAGTTTCCTGTTGACCTTCTTTTACTAATCTTCTAGTTTTGATTTTCAAAGACCTTGAGCATGTGCAATCATTCCTTCCATTCCAAGCACACAATCAGATATACTAACTAAAATTCTAGCTGTGGGGGGATATGTGTTTCCCACTGTGTCTCAGAGAAATCTGTAAACAATGACAGTGGCATGAAGTGATATGTAAATGACTTACAATCTAGTTCTACGCTGTGTCCGTTCATTGGTCACTGAATACACACAATAGAAGTGATGCCGTAGGAGCAGGTAGGAAAGGCGCTTTGAGCTACTTGTTCAGACAGTATACTTGGGCTTCCCACACCTCCCTAGTTAGTCCCAGTTCCACTGGACGATGAAGTAATATTTTACCTTTTATTTTATCATGTATTGTATCAGATGACACCTTGTTTATAATGCCTAGTTTGGAGTTCCACAGTCATTTGGAGTCACCCAGCATAGCACTCAGCCTTAACCAGAGTAAAGTTAGAAGCTCAGTTTCAAGAAGGAAATAGCTACTGGTAGAAAATCATAAGCCTTTTAAAAAAATCTATTGATTTATTTGACAGGCAGAGTTACAGATAAAGTCAGTGTGGGTGGGGAAGGAGGAAGAGAAAGAGAGATCAATGTTCCACTCTCTGGTTCACTCCCCCAAGAGGCTGCGACACCAGGACTAGGCCAGGCCAAACCAGGAGCCTAGAACCCTTTCCAGATCTTCCACATAGGTTGCAGAGGCTCTGTTAGTTGGGATATACCATGCTGCTTTCTCAGACATTAGCAGGAAGCTGGATCAGACGTGGAGCAGCCAGGACTTGAACAAGTGCTTATTGGAGGTATCAGCATTACAGGTGGCAGTGCAGTGTGCTACCCCTCATTGCCAACCCCAGAAGACCATGTGTATTTACTACAAAACCATTAGAGTATTCACTCAGCGGTTTCCATTGAGGGCATGTCGTGTCTCTGTTCCTACACTTTCCAGAAATCACAGTATCTGCTGGATGTTAGAGCAAGACTTACAGGCAAGCTTCTGTGTGAAAAGCTGCAGATCCTTCTCTTGCCTCAGGCACCTCTCAAAACCATCAGCTGGTGGACTCACCTAGTACTTGCACAAGAGCAACATAACCAGATATGGCCCATGTGCTTCCAGAATCCAGACAGGCCACCACATTTTCTTTTTTGTAAGGATGGAAGGTAGAAGGTGAAGCAATAGATCACTTACTACAGATCTATTCACCATGCTTGGAACACTTGGCTCATAGAGTTTCGGCAAATGCTGAAAGCTCCTAAACTAAACTTTGATGGAATTTATCCACTATCCTGTAAACATATATATTTCTGAGGTGTCCTGGTTGTTTATACTTCCTGCTTACCAAATCCAACCAGTGTAATGTCATGAATATAATCTTCCAACTTGATGTTTTGTGAGATGTCAAGATGAACAAGATTTCTCTTTTAATTTGATATATAAAAAAGAAATAGGGGCAGTGTTTTAGCCTTAAGGTTGGTAGTGAAAGTATGATGTCACTGCAATGTAAAGATAAATTGCTTCAGATGATCTTTGTTGGTGGGAATTATTTCATATAGAAATAAAGTCAGTAGTTCCATGACCAATGCCAGGGGCTATGTTAATATACTCCAATAAACATTTTACAACTAGAAACGCATCTACAGTTGGCATCATACGTCTTTATTCAACTATAGAATTATCTGGATTGTGCACTAGCGGAAAGTTTAAACGGGCATACTGTATGAATCACAGCCAGAGCATCTTTCAGTTTGTCCCGATGGCCCATTAATATCTGTAGGTCACCTAGAGATGCATTATGTCATCCTTATCATTGCGCTGTTACCAGTAACCAGTTGTTTTTGTATTGCCCATTTTATGTGGCATTGATAATGAGACTATCCTTGCAGTCTTCAAACATGAGCAGTCCAATTCCAGACATCCATTATGACTAAAGCCTTAGGCTATTTCAGCTACCAATAACTGTTAGCAGTCAGATTCCTGATGGTAAAGCACTGAGACATTCAAGTAGGGAGATTGTGAGGACATCATGAATGGATAAATGATCACAAGAGATTGCTGAAGCTTAAGAGAAAGCAGTGAAGGATGGCTGACATTTCTTGAGTTCTCCCCAGACACTAGGTACTAAGCTAAGCACTTTCCAAGGATTATTTCATTAAAATCCTTTTATATAACATTAACAAAAGGTGTAGTTTATAGATTAACAGCAAGTCTACTCACATGAAAAATGCTTTTTTTTAAAAGCCCTAACCTAGCATAATATGTACAATTAATTATCTTTGAATAAGTGCCCAGGCCCTTTCCTTCCAGTGATAGATTTAGGTTTTATACACTATAGGATTTTCTGACCTAAACTCTACCTATAATATATCGTCATCTTTGGTTTCATCTTCAATTTTTTTTTTCTTTCTTTCTTTTTTTTTTTGAGAGCTTGAAAACCTTTGTGAACCCATCAGATATCTATTAAATTTTAATGGATGTGACTTCTTTTTCTAATTGTTATTGGAAATTGGACATTTAAATAATTTATATATTATAATAAGCCCACTTGGCATAAATAGGCTTGACTATAATCATAAGTGAATGTTGGTAACTATAGAGTTCAGCCGCTAGGAAGTACTTGTGCATATCAAAGAGGTAGCGGGGCATTCCAGAAGATTGGTGTTTCAGGTTACCCATTAGTGTGTTTTACAGAGGAAATGGAGAGCAGCCAAACCAGAGAAAGTCAGCTGAGAGCTGTTCTCACCTTTTTAGTATTCCTCCTTGACACGTGAGGATACCTAGCCGGAGAGAGGGTGCCCCATCAGAGCCTGGATTCAAATTGAGGAATCAACTGTGCAGTCAACTCTTTACATCTGTGTTACAGGATTAATGATAAGAGCTCCCCATATGTTTATGATATAAAACCCTAATCCCCATAGAGTTAACTCCTAACGTGAAAAAGGAAGAATCCTATCTGCAAGGCATCTGGGCAGTAGAATGGGCATTCTGCAAATCACCAGTGGGACTGTTAACGCACTTAATTTGCTCTTTAGATCTCCTGTGCTAACACGATTTGATTCTAACTGCAGTGTGGAATCTGTTCTTCTTGGACTTTTGATGCTAATCATCAAGTATTATCAGATCTTGAATAACAGTCCTCCATTTCCTTCAAAGTTAATTTTTTAAAGACAGCCCAAAATTTTATAATACACTTGTGTAAAACATAGTTAATGCTTTAAACTGTTCATCGCACCTTCGCAGCACCAGTATTCTTGCTCACCTTCTGTCTGCTGATCTGTGTGTAAGAGACAACTAATAATTACGTTGTTCACATGTGAAATATAAATGAGCTTCTAAGAGTGAACAGTAGAAAGTAGAAGGGACAGAAGTATTGAAATATATCATCAACAGTAGACCTGCTGAAGATCGTGGTCAAATTTACGAGTAGTGAGAAAATAAGCTAGAATTTCAAAAATGTCTGCCAGACATAGTACATGTAATTGTACAGGAACAGCGGTTATTGATCTGTAATTTAAACTCTTGCTGTTCATTAGCCTTGGTATTTACCACATTTTCAAATTTGCCTTATATAAATTTGTAACAGTATTTATGTGACTATTTCATGATGAATTAGTGCTCCTGTCCCAAAAGTGATTTTTATTGTTTTTGTTAGAATTTCAGTTTAAAAAGTGATTGTAGTCCTTTTATTTTTAGAAATTTGATTAATGTGCTTGTCCAATATGTAAGAAAGTAGTATATAATTAAGTTCTAGACCTCTCTTAATCAAAATGATTCTTAGTTTGTGTGTCATTTTTAAAAATCTAGGAAGAAATTTAATTGTGTGTTTTTTCTAAATCCGCCTACATTTCTAAAAATGAAACACACACTAAAAATCATTTTGATGGACAAAGCTCCAGGATATTCCCATGTCATATCAAAACTTCACTGTTGGTTATGGAATTATACTAGATTCAGATTATGGAAAATATCATTACTCATTTCATTTGAAATGAAAAATCTTAATGCCCTAAGGCAATTTGTTGTCTTTTGTTTTAAAGGAAAAAAATAAAACAAATTTTCTTTAAAATGAAGTGCTATATTTTAAGGAACTTGTTAGCTCTGATAGTAACCTATATTACAAACAGGTAATAAAACATCAGTAAGCAGATCAGTGAAGAAATTTTATTATTTTTCTTGTTCATCTTCACTATAAAAATTACTTCATGTTTTTAATATTACGCGGGCTACTCTAAGTAAAATCTTAGCTTCAATGAAGGGATTATTCGGCATATGCTGTTGATTTGTGTTTTTCACTTAAAATCAGACACAGACATTAATTGATACGATGCGTCTTTGTCATATATCCCTGTGAAGTAAAAGGTGACAGGAATCTTCTATGCCAACATTATTTTACTTAGCGTTAATAAGTTTAAATTATTCTAAACAGGTGTCTAATTTATTTCCACACACTTTAGGAATGCTGATTTTTATAGCAGTGCCTTGTAACCTATTCCATGTTTGACAGTTTTTGGCTTAAGGAGATTACTGTTTATGTTTAATCCTCCGTTTATAGCTATTTTGTCCTATTAAAAAGGACTGGACCAGATGTAGCATATAAATGCTTATTTGTTAAAGGTAATTGATAAAAAGGCTATTTTCAGTTCCCAGTAGCTCCAAGAACTGTACTTTATCCGCAAATGTAACTCAGGTAGATTGGATTCTTATATTAGTTTCTAATGATTTGGTGAACCAGAGCAATTAAAAAGTGAAACTCAAAAGTTTACCTTTTTAAAATTTGTTCAGTTGTTCCCTTACCTAATGTTTAAAAATCCCTATACACTAATATTATGACCCACCTTGCATTTGAGTTTGAATTTGAATTTGCTTTATCTGCATCTTCAGATTTTTTAAAAAACAAAGTTCAGGGGAGCCGGAGCAGTGGCTTAGTGGCTAAATCTTCAACTTGCAAGCACTGAGATCCTGTATGGGTGTCGGTTTGTGTCCTGGCTGCTTCACTTTCTTTCCAGTTCCCTGCTTGTGGCCTGGGAAAGCAGTCAAGAATGCTGGAAGTATTGAGACCCTGCACCCACATGAGAGACCAGGAGGCTCCTGGCTCCTGGCTTTGGATCAGCTCAGTTCCAGCTGTTGTGATGTTTTGGGGAGTGAACCAGCAGATGGAAAATCTTTTTCTCTATCCTTTCTCTGTATATCTGACCTGCCTTTCCAATAAGAATAAATAACTCTAAAAATTTAAAAATTTAGAAAAATAAAGTTCAAAGTTTCTGTCTGATTTGAATTGAGATACAGCTATGCTTAATCTTATTGTGAAAGAAACAATGTCAGTTGCTCAAGTTTTAAATGGTGTATGGGGTAGTCTACTAATTTGTCATGAAAGCTGTTTGTCTTCAAAAGCCCTGCCATTTTTAAAATTTCTAACATGTTTTATTAACTCCAATAAAATGTCAGTATTTCAATATAAAATACCAAGAACATCTGCCTTCATTTTTTAAAAAATAATATCTTCAGAAAATCCAGATTTATTTTAAACCATGAGGACTTTTTAAATGTGAATGAACTTCAATTTGTTTTTTGCTTTAATGCTTTAATGTCTTGTTTTTTTTTTTTTTTTTTTTTGGAAATAAAGAGAGAGGTGGAGAGAGCTGTCATTGTGGGATCCCTTCACCAGTGCGTGCAGTGACTGAGGCTGTGTGAAGGCAAAGCCAGGATCTGGGAAAACAGTGTGTCCTGCCATGGTACACTGCCATTTCTTACAAAGAAATTAATACTATAACCACATAATTTATTTACACTGATTCATCAGTGGTTCTATCAAACTAAAATTTATTCTACATTCATTTGTCCAACTAAGTCACTTTGTTATCTAATGTACTTGGATTCCTTCTTGTTTGCTTTACAGTCTTGTAGTCTTCTCTTTTTGCCTTCCTAATAAGCCTTTTCCCGCATCCTTCAACCATTTAGCTCAACATTTTCTGTAAGGAGCCCAAAAAAGTACACAAATAATGTACTCCAGTTTTTATATTATGTAAAATATTTTCTATACCATGGAATTGCTGCAAGATGGACCTGTTTGTATTAATAGCACTGATTATCCTGTGAAGTAAGGAATACAAAATTTCTGAAAAGTAATTACTTAGCCAAAGCTTGTTCTAATCAGGTTTATGCTATCATTACTTCAAAACCATACCACCGTGACTTTTTGCACCAGAATTACCAAGGATATTCCATTTTTTACGTATTTATTTATACTTTATATTGTATTTTATTTTTTAGGTTTATTTTTATTTAAAAGGCAGATTTACAGAGAGAAGAAAAGAGAAATCTTCCATCCATTGATTCACTCCCCAAATGGCCACAATGGCTGGAGGTGAGCCAATCCAAAGCCAGGAGCTTCTTCCTAGTCTCCCATGTGGTGTAGGGTCCCAAGGCTTTGGGCCATCCCCTCCGGCTTTCCCAGGACACGGGCAGGGAGCTGGATGGGAAGTAACCTGGAGCATCCAGGACACAAACCAGTGCCCATATGACATGTAGTGCTTAGAGGAGGAGGATTAGCCAGTTTTGGCCACTGCACCAGCCTCAGGTTATCCCTTTTTTAAAGTGCAAATTCATGGACAGAATAATGATAGACACATTGGATTATATTATGCTAGTTCAGAAACTAGATCTAGTACAGCTCATTCATAATAATGACAGTAGAATAAATGTAGTATAATTTGTCCTACAGGCTTCCCATGAGAAGAAACTATTTTAAACTGATTGTAGACTGGCACTGGGCCCACTTTCTGGTTGATCTTCCAAGTGTGAACTTTCCCCACCCTCTCTTCCTCCCTTCCTTGAGGTGGTGGATGGAGGTGGAATACACTGATGATTACACAAGCAGTGTCACTTGTGCACATGATTTACCTAACTGTGCTGGGCTGATTTCACCTATGAAGCCCTGAGACCGATGCTGTCGGTGCTTCTCTGTGCTTTCCAACAAACACCTGAGAGGAGATGGAGTTGGTGGCTTCATTCCTGAAGACCACAGTCATTAAAATGATCCAAAGCAGAAATCTACTTTGAGTCAGTTCAGCTAGTAATTCAGTCCCTGTGATTTCCGGCTGTCCCCCAAATAATTGTTGCACATCTACACATATAAACACAGGTCTACATATCCCTTATAAATGATATCAAAAGACTAATTGCATAAAAGCTTTCACCAAAGTAACTGTTAGGTACATTTCCAACACATTTCTAGGAGGGATTATTAAGGAGAAGTCTTTCTGATATAACATACACATTTTATGTAACTCATCTCCTTTTGACACAGAAACATTAGAGCAAAATAGAAATATCTTTTCCTGTCCATCTTTCTCTCTTTACAGGTGTTGTAAAGAAAAAGGGCAAGATTCATGGGCTTCTTTCCCAGTACTCAGAAAGTTTCCCAGACATTATTCTTATTCCAAAGTTTGCTCACACAGTTTTTATACTGCGTGTGGATGTTTTTGTGGACAGTCTTAATGTGTGGCCATTTTGCATACAGTTTTCAACACTGTGAGTCTGCTGGTCTGCCGGGATGGCATGTTTGGCACTCCATGGCAGAAGTGGAGAGACTGCATGCCAACTTCATTACTCACCCAGTGTCCTAAAGGACATGTCATACTGTGGAGTGGTTTTCATATTTGTTTAGGTTTTTTTTTTGTAATAAATTAACCTCCACCCTCCTATTTTCCTCCTCAATCCATGTGTGTGACTCAAACTTGTTCATCCACAGGCTGTACTATCATGTCATATCTTGTAAGAAAATTTTCAGATGGTATAGAATAGACAGATGAGTAAATAAAAACCAAATGTCACACATTATCTGTAAATATATTTAAAATACAATTAAAATTTGAAGATGTCATCAACCAGGGTATTAATAGTAAACCTGTAGTTAACAATGAAAGCACCCAAGTTGAGCATCTCAAAAGGACAAATCTCTTTATGTTCTGTTTTGCATATCCATCATTAAAATACCATATTGCTTGAATAGATGGAAAGATGTTGATACTTTCAATTGAATATTTGTATAGTACCCAAAAAGATAAAGATTACTGGAGGTTTATGGTGGTTGGTTGTGTTTCTTTGTAGAATTTTTATTATAATAAAATATCATAGCTAATTTGTGGGATTTCATTCTGTGACAAACTTTATTTTTAGGATCTGATTGTATAGGTAAAGAAAGCCACCTTTGAAGACAGGCCATCACTAATCACCTGCCCCACAGTCTGTAATTTGATATTCTATGTCTGATTCCTTATCTCACAAAGATTATGCTTTTACCCTCTTTCTTAATATATTGTTGATTATATTTTCAACACACACCCAGCCTAAAAATTTAGAGAATTGTTTCATGAACTCATGAATGAAAGTACTCCAGAGTACCTGAAGACATGAAGAAGTTTAGAAATCCAGTAAACCTAATAGTATACTTTATCTTTTCAGAGTACAAGTATTTATGCTTTGATATAAACTTTTATAATTATAACCACATATTCATATTTAAACAGATTCCAATAGACATTCATGTAAACTATAACTTTATTAGGTTTATTGATTGTTTCTAGTCTCTTATTATTGAAGAATAACTTCCACAAGGACAAGATTTTCTTTTTTTTTGCTCTTCTATCTCAAGAAAGAAAAAAGAAGCCTGCTGTATAGGTAGTCAATAACCACATGAATTAATGTGATTGCATTGTGATACTTACTGGGTCATCACCACTTCAGTAGGAGAAGCCACCACCCATGTGGGCTGTGCCTATTATCCCAGAGTGAGTGAAAAAAGTAATCTTGAGATCTAATTTCACAAGAAAAAATGTAAATTTATATTTGTGATTCAAAAATTTGAAAACTATAAGCTGACTCTATAAATCAGGACAGTGTTTCCCTATTACTTACTTTTATAGGAATTTTTAAAAACACATACATTATTCCTTAATGGCCTCTCTATTCAAGTCATAACAAATACATCTGAATTACCTGTTATGTGCCAAACATCATTCCCAGAGCAGAGGACACATTTTTTAGATAAGACTGTGGAGGTCCACAATTTACAAAGCCTGCATTTGAGTTGGCAGAGATAGTCACTATGAAAGTAAAATATCAAGATAACCACAAATTCTGACTTCAGGTTTTAACATGTTAGGATAGATGCCACAAAATCAAGAGTAATTAGGAGGTGGCGTGCTTGAGGAGGACACTATTTCCCAGGGGAAGCTATTTAAGATATCTGAAGGTTAGCAAGGGAACACTATCAAGAACTAAGCAAAGAGCTGAAGGCAGCAATTTCCTGGCTCACTTATCGGTGAAAAAAAATCCAGAGAGGTAAAGATGAGTTCAAGGTCATATTTGGAAAGCTTCATGGAAAATGAAATCAAATGATAAGAGATTATTTTGGTGCAAATTTTTTTGAAATCCTTGCATACAAGGACTTTTCAAAAAGTTGAGAAAATGCTCATTTTGAAAAAAATTTAGGCGTTTCAAAAATTTTGGTCTCCAATATAAACTTTTTTTATTATATGTTTCTATGAATATTTTGAAGTTTCCAAAATTCTGATGATGAGGCTATAGTAGAGGCAGACAGAACTTACAATGGCCATGAAAATTTGCTTGATTTTGTTCAATTTGTAAAAGAAACTGAAAACCATTAAAAGACTTTAAGAGGAAAAGTAACATGATCTAAATTGGATTTAAAAATGATATTCTGGCTGCTGTACTGCAGAGATGTGAGAAATCAGGGGTTTAGTAGCTGAACTGTGGGTTCTGAAGTTAGGCTGACTAGAGCTTACTTACATCTAGCTTCTCATGAGTGTATTGGAATATACACAGACACACACACACACACACACAGGGAGAGGAAAAAAAAGAAAGAAAGAGATGTTCCCAGGTGACATAGGCTACAGGGAAAAAACCAAAATGGTTACTATTTATTGAACGATGACTATGGTGTTAGTTTTGAAAAATTTCTCACAAAAAATACTTCACGTTACATACAACTGTGTCCTTGTCTAGCATAATAAAGGAGTCACACACGGCTAGCATTAGTGCCACAATATGAACCCCAAGTATGAAAGCGTTTTGTGTATAGACAAATGCAGTCACCCAAAAGTTCATGGGAATAGGTATTAAGGAAAGCATATGCACAGATTTCTCGTCTGTGTCACCAGAATAAAGCTTATTTTAAATCCAATTTCCCCAAAGCTCTTTGTTCTATACTGTAATATTTAATAATACATACACATTATATATATATTAATATTTCCATAAGTTAGAGCAGGTTAACTGCTTCCAAATCAATTGTGTTTATTTGATTTATGTTCTAAATTTCTTTCTTGAGTTACTGTATATGTTGAGAAGGCAGATTAAGAAAAAAATCTTCCAGAATAGAAATCTATTTTTTCATGCATTCATCATGTAGTTAAGTAATTTATATTATAGTTACCATGAGCATCCCGAAAACTATTTTTAATACTGTCATTTATTATGAGTATACACATTAAGTTTTGGGAGATTGGTAAATATCTGCCATATAAAGAATTTATTTATATTTATTTGTAGTAGAGCTGTAAACATTTTGACAGACTTAAGCATCCATTTGTGTTTTTGTTTATTTTATTAGAAATATAAAATAAGCAGAAAATAAGACATTTTCTGTCATAAAGAAGTGCTTAGGAAGCACAGCAGTTACACTGTCAAAATATTTTCAATACGTATTTTGTTTAATTCCATCCCACTTCTTTATTTCAAGGGTTCAGTTAAAACAGTCTGGGAATCCTACTACTTAAACAAAATAGAAGCCAAAATTTGTTCTTAAATGTCTTTTTTATTATCGGTTTTCATAGTGAGCTAAAAGTTAAAACTAGAGGCTTTTGTTTGTTGTTTGTGTGTATGCTAACCTCCTTTTAAATGTGATGCTTTTAAGACTCTTCCCTAACTCTCACGTATAATTTCCCTTAGAGTTTATCTTTGTAAGGTTTTTAATTTAAGTTCGAAGTAAATGTTATCGCATTATGAAACAAATGGAAATATTTGAATTGTTGGATGGTTATTGCTGTGAACAAAGGTAATGTGTGCTGTTTACCATTGTGTACAGAGCACCTAAAACATAGTATTGAGCAATAGAGGCGCTCAGATACATTCAGTGTTGTTAGATGAGCTGTATGTCCCTTCGGAACACTTTGCAAACCCTCAGACAAAACGGAAAGAGACCAAGAGCATGTGCCTCTGCTGTCATCACAGGGCCCTGTTTCTCCAAGTGTGTTCATCCTTTGCAAGGTCATAGCCAAGACATGGATAGAAAAGGTTTGGGGAAAAGTTGATTCATCAAGTATTGTTGGATTTTTTTTCTAAGTGAACTAAAACATCCAAAAGAATTTTGGTATCCTTACATATATGTTCTGAATTGCTAGCACATCTACATTAAATATATTATTTCAGACTCAAACATTTAATATTCTGCTCTCACTGCACTAACTCTTCTTAAAAAGAGAAAAATCATGTCACTGTGACAGTTATTGTCTATACTGAAGGGTTGGACTTTGTTTTTGTTTGCTTGTTTTTCATTACAACAGTGCTTCTCTGAGAAATAGCTCACTTTTCAGGTAGGGATTTGTTTCTCTTTTACAATTTTCTCTTCCCACTTAATCATTTTATGTTTCTTTACAGTTTTGAAGGTTTAAAAAATAGATGTAGACATTTCCATAAAGGTATCTATCAGGAAGAGCTTTAACACTTTAGATCAATAAAAAATTAGCAACAGAGGAAAATGCCAACAGTTTTGATCCATAAAAAATAAAAACCTCTCACGATGAAAAATGAGTCAGTGAAATGTGTCCAAGACCTAAGTCAGTAGGTTAGAGGATATTTGGCACAGCAATGAAGACACCATGCACCTCAACCACATCCCCTATCAGAGGATCCTAGCTCTGCTTCCCACTCCAGCTTCCTGCTCCTGCACACTCTGGGAGGCAGCAGCAGAAGCCCAAGCACTTGGGTCACTTGAGCTCCTGGCTTTGGTCTGGCCCAGCCTCAGCACTGAGAGTACTTAGAGATGGAACTGACATATGGCAAGTCTCTTCTGTGTCTCTGTGTCCCCCTCTCTCCATCTGCCTTCCAAATAATTTGTAAAAACAGAGTTGTTTTCAGTAATATACAGAGTTTGATCAAATTGATGAGAAATATTGTACACATAAAAACATGTGGTTTGAACAGATAGTTTGACAGGATGGCACATAAAAAGCTCGTAATAATCAGTTTTCACTAGTGCAGATAAAAAAGTAATTTAGATAATATTTCATTACCTTTACAGAGCTTCCCAGTTTTCTTGGTCTGCGGTCCTTAGTGTTATATTTTTTTCCCACAGTGCCTTTAGGCCCAAAATACCTAATGATTTCATTTATTAGATAGGTCTAAACACTAAGTATTTACATCCCAGCACTTTATTATAGCTATATTACAAACTGAAGGTCCCTTAAATATATACATACTTTTTTCTCTTCTGACTCTCCAAGGTTTGTTACTAATGGGATTTATTGTACACCTTATCAGGAAGTAGTGCACATACCATACTTTGGAGTAAGATTGGACTCCAGTTTTCATAGAATGCTTGCTCTGTACTGCAGCAACTGCTTTAAGTGAAGAGCATAAATATTGAGCAGCTTTTTGTAAGGAGTATTATAGCAAAGAAGAGACTAAGTATTTACTTTTTAGCTATTTGGGAACACTGATGCTTCCATCTTCTGAAACCTAGAATCCTGAGAGTAATAGCATAGCTTCCTTAAAGTATATATACATCAGGAACTTTCGGTTACCTGAATTACATTAGTACTAAAACTTAAGAAAGTTTGCAGAATTTCCTGGTATTCAATACAAGTAATATAGAACTTCTCCTTCCAACCATGATGGCACACAGGTACAAGAATGACCCTCAGACCTTAAAAGCTAGAATACTGGACAGAATATATTAAAGGAAATTCATAAAGCAATAGGCAGTAATGAGACTATGACCCCTGGAAAAAGAAAACAAAGGTGGTGCATCCTATGATTGGCCCAGCTTACTTCCTGCAGGTAGTTTCCAGGCTGTACCTCGGGTACAGCAAACCCAAACAGAAACAATAAGCCAGCTGAGTTGAAGAATCAAAGCTCCAAAGTCCAGGGGAATCAAAGTGGTTAGAGTAATCAGAGTATCATATAGGAGGAAACCACGCAGAAAAAGCTGGAGTGTTGTGGCGGTCCCTGACTGGCTAAACAGTGATCAGCTTATCTGTATGAGACAACTCCCTGATGCTAAGAAAATAGACAGTGGAATACTGAGTAATTCCTGAAGCCACTGCAAGGCTGGGACTAGGTGATTCTCCCCAAAGTGGAAAGATATTTTAATATGCAGGCCACTGTGTGAAGTTCTCAAAACAGTCTTGTCTTAGTGCCGGAACTAAACTAACCCCTAAAACATGCACTGATCCTCCTTTTTCTTTCTCTTTTCCGTCTTTCTTTCCTTCCTTCCTTCCCTCTTTTTTCTTTCCTTCCTTTTTATTCTTTCTTTTTTTAATCTATATACTTATTTATGAAAAAGTTAGAAAGAGAGAAGAAGAGCAGATTCACTTCCCCAAATGCAACAATCAGAGCCAGACCAGTCAAAAGCCAGGAACTTCTTCTGGTCTCCCACCTGGGTAGCAGAGGTCTAAGGACTTGAAACATCCTCTGTTGCCTTTCCTCATGCATCAGCAGGGAACTGTATCAGCAGTGGAATAGCCAAGGACAGTAATTGGCACCTACATTGGATGCCAGCATTGCAGGAGAGATTTAACACACTGTACCACAATTTTGACTCCTCTGATCCCTCTTTGAGGCATAAAAGCTAGCTTCAAAAGGATTAAACTCATTCCAAGTAGCGTAACTGCATCCCACAATAAGTCAACCACATTTTAAAGACATGCAACAAAGTCTGGAATCCACTAAGAGAAAAATCATAATATCTAACATCCATTAAAAATTAACAGTATGTTCTCAATACTATGTCAACTAATTCCATGACGTTGTAAATTGTTACTGATATTATGTCAGGGCTTTTAATTGAATGGGATGATACTCTGCCAGCTCTACCTTCAGACCAGAGATGGTCTGCCCAAGAAACTGATGAACTTATCTGGACAATAAGATGCTGGACTTTATACTTGGTAGATGCTTGCAATGAAAGAATCTCAACTGAATTTGAACTGTGGTAATGCAACAAGGTGAAGGAATCCACCATGGTGGGGGTTGGGGAGGGGTGGGGGGAATCCCAGTGCCTATAAAACTGTGTCACATAATGCAATGTAATCAATAAAAATAAAATTTAAATAAAAATAAATTTAAAAATTAACAGTATGCAAAATGGTGCTAAATATTACTTGAATAATCACATGACACAAACTGACCCAGAAGTGACTGAAATAAAATTAGTAAGGTGGATAAAATAAATGTTATAAATACATTCCATATGTTCATGACCATAAAGCAAAGCATGAATAGACTAGATGTGACACTTCATGGTATAACATTAAATGCTTATATTACAAATGAAAAAAATCTCAAACTCAGGATCCAGACTTCCTTCTTAAATTATAGATGTTATATCTAAGGAATTTAAAGAAAGGAAATAAAGATAAAGACCTGCCAATGAAGGAAGAAAACAAAATTAATGGGGAAAAGTCAATGTGAGGAAAGGTTGATTCTATAAGAAGAGCAATGAAATAGATGAACTTCTAGTCAAGACCAATCAATGCAAAGAAGAGAACAGTTTAACATGAGGAACACAAGAAGGACATCACTAAAAAGTCTACTGGCCTTGAAAACAATGCAGGAATATTATAAGTAAACTTATGTCACTAAATTCAAGTAAATGACATAAATCCCTTGAAATAAGAAATTATCACAGGTGACCCATGAAGAAATGGGTCTTCCAGGTAAGCCTATATTGATTCCAGGAATTGAAATTCAAGTGTAAAAACTTTCCCACAAAAAAACTCCAGATGACTTCACTGGTAAATTCTGCTAGACATTTGAGGAAAACATTTAGGGAAAACACTTGAGAAAAAAATTCTTGCAGAGTACAGAAGTAATATGAATATTACCTAAGGAACGATATGGGTGTTCAGCTTTATCCTGATGCCAAAATGAATGCCATTATGAGAAAACTATATAGCAATATCCCTAATGAAAACAGATGGAAAATCCTGAATGAAATTTCAGTAAAGTGGAGCCAATGTACATTAAAAAAGAATAAGATTTTATAGATAAGCAGGATTTGTCCCAGGAATTTAAAAGTAGCCTGACGGGATAGAAAATGTGATCTCCATATGATAGACTTAGTAAACACTTTTTAATCCTTTTCATAATTTCAGAAAAGGCATTTGACATAATTCAGGATTCATGGACAATAAAAATTTCTCAGCACTAGAAGAGAAACGAATTTCCGCCAAGTGGCAAAGGTCATGTATGAAAACCTATGGCTAACATACTAATAAAAGGATGAAAGTTTGCCCTTTGGATCAGGGACACTCCACTCGAAATTGTAGCACAAGAAAAAAAAAAAGATACAGAGGTTCAACTAAGGAGTAAGTAAAGCTGTGTTTAGTCTTGGGTGATATGAACACCTATGAACAAAGTATTAAGGTAACTTAAAAAAAAACTAAAATTAGTGAGCAATTTCATAACGTTTTTAAGAAGACCAACAAAAAAGAAATCAAGTGTTTTTAAATTGACAAATAAAAATTATACAGGTTTAGCATGTACAGCTTGGTGGTCCTATGTACGTAAACATATTAGAATGGCCAAGTTGAACTAGTTATATATATTTGTTGCTCATGTTTACCATTTTTTTTTGTGATGAGACCATGTAAAATCTATTCGTCATGATTGTTAAGAATATATTAAGGGAGGCTGGCTCTGTAGGAGGCAGTTTTGTCCACCAAACCACAGTGCTTGTTCCTAGCTCAACCCCAGCCCACCCCGATACACTACTCCTAAGATACTAATTCTCCTGAAATGGTGAATGTCATTTCAATGCAAAACCAGTCAATATTCCAGTGACGTTTTTAGTAGAAATTGGCAAACTGATTCTAAAATCTGCTTGAAAAATACAAAATGCCTAAATAACCACTTAATTCTAGGCAGAGAGATAGAGTGAGTTCCAGTGCACTGGTACACTCCCCAGATGCCTGCATAGACCGTGGGTGGCAAGAACTGAATCACTGTCACCTGCTCCCTGCCATGGCCTGAATTGGCAGGAGCTGGAAGGAAGAGCTGGAACCAGAAATTGAACCCCACTATTTTGACAAGAAGCATAACTGTCCTGTTTGCTAAGACAAGTGCCCGCACCTCACACCTACAAAAGCAAAGTGGAAAGTATCGTTACTTGATGAAAAGACTAATTTGGTAAACATATTATGTACATTAATGGAATGAAACAAAAAATACATGATCATTTGATTTTTTTTAACAAACATACTGAGATAATTTTAGGTTGAAAGAATAATATTTTCCACACTTGAGGTCAGCAGACGCTGGATATCCATACTTTGTAAAGGAAGAGTTCTATATGTTCCCTTACATAATAGTCAGAAATTAAGTTAGTAGTCCTAAATATCTACAGCTATGGTGTATACATTATGCATATATTTTATGCATTATTTGAGTACATATATTATGGGAAATGTTAAATAAACATATAGCAAACATACTTCTTGAGAGCTAAGAACAATTATGTAAATTACAAACATGCAACTCATATTTCAGATATTTTAGAACATCAGGGACAGAGTTCCTAGCAACTTTCAGAGTAATAGGTCACACATTTGCACTATACTTTTAAAAATAACTTGAGGTTTATTCGTTCAGTGGACTGTAGATTTCAAAATGATATAATAAAATGATTTTCAACCCAAAAATGCTGTATCCAAGAAACAGAGAAGAAAACATGGGATTTAGACATCAGTCAAACAAAGGAGAATCCAAGACAACAATGGAATAATCAGCCCAGAGCACTGTCCATTGTCCTTGGAGCACAAAGTGCCAGTGGCTGTGGGAATACAGGAGAGAAGTGGGAGGAGCACTGACCTGAAACATTGTTTTCATTTCTAAATGGTCAGAACAGTCATTATTAACCAGGAGACTATTTCAAGCAAAGAGTACATACATTGGCTACAGAAAATACCAGAAAACGTACAAATGCAAGTTACTAACTCAAGGAAAAATTACAAGTTGTACAACATAGGGAAATTAATCATGGTTGAGCCAAATTATACATTGTAATAAATATTTCTAATATTGGAAATATTCATTTTCATACTATCAATCCAAAAAGATTATGTGACAATTACAAGGCACCAGTAATGCCAACAGAAGGAATGGTTGTTAAGGAAATTCAGTCCTGAACTAGTAGGACAGAAGGGCAGTAGGCTATCGCCAAACTTGGTGAATAAAGAAAAACCTGTGTATTATTTAAAAAATGTCAGGAGTGTAACCCCCAAAGCAGGAATTGAAAATAGTTGCTTTGGAAATTATGATTAAATTGACAGGGAGTTGTGGACAATGAGTAGGATAGAGGCCGTAAATTGAATGTCTAGGACTAGAATGATTACTTTCAAGTATGAGCATATATAACTATGGTATAAAGGAAAATAATCAAAAATGAAAGGACTAAAGTACAAAGAGCAAACTAAATCAGAATTTCTGTAATTCTAGAATTTGAGGAATAAGGTGTTACATAACAGTCAGTCCAAAGTACTGGTTTCATACCATGGAGATAAATTGCTGAGAAAATAAGTAGGTAATACAAGGTATGAAATTCCCCATTTTCATAACAAAACATGTTTGTACACATAGAAAAAAGTAAAAATTTAGTAAGCTCAGAGATAATTTCTCCATGATTTTAATTACATTTTTTTCCTTTTGGTGAATTTAAAAAAAATTTAATGAATATATTGCTCTTGGAATTAGAAGATCATTTAGGAAAAATTTGAGAAGGCCATTCTAAGAGTTAGGAAAGCAGAATTTTTTTTTCTATGAACAAGGCACTATACTAACCTCTTTGGCATGTTGTTTTATTTCATAAACAGATCATGATCTAACATAAAAATTAATGTTTAAATACCGTGTAAAAATCACAGTTAATACAGGAAGAATGTTAAAAGTGCCGAGGTTTGGGTATAGTCCAGTTACAGTTCTTCAAAGAGAAAGATCAGTTTTAGGTGAAACTGAGTTAAGGACGTTGGGAATGTAAGACAATGAAAGATTTCAAGTAGTAGAAATTGTGTGAAGCCATTCCAGAAACCAACAAGACTCAGAAGTACAAGTGCCAGGTAATTTTGGCTCCAGACTCAAGTAGAAAATGGAATATATGCCCCGGGGCCAGGTTGTATATGGTACTAAATGTCAGGGAGAGAGATTTGAACTTTGTGCAATAGAATTTAACAGTCATTGAAGCATGTTAAAGAGGGCAGTAAAATAATTACATATGGGGAAAGAAAAATCTACTTGACAACTCTGATACTAGCTCAGGTTAGTGATAATGAAGCCTTGAACTAAGATGGATGAAGGTTGTAGAGATGAAAAATGGGCAAATATTGAAAAAGTTGAGTATATGAAATTTAGCAAGTGTTTGGAAGTGATGTTAGAGGTAGGAGGTGACAAAAGTAGCTTTGTTGTGGATTTGGATTGTTAAAACAACGATAACTCTCCTAGCAAAAAAGGGTAGTCAAAGTGGAAGTTTTGTGAAGGATGATGATTCTGAGTAGCTTGAATGTCAGATTGGATTTCATGCGAATATCTGCGAGGCGGTACTCAGAAGGCAGATGTAGGTATAGATTTGAAGTATAATCCTCCAGTAAATATATGTTGAGTGTCTCCTGTATGTAGTAACTACCACAATACATAATATCAACTCAAAATTGAGTAAAGCAGGACCTCTGTGCTTCTGAAGCTTATCATTTGGATTTGGGAGAGAAATATGTATAAAATGGATAACTACAAGACCTTTGTCCTAAGGAAGGAAACAGCAGATGCTGTGAGAACACAGACTATGTGCACGTCTGAGATATAGTTATATGGAAGTGATTCACCAAGATCATAAAAGGAAGGTCTGAATGCCCAGAAGTTCACAAACCTGTGACATTATTCCTGGAATGATGTGAATTTTTCGTAAAAATGAGAACTTGGGAGAACAAAGGGGAGATACCGTTCTGTAAACACAATCTGGAGGAACACACGTATTGACAAGGCAGAAAAAGACTGAGAGAGCAGTGAAGGAAAGCACAGTTTCTGATCCCAGAAGATAAAGCAGAAAATTCAAAACACAAAACAGTTTGATAGTAACCAGGAGGTTAGGAAAGATTCAGAATTGCTGAAGAGTCCATTCAGCTTAGTGACTCAGACCATTGACATTTCAAACATAATAACTCAGTATTAGAATGAAAGAATTTTAGTTAATGAATCAAACAATAACAATTGTAAAAATAAATGGTCTATATATTATGTGTTGTTAACTTATATGCATTTCTAAAGACACATCATGAATAGTGAGTCAATTACATATTTCTATAAACTTGACTTTAAAAAAAATTTTGAGAGACAAAGACAGGAAGAGAGCCCCTTTTACTGAGCCACTCCCAAATGCCTAGATGAACCAGCAGAGTGCCAGGCTGAAGCTGAAAGTCAGGAACTCAGCCTGAGTCTCGCACTTGAATGGCAGGGACTCAACTCTTTTGGTCAGCACTTGCTGCCTCCCGAGTTAGGCATGTGTAGGAAGCCAAAATCAGAGCAGAGTTCAAACTAACACAGGCACTCCAATTTGTCGCAGGCATCCAGACTAACAGCTTACCTACCAAGCCACCCACAATTCCCCCAGTATGTTTTTAAGAAATAATATTAGGAATTGAGAGGAGACAGTCCATCAGCTGTTACACAGCTCCTGGATTTGACTAGAATTGATGCGATCCTTGCAAATCATCTTGACAAGAAATGTAAGGGCAAAATGTTACTTCGAAGAATCTAAGCACAGGAGACAAAGTAGGCAAAGATAACAGCAGTTCTCAGAAATTGCCTCTCCTTCAAAAGCTGCCCCATTATCTGATGTCTCTTCCTTCAGTTGTTGCCTAAAGCTTCCCACCTTAGACTTTTTTGTCCAAACTTTTCAAACTAGAGTAAGTTCCTCATGTTCTACTAGCACACACTAGTAGATTGTCCTACACACAATCTACTGTGTTGCTTGTGTATTTATGTTTGTCTTCCTTACCAGGCTGCAGGTGCAAATGAATAGGCACCATAGGGCTTTTTTTTTTCATTTTACATTACAGTTTTATAGCTGATAGCAATCTTCTAATAAGCATTTACTGAAGGAATAGTAAAGGAGGTTAAGGTGGGATAATCTGTAGTGAGGATCCAACATGACACTTAGGATGTGGGTCCCTGGAGCGGATATTTGGTGAAGAGACGAAAAAAAAAACTGTAGTTATGCTTTTAAAACAAGCACTCAAATCCCTGTTGGACTCTTTGGGAACCAGGATGGGATGAATGAAAAGGAAGGACTGATATTTTAAAATACACAGATGACACACTGGGAAGAAGCTGAATGAAAGCAGTAGAATAACAAGTTATAGTTTTTAAAGAATGAGTTACAGCAGTATACTGCCTGTTGCTCCTTATCAGGTAAATGAGTTTGTGGAGAATCATGAGCCAAGGTCAGTAGAATGGAACCACATATGAGTACTTTGAAGAGATATGCATTATGTATAGAAGTAACGGAAGGAAAATACTAGGTGTGTGCTCAGTAAGAGAGGCATAACCTACCATGTGATAGAACTAATACTAGGGAAGACTGACAGGTGAATAAAATATTTTACAGTGGGCAGTTAACTGAAATTTAATTGTTACATCAGTATTCATTGGTTAAAATTTGTTCAAGGTAAAATCATAATTTCTACAGAAATGATATAAAGGAACTCCAAAGTAAATAATGCAGTAGCAAACAAGGACTCCTTATTATGCAACCCACATGTTGTGGAATACAATTACATGTGTGTATATGTGTTTGTGTGATTTACAGTAAATTCTTATAAAATATGTTCTACTTTTTTAATATTATCACATAGTATTATAAATTGTGTACTGTATTCACAGCTACTTCCTAGAAATTCTGAGTCCTGAAGAAGAGATTACTTCGTTGGTATTCTTAAAAATAACTAGCATATTTTGGATAACTTTTAAGAATATTTATAAAAATTACTTATGGAATAAGTAATTTTAATTGACATGTGCCTTAATTGCAATCGAAAGTTTGTTTTGATTTTTATATTTAATCAATGAAACTTGGGCAACTATAAATACCTTGCCACTTACAGTTGCTCCTGTGACCAGTGTTGAACATGGGTCTGTTGTATAAGGTGATTGGAGTTAAAAGTGCCAGCTCTGGTTATGACAAAAGCTGTTTATCTTCTGGGTAAAAGGCAAAAGTCAGTGACACCAATGGGAACCATAGACGACACTGGCCTGAATTACACTGTGCTTTGCGACTAATGGCTTTGATACACACTGCCTGGTGATTCTTGTTTTATGTCCATTCCAGACCAAAGGTTGGGCAGGAATGCCTCACTTTGGGTAAAACCACTGCTTGCAAGGCCCACATGCCACGTCTTTGTCTCTGGAGTCCCTGCTCCTCCTGTTTGGCTCCATCTCCTTGCTGAGACTGTCCTGGGTGGCAGAGAGTGATGACCCAAGTGCTTAGGCCCTTGGCACCCAAATGGGAAAGCCAGATGAAGTTCTGGGCTCCTGGCTTTGGCCTGGTCCAGTGGTGGCATGTGGGAAGTGGCCAACAGATGGGCTGTCTCTGTTTCTCTTGCTCTTTCTTTAAAGTAGATGAAAATAAATCAGCGTTTGTTTAACGAAAAAATTAACTATGTCTGTGATTCTTACAAATATTCATACATTAAAACATACCTCTCCCCGACTTTTCTTTTTAATCCATTTTTAAAGGTTTGTTATGTGGGCATTGTAGTGTAGTAATAGACGGGCTAAAATAATGGCTCCTTGGTTATTGGGAATAATTTATTTCCTGAATGGGGGATGTTTGGGAATTATTGTCATTGTATAACTAAATATGGGTATGTTATGGCTTTAATAGTTATGATTAATAATCCTGCCTGAAAGCACCTGGTTTGTCAATTCTTGGGATTGTAACAGCAGCGCTACTGAGAGGGCATGTGTGGGTATCGGCCGCAAAGTTTTGCATGTGTGAATAGTTATTACCCAGGCGGAAAGTAAAGAGAAACTCATGGCTTTTATCTGTACTTTTTCTCACCACTTGAATTTTTTTAATCTTCTTGGTACATGTGAATAATCTTGTTTTTATTTAAAATGACATTTAGAGTTGTTGAAGTTTTTGTCTTCTATACTAAAATTCCTTGATCTCATAAAAAAAATTAAAAAACACCAAGATCTAGGATATTTGTGATTCATTTTTCAAATCAGTCAAAAACAGAGCTAACCATGTTACAGTAAACATGTTAGGAGTCGGGGCATGAGTCTGAATCAGGATTTCTCACATTTACAGAGGTACAGTCGGCCTTGCTTCTTGCTGTCTCAGAAAAGTCTTTTCTTTGTTTGCTTGATTTAGAACATGGTAGAGGAAGAGATTTGAATTTTAAAAGCCTGTAACTGCCTCCCCTCCACATTGTCAAAAGTTCTCTCTTAGCCGGCGGCACACTAACCAGGAGTTCTCTTTGCAGTGGGCAAACCTCACAAGTGCAACTACTGCGGCCGGAGCTACAAGCAGCGCAGTTCCCTGGAGGAGCACAAGGAGCGCTGCCACAACTATCTCCAGAACGTCAGCATGGAAGCTGCCGGGCAGGTCATGAGTCACCATGGTGGGTAGAAAGAGCATCCAGGACTTTTACTCCTTCCTATACTGCTTTTGTAGCTTCTTATGGGTTATCTAATTTCCCCTCCACCTCTGGATTTCAGATCGCATTCTTTTTTGCATGGCTTTTGCTTAAGCATTTGAATTAATTTTGAATTCAGGTAGTAACAGCAGCCAATCTTTAAGACACCAAAAGAAAACTGTTCTTCTCTTTTATTTCCTTAATAGTTGGACTTGATTCTGTAGCAAATTCTTGTAGAACCAGCTGTTGGAAAAGTTCTCTCCCTGTCACTCTGTCCTTCCAATACGTAAATAATTATATAAAATAAATGATACAGTTTTCACTTTTTAAATATTTGTTGTTGGAACCAGGTTCGGTTTCATGACTCTCTATTTTGGTCTAGGTCCAGCCCAGGTCATTGAAATCAATTGGGAAGTGAACTGGCGAAAGTGAGCTTGCCTGTTTTTCTGTTGCTCTCTCGCTGTCTCTGCTTCTCAGTTTAAAACAGAAGGAAAAAAAAAACCTGCATGGATAGGACAGAACACAGAGAACATAAATGCTAGGTAGAAAACACGAATAGGCTTAGAGGTGAAGAACATCAGGATTTCTTGATAAGACTGAAATAAATTATGATCCAAAGATGGAACATTTCGCGCTCATTTGGAATTAATGTAGCTGATGGAGAGACACATCAAAGCAAACAAAGTTGTGTCTTCTAAAGAAAAATGTCACCAGGATGGCATATGGAATTGGCTTCTACCTGGAGCAAGGAGTGGAATGTGAGGAGACTAGCAGTGATAATTACAAGGAAACAGTGGAAAGGAGGTAGAATAAAGCACAACTCTCGATCGGGTCTGAGGAATTGCATGACTTAAAGTTTTGGAAATGAAGATCAAAAGAAACTGGGCTTTGTGGCAGATTCTTATTTGAATGTAATCTTTATGCTCATTTTCCAAGTCTGTTCAGCTTAAAGAAAACATTTTAAAACCTAATTATGCAATTATGTTTTTCCTCCTTGCCTAAAGATTAAAATGAAAGTGTGAATCAGAATCAGCCAACTTTAAAGCAACACATTCTTATGGTTTAAATTATTCAGGAAAGGGTTATTCTTTATCAAACAAATGGAGGCATGATTGGGACCTTGCCAACCTTCCAGTAAGTTTTTGATTCATTTTCATTGGATGAACACACTGACTTCATTGTGTCATTCATTAAATCTCCATGGAATATAGCATCTGTCTTGGATCACAAAAGGCATTAGTCCAAAGTAGTCCAGATCACTAAGGTTATTTACCAACTGCTGGAAGAGATGACTAAGAAGTTCAAATATTGAACTCTGCATAATAAGCACCATCAGAACAGACTGGTTGTCCGCGAGGAGTTTCCAGCAAAAGTTAACTGGAGCAAAGTTTTTGACAGACAAAAACAGCACGCTATTATGGCGAGTCTTCAAAAAGTTTACTGAAATGCATATTATGAAAAAATTATGCATAGATTTTAGAAACTTGTGCACCAAAATAAACTTATATTTTAATTCTATTTTTTTTCATGAACTTTTGAAGAAATTGCTAGCTAAAACATGGACAGTTGAGGATAATAAAATAACCATTTAAACTTAAGGCCCAATTGTAAAGATAACAGAAATAAAATGGTGGTAATTCTGGAGAATTTACTCTGGTTAGAACATCGAGAGCCTGTTCTGTTAAGCAAGTATTTTTTTTTTAAGATTTATTTATTTTTATTTGAAAGTCAGATATACAGAGAGGAGGAGAGACAGAGAGGAAGATCTTCCATTCATTGATTTACTCCCCAAGTGGTCGCAAGGGCTGGGGTTGAGCCAATCCGAAGCCAAGAGTCAGGAGCTTCTTCCAGGTCTCCCACACAGGTGTAGGGTCCCAAGGCAGTTGTCCTCGACTGCTTTCCCAGGCCACAAGCAGGGAGCTGGATTGGAAACAGAGTGGCCAGAATTACAACTGACGCCCATATGGGATCCTGGCATGTTGTCTAGGCAAGGACTTTAACCACTAGGCTACCATGCCAGGCCCTAAGCAAATAATTTTGTACTCTGCCCCCAAAAGACAGGATTACATTTACGTTTTATTACAGGAAATGTGAGAAATAGATCAGAGAAGTCAAGAGACGGATCAGTTAGAGATTGTTACAGTGATCTTGGTGAACTTAGTAGCCTGGAATATTCAGAAAATTGAGGTAACTGGGAGCAGCTACTAATGTAAAATCTAAATCACAGTGATATTTCTGTGTTTGCCTGTATGGAGATGTGGAAGGGGAGGAGGAGATACAATCACTGGATCAAGGGAAGAAATCTAGGATTTGCTATAGTTCTCTGGCATGAACGATGAGATGAATTGTAGTGCCATTCACTGAAAAGGAATTAACAAAATAGGCAAAAATTTGTTGAGGAAAATGACTTTCAGTTTTGAACACATTATCTATTTGTGCCTATACATCAGCCAAGCAGAACTGTCTAGGAAGAAGTAGAATATACAAATCCCGAATTCTTTTGAGAGTTCTGGGATGCATTGTTAAATACATGATCCATTTTGTATTGTTCTAACAAAATCCCTGAGTCTGTTCACTTTGTAAGGAAATGAGGCTTATTTGGGCTTGTGATTTTGGAGATCAAGTAGCACAGCCTCTGGTGAAATCTTTGTGGCAGAAGCACATGTGAGTTAAGGAAGAAAGGAAATGTTACTTGGCAACAAAAGGAAGCAAGAGTGTAGGGAAAGGCCGGGTTTAATCTATTCTGGCTCGAAGGGATCTGATCCTGCAAGATTCACTAGACTGACATTAAGTCTTCCATGAGGGTTGTGACCCCAGTAACCAAATCCCACTAGGCCACACTTTTTCAAAATCACACTATCTTTCAATTCCCTTAAACGGGGGGCCAAGCTTGTAGCACATGGAACTTTGAGGGACAAATGAAATCTGACCAAGTATAGGAGCAAAATATAAGGGCAGGAATTGTAAGTATCAGTTCAAAGCAGTATAGAAATCCGAGCAAGGTTCAGCACACGAATTGAATGCTATCAAGAAAATAAAGTGTAAAGGTTTAGTGTGTGTGTGTGTGTAATTAAGATTTGGTAACTTGTAGAGAATTTGCGATTTCATATAAGATGTATTCTTTTTGCCTCTCTGACATGCCTTCCTCATTCCTCCATTTTCATTTTGAGGACTTCTTCCCATTGTACACACGTATGGAAGTTCCCTGACCTCGCCTGTCCAGAGGGCGATCTGGAGACCTACTCTATTCCCTTCATTGTTTCTTCTTGGTATTTGAATTTTACATGGATTTTTTGTTTTCATTTAACAAATATTATGTTACAAATGCTCTTAATGGTTCTGCCTTTATGATTTCCTAATATGATAATGATATAAAGCATGTATACATATATTTTTTGTCCTGGTTACAACTTCAAAAGTAAGATCAAGGAAGATATTTGCTTATGAAATTTGCCAAAAAAAGTGAAGCTATCATGTTGTTATAATTTTAGCATAGATAAATGGGTCATTAGATGATTAAAGCGGTATTGAAACATCTAAAAGAAATTTGTGTTTTCAACACTAGTATTTAGAAACAGTTTGGTAAGTTATACTCAAATCCATCAAAGGCTAAATAAATAAGTTACATAGTTGGAGAAAAAGAAAATCAGATCTTTTCCTAATAATAGAACCTACAGATAGACCAAACTAGTTATTCAAAGATAATGCTAAAATACATTTGCAAAATGTTGGATGGCATAGTGGTTAAGATCCCAGGGCTCAGAGGAAGTCTTCCTATTAATGACATTTTCTATTGGCTTTACATCAACCCTGGGATAGTCAATTAAAATTTCTGGGTCTTTGGTTCTCCATTTGTATTATAAAAATGGTATAGCACCTTATTTTGTGGGATAGTTCAAAAAGTTGAATAAAAATCGTCAGATGCATTACAACAGTACTTAGAATGTAGTTTGTGTCAGTAATTATTACCAGTATGGTAGAAACAAGGTTTTTGACATATAAAGGGTTATTGTAAAATACAAGTTAGGCAAAACCTCTGCCAACCCTATTGTTTTCAGTTCACATGAGCTTCATTGAACTTGGGACAGATCATCTGAATTGAGGTGGATGTGGCGTGAGACAGTTCCCACACCCAGGTTTCGTTTTGAGTTTCAAATGTGTGCAAATATGAAAATTCAGAGTGGTACTTAGAGTACAACTGCCAAGTTTTAGACTACTCATTTCAGAACTAATTAGCATATTCAATGGTGGGGGTAAATCCTGTTAGTTTTTTTTTTTTTAACAAAATTTAGAACTACTTTTTCTTTCCAATTTCTCATTTCAATCTTCAGCTTTTGCTAATGCATGGACTCTTTTTGTAATTGTTTTTAATGTAGTAAGTTTCAGTGACTCAGTCACACAAAACAAATATTTTTACAATAATCTACATCCCAGTATCCAGTTAGCTGTCACATCATTACTACCATTCTATTTTCCCGATCCTCTTACCTGAGTTCTATGGTCATCGTTCATTTGTTTTTAAGTTACCTACTTTGCTTTTTGAATCGCTTGCGGTAGTATTTCTAGTTGTTGTTAAAAAGAAGATGTAATGTTTTATGTGTCTTCAGACATACATTCCACACGTAAATGTATCTTGAATTATATCAGTGTAGACAATGAGCTAATTGTTCCTAAATTTCACCTTAGAATTTGTTTCTCTGTATTAATATCCAGAAGATGCAGAATCCATTGTTGTTCATAGACAGCGGGCCTCTTATTAAATTTAAATTGTATGTTAAATTTTTAACACTGATTCACCCCTTTAATCAGAACTTTAGATTTAATGTTGATTCCTTTAAATGTGTTCAAATTAGGAAATAATTTGCTGCTGTTTTTCATTTCTTCAGCATTAACAACTTATAGTCATCATTAAGTAGGTCACCTGAATTGTGTGCTTGATTTTCTTCACTTTCATCTCTTGCTTTACATTTTATCGTAACGTCTGCCAGCAAGTTCCCCCTCAATGAGGATGCATTATATTTCACACAGGACTATCTTAATAGAAATCAGTGGATTAGAATCGATCATTTTATGTCGCATGCTGAACAAGTAAAGATATCCAGGATCAAGTCTTTTGGTTTCCAAACAGTACTGGCACAAGTGCAACTGAAGAAAACAACAGCAATCAAGACTAATTAACTAGGGTATTTCTTGGGAACAAACATGGTTTCAGTTGACTGATATCTGAGATATTACCCTATCCTTAATTAAACATCCTTAGACAATATTGTCACACACACACACACACACACACACACACAAAACTTTCCTAAGTTATTTGTCTACACTATGAGTATCCGCTGCTAGTATCTAAAGGCTAACACATTACCCCGTAACTTAAACAAATGAGATTAGAAGAGCAGCATTGCGGAGTTTATGTCAGATGAATTAAGGAGGTTGTTTAGTCTAACAGTGTCTCAATTTAGAAACAGATTCTTGTATTCCCCTCTGTTTTAAAAATAAATTACAATCACAAAGCTGCCACAGTTTACTATGCACAGACATGTTCAGAATTGGATCTTCCCATGAAGGCTGTTTTGCGCAGGTATTTAAGCGACTGCCAATAGAACTAACAACTCATCAAATAGAAAAATCTGCTGCCGAAAAATGTATGAGCGGAAAACAAAGTGCTTAAATATTGCGCTGATATTCTGTGTGTTTAAGCTTTTCTCCAAAACAAGTTTACTTATTTTAGAAAAACTGAACTCCAAAAGTTTTGGAAATAAGAAAGTCTTGCTTTTATTGATTTTAACCAATGTTAACACTTTCAGGGGAATAAGAAGAGAATGTAGTTGAACATGTTGCCACCAAAATTGGCAACAGTTGATGTCATTGATCTGAGAGAGATTCTGGCAAAAACAAATCTTGTATGTGTAGAACTAGATGATACTTTCACACTAGAAGCTACTCCTTATACTTGGTTTTATACAAGCATTAAGGCTTCTTAACCTGTAGTTAGATGGCAAATCCAGCTTCATATCTTTCCAAATGTTGAAGACATTAACAGAATGCATTTTTTATGTGATTTTATATAGTACCTCCTATGGAAGATTGTAAGGAACAGGAGCCTATTATGGACAACAATATTTCTCTGGTGCCTTTTGAGAGACCTGCTGTCATTGAGAAGCTCACAGGGAATATGGGAAAACGTAAAAGCTCCACTCCACAAAAGTTTGTGGGTAAGCGTGAGAATTGGTTTGTTTCTTTACAAGGTGGTTTTACTCGGATAGCTTAAGTTCCCATGTATAGAAATATAAATGTTGTATTTTAGTTCAGAGGATAAATATTCATCTTGTATACACACACACACACACACACACACACACACACAGGCATAAAGCATGTCTTTAGAAATGAAGACTGATACCAGTTAAGTCACCATCTTAAAATGTGATACTATACAAAATGAAATAGCATGGAAAAGCTAAAATGCAGTTTATGTTTAAAATAATAATACATAGGGGAAAGGGCCAATTGTACTGGTCAATTTTGATCTACTTTAGAATTTGCGTTAGTGCTAAGTTTTTAGCTGTTTTCTTTACATGATGCTCTTTTAGTATTTAAACTGAAAAGAATTTTAATTCTCTATTTAAAAACTAAAATCTTACATTCTAGGTATTTCATAGTTGAGACTTTATGTTTTGATCTTTGTTTTTTCATCCATTCTATGATTTTTAACTTAAAAGATTAAATATCATATGTTTAGCTTTTCCCTTTTCACTTCCAAATCCTAAAAGACCCTTTGTTGGATCATTGTTGGAACATGTACTTTAAGTCATGGAGCCTTATTAAGAATATAAATAGCATGTTTTTAAAAAATATATATGAATAATAAATATTCATCAGAAAAATGGGTATAGAATTGTCATACATTACATATGTAACATTAGTTCTTACATACTTAATGTATGATAAAAATGTTTCAGGTAAAAATTATACAAACATCACCACATATCAGTATTAGACAATGTTATGGGATATATTGATTAGGAGAAAATATTTGCTTGGGCTATTTTAGGGTTAAAAAAGTAATAATGCTACTAACCGCTCCCCCCCCCCAAAAAAAAGAAAACAGTTAGAGAAGACGTACTTTCAATCTAAATTCGACGACTAACATCATGAAAATATCATTGGAGGAATTATTGAGAACTCAATGAAAGAAGACTGAAGGTACTCTAATGTTCACCGTCTGTACAAAGGCCATCCAAGGACCCAATGTGAGGCCTCACAACCTGCCTCCAACACTAGCAAGTTTTCCTTAATGTCCCTCTTTCTTCCTTTTTGTAACTATGAGAAAAAGAATAATTTTTAAAGTTGACTAAATTAAGATATTAATTGTATAAATCTATATAAATGTATATAATCTGCTCTTTTTTCACATTGCCTGTGATTTATAGAAGCTAATTTCCATTCAGTATCCTTTCATTCCCTAGAAAACAGGGACAAAGTGTTAGAAAGTTACATTACAGTTCTAAAATAGTGACTTTTTATAAGAATTTTAGAGAATTTTCTCATTTATTTGGAGTTCATTCTAGTAATCTATAGCCATGACTGCTGTAACTGTTTCCATAATTGTTTTCAAAGCCGAATTCGTCACTCCTCACTCACCATACATTTCTTTTCACATGTCCCTTGGTTAAATACTGCTGTTATTTGACATTATCAATCCCCAGACTCTTGAGCCCTGAAATTCCTACACATAAATCTCTCTCTTTCTCCAGCTTAAATTTCATGGCTCATCCCTTCTCTCTCATCAGAAAAATTGAGAGGTTTCCCCTCCTCTATGTTTTTATCTCAGTTCTAATCCATAACCCTGTGAGTTGCTCTAACTTCAAACAATTACTGGACTCAAATATTATGTGATCCATCCGCACTAGATGGTAGCACCCTTTTAATCCATCTCTGAAGAATCTTCTCTGTTCATCTCCACCATTGCATTTCAGCCCTTCTCCACTTTGTACAAACGTGGTATTTCAGTCTTTGATGATTTCTTATCTAGTCACAGAACACAAAGTGAAATCATTTCATTGGAGTGTGTTGAATAGAGTGTGTTCATCCACACTAGTAACTTTCTTCTGGTTTTCTTATTTCTACAACAGAGTATCCATTTATTGATTAAAGTTTAATTCTTCTGTTTTTTGCCTGAAAGTTCCCTATCCTAGTCTGTTTTTCCCCTTCTTTACTTGTATTTTTAGCTTTATCCTTTTATTTCCTTTTATTTTCATCTTCTTATTGACACTGAATTTGATAAATCCACAGAATTTTAAAAATAATAAATTCCCTAAAGCCCTGCCCTCTTTCTAGCTACTATTACAGCTTCCATCATTCTCAACATTAAGATTGTTGGAAGAATTATCTGGCCTTGCTTTACATGATTGGTTTTAATGCATTTACCAGTCTGTGCAACCTAATCCCGCCACCCGCATGCACCATGGAAACTGTGCTCCTGGGATCACTACTAGCTTCTGTAGTGTCAAGGCCAAAAGCCAATGGGTCTCTTTTTCCATATATTTCACGCAACTCCTAAAGTGCGTCTGTCTGTACTGAATGGTCACCTTCCTTTTGAAGCACACTCCTCTTTCCCTGGTTTGTGTGTCACTGACACCTCTTGCATTTCTCCCAGCTTTTCTGACTGCTCATCAGTCTTGCTGCTGTCCTTACTCCTAACAACCATGCAGATGCAGAACAGTATTAATGGAGGCCCCATGTATACGTTAAATATTTTATTGCTATAAATCAAGATGGAAGATGTATGTTCTACCTTCCTATCTTGAGGACTAAGTTCAAATAAATATAGAATTCTCAAATTCCTTGTGGTTCTTATAGCAGACCTTGACTTACAGACAGGCTTTTCTTAGGCCCACTTCCCATTTGCTTTCATTACAGGAGGGGCTTCACACTTGCACAGGACTGCAGTTCGGGTTCATATTAGGTTGTGTCACAAAGAGTACTATGTTGCCTGCACTCGAGGCCTAGCATGTGTTTCTCAGTGGAACAGACTATGCCAACCCTGCTGTGAGGCTTAGAGCCATCTGGAGAAGGATTCCAGGCAACTCAGAACCCAGAGTGTAGTCAGGGAATGAGCTCTAGATCATCACTCTAGATCCCTTGGCCCTACCAACTACTTATTTCATGAAGAACAAGGCCCAGGGTTTTCAAAACATGGTGCTTAGTACAAGCATCCTGTTTGCTCTGCTGTGTGGGCAAGCAGAAGAAATGTTTTCCATATTCTATTTTTGACCCTCTCATCTTCATATTTTACCCATGCCTGGGTTATATTGAAGTCTTTACTGGACATGACAGTTACTCATTGAGTTTATCAAGTTTTCTATCTCATCGTCATCCACTAAGTTTCCTAGAGCAGAAACCTGGTCTTTTGATTCTTTCTCTTTCTCATCTCTGTATCTAGATAATCAGCAAGCTCTAGCAACTAAATGGTCTAAGTTTCTTTGCATTCATCAACTTTTCTCCATTTCCACTCCACTATAGTAGTTTAGGCTGCCATGACCTCTACAGCAGTGACTTTCTAAATCCTATTGCAAAAGAGTATCAGGTTCCTTCCATATCTAATTCTTCCAACTTTGTTACTCTCAGGATAAAACTTCTAAGCTGCAAAATGGAAATTTTGGGGGTGAGGATTGACACTATGGTATAGCACATTAACCCACCACTTGTTTCGCTTGCATCCCATTTTGACACTAGTTAGATTCACAATTGCTCCACTTCTGATCAAACTCCTTGTTAATGTGCCTGTTGAAGCACTGGATGATGGCCCAGATGTCTGCACCCACATCTTAGACCTGGATGAAGCTCCTGGCTTCAGCAGCAGCTCAGCACTGGCCAGGGTGACCATCTGAGAAATGAACTGGTCCATGGAAGTACTTGCACACATTCCCCCACCCTTTCTCTCACTTTCTCGTTATTCTTCCCTCCCTCCATCCCTGCCTTCTTCCCTCTCTTTCCTTCCCTCCTTCCCTCTCTAGTCTTTCTCTCTCTGTAACTCTAGTTTTCGAATCAAATAAATCTTTTTGTTGTTGTTGGTTTTAAAGAAACTGTTGCCCAAAGTCTTGCTCCATGTCATTGGACTCCTCCTTTTTGTGTTTATTCTAACCTGCATGCAGATATAATTAATCCCTCATTCATATATCATACTATTTGCCTCCATATCTTCCTCCCTGCTGCTCCAACTGCATATTTCTTTACTTGACTAATATTTACCTAAAGAATCTTTGTTTACTCTCCTAATATAAGGAAACATTCCTTTATATAAGCCCACAGCATATTTAGCCCCGCATTATAAATAATTCTTAAATTGCTGTCATTTTTACTAAACTATTGTAAGCTTTTGGAGTGTGTATATATAGACATCTATCTATCTATCTATATATATGTATTTATTTATTTAATTTAACTTTGGAACTCTTGACTTTGCAGTATTTCAGATTTTATGCCATGAGATAATTTCTTGCTGTTAACTTTCCTCGGTTCTCATTACTCTAAGCATTACCCCAATCTCTCACATTAAGACCAAACCCACCGCAGTATGCATTTCACCAACAACATACTGAACATTTAAAACAAGTCCACAGGTTTCAACAAGTTTATGGAAAATAGAATTTTAAGTAATTTAGTTGCCAAAAGATTGACATCCATCCATTTTTTTTTTATTCTTAGTACACACTTTCCATGAATTTTTTGAAGTGTTCTCACAGTTTTAGGAAGCATTTATCTAAAAGATTCTAACAAGGCAAATAATTGGAGAACACACCAGTTTGGTGGCAGAATTTTTTAAAGAGAAAGTATTTTGTCCACATTTGACTGTTTTTGAAAAAATACTAAAATAGCTTCCTATTTTAAGCACTAAAACTGTTGTAGTTAATATTCTTGAATTATGTGAAAAAATTACACATTAAAGAAAATATTAAAGGACAAACCACAAACATAATCCATTTAAGAAAAATATAGAAAACTAACCCTACCAGTGTAATTATGTATGTCTGAAAAAGAAAGAAATGGTAAAAATGAATAAGAAGCAAAAAATTGAAGTATAAGACAAAGTTTCTGAAAAGTTCTTTTGGAAATGACTACAAATCTTATTTTTAAATAGTCTTTGGTTTCATTAATTTTATCAGGTGGTAAAAGTATTAAAATTATTTTAATACTTTTAAAATTTACCCAGAAGAATATATACATATACATACATGTATGTGTGTGTATATATATATTGTTTTCCATGATTTTCTTCTTAAATAGAAGCTAAATTGATCGAATTAACCATACAACATGTAAAGGGAGAAAAGTTATAATCAGACCCGGTGTAGTTTTATTTTTGTAATTTGGTCACTGTGACTGGTGAATGACAAGAACATAGTTTTACCTGTTTTCATCAGTAACAAGTGGCTTATGAACGTTCCTTTCCTAATCCTTTCATGTACAATACTAATATACGGGAAATCTTGGTGGGGAGGAGGGGAAGGGGAAAAAGGAAATCCCAGTAGCTATGAAACTGTAAATTAACATAAAGATTAGCTGAGTTTCAGCTGAAATAATCCTAATATTTTATCTGAAGACTAGATATGTTGTATTATAGAAAATCGAGTTGATTACCTTTGCAAACTCATCCTAAGCTAATCACCAATTTTGTTGTTTCCCCCTTTCCCCCTCCTTCTTTCTCCCTCTCTGTTTAGGGGAAAAGCTCATGCGATTCGGCTACCCAGATATTCACTTTGATATGAACTTAGCGTACGAGAAGGAGGCTGAGCTGATGCAGTCTCATATGATGGACCAAGCCATCAACAATGCAATCACCTACCTTGGAGCTGAGGCCCTTCACCCTCTGATGCAGCACCCGCCAAGCACAATCGCTGAGGTGGCCCCAGTTATAAGCTCAGCTTATTCTCAGGTCTATCATCCAAATAGGATAGAAAGACCCATTAGCAGGGAAACGTCTGATAGTCATGAAAACAACATGGATGGTCCGATCTCGCTCATCAGACCAAAGAGTCGACCCCAGGAAAGAGAGGCCTCTCCCAGCAATAGCTGCTTGGATTCTACTGACTCCGAAAGCAGCCATGATGACCACCAGTCCTACCAAGGAAACCCTGCCTTAAATCCCAAGCGGAAACAAAGCCCAGCTTACATGAAGGAGGATGTCAAGGCTCCTAAGGGCGCTCTGAAGGACATCTACAAGGTCTTCAATGGAGAAGGAGAACAGATTAGGGCTTTCAAGTGTGAGCACTGCCGAGTCCTTTTCCTAGACCACGTCATGTACACCATTCATATGGGTTGCCATGGCTACCGGGACCCACTGGAATGTAACATCTGTGGCTATAGAAGCCAGGACCGTTATGAGTTTTCATCACACATTGTTCGAGGGGAGCACACATTCCACTAGGCCTTTTCATTCCAAAGGGACCCCCATGAAAAACTGCTCATGAAGAAATACTGCACTTACAATCTCACCTCCCCTCAGATGTTGACAAACCCCTTTTTTAAAAAAAAATTACTGTCAATAATTATTTTGTGGACGCAGTGTCATTTGCTCTGCCTGATTAAAGTAAGGAAGAAACAGAAGAGAGAAAGAATGGGGATATTTTTTCTTGATAACTTAAAGCAGTTCTCTTCTGCCACACTTAGATGCAAGGCATATCGTGCTCTGAAGCAAATCACTTGATTCATGTAGATGCACCTAAGGGATTCTTGTTCACCACTGGCATCGAGTTGTGATTAGAGGCAAAGGAAAGTTTAGAATTTTCTGAATAGAACTTTGGCAGTTTAAAATGCTATAAGTAATTGTACTACTTGAAGAAGAATCTGTTGCAAAATGTAAGCCGATATTTTTGTTCTTTAAAAATCGTGGAACAAGACACATTTACTGTTATTTTTCAGTAATATCTCCTAGAATGGATTGAGTTGTTGTGGGTTCTGTGTTTACTTGCCCTATGGAACTTCTAATTCAGTATGTTTTACACTGTACCATACAGCAAAACTTTGCAACTACAGGTAGTTAAGGACCACCTACAACATATCTGAGGTCCTGTGATCTTATTTTTCTAAACTTAAGCACTGTTTTTTCCATAGTTTTGATGACTGGCATTTTATAGACACCCTGGCAGCCTTACTTTTAACACCTTTAACAAATAGTATTTTTATGTAGTTTTCAGAATAACACATGGTCTAAGAGTGACTAAGAGACAGTAATTTCCAGAAGGGACTCTACCTTTCATAAATTATTTAGAAACTTAAAAACTTGCAATGTGATGGCAGCACAGTATATGTGCGTTCTTTAAGTGTGCTTACAGTTGTCACTTTATCAACATTTAATCAGTGTTAACCAGTCAGCAGAAAAATGTAATTAGGTTAACAGTAGGGGTTGTGGGGGAGAAACCCACTGAGAAATTCTTTTTCCGATATTTTTTCTTTTCACTGTTTTTTTTTTCTAAGCTGTGACCACCCAGTGTTCTCTCCATAGTTCATTCATCCTTTATTCTTGGAGTACAAGATCTTAAAAATCTTGCTGTAGGCTCTTTCTTTCCAAATCTCCTCGGAGCAATTGCTAATTTGACCTGAATGTGGTGACTTGAACCCTGTAAGGTCGTTGAGCTAGAGCTATTTATTCTAGTATTTTCTTCAATAGTAATATTTGCTACTTTTGCTGCAAAAGAAAGGGAACTTTCTTTGTAACCTGTACAGTGGAATAGAGATCAGACACACAACAGGGATCTTTTGTCTTTCATCAAGTCTAGAATGTGGCAGAACTCCCAAACAAAGGTCTTGTTTTTCTGTTTCAGAAATACTCAGCTGTATAAGTCCTTGTCAGAAATGAATCTCAGTACCTGAATACCAAACTTTCCTTTATTTAGTCCATGAATAATGTATGTTGCCATATTTCATGTGCGGATTTTAATTTCATTTACATGGGTGCTCTATTTTTTCTTTCTAGTCCAACAGCATTAGAGGGCAGAACTGAGTGATACGGATTAAGTGATTTGGGGAAACACACTTGGAAGGCAGAACTTGTGTTTGAGAGAACAGCTCTGGCCATCAGTGAATTACAATTTGTGATTCTGGAATTCTGTGAAAGAGTAAATCATTGCTCCAACAGATCATTAAATGGAATGCTGAAACTGTTTTTTAACAGGCATGAGGTTACTAAGAAATTGTGGAAAAGTAGTTGAAGTAGGTCCCCAAACTGCTCTTAACTCATTTTCTAGTTTACCACTTGCTTAGTTATGCAACTTTGAAGCAGTAGCAGAGCCAGAACTAGGTAAGAATGGTTCCACTGCAGCTCCCTTTTTACTAGTCCCTGTCATAATTATTTTTGGAGGAATTTCCAGACTTCTTCTCAAATGTGTAAGAGTGAACCAAAACAGACATATATAAAATGTCAACAGCTACCTTTTTATTCCCCCGCATGGTACGGTGTGAGTTGGTACACGATTCATTCAAAGGTAAAACATGTTTTTGAGACTTTCTCACCCACTCCTACCCCAACTTCTTCCCATGATTATTAGAGTGCTATTTCTTTTATTCCTTTTGGATAAAGTAACTAATTTTTGCATTTATGATTTTGTTTTTTGTAGCAGTTTAAGGAAACGTGTGTGCCAGTCCATATGTTCATAATGTTGGCTGTGTGGGGGTTTCAGCTAGCAGCATCTTTGAATTTTCTTCCTAATACTGTTTTCACTGGATGGAACAATTATGTACCTACCTGCCCTGGGATGAAATTGAATCCAGGTGGACCTAAGAGTTGTGTAGCTCCCACTTGAGGACAGTACTAACATCCTCTCCTTTTCTCTGATGTCATCCTTTTGAGAAACTTAATTTATTCAAAGTAGTTAATAGCTATAAAACTGTATTTGCTACAATTGTTTAGTTGCATTTTCTTAGATCACGATTTGAGGAACAGGAAGAGGTGTGGTAAGAACAAATGAGGACAAGGTTGATTCATATTTTTAAGTTAGAAAGTTTTATGGACATTGTGCTTTCTTGGAAACTCTGGATGGCCGTTTTCTTGCTTTTCTTCACAAAAGGAAATAATGCAACATGGTAAACTTAAAAATAAGTATGAGGGTCAGACACCAAATAAATCATGTTTCACCTAACAGTTGTATGCACAGTGTAAAAGGCGAGACTTCACATTACAGAAAGTATTTGAGAGGCGTGACAATGGGTTACTCAGTGTATTTTCTAGTTTGGCAAAAATACAGAAACTTACTACATTGTTTTGCCCAAATTTTGTGCAGATATTGTTGGAGAAATGTGTTGCCTTTAATTAGTAATGAATCAGTTATAAAAAGCCATTTCAACTGGGCTTTTTAGAACAGTGGAATTTATGAGCAGAGATTGAAAGAGATTCCAAGTTTATGAAACATTCCGTTAACAATTTTCTAAGGGGACAAAATCAGAGAATGACAGACTAGTATTCAATTTGGCTGCAAAGCAGGAAGTCATTTTCCTACAGACCTACAGGCAGTTGTAAGTATGAATCACCCTATATTTCTGGGTGTCACACATATTCGTTTAAAGCAGATGTGTTACATGAACAGAAGAAAGTTAAAATTGTAGTTAATAGCTGACCAATTAAGAGGGTTTACTTTACCAGACTGTATTAAGAACTACTAAAGAAGTTACTGATATGTCACTAGTATTAGTGATAGGTATTAAACCTTGGTTATTATTTACTTCCAGAACAAATAAAAACAATGGAAAAAATTTAATGCTGATTGATAAAAATTTAAAGAAATATAAATTTCTTGTGGACTAGGAAGAAAATATAGAATAGTTATCAACTTTCACTTGTTGGCACAAACAGAAATCCGAGACTATTTTAGTGATATTTAGAATTTTTTTTGTTTGCGTTTTTGTGTCTCAGCTGTACATCTCACAAAACTGTCAAGTCTTTATGGTATTTTATCAATGTTTAACCAAACTTCCATTAGAGACAATTTAAATGAAAATTAATTTTTAATAGTTTTCTCTTATTTGTATCCTGTCTCTAAAATGATTTCTTATGGTAAAGAGAGTAGAAGAGGCAGCAAAAATACAAACAAAAATATATACTACTAATTTTAGGTTAGCATTGACACTGGAAGATGTACTGGCTCTAGCTTCTTTTTAAAAAAAAGCCCTTGGACTAATCATTGTACATAAATAACCAAAATTTGCTGTCATGTTCACTTTTATTTTATATATCATTTTATAAGTACTATCTGTATGAAGATTACTCCTGAGCAGAAAATTTCCCAAATCCAAAAGAAGAAAAAAAGAGTATGGAGAACAAGAGTAAAATGAAGTTTATATATACAGTATTTTTTAGTTCTCCAGTTTCTGCAACATGATTAAATATACTTATTGATCCCTTAAAATCTTGAATTTAATGTATTGGTGCCTTTTTAAAATACATTCATGGTGTTGGTTAGCTTTTATAGCTCAATACCACTTTTATTGTGTATTTTTAAAATCACTTAAAATTGAATACTATAATTCACCTTTATGTCCCCTAGAGCAATTTCCAATACAGAAACTTTCAGCTTGTATGTTCAAAGGAAATCATGAAACCAGATTCTAATACCTTTTCAGTTGGATAGTATTTCTGAATACCATTATAAGATCATGCAGGTAGAATACAGTTAAATTCTCGCTGTGAATTTAATGATGGCATCTATCTTCATATTATTTTAAGGAAAGATAGGTTCTGATTCACCCAAAGGTTTGTCAGTGGAATTTTTGGTTGATAAAATACAGTATTGTTTGGGATTTTTATCTCCAGATTCATGTTTTTCTAGTCTTGGAATCTCTTCTTATAATCTCAATGTTTCATAGAATGTCCTAAGAAAACAAAAACAGGTAATTAATGATTGTTGAACAAAACAAACTGAACAGTCATATCACATCGCTATTCTCCAAAGCAAAATCCCACTTGGTGACATACCATGCTTGTGTATCACTTGCAGTGGATGTGTTAGGATATGACAGCTTTTTTATTTTTTTTTTTAAATAAGCTGCTTGTTCTACAAAGCAAATGTCCTATGACCAAGAAGCTGTGATATGCTAGTATTTCCTTTTATCATAGTGTATTGGTAGGCCAAAAATGATATCTTGACTATTTTTACATTTACTGCAAAACTAAAATTTTGGAATCTCCACAAGGTTTTTGTGTAACATTCTATTTCTAGCTTTTTAGTTTTATCTTGCTGTACTGTAATTTTGTGAATATTTTTCACATGCACTCTTAGAAATAAGTTCTTAATTCTGTTGATGGGTTCTGTCTCCCACAACTTTGCATTTGTATATTTTCTGTATAAATTTGTTGTGAATTAACCTTTGTCCAATGTGGTACATGAATGACTTGTTTTTTTAAGATATCCTTTTTATTGTGAATAAAAATATGAAACGTAGAGGCCCTGGCTAAGCCACATAGAGAACAGCATAGAACTTCCTACAGGTACAAAGAAGCCAGTTTGTCGTGAGAGGGCCTTCAGATTACCTCAAGTGACACAGTAAGAAAAGCTTGAATGGTGGAGGTCACTGAATCCCCTACTATGCACTTATCAGGACTTTACTGAATTTACTAGAAATGGATTTTTTTTTTTTTACAAATGAAAACACTGTAACAAGGGAAGGAATCTGGATTTTGGCTTTTATTATATTCTTGGGCTCTTTTTTTTAAGTAGTTCAAATTCTGAAACAGTGATTAGGGAAGAAAATTGTCAGGCACTCTCAGATTTTGAACATAAATCAACTTTCCCTTGTTTGAGAAACAATTTCTTGTCACTTTGTAAATTTTGTGAACTCTGTCCCTACCTCCTTCTCTGCTCTCAGTCTCTTGTAATTGTCTCTGGCTCTCCCTGTCTCACCTCCCGCCTGTGTTTGAAGATTAGGTCAACTTTTATTTCCAGTTCATTGATCTCTTAAGTCTTACTTTTTTCTGGTAATTGTTGTTGGCTTTGTAATCTGCTAACATATTTTTATACTTGTGTAATTTTATATTAAAAAGAGAAATGGTTGGATTAAAATAATAAGCTATGTGATCTTCATGTGACTTTCACTTTCCAACATTGGGTACTAAAACATGACTCCAGAGATTATATGAACCTGCTTTGATACCTTGCCTTCCTTTTGGTGGGATTTGCATTCTAATTTTTTTTTCTGCCAAGATTTATCAGAGGCAGTTAGACTTTTTTTTCGCAAATATTTAGAAGGACATTAAAAAATGTAAAGAGTCTTAATTTTCTCCCTCCTGGAGAAAAATGCTTTAACCTTCTTATAAATTATTCCAGGTTTGGAGGGTCATCTCCTGGCCACCTATTTGCTCTTATTAGTTGGACCTTTTAGACCATTTGTTATTTGCAATCCCAGAATGATTGTTTTTGCTTTTTAAAAGATACTATTTTCTTTCTGTATAAGTGCAATACCACACACACACCCCCCCCCGAGGTCTTAACTACTATGATGATTTTTCTTTTCTGACCTATATTCCCTTAGCAAATGATAAGAAATCCTTTAAAATCATAGAATGTGTGTTCAAGGACACAAGAGGCAAAGTGAAAACCACTCCCAAGTCAAAAGATTTGAGATACGAAAACCACTTGTCCAATCTCATGGCATCGATTGAGGCTACGTTTCCACTGAAATTCGTACATTTTTGCCTCAGAAATGTGTCCTAAAGTTGAAATCCTTACGGGCTGAATGTTCTCAACCCTTGACCAGTGCTCTAAATTAAGAAACTAATATCTAATAATTTTATTTCATTTCTCTTTTTGAAAGTGAATTGTAATAACAAAGCACTTAACTCAATTTTAACCATGCCACTAATTGAAGAAAAAATTTTAAATATTTAGAGCTATCCTGTTTTCATACAAATTTAAGTAAGAAGTATTTTTCGTATCATGCATATTTATATGTAGTGTGCTGGATTTCTTTTTTATACCTGTGCTCCTGTAATAAATCTGCTGTAATGTAAATAAGTTTTATTAAAAGAGAACATTTCTTTGGCAATTATTTTAAAGACATTTACTGCATTTATATAGTATGTGTCTTTGGCATTTTAGAATATTTTTCTTTAACAATACCAAAGGTGATTAGACTATTTTAAAGACTAATTGCTTAACAGTTTCTAGGATGTTTTAAGTTTTAGAAGCAAAAAAATGAAATAGGTCAAACCAGTAAACCTCATTTTTTTTCAAACTAACAATTTGGGAAAAATAACTATTGTTTAAACAGAAATATATATATATAAATATATATGTAAAATTAAAATTCCAAACCTTGTATGTCAGGTTCGCTCAGTGTAATGTAGTTTTTTTAAGGCTCAAATATCATACCTCAAAGAATGAGGTTTACTATGGAGATATGGAAACAGTCTTTGCAGCTGTGTGACAAGTCACTCTGCTATATGCTGATTTGGAGACCTCCGCTGAACAGTTTCATCACTGCAGACTGAAATGTGGGACTTGTATTTTCATTGTTTTTAATATGCACACATACATGCTTTGTGCATGTATGTGGGTACCGTGTATGTGTGTGAATGTTGTATATGCATGTGTGAATGTGTGTCTGTATGTGTGTATAAAGAAGCTGCAGAAACTTTGTAATACTTTGTGAAAAGGATTATATTATAAAGGTTTGTACTGTCTGAGTGCACAGCTACTGGAATAAATTTAGGGAATCTCAGGAACAAACATATAATTTGTCCAAGATTTATTTCTTCTCAGAAGTGTAAGTGCAGTTTTTAATTCTGTATATTATTTAATATTTTACCAATAAAATAAACTTCTGACATAAAATATTTGCTATAAAAAATTTCTGGTGAAAATTTTGTATGCAAACACGTCTTTCAAACACAGCACATTAAACCACAGAACAGAAGCAGGTTCAGTTCAGTGCCCATAACCTTGTGGGGGCATGTATCATACTTCCTGCCAGAGATGTATATGCATGTGACCTAATCATTCTCCATCAAATTGAGTAGTCCACCAGAGCAGAAAAAAAAATACTCCGTGTTTTGTTAAGGATGACCTCTCTGCCATTCAGACAGTACTAATACATGAGGTACATGGAATCAGAACCCAAGCCCTTTTTCATAACAGAAAAGTGTGAAACCTGAAGGGAGAACATTGTGCATTGCTCTAAAGTGCACAGCTACAAAAGTGGTCCAAGTGATGGTTCATAGCACCATTTGATGGCAAACTAACAGGTCATAAAGTCACAGATTGTTCAATCCCACTAGAGAAGGTGGTTTGGCTTTGTCCTGTGCTGTTTCTTTCTTTTTTTTTTTTTTAAAGATTTTATTATTATTATTGGAAAGCCGGATATACAGAGAGGAGGAGAGACAGAGAGGAAGATCTTCCATCCGATGATTCACTCCCCAAGTGAGCCGCAACGGGCCAGTGCGCGCCGATCCGAAGCAGAGAACCAGGAACCTTTTCCAGGTCTCCCACGTGGGTGCAGGGTCCCAAAGCCTTGGGCCGTCCTCGACTGCTTTCCCAGGCCACAAGCAGGGAGCTGGATGGGAAGTGGAGCTGCCGGGATTAGAACCGGCGCCCATATGGGATCCCAGCACATTCAAGGCGAGGACTTTAGCCTCTAGGCCACGCCGCCAGGCCCTGTCCTGTGCTGTTTCTACAGGAGTCACAGACTTTACATTCTTCAGATTTTCCAGGTAGATACTTACCTTTTGCCATGACAAGATTTGTTTTGTTGTAAGCATCTTGATAACCAGTAAGAGGTCACATAGAATTGAAAACTCAAATGTCTGCTTAACTCCTGTGTTAGAACAAAGTCCACCATCACATGTTGAGATGGTTATTTGAGTTGGGCTTCATCAGTATGTATTTGGAGAATTCAGTGGGTACTTATCACATTTTCCAATATTTTCACTTCCAACCCCCACGCAAAATTAAAAACAATACAAATGCAAATGAGCAATTACCTCACTGACTGTTTCAGAACTCAAAATAGTAAGCTAACTCTGGGAGACAGAATGTGAATGAGTAAAATGACAAAGTGAAAAGAGGAAGAATCAACCAAATTATCTGGTAGCTACTAACTTAATGGAAGATCCCTTTGAGATTTTTGAGAAATGGCTTGTGAGATCAATAGAAACCAGCATTTCTTAAAAAGCATGCCATTTGCTCGACTATTTCTTTACCAATGGGGTCAAACAAATACAAATAATTGTAATCATGATAATTTAGCACTTTTTATCCAGGTTCCCAAAGCAAAGGAATCTTTGGGGTACAAACTACAGAGTGAAGGAATTTGTTTTAGCATTTTTGCAACCACCTCCTGCTATAAGGTTTCTAAGATGAACCCATAAAGCTTTCAGTCAAACCTCACATGTAGTCAATAACTACTGAAAGTTACCAGTGTGACTTTCTCTCTCGAGTTTCCAACAAGATACATAACATATGAATGTGAATCATGCTACTTTTCTGTGTCTAGCACAGTATCTAGGGAAGGTGCTGCCACATGTACACAGTAAGTACAAAGACGGTACATAGTAGGTACACAGAAGATAAGGTGATATAAAAATGGTAGAAGTGCAAAGAGACCTTGTAAAGACAGGCTCTGCAAAAAATATCTCAGTCTTTTTCTTCCTGTGTTTACTGCTGCTTTATAGCCCTAGACTATGGCTTGGCTCAAACCAACTGCTTCTTAACGTAAAATTTGTCAAGCAATAAACCGGTTCCCCCAAACAGTAAAAAGAGATAGTATCCACATTAGTGAAGAGTTGCTTGTTCTAAAAACTAAAACTGTACGGACCTGGTTTTCACACCAATTGAAATGTCTGAAGAAGCAAGATTTTTCAATTGCTCCCAGAAGAACCAATGATACCAATAAGGTAAGAGTGCTCGGTTTCACTGGATAGAAGTTGGGGTTGTCCTTGTACCACCAGCAGATAGAATTGCATCCAAACCCGTGATCTCCTTTAGTGGTGGTGCTACTTAGTGACATCCTATGACCGGAAAATAAGAGAATGTAAGGAAATGTGACAGAGTCAATATTATATCAATGCATTCAGCCCTAAATTTGATTGTGATTTGGTGGACATTAAAATTTCAAAGATGGCGGCCCATAACTTTTGTAAAGGGTGAAGGAATTCTATCCATTCTATCACTCTCAATTCAAAAGCAGAGATGGCAAGACCTGAAACTCTGGGCTGTTACAGTGATAAATCAATACTGCAATTGGAAGTCTGGGAGTAAAGGGTTGTCTTGCCTCACTCTTTTTCTTTCCTGTTTCCTTCTTTTCCCTGGTTCTCCTTTGCTCATGACATCATACAATTAATCTACCTTTGTTTCCAGGTGCTTTGTGTTTCCTCCGTATACATGTTTCTCCACCTCAGCCTTCCCTGTGTAACCTGTTATACCATTTACTATATTTTCTTTGTGTCACAATTTTGTTTAAAATAAAACCCTTTAGGATGAGTAAATTGATGCAATCAGAATGTTTTTGAGTTTTAAGCATGCCTGTCTTTAGAAGTGCTTTACAAATGAGTGCAATCGCTGCTAGGTTTATTTAATTTCCCTCAAAAACTGCTCATGGGAACTGTAAGATCTCCAAAAATTTCTACTGAATTCATTGGTAAGAGCATAGGCTCAGCTCCATTGTGTCATTCGTAAACCACCCAAATTAAAAAAAAGTTATAGCTGGACTCTAACTCCAGGTGTACACAGATAAGTGTTTTATTTTCTAAACCAGTTTCTATCAGTGTTTGTTCATACATGTAGCTATCTAAGAAGAAACAAATATTGCAATGTAGTATATAAAATGTTCAAGCAGACCTAATTTGAAAGCAATGTTTTTGCTTACTGAGATAAATGGAATGATTCCATGAGTGAGTTCATTGGCACAGTCAAGATACAGAGTATTAAGTAATACATCGGAAGTAGTTCAAAATTCAAATTTTATGACAAATTTTGAAAAATGAAGAGTTGCCCTAATTGGGTATTCCATAGAATCCTTCACTTTTATATTTCCTTTGAATGGATGGTATTGCTTGTCTTCTTCTAGATCCTCTATACACGTGTCCATACTCATTCTCTCCCACTGAAGGATGTCAATTTTGCTATTTCTACTTTATTTTCAGACTGATCTCTAGTTAAAAACTTCGAGCAATTCACTAGGAATATGAGTTTATCAGTGCTAGAGGTGCTAGCCATGACACCCAAGTGTTTTCAGAGACAGTGTTTATATTTTATTCTATATTCCACATTCAATGAGCCAGGGCCTGGTGCCTGTTATTCTTAGATGCTAAAACCTATCTACTAATTTATCTTTTAACTCTTAATCTTACATTAAATCAATTCTAAGATTCACTCCAATCCTAACTATCCACTGTGATGTGTATTTACCATACAATCCAACGTCATTTTGTTTGCCCTTAGGTACAAAACATCTATTATCATTTGGAATTTCTTGGCTTTGATCTGACAAGTTTCCCCAGGCTTCAGGGATGGTTGCTGTAGTTAGACCTATCATCATGTTCTGCTTGTCTCACTTCTACAAGGTAAGTAACCTAATTTTTTGGACGTTAAATAGTCTATGTTTCCACATACCACCCAGACTCCCTTTGCTATTTGTTTATTTGCATTACACTGTAATATGTATATATACATGATATATATTACACATACAAGAATAATTATATATATATATATATATATATATATATATATATATATGTAACTGTCTTTCAATAACACTTAATGTAGAGGAGGGGAGGACTAGGATAGCAAGTGACTCATACTTTTCCAAACTCTTAGCCAGGTTATTTTTTAGTCATTCTAACAAGTGGTAGCTTGGTTATAGTGTAACATTGATTTCCAAGCTTCAAGTGTAAGACTAGAATTTCCTACCTACAATTAGTTTTCTCTCTCTCTCTCTCTCTCTCTCACACACACACACACACACACCACTCCAGTCTGCTGGTTCACTCTGTAAACACCCACAATAGCCAAGCTGCACTGGACCAGGCTGATAGCAACAAGAACTTAATCCAGATCTCCCAATGGATTAGCAAAAACTTAATACCTTGAGCCAGAACCGATGTCTTCCAGGGTCTGCATTAGGGTCTTGGAGTCAGAAACCAGAGTTAGGTGTTGAATCCAGATTCTCTGATAAGGATATCATGGTGCTTCACTGGATATATGTATTGTGTAATGGCCAATCATATAATATCTAATTGTGGCTTTAATATGTATTTCTCTGATGATTTGTGACACTAGGCATGTTTTTCATAAATCTGCTGGTCATTTTTTGTGTGTTCATTAATAAACATTTGTCTATATCTGTAGCCCATGGTTTAACTTGATCATTTTTTGGAGTGCTTTTCTATTTACAATGGCTAGAGCTAAGCCAATCCAAAACCAGGAATCAGGAGCTTCCTCTAGGTCTCCCACAAATGCTGGCATTCCTTACGGGTGCTGTGCATGTCCACTGCTCCACTTCTGATCCAGTTCTCTGTTTATGGCCTGAGAGAGCAGGAGGGACCCAAATGGGCACCCGTATAGGACCATAGGACCACAGGCCAAGGCTTAACCTACCACACCACAGTGTCAACCCCAGTGTAATTCATTTTTAGTTCTAACAGCTTTTTTTCCTGAAGCCTGTAGAGTTTTCTCACACAAGATCAAATACATGACAAACACTAACAGTTTGGCTTCCTTGTTTCCAATTTGGATGTCTTTTTTTTTTCCTGCCTCATTGATCAAGCTACACCTCCAGCTGAAAAACTTTGGGAGTGATCTTCTAAAATGCTGTGATTCAGTTTGCTAGTAATTTATTAAAGATCTAAGTTAATCAAGGATATTGGCCTGCAGCTTTCTTTTGTTGTCTTGCCCTTGTCTGGTTTTGGTGCCTAGGTAAGTGGGCTCAGGATTGGTGCTGGGGCCACCATTGTGGGTTAAGTCTCTGCCTCTCACACATAGCTGTCAGTTTAGATACAAAATGCTCCACTTTTTATGCAGTCCCCTACTAACAAACCTGGGAATGCAGAAACTGGCCCACCAACATTGGAGACACTGAAGAAGCACGTGGATCCTTGTTTCACCCTGATCCACTGCTGGCTATCAAGGTCGTGGGAGAGGTGAACCAGCTTATGGGAGATCATCTGTTGCTCTCTCTCCCTCTTTCTCTTTGACTCAGCCTTTCAAATAAATACATCTGGCAGAGGTGGGGGGTGGGAGAAGTCTTGATATTGATTCTTTATAAATTGGGAAGAATGTAATGGTGAGGCCATGTGGCTCTGGGCTCTACTTGGATGGGCAAGTTTTTCATTATCGATGGACTCCTGCTGCTTTGTACTAATCTGTCTAGGTATTTTACTTCTTTATTCAGTCTAAGGAAGATGTGCATGACTGAGAATTTTTCAGTTTCTTCTAGCCTACTAAATTTGTTGCCATTAACTTGAGAGATCAACAACCATACTCAAAATATCTCTTTTCTTTAAAGAATTGCTCTCTTTCTTGCTAATATCCCTTTGAATCTTTCATTTATTGTGATGCTTCTTTGTTAAGTATAGATGAATTTGCAGTGATTCAATATGGTACGATGATTTGGGGGTATATAAAGATTCAGTAACAAATCATGCCATCTGCATGGATTATCTTAATGGTATGGTTTACTTATACACTTCACTTAGTTGTGTTTTAATCCTCTATATGTCTCCTAAAAAGACATGAGCTGATTTTTCTCAGTATTTTTTTAAAGCATTAAAAAAATACTGAGAATGAAGCATGTTTTCCATACCATGATCATATGACTTAGGTTAATATTAACAGTAGCCCTTCCGAACCACATTTTCAATGTGTGTGTGTAACACAGGTACAATTTCTGGTCATGACTTGTAGTTTTATTAGTAGCTTTAGACAATAGTAGAGTCCATTGATACCTCAGCACAGCCCAGCCCTCATATGTCAGTTATAGTAACATATCAGCCAATATTCAACATCCAAAGTCTCATATAATAATATACCACAGGGTTAATGTACACTAGTATAATTATCTTCACTTGTTACATTTTAAATCTGTAGACTTTATGCTTTCTACTTGTCTTGTTTCTGTTCTTCAATTCTGTGGAAACCAAGTTACAAAGAGCACTTTCTCAAAACTAAAACCTTTTCCCCCTTATTTTCAATCAAGACATATTTTCACTCTTTCTGAATCATGAAAAATACAAATGCAGTCGTCAAGGAAAATTTTCTGAGTACATGTTTTGTTCTACATTTGTCTTAATTCATTCCATTTGTCCTTACTACAATGGCAGAATTTCACAGTAAAAGCTCATGTGGAGAAATGAAAGGAGCTATGCCAATGATTAAGTGACAGAGCAAAAGACTTTTCATGATGTGTAAAGCAGGCTTTATTTATATGGAGCAGCACCTAATTCATGACCAGTGAGGTCTTCTGATAAATAAGTGCATCACGGATCTAAGTGTGAAAATACCCTTGATCAGTTGTGAAAGAATTTACACATTCTAAAGTCAAAATTTCAAGCCATTTAAATTTTAATGTAAATCTAAGGTATCAGTTCAAGGTATTTTCTTCCTTTTTTTTCTTTTCAGAACCCTACAACAATTACTTTGTAAATATTATTCAAGGTAAGGCGAATTAAAATGACAACAAATAGGGAAAAATATACTTCCATTTTCATTTTAGCATTCTGGCCCTCTGAACTTTATTCATTGTGCTATCTTTGGCGGTGTCATTTTCTGTCCTTAGAGACATATTACAGAATTCATCCTATGGAGATTTTAACAGCATAAAATGCTCAAGCATTAAATTTGAGTCTATTTAGAAAAACTGAAAGACCAGGAGTTCTTTTTCTATACTATCGCATCTTTCTACACTGAAAAAATCATCTAAAAATACAGCTTCTCGCAATGCAGTTTGCTGAGTATATAAAGTCCACTCATCTTCAGTACTTCCATTGTGCTAATGTGGGTGCTTTGGATGACATACTGAGTAAGACACAATTATTGTACTCGAGCAAACTGAAATCCTTACAGCGGGGAAAGAAAAATTAGGTGTAAGAAAATGGTAGTTATTGTTACATGTATGAAAGTAATATTCTATGAAAACACATGGAAAGGAAACCTAAATTTGCCTTGGAATAAGAACATGTATCCTGTTAGATATGATATCTAGAATCCAAAATATGAATGGCAGTGCTTTTGACAAAGAGGGAAAGGAGAGAAAAGATGGAAAGAGTATTCTAAGAGAAGACATCTACAATGCCCTGGATGTAACAGAGAGATGGAACAGGAATACCAGAGAGAGATAATGTCAGAAATAGAAACGGAGTAAATGCTGCATGTTCGATATGGCTCAGATGTAAGGAAAGAATAAGGGGCCTAGCAACAGATGACTCTGCAAGGATGAACACACTTACATATTAGGGCTTTGTTTCACTAACAGAAGGAATTTGAATTTATGTCAAAGGAAAAAATATCTTTGGAGGTTCTGTCAAGAAGGACGTCATTAGATTTGCAAAATGGTTTGGCCTTGAACATGAGATTAAATAAAAGTTTGCCAGACGGCAAGTAGAGGCTGCTGCATTAAATAATGGCAAAGAGGACTGCAGCTTGTACTATAAGCAGTGGTCTCAGAATGGGTAGATATGCCTGAAGATTTTGAGGATTTGTAACAGGGAGAATGTGATGGAATTATGCAGGTTGGAAGAGAGGCTAATTAAGAATGATATCCTAATGTTTGACTGGGACAGTTAAACTCACGTTAGTATCATTTACTGCCATCAAACACAAGCGGGGAAAAGATACTAAATGGGTAGAACAAGGAACATGCTGAAAGTGAGAAACTGATGTGACATCCAGGTAAATATGTCTAGTAGAAAACTGGCGCTAAAGCTCTGAATCTGGAGGGAAAGCTGGCCTTGAATATACAGTTGCATAATTTGCTCATACATACTCACAGATGTGTACATGTAGGTACACATGTACATATTCATTTTGAGACCAAATATTTGGTGGGTTGATCCAGGAAACATGTAGAGAACATTTAAAATCGAACTCATAAATCATAAAAAATTTTGAACCCATGGATACACAGTAGAGTAGAAGGAATAGGACTTGTGTTTAAAAAGAAAAAGAAAAGTCTACAAAGAAAAGTCATTATTGCATTAAAACACAGATACAATTTGCTGGAAGGTTCCTGGTTAAAAAAAGGTTGAGTGCCAGGAATATCCTCTTGGAAAGCATAGTATTTAAGAAAAACTTTGGAATTTTACTGGGGAGTTTTCAGAAATACAGTGAAATGCTTAAGAGAAATGTGCTTGATTTTCACTTCCTTTGAATTTCAATCTGTTTAAGAAAGAGAAACCAAGAGTGGTACCTGAGAGTTCAAACCTTCGCCAGGATAGAGCAATACGGATTCCTGAGAGTACTCTGGAACCTTGGGGGCTGGCAAGTCTCATCTGGGGTCTCCTCTGTCATGAATGTTTGAGCTTTTTCCTGTTTGTTTTTTTTTTTTTTTTTGCAATGTGTAGCCTAGCATTTACAAATGTTCTTTTTACCAATTTGGCATATTGTAAAATGGACTTGTTTGTGTTTAATTATTTGAACGCTTTATGTAGTACCATCTTTTTGATTCCTTGGTTATGGGCTCTTACAAATTACAGAGAAGGCTTTTGGTAAATTGATTTAGTCTTTTATCTTCACATAGAGCGAATCACATCATTGGAAAAGTAGGGTTCATCATAGTCAGGATGTGCTCAAGGTCACACAAAGAACCAGGATGCATTGCTATGGGACTGTATCCCTACACAGCTGATAGACAGTCCCTTTAGTTACACAGGCTTCTCTGAAACCACTTATTAACTGCTACCTAGTACCTATGTTCTGTTAGCCTTCATGCTTTGTGCTAAAATTTACCAAGTTTTCAGATACCTAGTCACTAAAACAAAAGAAAACAAAACAAAACAAAACAAAAAAACAAAAAAAACCTGGATAAGTAAAAACATGATGCCTAAGGAAACTTTATTGTTATTTTCACAGACTACATAAGGAGGACACCTTGCAAACATGTGATAAAGAATATTTTCTGTCAAATTAAAATATATTACTCATTCTTACAAATTCTATAATAAAAGATTTTTAAATATTTTAAATGCCCATGTAAGAACTCATTGAAGTTCATTACAGGTGACAATACTTCACATAGAAAAAGTGAACAAGACTTCTTAAACCTAAGCCTACTTTGTGATTTTTATTATTATGTGTGGCAGTGCTGCAGATTCGAAGTGTAATGCACACAACAAATTCAAGCTACATTTGTAATGAAGACATCTTCTGTAGTATTAAATGGTATCAATTGTGAACAAAATTAACTTTATTATCTGTCTAACCCTATATGTCTAAACTATTATCAGAGCAGGCATTTTGCTCGGCAAGTAAGAATCCCACATTCCCCATCAGAATGCATGGGTTTGAGGCCCAGCTATTCCACACCCAATCCAGCTTATGGCTCAATAATACCTGGGAAGCAACAGTGATGGTCCAAGTTCTTGGATCCCTGCCACCTGTATGATAGACCCAGATGGGTTGCCAGGTTCCTGGTTGAGGCCTGACCCAGTTCTGGCTATTGTGTCTTCTGGGGAGAATGAGCCAGCATAGGGAAGATCATATGTCTACACCACCCTCTCCATCACAATGCCTTCCAAAAAATGAAAATACATTTTAAAATTATATCTAATTTTTTAAAGATTATATATATATATATATATATATATATGTATTATTGATTACATTGCAATATGTGACAGTTTTATAGGCACTGGGATTCCCCCCACCCCTCCCCAAGCCTCCCACCCAGCCCTTGGTGGACTCCTCCACCCTGTTGCATTACCACAGTTCAAATTCAGTTGAGATTCTTTCATTGGAAGCATCTACCAGGCATAAAGTCCAGCCGCTTATTGTCCAGATAAGTTCATCAGTTTCTTGGGGAGACCGTCTCTGGTCTGAAGGTAGAGCTGGTAGAGTGGTTTTAATATTTCATCAGATCTGAATTGCTGCCATTCTCACCACTCCAAGCGCAAGCGGTCGTTGGAGAGTCCACTGATTGACACAGTCCATCATAGAGTCTCCGTTTGCCCAGCATTTTCACTGCCAACATATAGCTGAGGTGGTTGATTGACTTGTTCTGTCCTCTGTCATTTGATGGTTAGCGTTCTGAGTCCGAAAGCTCGATTGTAGGGATCCCCAAAGAAACTTTGTCTGAGGTGTTCCCAGACCAGATTCTTGTATGTACTGGCAAGAACCGGGCCCTGCACAGTCCATCAACCCGATCAGCTGGTGGTTGCAGTTGCTGGGTTGGTTCTGTTTTAACATGTAAGCCTATGAAGACTTAATGATACCACACTTTCTTACATTTTCATTCTGGATCTTTGAAATCCAGTGTAGAGTTTGCATGTCTCAGTCTGGTTGGTCTGCAATTCAGAGCTTCAGTAATAGCTCTCTGTTCAGTCCTACAGTGAAACTCAACTCTGTAAGTATTCCTGTATTATAAATGACCACAGCTACTTTTTGCATCCTTGCTACGTGACAGGCAATATGGTGATCTCAATGTTTTTCTTATTTCATCTTCAAAACAATGTTATAATGAAGATGTCACTGACACTCATTTTCCAGATAAAATAATAAGAGATGTAAGTAAAAGGATTTAATAATTAACTGAAAGCCATGGAGTTCACAAAAAAAGACCCAAAATTTGAGCTTGAATCTACACATAATATTAAAATGAGATGTATCATTGTTTTATATTTCAGATAATTTTTGTTTATAATTTTCAGTTGAGATAGTCCATTTGACTTTAGGAGAAGTTGCTATGAATGATAGCTTACACTTGAAAGAGAAAGCTCACTGGCCCCTTTCCACCTGTAGGATAAGAGAACTTATGAATGATAAAAATAATATTTGAATATGTTGATATAGAAATAGTAACATTAAAGGAAGTGGCCACAGGACTTTAGAGGCCAGCATTGTGGTATTCCAGTCTAAGCCGCCACCTGCCACACTCGTGCCTGCCACACTGCAACATCCCATAGGAAAGTAGTTCACCTCCACTTTGTTCCACTTCTTTTCCAGCTCCAGACTAACGCACTGGGGAAAAGCAACGGAAGATGATCCAAGTGCTTAGGCCGCTGCTCCTAATGTGAAAGAGTCAGAAAAAGCTCCTGACTCGTGGTTTCACAGCCTGGTCAGTCTTAACCACTGCAGCCATTTGGGGAGTAAACCAGCAGACAGACGATCTTCATATCTTTCTTTCTGCCTCGCTCTGTCCCTCCCTGTCTCCTTTCCTGTAACTTTGCTTCTCAAAAAAATAAATCTTTTTTGAAGAGCAACCATATAAATAACAGGCATATGTAACTGGAAGGGAATTAATGATAAACACAGAGCTGTAGTTTGTAGTTTGAAGTCCAGCAAAGTTATTGTTTAAAATGTTCTGCCTTCCCGGGCCCAGCGGCGTGGCCTAGTGGCTAAAGTCCTCGCCTTGAAAGCCCCGGGATCCCATATGGGCACCGGTTCTAATCCCGGCAGCTCCACTTCCCATCCAGTTCCCTGCTTGTGGCCTGGGAAAGCAGTCGAGGACGGCCCAATGCATTGGGACACTGCACCCGCGTGGAGACCTGGAAGAGGTTCCTGGTTCCCGGCATAGGATAGGCGCGCACTGGCCGTTGCAGCTCACTTGGGGAGTGAATCATCGGACGGAAGATCTTCCTCTCTGTCTCTCCTCCTCTGTGTATATCTGGCTGTAATAAAATAAAAATAAATCTTTAAAAAAAATGTTCTGCCTTCCCTCTCACAATTTTATGGAAAGCATATACTCCTCACTGTAACAATAAAATGTTTTTTTTTTCTCTAACCATCATATGGCTTCCCCTCCCCTTTTTTAAGCCCCTTCAATTTCACTGACTTTTCAGCCTACAAATTAGATTTCTTTTCTAGAGTAAATACTAAGTTATGTTTTCCCCATCACTTGGAATTAATGTGCTCCAGGAAGTCTTCCCAAACCACATATGAAAATGCAGCATCCTCTATGGAAGGGAACAGTAGCATGGATAATTTATATAAGAGTTTCCATGCTATCAGTTAAGTAAAGTCATAGGGAAATCTATAGCCTTGGGTCTGGTTTGCTTGATAATCTCTTTCCCACCTCATCCTTCATAAACCTCTGGTTTTAACCACATATCATCCTTATTGTTTAGCTTTGTATCTTTTTCCCTAAGCATTCTTCATCTGCTCCTCTTGGTATTTATTTGTGTGTCTATTTTTTAGGAAAATAAACAAAGAGAATTAATATTTACAAATAGTTGGCAGGTCAAAGAATAACTTGAGGCCAGGAAGCATTTTCTTTCCATTTCTATGGGCTTACAAGTACACAGACCAAGGGGACACCAAAGGTTATTTACTTTTTTTAAGGTTATGTAAGTGATTTAATCTTCTAGTCTAAATTACTAAATCTAAAGATGATAAGAATACCCATGTGAAAGAGCTGTTTATTCACTTTTCAATAATTAGTTTTATGTCCAAACTATTTGTGTCAGTTGACTTATTGATCATACAATATAATTCGATAGCAATAACATAATTCAGTGAAATACAAGTACAAGGCAAAATGGAAAAGTTTTTAAAATTAAGTTGAATATTTTAGAAAGACTAAATGAGAACTGCTGCAAACATTTCCATTAAATTAGGTAGAATGGTATAGTATGGGAAGATGTTTTAAAAATCCTTAATCCAGAAGGGTTGGAAATGTCTTTAAACTGTTTTAAAGACAGATTGAATGAACCTTATGGATCTTCATTCAATGGATTCATATCCAAACTACAGGCCATAGCCCTACAGTAAAAATAAATAAGTAAGTAAGTAAGTAAATGAATGAACAAATAAATAAATAAATAAAGTGAATGCTTTTGCACTACAATATACTAAGGCAAAATAAATATAAGTATTTTGTGGTGCCTTGATTTGACCTACTTTAATTATTAGCAGTCATGTTGGGAAAGAGGACTTCTAGTCATGTAATCCAATGCATGTTATGACCTAGAAAGTACAAACACCTTAAAATCTTTTTGTGAAAAATCTGTTAATCCTAGAGAACAGGAAGTCTGAAGTAGGAACGAAGGGAGGAGGGAGAGGAGAGCATTCTGTGCAAGGCGAGAGACCCAAGGAGAGCTCAGAAACTGACCAAGCTCACTGCAGACAGGCCAGGTGGTATGAAAACACACAGAATGAATTACCGGGGCTGCTAGATGTATTGAGGGAAGGGAAAGACCCAGATCTCAGAACGCCTAATAAATCATGGCAAATCCTTGAACTTATCTTTTGAAGGGTTTAAAATTTAGGGATTATATTATCAGATTTGAGGTAAACTAGTTGGGTGTGGTGGAGGATGGGTTGTTAAGGTGCAAAGCAGAAGAGAAGAGATTAATGAACTTAGATAAGGGATGGCAATCTGGACTGATGTGATCGTATTGGAATTTGAGATATGGAATAGATTTTGGAGATGTTTTGAGGTATAGCCATGACATAAAATAGATAACATGTGAAGACCAAAAAATAGGGAGAGATGCCAGTTACATTTCCTGTATTCTGGGTTAAGAAATTTGGCAACTGGTGCATTGTATAGAACTATGTAACCTTTATGAAGAAGAGATTGGGAAACATGGAGTGGGGGGTGACAAACTGCTTTCTAGAAGTTTTTGTAGTTATGTCAAAAGACCATTAAGGGAGAAAAATCCCATGAGCCATTGTATACCTAAGACTCAGGAAAGAAATACAATTTAGCAATAGAGAATTGTTTGGCATCTGTGCACAGATAATAACTGAAACCACAAAGAGAACTCATCTCCCAAAGAAAATTGTTAGAGCATAAAGAAAATTGCTTAGGAAAGAGTTCTGAGGGCAGAGTATTGAGTATGGGTAGAGGTTGAGGGGAGCTAAAACATGAGATTAATAAAGAAGCAGCCAATGAATTCAGATGTTCATTTCTTCTTAGCAATCCCAACTGGGTTTAGTAGTAGCTAGGTCATGATTCCTCAGGATTGGCAGCACTTTCAGAAGGGTAGATGGAACCTCAGATAGACTGCAGTAGGATGAGGAGTAGAGAGAGGAAAGGAGTTAATATGGAAAATGCCAGTGTTTCCTGTTCTGAGAGCCGTGTGAAAGATGGCATATAAAAGGAGAAAAGCCTGAAAATGCTGGAAAAAGATGTTGACTGCCAGGAGAAAGGAGTTTGAATTTTGTTCCACAAAAAATTCTAGGAACATAAAGATATCTTATAGTAGAAATTAATTCTCTTTGCTTGTAGTGTGGAATCTGGAAGTAAAGTAGGGTTAGGGAATTAGCAAAGAAAGCCAGCTAATGTTAAGCTTTATGATCATATAACAAAGCACATAACAATACTTAAGCAGTTATTACCTATACAGAACCCAGATATACTTAAACTTGAGTCTGTTCCCATCTTTTATCACTTTACTAATGTTACATTCATTCTAGTATATTTCATAATGACCTGAGAGACTAATGGGCTAAACCCTTGTCTTGCATCTGCCAGGATGACATATGGGTGGCACTTCATACCCTGGCTGCTTCACTTCCCATCCAGCTCACTGCCTGTGGCCTGGGAAAGCAGTCGAGAACAGCCCACAGCCTTGGGACCCTGCACCCCCATGGAAGACCTTGAAGAAGCTCCTGGCTTCGGGTCGGCTCAGCTCCAGCCATTGCAACCACTTGGGAAGTGGAACAGCACATGAAGATCTTTCTTTCTGTCCATCCTTCTCTCTGTAACTCTGCCTTTACAATATCATAAATACATCTAAAAGAAACATAATTACATTTAGCATGATGTGTGCCTGAAGGAGTGAGTCACACATGCGAATGTCATAACTCTAGGGCAACACTAACAGGACAAAAATGTTGAGGACCACTGAGTTACAGAAAACTACAACCAGTCACAATTAGACACTAATACCTAGGTGGACAAGTGTGAAAGGACTGTTGGAATAAATTCCAGAATTTAACATGAAATTCCAGAATTAGAAACAACTGGAATGGGTCCAATGTGATTGCTCACGAGCTGAATCCTTGCCTTTCACTCACCAGGATCCTATTTGGACAGCTGTTCACGCACTGAATGCTCCACTTCACATCCAGCTCCCTGCTTGTGGCCTGGGAAAGCAGTTGAGGACAGCCCAAAGCCTTGGGACCCTGCACCCGTGTGGAAGACCCAGAAAAAGTTCTTGGCTCATGGCTTCAGATGGGCTCAGCTCTAGTCATTGCGGCCACTTGAAAAGTGACAGAAGATCACCAGCAGACAGAAGATCTTTCTGTATGTTCTCTCTGTAAATCTGACTCTCTAGTAAAAATAAATAAATCTGAAAAGAAAGAACTGGATTGAAAAATGTATTGTGTATACAAGATGAAACATCAGTTCTGTAAGAGCAGAGTTGAATGCTTTGGTATGTCAGGTACTCCAAAAGGAATACACATAATTATGATTAATATTAAAGATTAATTATAATTAATCACATAAATAAATAATATTATTCATGAGTATGATTAGTTAGAAGACTTCAAGCAAACATTCCTCAAAATATTTGTACATGGAGTAGGTGCTGTCCCACTGCCTTGGAACTCTACATCCTTAACAGAGTGCCTGAGTTGGAAGCCTCACCTCTGCTTTCTTCTGATGCAACTCTGGGAGGCAGCAGAAGAGGTCAAGAACACACAGTGTCCCTGATACATACGTGGGAGACCCAGATGGAATTGTGGCCTGGCCAGGCCCTGACCGTTACAGGGATTTTGTGAAAGAACCAGCTGATTGATGAAAGATCTCCCTGTCATTCTACTTTTCAAATAAAAACAATAAACATCTTAAAAGTTGGTGGAAAACAATTTTAAAGGTTTATTATGGTGCCAAAAAACTTGAAACCATGGGTAACTTTCCTGAACTTGCACTGTCATGGACCTAGCAAACGCTCCTAGAATGCATGGATTTTAGAAGATTTTAGATCACTATAAACATTTCTAAATTTTTCATGAACTTGAACATTATTCATATTTTCATGTAATGTGATTTCAAGCAAATGTGAAAATTTTATGTAATTATTAAATATTGAAAAATAAATTAGTGAATTATTCATCAGAAAAGTTATAAACCATGTAAACAGAGTGATTCTACAAGTAAATAAGCAGTATTTATGTATGTATTGGAGATACATGGCAATTTTCAGGAAAATATATACCAAAATGATTATGTCTAGAAAGTTAGGTTATGCGTTTTAATTTATTCATTTTTTATTTGAAAGATGGACTGACACAGGGGGAGAGACAGGAAGTAAGATTTCCCATCCTCTGGCTCACATCCGAAATGCCTGTAAACCCAGAAGCCGAGCGCGCCATCCATTCATTCGTCCCGCTGGCGTGGCAGGAGGCTCAGCACTTGGGCCATCTTGTTGCGCAGGTGCATTGCCACGAAGCAGGATAGCAAGCCAGGACTCCAACACACAGTCTCACATGAGCTGCTGACACCACAGGCAGCAGCTTCATCTGCTTGTCCCCTTGCTGGCTCTTTTAATTTTAATTTTTAGGTTTTCCATATCTCTAAGCTCAATGCACTAAAGACATTTTTTTTTCTGAGAAAAAATTAAATCTTACTGTTGGGATATGAAATAGTAAATGATAATTATTCTTTGATAAAACTTGTCATAAAAGGAAGCAGAATAAGGAATAAAAGCTAAAGGGTATTACGAACAATGGAGAAGCATTATATAGAGAATGCTTTACAGAACATTTGCTACCTGGAAGCTTCCAGTAAATGGCAGCTGCTGTTATTATCATTCCAACTTCTTCAAGTCTCAAAGACTTTCAGAACTAGCACAATTTTTCAGCCCAGAGAGGGACATAAGAAAAAATAAAAGTGAGGACTGGGGAAGGCATTTGACATAGCAGATAAGACACCATTGGAAAAATGGCTCCAGTCCCAATTACTACTAAGGCCCACGTTGGGTAGCAGCAGGTGGTGACTCAGATAGCTGAGTGCCTGTCACCCACAGAAGGCACCTTGATAGAGTTCCCAGCTCCTGATTTCAGCCTAACTCAACCCCAACTGTTACAGGCATTTCAGGGGTAAACTTGTAGATGCAACATCGCTCTTCCTTCACTTTATCTGACTTTCAAATAAGTAGATAGAAAGAAAGGAAGAAATTTAAAAATGAAGATTCCAGAAAGCAGACTCTCCCAGCAGAGCAGTTGTGGATACTTGGGTGTAGCAGTTTCCAGAGCTAATTATCCACAGGGGTTGTTCAGGACCACTGAGAGCATAAGACTCAGGGCACCAAAAGTCTGCAAAGTAACCAAGATAAGTAAGTATATGTTACTTTCTTCGCTTTGCACCTGCCAGTAATACAAATTTGCTTTAGCATCTAATCATTTTGGAGCAAAAACACTCTGTTATATCTCCCCTATGGTATAATCAATCCCAACGGGTTTATAGATTACATCCATCCTGTAATACTTCCTCCTGGGCTAATAATATTAAGTAAATTCTATTTGAGGAAGCAATGGTCTGAGCAGGATAATCACTATTTTCATGCTAAATGAAATATTTTTAAGTCTTATTTATTATTATTTTTTTAAGTAACAGGTGACCTTTCTTTTTGGATTGCTGGTTTTTGGTGCTATTGTAGGCTGAAATTCTAAAAATGATACCAAATGAAGTTTCAGGAAAGCACAAAAGCCTGATATTTTTGCAACCCTAACTCCTATGTCATAAAATTTGGTGACCTTAAAGTTTGTCAGTTTTATATATTGTCAGTGTCACTTCTGAACCAGTTATATCACCAAGCTCGAGTAGTGTAAGAGTTGAGGTTCCCAGTTGATAATTATCAACTGTTTACAATGGGGATAGGTTAAAGAGAAAAATGTATTGTGCCTATGCTTCAGAATAAGGATAAACTCACCATTTCACGAGGAAATTAAAGTCACACATCATTTCCTTTGAGTTCGGAGTCAAAGGCCCAAGCGGTTAGCTATCGCCTTCAAAGTTAGACTGAGATAGTAAGTCTGCTCAGATCATCTGAACTTTCAAGATGTTTGGGAAACAAAACGCAGCCATATTCTCTAAGTAGACGAGTCTAGCAATTTCAAGTTCAGGGAGACACGGAACACAAAAGAGGGAATTAGCACCACATTAGTGGTCTGCCGCAGCTCCTTCACTCACCTCTAACTTCCCTGTCCCCTTTCTTCCACCCTGCCCCCCAACCTCCTCATCCTAGTCTATAGACAAACAAGCTCTCCAATCTAATCCTTATCAAGATGGAAACAAGGCCAGACCTGCTCTTCTAGATAAAATGCTTTGGCTTCTAACTGCCTGGCTGCTTATCTTTCATCTTGCAGTGTTAACCATAACCCCTTTCCTGACCTGCTCTACTTCTTGTTTTCAGATGAGCAGTAAGGACTAGGTTGGAAAAACACTAAAGTGGCAAGTCTGCTCGCTCCCGTCCCTCTCCATTCTCTTAAAAGTCAGTTCAAATCTCCTGAAGTGCAGAAACTTTTTTCTAAATTTATCAAAACTCACATTGCATGTGCTGTGTGATTTGAGCTATTTTGATCATCACCTTTCCAAGGTTTACTTTGCCTGCTCTTTATCACTGAATACATTTCTAATTAAATAAATTACCATTTTCTGTTGATTTTTCTGTCTGTGAGGTTTTCTGAAGTATAGAATTTGTCAGTTTTCTCTATTTCCTTTTATTTCCGTTTGTCTGCCCAGCTCCTAATAAACTGAGTCATCTTCTCATCTAGACTGTTTGGTTTGGCTTACATGAATTCTTGTGTTTCCACACAAACAAACCCTTGCACTTTCTGGTTATGTCCTGAGCAGGTGAAAGTTAATGCAATATAGGTCTTGAGCAGTCAAGCAAGGTAACTCCTAGGCTTGGCCTGGCTTGCTATATGAGGTTAACTGTGGCACTACTTTTTTTTTTTTTACTCTTGCTTCTTACACATGAACTCAGAACACAACAACAAAATAAGTAAATAAGCTAATCTCATTGCATTTTGTGAGAATCCTAGGAAATTCAATTCTACCGTATTTTGAAATAACTTTTAAGTTGGACTGTGTGAGACTGCACCAGGCCCCCAGCGTGTCAAACACCACATTGTGTCTGATGATAACTTTACCCCACACAAACTCAGCTGCCTGTGCCTGCATGTCCTGGAAAACACGGGGTCTTTCCAAAAGAACCTGAAATCCTTGGAAGAAAGTCATTTTATTAAATCCAAGGGGGTGTATTCTATTCTTTAAATTTCATTTTGTTTTGAGTTTTACCTGTGTTCAAAGCTAAGTACATATTAAACACAAGAAAATCACCTCATAGTTACCCGACTCTGATTCAGGTCTGTCTTGTTAGTTTCTTAACTGAGAAAAGATTGAATCCTGGAGGCAATGTCCTTGTTTTCATTTTTTTTTTTTTCAAATTTTCTTCTTCCAAATGAAGAATCTGATTCTTGAGAGTAGTTGTTTAATGTGCAGGTATTATCAATGTAATGGAAAGACTCTTACTAAACTCGGTTTATAAATACATATTATATGATTAAGATGTGTAAGATACTTCCTTAGGTGCTAAATGGAGAAGAAGATAAATGGCTGCCTTTAAAGAAATAATTGCATGCCCCGATCATGACCTCTGATATTTTCGCCTCATGATGGCATTCTATAGTAACTCCAAGTTCAGGAAACTACTGCTATCTTAAAATCCAGAAAAAGATCCCATTTCACAGTTCATGTCCTCCTATCTCCAGAAGCAGGCACCGTAAGACTCCCTAAGTGCCTGTAACATTAGAAGGCCCTTTTATTGCCAAAATACTTGATATTCAAATGCAGCTTTCCTTATTGGAAAATTGTTCTCACTAGCAAATATGATGTTATAGTTCTTAGCTTGCCCACAAAATAGCATCAGTAAACTTTGCAAGTTTGCTTCCTTTGGAGTCTCAGAGCTGGGAACTGTGGAGGGTAAACCAGCTCATTGTTCTTCAGACTGAAGAAGGGGAGCTTCAGTGACCTGTCAGTTCTGAAAGTTCTTTTAGTTTCTTATCACATCGTGGTACTCCTAGTACTTTGTCCCTACTTCAATTAATTTTTGGCCTTTGGGACACAAGTACAAAATGTTATGCATATCATACATGCAGAAAAGTAACTTTCACTAGACCTTTTTCTTTATTTTTACCCTATATAAGTCCTTAAATGACTATAGGTAAAGAGATATGTTTAATAAAAAAAAACCCTCAACATCAAAAGATCGAGTATCTTGCAAGTCTACTAAAAAACTCACGAAGTACAGTTTACACAGGTTAGCAGGACTGGATATATGCTACATGATGGTTCATGCGTTTCACAGCCTTTCTATGACATCTCCAAATAATTAACCTAAAGTTTCTCTATATAGAATGATAATAAGACTAGCCAGATTTGTGTACATATGAAAGTCAGAAAAGACACAGCTAGACTGAAACAAATACTCAGAAAGGATGGGATGGGATGGAGGGGGCAGAGTTTTTGAGCTGAAGTTTCACGTGAGCAGAGGTTGGCGGAGTCTCCGAAATGGCATAAGTCACAAAGACTCTACAAGTGGAATACAGCTGGCTGTAAGGCAGGAGAAAATAACATTGCAGACCCTACATTGAGGACGGAGAAAACACCCATGGCATGTTTTGAGTGAAGAAGAAATTGGGCGGCATATAAAGATGTTTTAGCTTAGAGAATGAGGATATTTCAAAGATGAAATATCAAGTCTAGGAACTGGACAAAACAGCACTGGAACTGATCGTGGAAAGGTGCGTGGGAAAGCTCATGAGGAGTTCAGAAGAGAAGTTCAAAAAAGTTCAGAGCTTAACGAACTGAGATTTCCAAGCATAGTGTTCTGCATGTTAGCAGGGCTACAGTCCTGGAACTCAAAGGAGAAGCTGAGACTAGTGGTTCTGCTTTTGTTAGAGCATTTAGCAGAAAATTCTTTATGTAAGTTGCAAGTTTCTGGAATTCCTTAATGCCAATCCCATTTAGAGAGAAAAGCTCAAGTCAGCAGTAGCAGCCACAGGAATAACCATATTTGGAAGACTCATAAAAGAGAAAAAGAATGCAAGGGCTTATACTGCCTGTTTTCCAAACATACAAACTTACAGTTTTCCAAACTTACAAAACTACAGCAAATGAGGTCAACATAACACCATTATTACACTATACAAATAAACCAATGGGACAGAATAAGAAGAAATCAAGACATGTAAAGACAATAGATTTTTGGCACAGTTGTAGAAGGTACAGTCTTTCTACAAATAATGTTAGGGCTACTGGAGAGGCATATCTCATGAAAGGAATTATGACTGGTACTTTAGATCATTTTTACAAGTTAAATAAAAATGGATAGCAAACTAAAAATTAAAACCTAAAACCAGGGCCTGGCGCAGTAACCTAGTGGCTAAAGTCCTTGCCATGAACACGCCAGGATCCCATACAGATGCTAGTTGTAATCCTGGCAACCTTACTTCCCATCCAGCTCCCTGCTTGTTGCCTGGAAGAATGGTCGAGGATGGCCCAAAGCCTTGGGACCCTGCACCAACGTTGGAGACCTAGAAGAGGCTTCTGGCTCCTGGCTTTGGATCAGTTCAGCTCCGGCTGTTGTGGCCACTCAGGAAGTTAATCAATGGACTGAAGATCTTCTCTGACTCTCCTCTTCTCTATCTGACTTTACAATAAAAATGAAAGACATCTTAAAATGCACACACACACACACACACCCTAAAACTAGAATTCCCTTCTAAAAGCAGGCACTTTCATCATCTTAAATTAAGGATTTTTTAGAGATAACATCAATAACATGAGCCACTGAAGAATACAATTAAATTACACATTATTGGGCCTGGCATGATAGCCTAGTGGTAGCCTAGTAGCTAAAATAATCCTCGCCTTGCACATGCCGGGATCCCATACAGGCTCCTGGCTCCTGGCTTCGTATTGGTGCAGCTCTGATGGTCGAGGCCTCTTTGGAACTGAATCAATGGATGGAAAATCTTCCTCTCTGTCTCTCTTCCTCTCTGTATATGTATATCTGACTTCCCAATTAAAAAAATTACACTTAATCAAAATTTAAAACTTAAGTTTAGAAGACAGAGAAGAAAGTAACAGGTTGAAGAAAAATACCCAAAAATCATTTTTTTCTGACCATTTGTATCTAAATAAAAATCTCAAACTCCTGGCTCCTGGCTTCAGATGGCTCAGTTACACCTGATACAACCATGTGGGGAGTGAGCTAGTGGATGGAGGATCCCTCTCTCTCTCTCTAATTCTCTTAAAAAAAAATCTGAAAAAAAAGGAAAAGCTGTCAAATTAAATCTATTTTAAAAAAAGAAATCAAACTATTTGAAGACAATTCACCAAAGAATATATAAAGATTTCTCTAGCTTCAATCTTCCCCCATGAGGTGTTCAGCATCATTAGTCATAAGTGAAGTCCACAACCAAACTACATTGAGATCCCACTATGGATCCATCAGAATGGCTAATATTTACATACTAACTAATGCTAAGTGTAGCACGGACTTAGAACAACTGAAAGACTCAGATTTGCTGGTGGAAATGTAAAATATTTACCACTTTCAAAACCAATTATGTAATAATTACACAAAGAATTTATCTTCATTATTCAAAGGAGTGATTGTCACACAAAACACCACGATGATTTTCAAAATCACTATGCTGAATGCAAAAACAGACCAAACATAGAATCGGTTAATAACTAAGTTTTTTTAATGTTAAGATTAATAATAGGATTACTTACAGATAAAAAAGCGAATATTACTTCTTTAAATGTAAAAAGTAAAAATTAATCTATAGTGACAGAAATAAGCTTATGCATGAAAAAAGGGTTACAAAGCATATGGAGCAAATTCTGGAGGGTAATGGACATATTCACTATTTTGATTGTAAACTATTTTGATACCTGGATGTGTACATACATCAAAACCTCAAATTTTACTTTTTAAATATGTTCATTGCATGTCAATTACATCACATTCAAGATGTTCAAAATGATGAGTAAGCTCATCATGTTACTACCCCCCATGGATGCCCTAAAACGTAGTGAAAAATACCAAGGGGAAGGGAATCTGCTCAAAGTTCTTAGAAGAGACTAAGAAGTCCAAACTGAGGCCAGCATTTCCAGAAGCATGCAGTCAAAACTGCAGGATGCAGAGATGTGAAGGGTGAGGACTGCGGGAAGGCCAGCGTGTTTGATGAGGACAAAGCCAGGCAACATCCACTGAAGCCCAGTGGGGTGGAAGCCAGAATCTCAGGGTTTGAAGAGAACTGGTGTGAAACATGGAGATGACTACACTGAGTTTAGACCCACTGGTTTACAAGCCTAGAGAAAGGAAGTGGGAGAAATGACATGATCGCCAGAGGGGACAGTGGAGTGAATGAAAGGCTTTTGGGTAAGTCTGAAAGCATATAAAAAATAAGAGGGATGAGGAAGAAACTGAAGATTCCAGAGGTACAGGTCAAACACGTTGGGACAAGATTCTTGAGGAATTTGGAAGGGACGGACTCTAAGGCACAGGTGCCAGCGTGTACCTTGCGGAGTCGCAATCCTGAGTGTGAACTCCTTTCAGCCGTCAAAAAGGCTGAGTTACAGGGCACATCTAATAGATTATTTTAAAATCTGAGGGAGGAAAAGCAGAACAGTCTCTTTTACCAGCAAAAAATTCTTGGAAAATCTTGCCCAGAGGCAGACATTCTGACGTTTCTTAAATTGATCTCTGACTTTAAAAAAAAAAAAAAAAAAGACAGACGTATCAATGATTATCAACCTCCTCCCAAAATGTGACATTTCCTTGCCATAATCGGCTGGTCATAAAACAGAGCTCTTTGTCCCAAGTCCCAGTATGCCATAGGGTGAGGGATCTTTAAAAAGTTTCTGGGAAGTGTGTGCCATTAAAAAAAAAAAAAAAAAAAAAAAAAAAAACACACAAAAAACCTGGATGTGCATGTATTTAAAAAAAACAGTCTGCGTTCAAATGCATTTATCTTTTGATTCCATTTTCCATGAGTTTTGTGCAGTTCTCTCCTGCTTTGTTTTGTTGATATCGGTTTGTTGCTGCTTCCAGAAGATTACTCTGAGTCAGATTGTCAGCAGGAAAAGCAAGCAAGAGAAGAATCAGAGATAAACCATAGATTTCTGTGTACAAGGTAATGGAGAAAATCTCCATGGAGAAGAAAAACAACCATATCGGAAAGGCTGGAAGGCATTACTAAGACTTACAAAGTACTGAAAAGCAGAGCTACAGAATTGGACTGTCTCGAACGCAGTTCCTAGTCATATAGGTGCTCTGTTCCTTCTGCCCATCGTGCCATCCATACACGCTGGGTGCCTTCATCCTGACATAGCTGATCAGTGAGTGAAAAACTCAATGGATTCAAGTATTTAGCAAACCAGCAAACAACCTAAGGTAACTCTACTCACTATCTTGTATAGTAATATTCTTTACTCCAAAGAAGACATTCTTAATGCCATTATTTGTTCACCATAGATGTTCTAGTAATGCCAGTTAAGCATTGGTGATTAATGTAACAAACCTGTCTGTATAGCACTGAACGGTAAACTGATGAACAGTCAGATAACATGTCAGCATCCAAGGCAGAGGTGAGAAGGCTAAAAATTGGCCTTTCTCTTCAGCATGCTCTGATGAATGCTGGGGTTTAATGTCCCCCCACTCCCAGCCCTTGTTACCAGGAAAGCCCTGTGATAAGAAGACAGCAGTTGAGGTGTGTCCATAACCCTGGCAGATGGGTCCCTTACAGCATCTCTGAAGTGCTGGACATGTTGCAATACCGTGGAATAGGACTTGTGTTCCAGTATGTGCTTATCTGGCTGAAATTTTGAATACAGATTCAGATTCTGATTTTCTGGGATGAAACAGAACACAACTTTCAAGTAAGGCTTTAAGGGAATATCACATTGTGCCCACCTTAATTCTGGCAGGCTCACGGATGGCTTTTTGAGACATTAAATTGAACCTTTTCCTGGAACAGCATTTAGGGTATTTCAAGAATTCTGTCTGGCAAAGCAGAGATCATCGAATTTGTGGATTCTATCTATTGTCCTATCAAGGCAATAGAAAAATTCTGTAATACATTCTCCAGGAGAATCATAAGCTTCATAATAAAATCTTCTTGTGATGACTGAAAATTCAAGTAGATAGTATGAACACATTCTGATCATCTCAATCTTTGGTGATTTGGGGGTAGGTTAGCTTGTCCCAAGATTTGTGCTATAGTCAAGAATTAGTTCAAGTGAAAAATGGAATGTGGTCTTGGTGATCAGGATACATTTGCTAAAGATAGCACACTCCTTTCCTATCTGATCCTCCTGGTAGCAGGTCACCGCATACTGAGTGCTATGACTTCAGATCTATAAAAGGTCTGGCATGAGCTTTTCCCTGCTTTTTTTCATGGCTGAAATTAGTTGATAACCCAATCCTGAGCTTTTTGTGTGGCTCTGAGTACTATGAAAGAAATATATAACTTTTGGAAGAATTGTCACATTTTTTTTCATTTTCTAAGTCTTTGAGGAATACAAGCTTGTGCAGAATATCATTGAAACAAATATGATTCTGCCACACATGAGGTAACTGTGTTCCAAAAGTCAAAGCTTATACAAACTGTTGAAACTTGGATTTGGCAAATAGGATGAAGTTAATCCTACAACTAGTAAAGATAATTGAGCATATCCTGTTGATGCACATTTTACGCTACATTGTAATTAAGCATAAATGGTAAGCAAATATATATGACTAAATTACAAGTTTCACACAACCAAACCAACTTTAAATTCATCTTTTTCTTGCTTTGTTAATGTTCTATCTTTTATAGAGCATCAATGTTGACAGCTTCTTGGACACTTTGCCAAGGGAATCTGAATAGAACATCATTGAACTGTTTGAAAAATGTACTTATCATCCCTCCTTCATTATGAGTTTGTATAGCTGAACTGACCCTTGTGACATGTGTAGATATTTAGATTTTTAATGGGATGCTGTTAAAACTGTTGTGTCTGGGTGGAGCTCCCACTTTTCCCCACACAACTCTACCATGTGGTTGGTGTGTTAGGATGTGAGCTACACTGATGAGCAGGCAGAGATGGGTATATGGGCAATAAGGGTGAGACCCATTTCTCTACCTCTGTCTCACAGGAGTTACAGAGTTCCAGTTCAGTCCAGGTTGGCTTTTGTCTTGAAATTCCAGGAGCAACCCTGTCACTATCACTTCTGTGTTTGGAGTTGTACAGAACCCTTTTTTTCTCTTCCTGGTAGATTACACCAGCCTGAACTTCCCTTCATTCAGTTTGTAAAAAAAGACATTAAACTCTTCTCACAAGTTCCTAATTTGAATATACCATCTGCATCCTGCCTATAGCCTGACTGACTCAGAGGTATGATTTCACCCATACACATTTATTCTGCCCTGATTAACAAAAAACAAGAATATCATAACATCCTACTCAATCTCTCTAGTCTTAATTGTGCTGTATTTTATCAGTGTTTGTGTGTGGCATGTAGTAGCCTCTGATTGTCAGGTGGTCGAATGAATGATGAATGAATGAGTGAGTGAGTGAATATGTAATGTGTGCTTTCTGAGTTACAGCTTCTAACATCAGTAGTATTTCCCGTAAAAAAAAAAATCAATGATCAAACCATGTTGTATATATGGTTTTCCCATGATTAGTGAGAGTGTATGCTCTGATTTTCAGTCACCTTTACTTGAGAAACCACCTGCACATCTCATGCGTTAATCTCATTTTCTAACTTAAAAAAAATTTTTTTAAGACTTATTTATTTTTATTGAAAAGGAAGATCTACAGAGACAGGGAGAAAAATTTTCTATCTGCTGGTTCACTCCCCAAGTGGCTGCAACAGCCAGAGCTGAGCCACTCCCAAAGCCAGGAGCCAGGAACCTCGTCCTGGACTCCCATGCTCACAGGGTCCCAAGGCTTTGGGTCATCCTTGACTGCCTTCCTAGGCCACAAGCAGGGAGCTGGATGGAAAGTGGAGCAGCTAGGACACAGTCACTCACATGGGACCCCGGTGCATGCAAGGAAAGGACTTAGCCACTTGGACTTTCTTGTTAAACATGCATTTCTCATTCATAGCATAGAATGAAAAATGATACGAAGAATAGTAACTATTTTGCAGCCAACACGAGTCTTTTGCCTTGCACCAAATATATGTTTAATAAACTCAGTTGATCAACTCATTATTTAATGTCCTACATGATTTAAGACCATTTGACCAGTTGTCCGGAGATTAGATTGGACAGGAAAGATTGGAGGCAGAGAGACTGGCAGGAATCTACTACAATAGTCTGAGGCAAGCTAAATATTTACTGAGCTTTCTGATGGCTTGGCTTTGGCCCTTTTGTCCTGCTTGGTTTTTAGGTGGGGCACCTCTATAAAGAGCAGAGCTGGTATTTGAGTTGTTCTGGAGACCTCTTCTGAGTATAATGCTTACATTCTTTTTCTGTACTGTCTTTTCCTTTCCTTTCTTGGCTCAAAGCACTTAATTTAAATTAAAGAAAAAAGAAAAGATACCTTCTAGGAACTTCAAATGGCTTACAATCTGGTTGTAAAATAAAAATATAAATGCAGTGATCCTAAGAGCAAAGCAGTAGAGGCAGTGTGGCTTGGGGTAGAGACAAGAGGTTCCAGATCATTTGTACATTCAGAGATGGCAGTGGGCCGGGATCCTTGGGAAAGTTTCTGAAGGAGCATAGCCTTGATGGATAGGCAAAGAGCTAGGGAAAGAAAGGAAGATATTTGCTATGAGGAAAAGTGCAAGAGGAAAGCAGAGTTATTAGAAAGTCTGATGCTCTTGTCTTTTCCTTGTAATCCCCCGTCTCCTCCCCTTAAAGGGGCGGAGTTTCTAAGTTATAGCAAGGTGGGGAGGGGTTATCTGTCAATGAGGAAGCCATCTCACTTCCTTTTTCCCATTCCATAAGGTTTAGTGAGACCTGAAATGCTTGTCCAACATGTTCAGGCACTGCTTGTTTTCATGTCTAGCCCAAGTTCATACTACAGACCCAACTAAGGATCAGACAAGTACCAAATTGAAACATATCTTAATTCTAAATTCTATAAGAAAGTAATTTATTTTAGGAAAAGTTATATAATTTGGACCTATCTGTGTAGTCTTCAAAATGATTCCAAAAGTCACAAGAAAAAATTTCAAGTGCCTAGAGCAGATGAAGGATGAAGAAAACTATTTTATTGAGTGTGTTTCAGTTATAAATACTGATTCAAGTAGTTTATGTGTAGGAGTAACTGCATGGTTTCCTTGAAATAAGCACAAATACAACTATTACAATTATTGTAGATGAAGAAACAGTCACAGAGAGGCATAGTAACATCTTTACTGCCCCACAGCTGTCAAATGCTGGATGCTTAATCAGATGAAATTATAACTCAGAAAGTATTCGTGACCAAATACTTTGAGAAATATCATAACTTGCCAGCAACAGACAGAAGGTGAAATTAGATAACCACTTCATTTTCTATTCAACCCTTTTTCTATTTTGTGATAGTGTGTTCTCACATCTCTCACATACACACACTGGCAATGACCTCAAGCTAAAAGCCAAAAGTCGGATTTACATCTTTAATTCCTATTCTTCTTCATTCACTGCTGAAGCTCTATCCTCAGTTCCTGCATAGATGCTGTAATACCAATTGTTCTAAATTTTGAATGACATAAACAGGAAAGAATTCCAGGTCAATTCTGAATCAGCCTAGACTCAGAACTGCAATTTTCCCAAATTTTCTATGTACTCAAGAGCTCGTTCTCAGGATTCAGTTTAAAAATTTCCCCATGTTTCCACAAACCGTAGCATGTTGGTGACAAAAGTTGGCTCCAATTTTTTTTCCACTGGTGTTAGATGAGTAATCTAGGTTGCATAGATATATCTGCTCTCACCAAAGAACAAATGAAGCTATTCTCTTACTGATTTTTTTTTAAACAAAGCAGCCTGAAAGCAATTTTATTTTTTCCTCAAATTGGTCAGAAAGAAAAATTATTCTTTGTACTAGCATGTGACCTGTGCATCACCACACATGCGTATTACAAATCTTCCCCCCTGCTGCTTCAGTATCTATAGGAACATGGGCACAAGTTACAGGAGGGACGGGGACAGGATGGGGGTAATGTTGAGAAGGGAGGGAGGCCCAATGTGGAGGCAAGAAGGAGAACCTTACTTGTTTACCACAAGTTCTTTGTCTTGGAGTTTTGGTTATGGGATTTTAAAAGCAACTCCAAGTTCCATTCTTATCTTTAGCTCCTGGACGTAGATGTGCAGTAGCCATTGGGGCAGCCCAGTGCACTGCCTCCCATGCAAGAGAGAGCATGAGGAGGGCAGGATCACTCACCACCACTTTTTCCAATTTTAAGAGAATGGGGCAGGTTTACTTTCAGAGTCTATCTCATGAGTGAGAATGGCTTAATAACAGAAATGGTTTAGGAACATGGTTTTACATTCCAGGATCTGATACAAGAGTTCAGTTCTCAGATAATTGTGAGAAAAACTGGTATGCTGGGGTCAGTAAAGAGTTAAAACTTAAAATAAAAATCTCATGTGTGCCCTCCCCATGCACATTAGTCTTCTAGTTCATGCCACATGGTGATTAACTCCCTATTTACTTATTAGCATTCTACAAGTTTCTACCCGAGCCTTTGCTCAAGAAGCCTACTTTCTAAAGATTAACTATAAGAAGATGTCTTGTTTGCTTTATCCAGCTTTTTGAAGTCTTTGTTTTACATATAGAGGATACTTACAGTTCTACTCATCTAAATTTCTGATACTTTCATTTTAGCTGAAAATAATGATTTTAGACCCCAATAAGACTCAGACATACATCCATCTAAAGATAAGTTTTTACTCCAAGGATAATGACTAGATTAGAGCAAATCATTGTCCTGCTACTGGAATGATTTAAACCCTTGGTGTATTACGTTTTGGGCACTAGAAACATTCTTGCTAGTGATGTAATTTCAAAGAAATTCTGTGGCATCAACTTGAGTGGCATATGTGTTAGGACCAGCACAGGGAATCCAAAAGGCGATTCCAGGTTCTTCTGTTAGGAAACATGTCTATCCTAATTTTGGAAGTTAATTTTCGTCAAGCTGCAAGCTGTGTTCCTGACACGAAACTCCTTTTCCTGAATCTTGAGTGACGAGGAAAGTGAAGAAGTTGGGTGGAGCTCAAAAGTAAACAGAAAACACAGAACAGGTACAGGCATGATCTAGACTGATACCAGTCAATGTGAATTTTGAGAGAGGAAGGGGGTATATTTGTAAACAATTTGGAAACAGAATAAAAGGTGTGTTGTGATCCAAGTTGTACAGAATGAACATTTTGTGTTAAAAGACAAAGCTAGCACAACTGATTTCTCTCGAGTTCAAAGTTCTTTCTCACATCTCTAATGTTGCTCAAGTTGTCGATCCACAGAATTGTGTTCACGAAGGTTAGACTGAAGGCTTTGCACTTTGCAGAGCCTTTCCTGAGTGCTCTCGTTGACATGATATTGACTCAGTGTGTGATTTCTGACTAATCGTGCCGTAATTTCAGGTCACCAGTTTCTCCTGGCAGCATAAGTGCTTACTTGCAAAATGCTCCGATATGGAAATTGATGCGAGACACTTAAAGATAATGCATAAACACGGTATATTTTAGAATTCTAAGTGTTCTTCATAGTAAAATAAAAATCTTTAGAAACTTCACATTGTACTTTAACCACTGAAGTTAATGCATGTACCTAAGGTGTACTGTCCTCCTTCTCCACTGTGTATTTGTCAAATGAATGGCAGATTTGTGCCAACTCTACCGTTGCCTACCAAATAGGATCCCCTCACTTCCACATTGCCAGTGCTAGGATGTTGCCCCTGATTCCTGTGGGGATTCCAGATTTTTTGCCCTAATTATGAGCTGATGAGCAGACAGTTTTGCAAGGAAATTTGCATTCTTTGTTCAAGTAGAACAAATTATCAGCTTAACCAACATAAACCTCCCTTATTCTTGGAGACCCTGAGACTCACCCAAAGATGATGATGCCTATCTGCTAGCCAAATGAAATGAGTCAGAGAAGGCTGAGATGTAAAACAACTGTACTGTAACTTTAAGGAGTTGACTTGGCAGGGCCCAAAGGACTTTGGAAGCCCTCTCATTAGTGTTCTCATTTAGCCACCATCACCTACTATTTTTAAGACTGAAGAATGTGAAAGAAGCAATTGACAAGTCTCTTTACAACCAAAACAGAAATTCAGAGCTACTTCAGGAAAATATAGCACTAGTATAGACATTTTATAATTCAAGTACTATTTTAAAAACACACACACATTTTCTCTTACAACTAGAAAAAAAAGGTGATACTTTCACTTTCATTTTTCTTCATAGTTTTGCATTGAGAGCAATAACTTTGGGATTTGTTCTGGAATTAGGAGATCATCAATTCCTTAAACAGGGTCAAGTTATTATTTTTTAAAATTTACTTCCTCTAAGTGTATCCCGCTAATATTAAACATTATTTTAAAGACTGACTACAATATGTACTGTATAACTTCACCACTGGATTTTCCATAAGAGGAAAAGATGAGTAAGCAAATTAGCTAAATTAACCAACTGCTTTAGAGACCTGGGATCTTGAGTGTCATCACGTTATGCCTCATTAACTCCATTAGTTGCTTGACATTGTCATTATTCTACCCACTTCTTTCTAGGCAGTTTCACTGTGTCAGCTTTGATTTCCCCCTGTACTTATTTTTTTCCAGCTTAAAGCTATTATATCACCTTGCAGGAGCATTGATTTTAAGTCAGGTGTCACAAATTTCCCACTCATCATATCTTGCAAGCGTGAAACTGACTTGCTGCCATGAGTGTACCCTTTCATTATTTCAGAATTAATCACTTGTTCCTATTGGCCTCTTTTAGCATCCTCCTTCCATGCTGAACTGAACGTTTAATCACTGAATGTGTTAATTGACAAACATTGAAAAAACTTTCCATCAGTGTGCCTTGGCAAAATAAATCATTAAGAGTGCAAGGAAGGGATTAGGGAAATAGCAGTTTTGCTAAATTGTTACAAATTTATAGAACTTCTATTATTTGTCTAAGATTTTAATAATAGTGAAGGGGGGGCAGAGAAATAAAAGATATCTCCACTTCAACCCTTGAAATACTTACATCTTGCTAGATGAAGCAGTTTTAAAAGGAGATTTAGAAACTGAGATATAAAGTTTACTTTTATTTAGCTTCGTTTTTCATTTGTCTTACATTACTTTACAATGTCTGAAAACTTCTATAAATCAACGAGTGAAGAAAAGTTTTTATAATGTAAGTAAGTTAGCACTTCAGACAACAAATTGAAAATTTTGGAACAGTTGAACAAGTATGACAGTCAAATGTTTGTGTGTCACTGAAGGTTACATCCAAAATACAGCACACCTCTTAGAAGCTGCTGAGACACACCACTGCTACAGCATTTGTCATATTGTTAAGTTTTTTTATTTGAAAGATACAGAGAGGAGGGATGAAGAGAGAGATGAAAGAGAGAGAGATCTTTCATTTACTCACACGCTTGCCAAATACCCACAGCAGCTGGAGGCAGAACAAGGCTGAAATCAGGAGCCCTGCGGCCTCCCACGTAATTGACAGTGACCCTGTGCGTGAGCCCTCACTGCTGCCTTCCAGGTGCACATTATTAGGAAAACGAATCCGTGGCAGAGCCAGGATTTGAATCCAAGTACTCAGATATGGGTGTCTTTACTGCTCCAAATGCCAGTTCACTTTTTGCTCAGGATAAACAAAAACAAATATTTGTTTTTTGCAAAAACTCCTACAGTAATTTAAAAATGTTTTTGTTTGTTTTTTTGAAGTGAAATAAAGATCATTACTTTAAAAGAGAAGATGATAGCAAAGTTTAGTGCGAGGTCATAAAAGTCAGGTCACCTGTATAGTTATTTCATTTGGCAAATGTCATTTGGACGAGAGTAAGATGCGAGGGAAAGAGAGTGAGGTTAGGACTCAGAAGGAATTTGTTGCTTAATCCATGGCAATTTATGTGTTTCAAACTTTCTTTTGAGATAGATGAAATACTTTTGAAAACCAATACTGACCATGAAAAATACTGTTAGAGAAAATGTTATTTCCTCACAGTATGAGAAAGTGGTCAAATTACAAATGTTAACAACCAACTATAAGGATTATAATTCTACTTCATCTTCATTTGCCAAGTATCTTCCCCTCTTTGTTTCATGATATTCATTTAATCTCACTTTTTGCTGAAATGTCCTGTGTATTTTGACAGGTTACAAGTTTTGCTTGAAAAGACTATCAGGTGAATTAATCTAAATTAAAACCTCATATCTCCTTTGCTTGGGCAGGTAACAAGATCATTTTCTAAAATTAAAATGTAAATACCTGTAAAGACCAAATTTATCTATTTCATAGGACTATTCTTAAATCAACAAGGGACAGTATATTTGAAAAATAGACTGAGGGTGAAAACTTTTTACTCAAAGGCCAAGTGATATTCGATTCCCCCACAACTCTTGAACTTCTGCCTCTACATTTTCAAGTCAGGAATTATAGGCTTGCACATTGTATATTTAAGCTCAATTAAGCCTAAAGGCACCATGGGAAATATCATTGTGAAATGGTAATGGGAGGCATTGTAAAGAAAAGCATAGAGGACTTTTCATCTCACTGCCAAGTGTTAGTAATGCCTCATCAGACTTTTCAGGAGAAATTTTTTCTAGTCATTCCTGTTTGAGGTACTATCGGTTGTTGAGTATTCTCAGTAGCATGTTTAAAGGAATCTGATTTGAGAAACAGAAAAACAGAACGCAAGCACTCCCATTCACGGATGTTCCATATCCTTAAGAGCCAGGGCTCAACCAAGACTGATGCTGGAAGTCAAAACTCACTCCAGGCCTTGCACTTGACTGAGGAGAACCAACTTTGCTAGGCCATCACCTCACGGCTACTTCCGGTCTTCAACAGGGGACTGGAGCCAGGTGAGAAAGCTGGGACTAAAATTAGGTACTCTCAGGTGAAACATGGACATTTTCGCTACTAGGCTAAATATCACCCTACTTTTTGAGAAGAAAAGAGACAAGGAGAGAGATAACTTCTTATATTGCTTATAAGTACATTCTGTCATCCTCAACACAATGTATCACTTAATGTCACAAGAGACAACTACAGAATATTTTAGCATTGTACACTCACTGGTTCTAGCTCAAAATGTGGAATACTTTGGTAAATCTTCGCAGTTTTCCCTTAGAAGGGAATTTCCCCCTTATATGTACATAAAGATACTGCAAATTGCTCTAGGAAAATGGCATCAAAAGATACTTGTTTTTTTTTAAGATTTATTTTCATTTCAGTGTAAAGTCAGTTATATATGGAGGAGGAGAGACAGAGAAGATCTGCCATCCGATGGTTCACTCCCCAAGAGGCCACAACGGCTGAAGCTGAGCCAATCAGAAGCCAGGAGCCAGGAACCACTTCCGGGTCTCCCCTGCGGGTGCAGAGTCCCAAGTTTTGGGCTGTCTTTGACTGCTTTCCCAGGCCACAAGCAGGGAGCTGGATGGGAAGTGGGCTGCTGGGATTAGAACCGGCATCCATATGGGATCCTGGCGTGTTCAAGGTGAGGACTTTAGCCGCTAGGCTACGGTGCCAGATCTGATACATTTATTTTGATGAAAATGAATTTCTGAAATCCATACATACAAGGCGGTATTCACAAAAGTCCATGGAAATGTTTATTTTTTAAGAAAACTATGCTTGAATTTCACAATTTGTGTGTGTGTGAAAATAATGAAAAAATTCCATTTTTAAGAAGGTTTTTGAAAGGTCCTAATGGTACCACTTTATTCTGCTTTGTAAAATAGGAAATGCATAAAAGCGGCTTAAAAATAGTAATTCCAGTTGATGATTTTTTTTCTTTTTAATTATAGCTAGCAATTTTTACAATTCCAATTTAGTTTTGCCTCTACTTAAGACAGAATAAAGTAAAAGATTGGACATATTGACATATTGTTTATTTTTTGTTTTTGCTTTCTTTCAGCTGTAATACTAATCATGCCACCCAATTGTCATGCTCTTACTCAATTTGAAAGGCAGCGAATATTTCTTCCTCACTCTACATGCCTTGAAATTACTGTATTAACTAAACATTTTTGTGGGAAATATCACAAAACGGGCTAGCAAACACAGTAATTAAAACATGCACGTTTGTCCTCTGGACCAACCTTCTTCAATCTTGATGTGTAGCCTATTAAAGAAATGGTTGTTCAGGACACTCAAGATTTTGTTCCTATAGGCATACACATACCGACCTACATATTACCAATTCTAGGTATTTGTGGGCACAAGGTTCATTTGTGACTAGTGAATTTTCCAAAAACAATTTCTTATGATACAGGCCTTGTGTTTTCAATGTTGTATAGAAGCATGAATGTTGCCTAAGATGATCTCTTATCTATGCTAATATTGCTCAAGATTCCTAATCATCCACAAAAATTGCTCATCACCCCTGTGGAAACAGGAAATTAAAATCATTACAATAATGCCTCACAAGTGCAGAAAATTCTTCAAAATATTTGCTTTTCTGTCCTAACATTTATGCTGAAATGCAGCCAGGTTTATTACTTTATAGTTTTGACAATATGAAGGTCTGTTTATGCTGAATCTTTTTCTTCTCTGATTTTAAATAAATACAATCTAAGATCTGAGGCTATGTATGTTAATGTTAAACTTTCCAAACCCTTCCTGAAGTCCTGCTTTTTATTATTATCATTTTTAATATTCCCATTTTCATGTGACTGCCTGCCATTTTACATTGATTTTTGTCCTAAATCATTCCTTCCATCAAACATTGAACTGATATACAACACTGAGCAACACAGCAGCAATAGAGCATGTTATTTAACCCAGAAAGACTGGGGCCAATGTTGTGGCACAACAGATTGGGATACTGCCTCCAAGACTGGCATGCCAAATGAGCACCAGATCAAGTCCTGGTTGCATTGTAGTTTCAGATCCAGCTCCTGCCAATATGCTTGGGAAAGCAGTGGGAGATGGCCCTAGGCCTTGGGCCTCTGATGGAGTTCTAAACTCTTGGTTTTGACCTGGCCCAATGGCAGCCATTCTGAGTCAACCTGCAAACGAAAGAGGTGTCTGAGCGCCTCTCTCTCTAACTGTACCTTTTAGATAAATGAATTTTTTTTAAATGGCACATCTAAAATGGTAATAATTTAGTATACAGAATGACATGCAAAATCCTTAGCACAGTACCCAACACATGCAATGTCCAACTGTTAAATACTGTCCCTTTACATACCTATCACTTTTCTCCACCACCATTTGCAATAGTAAGAAGAAATTGAAGTTTTGAGTTAGAAAAACACATGGGATTAAATCCCATTCCATTTAGTTTTGTATATTTTAAGCTTTTCATGTTCCTAGAATATTCAGGGCAGGCAGACCTCAGCAAAATCCATTCCCTCGGGCTCGGCACTGTGGCCTAGTGGCTAAGGTCCTCGCCTTGATCCCATATGGCTGCTGGTTCTAATCCCGGCAGCTCCACTTCCTCTCTGTCTCTCCTCCTCTCAGTATATCTGACTTTGTAATAAAAATAAAATAAATCTTTAAAAAAAAAAAAAAAAAAAAAAAAAATCCATTCCCTCATAATGCCAGGCATTTACACACTTCCTTTGTCAACCCATATTGTTTTAATCACATTCTTCATTTGCATTCTTTATTTTTTTTATTTTATTTCTTGGCTAATCTTTTATATTCAACAACTTTTTCTCTGCTGAGAAGTTCATCTAACTTCTACTTACAGTTTCCATTGCTAAGGTCACATAATTCTTCTATGAAAATTTCCCAAGAGCATGGATAGCTATTTCTCTCCTTCTCTTTGCTTCCCTTTGACGTGGCTGTGGGCCTTTGTTTATACTCTACAGTCCGTTATGAACTTGCTTTGATTCTTAATTTCAGCCCCACCTTTTTCATGAATTATGATCACATGTATCAGACTTATGCTGTATATGATCATCTGTTGTGTGAAGACTATCTTGTAATTTCCTTAAACTTCTCCCTACCACTCAAATGCATGTGTGCAATTAGCAAATATATGTATTATAAAGCATTTGTTGGTCTATGACTAGGTGCATAGATCTGTAGTTGTGATGGCAACCATCAGCCATCTATTTGTTTTCTGTTCTCTGAGCACTACCAGCACACACTAACCCTGTGTCTCTCTGAAAGGCTGGTGGGTATTGCCAGACGTTTAGGATTCAGAATTTCACATTTTCAAGTGGTGATGTGAATACCGCATTTGAGAAAGCTTTCTTCATGTGTTATTTTGTATATTTTACTTGTTATTCCTACATTAGGTCATTATGTTACAATCCGTAGTGTTTGGATGACTTTTTTTATAGTCCTCTTAGTCCTTGATAACTAAGTCGTATCTGCATGACTATCACTCTATTGGTTCAGCCAAAGTCAACTTGGACCCAGGGCCCAACTGGGAATACACCTTCAAGTCTCAAGTATTGTTAGAAGGTATCATTTCATTCCCAGACAAGCATGCTGATCACAAGTTTCTGAAACAGTCATCATTGTAGTCAGTGTGTCTTTGCATACCACAAGGTAAATGGTTTGAATTTGTGTTTAATATTTCTAGGTGGGGAATCATTTGAAGTAAGGTGACCTTGAGTGTTCAACTGAATAAACAACCAAAATGACTGTGGCATTTGGAAACAGGATGCCAAAATGGAGTAATGTGAAGTGGCCTAAAGTCCCTGGATAAGATCAAAGAAAGTTCCCTTTTCAGTTGATACCACTTCTGAGGTGGGAAATGGTCCTTTACTGTGGTCAGTAGTTATTGTCAGCACAAGCCTGAGACGGTTCTTATCTCTGGTTCCACAGGACGAAAGCCTTTGAAATAGACAAATTACCCAAGAGACTGCTGGAGCAAAGCAGATGGCAGCAGACAGTGGTAACTGCCCCAGTTAGGGGTACATCAGGGCTTTCTGCAGGTGCTGCTCATCTATAGGAGGAATGTCAGTTCTGGTTCATACTTCTGAATTAGAAAAGTATTTCTATCTATATTGTCTTTCTAATCATATGTGGTTTATTTCTTTTTTTTTTTTAAAGCACAGGTTTAACAGCTTAACTGGAATAATAAACTCCACTGAAATATAATCAGAATCTTATATATACAAACATTTCATCACCTTATCAGCTAGTTGTAGTTTTTTTTTTAAATAAAATCCCCTTACTTTGGAGTCTACATGCAGTGTCCTAATGGAAATACTCCCCTCTTCCCTACTTCAGGTGCATTTTGGGCTTTAGAAACACATTGTTTTTGGAATGACTTCAGTGCTTAAAAGTAGACACCAAGTAAACATTAAATAAAGGTACTACTTACTTGTACAAATAAGAAGCTGCATGCAAGAATTAGAAGTCAGAGCATTTTAATGTTCATGGCAAGAGTATGTGCCCTCCTTCAAAACAAAACAAAAGGACGTTCAGTGTGGTGCTCATCAAAAATCAACAGTGCATCCCCAACAACATATCCAGGTTATGTCTGTATCAGCATAGGTTTCAAAATAAAAAAAAATCATTTCAGAACCAGAAAGTACTTTAAATATCAAGGCCAACTGTATTTTATAAATGAGAAAATTGAGGATCAGAAATGCCTAGAGACTGTCCCCAGGCTACACACAGTTGGTGAGAGCTGCCTCCCCCATTCTCTCAGATTAGTTTGCCTTTAATTTTCCACAGGGTCTTCCCTAGAATAGTGAAAGGAAAGGAGTTGTGCCACAAAGCTAGTCACTTGGGAATGGAAAAAGTACAAGAGCTAACAAAAAACTTGAAAATGAGATCATTCTAGTAATCCCAAGCATGACAATTCTGATATTCTTTATAAATGCATCATAGAATGTTTTAAAATATAAAATATTTCATTGTTCTAATTTAACTTAATCATACAGCTAATCAGTTAAAAATAGAAGATTAGAAGTTAGAACTGACTTTAGTATTTCCAATATATTCTTTCTCATGTATGACTGTTGCCAAATAATTTGTTTCCATTCCTTATAACTATAGAGCAATTTGAACTATAGGCCTTTCTTCTGTTCTTTATAAAGATAAATACCGTTGTAATCTTCCTTGGGAATCAGCACAGGAGACTCGGGGAATTGAAGCACCCCCACAAAAAAACATTCTGTGTGGCATCTGATAAGGAGGCCACCAATTGCAATCCTAAGATGTGAAATCGCCTGGGAATCTCCTAACATCATTTAACAAGTAACAAATAACCAGGGCAAGGAACACGATTGCATTCCTCATTAACCAATCAGGGCCATTTGGTAACTGGGATATCATCTGGAAGGAACAGATAGCCAAGATGCCTGAAATGTAAAAGTACACTGAGTTTTGCTTGCCTGGACAAATCCCCAGTAGAAGAAAATGTATAGTGCAGCTACTTGGATGCCATGGAAGCAGGAGCTAGCCAGCTGGGCAGAGTGAGTGACATTTGGTTGAGGCTGGGTGTGGGCACAGTACTCCAGGCAATCTGGCTTGCCTCGTTCCTAGTATTTATTTGGCAAACGCCACCATCGTTCCTCACTACTCCCCCTCATATCTGAAGCAGTCATCTTGGGGTGAGAGGATTTGTTATAAATTTCACATAGTGATCCTTACAGAGCTTTCCAAGTGAAACAAACCCTCCTGGAAAACAAGCCTGGGTCAAGGAAGAGAGCAGCATGGCAGCACCAACTCTGACCCAGAGGGATTGACCTCAGTCATTGCTGGCTTTCATGCCTTCCTGAGCCTTGCCTTTGTCCTTTCAGATGAGCCCTAATCAAGTTGCAACCTCCTTAGAGAGGAGAGAGAGAACATGAGAAAGAAGCTCCATTTTCTTCAGTGAGCTAAGGAGGCCTTGAGAACTGGACAGAAGAAGAGCTCTCAGTTGTCTTCGTTTACTGCTTCTATTTAGGGGAAGGTCAGGGTTTCCTCATCTTGATAAAGGGTGAAGAAAATGCCTATTCCCAGATGACTCTGGGTTTTAGCTGTCATTGTCCCTCTGTGTTTGACCTGCTTTTATTCAAGCCACAGTGAAGGGACCAGCTCCAAAGAATTCTCGAGTGCAACAGACTCTGAAGGCAAGATGTGCAAGCACACATGCACACAAGTGACTGGGGGCTGTTTTGTTCCCCCAGGGTCACAGTCGACCTTGTGATTTCCTTTGTGCTTTAATCAGGACCTTAAGTAGGGCATGTGACTAGGACAGGGAGGTTAGTGTCTGAAGGTGGTAATGGAATGGGTTACATTTGTTCCATTTCCTATGCTCTTTACATTCATGAGATCATTATCATGAAAACGGATTTGTGCTGTGCCATTTCCTGTTCTTGTTACAATCTTTATCATGACAAGAAGGTACCAGGTTTTAATGCTTGGTGTTATATTTAACTGTTTTCAATGACTGGTGTGTGGTATGACTTCTATTCCCATTATCAGGTTGTCTGCACACGAAGTAAAGACAGTACAATCCAGGCATTTGATTCATGGTATTCTGAGAGGCAGAAGGCTCTAAAGTACAGAGTAAGGACGCAAGGCCTCTTCTGCATTGCCACCTAACCAGCAGAACGTTCACAAGAGGCTCTGACTTGCTGTTGAACCCTCCACATAGACTTCAGAAGCCCACACCAGTGTCCCTCTCGATGGCCCACAGGACACTGCTAGTGACTGTCAGATTCTATCACTTGAGGGGCAAGGCAGTGCAGTTTCCAATTATCATCAAAGATTCTCCCCAGCATTACCATGCTCAGACTTCAGGCTGTTGATACGGATTAGATCAAAAATAGATCATGGTATAAGAACCTCTGCTTCCTGGCATGGACTAGAATCAGAATAGCTAATGGCATGCCACTTTCAAGGTCTCCCTTCTTTTTTTTTTAAGGCAGGTTTAGTTCTTGTGAAAGCTGCTGAGTTGACAGCTTAGGATACTATGGATAGAAAAATGATACACTTTCCCTCCTGACTTTTTCCAGTCTGTCTGTGGTCTGCCCTGGAGGGAATGTCTCAAGAAGAGAGGGTAGTTCTTTCTCCAGGTACTTTTCATCTTTGAATCTGGGAACAGTATTATCCAAGCTGATTACACAGATTGTTTCAAGATGGGTTGTGTTTGCCCTGAGATCAAAGCACAAATTGACAGATCATTTCATATAAGCAACTGCAAAACCACCCAGTGAGAGCCAGTTTTGAAATCATGTGTGTCATCTTATATGTGAACTCCAGAGCTCTCCAAGCGAGTTTTGTAATGCTCTGTGCTGCTGAAGCTACCTTTAGAGGAAGAAAGGGTTGAACATTTTGCTTCGTAACCGGCACTTAGAAAGAATGTTGACCCATTTGCATTTTTTGATAGCAACAGAGCTCAAGTAACAGAGTTAAGAGGAACTAGACTGATAGGTTAGGGATGGTGGGTTGGTCAGTCTTTCAAAACTTAGTCCTATCATGTTAAAATTTTTTTTAATTTTTTTAAAAATATATCCATGATTTGCCTGATATTTATAAACTTTTGGGAAGAAGATCCTTAGTCATCTCAGGCAAGTTCTAGAATTCCTAAAATTCTGTATATATTTGATCAGGAGTCTAAAATCCTACCTCCTCCCTACTGAGAAAGTGCCTTTCTAGCTTTTTATCTATTTTCAGAACATATGTGCAACACCATTACATTTGAAGAGCCACCGTTTTTAGATAGTCATATCATTTTCCTTACTTTCCTTCACTTCTAAGACCAACTGTCACCAGCCTGCCCAGAAGAAAAAGATAGATTACTAATAACATTAAAGTTGATTTCTTAAAAAGTTGATTATCTTCAGAAGTTCCACTTATCTCTCATTTTATTGCTTTTATCTGAGTTTAAATCCTTTTTTCTAAAATGACGTGTGTATAATGTACTTGATGCCTGTAATAACACCTCAAAACTTAGTGTACAACATAGCTGGTTCATCTACCAGATATCACCTATCCAAGTGAAGAATTCCTTTAATAAACATAATCATTTCCAGTATCAAATACAACAATTTCATCGTAAAAATGACAATTAGTGCCAGTACAAAACCATACTGCTTGCTCTTATTTGGAAACAAACATAAATGAAAAACTAAAGAGAACCCCCTTCCTCCACATTATTGTTCTAGAGAGTTCTCAAGATTAAGAACTTGACACTGGTTTGGAGTGGCAGTCAGTCAAGCAGGACTTGGCCTCCTTCAGGATTTCCAATTAACCACAGCTGTTGTTGTCAGCTAGCAGAGCCTTACCTCTCACAAAAGCAGTGTGTGGCATTAACTTAATCCCATTGCCTGAGTGCCTAAATTCAGTTTCACTCTGCAGAATTTTATTCCACCCCTACCCTCCCCTGCCAATTCTAAATACAAGAACTATTCTCTTTCACCTCTAGGATATTCAGGAAGTTGAGATACTCATGGCATGGCTTGGAGCACTGACATAATGCCCCGCATCTGCAGATCTTGGGATGATCTTCCAATACACATTAGGGGGCCAGCTTTGTGGCACAGTGGGTTAAGTTACCTGTGAGGCTGGCATCCCATACAAGTACCAGTTAATGTCCTGCTTCTTCCTTTCTGATCCAGCTCCCTGCTAATGAGCCTGGGAAAAAGCAGAGGAATATGGTCTACAATGTTTGGGTCCCTGGGCCAATGTGGGCAACTGGATGAAACTCCTAGTTTTGGGCTGAGCCATCACTGCAATTGTCTGGTGAACCAACAGATGGAAGATTCTCTCTCTCTCTCTCTTTTTCTTTCTCTCTCTCCAACTCTTTCTAGTAAATACTCATTTTTTTTTTACATGAACAGTTGTAAGAGGAACACATTTTTGTTTGTTCATAGTATTTCAAAGTTTTCTTTCCCTGAGGGGGCACGGAAGCAGCAATTGTCTGCAACCATGACTTTCAAGAGTTTTGAGTGTCCAGTCTTTGCCCACTAAAGCTTTCCTAATAATTCCTCACAAACAGCCTTATAGCAATGAACTCTAAAGCATTAGTCTGTCATCTGTACTGAAACTCTATTGTTATGAAATAGTTAAACTAAAGCTGTCCATAGATTTTTGAACCAAATTAGCATTTAAATTGATAGGAAGTAGATTTTGAGTTGGCAGAATTGTTACCACTGTATTCTCAACAGGTAAGCAAAGTCTCCATTTTTTTTTAAAGATTTATTTATTTCATTACAAAGTCAGATATACAGAGAGCAGGAGGGACAGAGAGGAAGATCTTCCGTCCGATGATTCACTCCCCAAGTGAGCTGCAACAGCCGGTGCACGCCGATCCTATGCCGGGAACCAGGAATCTTCTCCGGGTCTCCCACAAGGGTGCAGGGTCCCAAAGCTTTGGGCCGTCCTCGACTGCTTTCCCAGGCCACAAGCAGGGAGCTGGATGGGAAGTGGAGCTGCCGGGATTAGAACCAGCGCCCATATGGGATCCTGGTGCATTCAAGGCGAGGACCTTAGCCGCTAGGCAACGCCACTGGGCCCGTCTCCTTCATTTTTAACTCCCTCTTACTATCCCTTGGTGATTTCCTTTGTTTTGGAATCATTTATTACAATGCATAACAAGTGCCATTAACCACGCGGGATTACCTGCCTCAACTTCCAGGGAAAAGGGAATAGATGCGGCCATTTCTGTATATCATTGTCTTAATGCAACCTCTGATGATTATATTCATTTCGCCACAAGCAATGGTCTTCTCAGGGATTATTAAATCTAAAATAGGAGGCCTTTTAAATTTGGGAATAAGATGAAAAGGGTTTTTTTTTCTATATGTACTATATTGACACAAAATGAAGATACACTTTTATTTACTTTCTTTTTTTTAAAAAGATTTATTATTTTTATTGGAAAGGTGGATATATAGAGAGGAGGAGAGACAGAGAGGAAGATCTTCCATCCGATGATTCACTCCCCAAGTGAGCCGCAACGGGCCGGTGCTGCGCCGATCTGAAGCCAGGAACCAGGAACCTCCTCCAGGTCTCCCACAAGGGTGCAGGAACCCAAGGCTTTGAGCCGTCCTCAACTGCTTTCCCAGGCCACAAGCAGGGAGCTGGATGGGAAGTGGAGCTGCCGGGATTAGAACCAGCGCCCATATGGGATCCCGGTGCGTTCAGGGCTAGGACTTTAGCCTCTAGGCCACGCCACCGGGCCCACTTTTATTTACTTTCTATATTTAGTTGGTCTTTCAGCCAAATCAACTACAAAGCCTCATTTATACAACGTATGCAGTTGACCTGTATCTCATTGTGTCAGCAGTATGCCTAGTGTTTTAGACAAAGTCATTTCTCAATAATTTTGACTTGTATTTGTTGGTTGATTTAATATTTCATGCTAAAAAAGTATTTCTAAGTTTTTTAAAAATATGGAAGACTTCACAAATTTGCTGAGATTTTTCATTTTTATTATATCTTATTATTTTAGTTTATTTTTTATTTTATTATTTTTAAATTTTATTATTATTATTATTTTAATTTTGAATGTTATGGTACATAACATTGTACTATGTGGTACTATGGTACTATGTGTCAGTACCACCCCTGACTGATAATCCCCATATTACCACAATAATATAGTCCTTCATAAGCAGTCATAAGTCCATCAGTCTATTATTTAAGTGTGCCCTGACATTGGTGGTGCAGACAATATCAGACAGTCCAGCATACCATTGTCTAGATATGTCCAATAGTTTCATTGGGACTCCATCTTTGATTTGGATGTAAAAATGCATACTGCATTACATGTAAACATCTGAATCTGATAGTCTCTATTATGCCATCAGTATACATTCTTTTAAATGAAAAGTCATGAAACAAAGTCAATAACAGATATGAAGTTAAAACAAAAAAATTACAGCCACCATTTTGGTGACACTGCAAGCAAAAAAATAAAAAAGATAGAAAAAACAGCTTTCATATGATACTTACCTATTTACCAAGTGTTGAGCTCATTAGCTAGATCTATACTTACAGGAAGCATTTCAAGTCAATATTTGATAGTCACAATATCAAAAATCTGGCCGTATCACATCAACTTTGCAGGCCTACTAAACTCCGCCATGTTCCTTCCAATAGCCTAAGTTGCAGAGCCATGTGCACTCAGCTGGCCTCGAAATAGGGCATTTCAATTTATGAATCTTTGTTACTGAGACTGTTTTGGATGCCTGAGATAAGCAGAGTCCCAGGTCATATTGGCTCTTCTACAACTGGCTTATTTCATTTGGCATAATGCCCTGAGAGCTTAACATGTGGTCAAAATGGCAGGGCTCCTTTCTTTTTAAAGGCTAGATAATATTCCATTCTGTGTAGTACCTGTTTCTTTGTTCATTCATTCATCTATAGATATTTAGGTTATTTCTAAATCTTGACTACTGTATATACTGAAATGAACATAGGACTGAAGTATTTCTTCAAAACCTGGATTTTAATTCTTTTGGATAAATGCCCAGAGTAGCATTCCTGGATCATTTGCTAGATCTATTTTGGATAAATTCACACAATTATAAAATAAAAGCTGTATCTTTTTATAGTTTCATCAACAGTTTAAGGATTTCAATTTGCTCACATTTTTGCCAACACTACTTTTTACGCACTGTTTTTCAAAACGGTCACTGTCCTAACAGGCATGATGTAACGTCTCCTTCCTTTCCATCGCCTTTCACAAATGTCACGCCTATATGAGCTAAAGGTGCTTCTTGCCTATGTTGTCTTTTTCTCTCCATTATCTTTTAAAGATATCATTCCATCTATCTCCTGTATTTCTGTCTCCATGTTGGGGTCTGCTCACTAGAGTGCTTCCTCAGCACACTTCCTTTGAGACTCAACTCCCTGTCTACTGGCAGCTTCATTTCTTCTGTTGCTCTGCAGTACAATCACACACAGAAGCTGTCTAAAACTGTGGTTCCTTCCTATTTCTACTCTCTAAAGTTCTTTCAATCTGTCGTGTATTTTTTCTTGAAGAGTTTATGTTTTTATTTGAAAGGGAGATTTTACTGTCCAAATAGACACAATAGCCAGAGCTGAGCTGATCTGGATGCAGGGGCCCAAGGACTTCATTTATCCTCTGCTGCTTTCCAAGAGCTCCAAGGAAGCTGGATCAGAAGTGGGGCCTCACAGCCACCACTGCCACATGGTGAGTGAGTCCTGGAGCTCCCTGGGCCTGAGAAGCTTCCCCTTTCATGGTCAATATTCTGAGAAGGGATCTCTTGGGAGCAAAGATAGGCCTTGGCTCCACCCACTGGCCACCCAGCAGTAAGCTCTGGGGTCTTGGGTGTGTGGAACTGCTGCCTAGGAATGTCCATGAATGAAGCCTTTGTGTATGTTGGTGAGGAATCAATTCTGAGGGACAAGCAACAACAGTGTCATCTTACTTGGGGTAAGTGAGGGGACTGAGACCTGGTGGTTTGGAGGGGAAAGGCAGGATGATCTATATGGGTCAGATTGATACACTACCCCACATGGGAGTTCTGTGTATGGCTTATTATCACCGAACAATGCTGACCACCAGTCCATGCGAAAGCTAGGTCTGGGAGCCTGTCTAGCAGGGCTAGATCCTAGTACCTGATAGGGTAGGGTGCGGGACTAGTGGGGGTTATTGTGGGTCGCTCTGATTAGGCTTCAGCTCCCACGGTTTGCATGAGGGCCAAGTGTGGTAGGCAGGATCTGACTGGACTGCAACACCCATTGGTTCATGCAGAAGACAGGGCTGGAGACAGAACTGAACCAGCAATTACAACCACCAGCATGTGCATAAAATGATTGGGGCGACAGACTGTGATGGACCCTGCACTGGCAGGCACACACAAGAATCAAGTCTGGGATCACCTCAGATGAACTTTTTGTGGGGATTCCTCCAATTGAATTGCTGAACTCATAATCCAACCATGAAGAGAAGTACAGATTCCATGTTCCTATTGTGGAGTGCATGTGTCAAAGCTGAGCCCCCTCAGTGACTCAGATGGATCAGTGGACAGCATATCCAGGTGCACATGGAGGATATGGCAGTCTATCAGAACCTGCAGAGGATACCTGGTACCACAACAGAGGACAGAGCACAGAACAAATCGATCAACTACCCCAGCCACATGATGGCAGTGAAAATCTGGGCAAACAGGGACTCTAAGATGGACTATGTCAACCAGTGGATTCTGGAAACACTTCATTATGCTTGGAATGGTGAGATTGGCAGCAATTCAGAACTGTTGAACTATAAAACCACTTGAGCCCTTGAAGCATGTGCCATATTGGGGACCCTGGGATGGTTGGAGGCTGGGTGGGGCTTCTCCCTTTATCTCCCTCATTAACCCATATACAGAAAAGAGAGAGAGAGAGAGAGAGAGAGAGAGAGAGAGAGAGAGAGAGAATGTGAAAACAATGGTCTTACCCACTTTCTTGTGGCACTTGACACTTTGTGCCCTAATCAACTATGTAAAGATTATCAAAATAAAACAAAGAAAGTACATGAAAAAAAAAGAAGTGGGGCTTTGGGACATGAACCAGTGCCTATATTGGATGCTGGTGCCACAGGCAGAGGAAGATGATTAGCCTTATGTACCATCATGCCAGCCTTATACTTTTTACCCATGCTCCACTATAAAACTCATTGTCAATATTACTGACTTCCTACACTCATATTGAAAATCCAATGAGTACCTTGTCATCTTCTTTTGTTTCCTGTTGATTTTGAGCATAGAATTTCCTTCCTATTTACATTTCTTGCTCACAAAAGATGTACTATCATGTCCTAGTTAAGACTACAGCTTACTAGATTTAGGTAGCACTAGTTTACATTGTAAAGGTGCCATTTATAAATTGTGTGAAGTGGAAAATGGATTTATTTCACAGTGCCACATTTTTTTCCCACCTATAAAATGGAGATACCTCGTGCAGTGAGGGAATTGAGTTTTAGGCGATCAGAGGACTGTCTGGCACACCAGTTGCTAGTACTCATCAGTATCACTGTTCCTTTGGGTTTCTTTCTATTCTCTGGATATCCCATCTTTTTGTTAGTTCTTAGTGATATATGGCACCTCTAAACGATGCTATCCCCTGAGCCTGCTCAGGTGCCCACTCCTTGAACCTGCCTATTCCAATCCCAGTGAATGTATATATCACATAGATGTCAGTAGCTCATAAATATATCTTTTCTGGCTTGACCTAAATCTGACAGCATAGTTGACAATTTTGCTTGCATGTTATAAGCATGTAAAGTTTAACCTATCAGAAACAGAACTATTTTAAACTCCTCAGCTTGTCAAAATTGGTGCAACATGCAGACGTCCAATTTTTCCCTTTTTCTCTATGTCAGCTTGAATTCATTGGTGACTCTCACACCACCACCTTGCTCTAAAGCATCATCGTTTTCATTCTGGGTTACTGAAATCACCACATCTGACATTGCACAGTTGTGATCCCTCTGCAGTGGATTAAGCATCCATTTGCCACGTTTCTTTTTTTTTAATAGAAAATTACCTTACCTACTCCTCTTAAAATCCTTTTTTTTAAAGGGACTGTCTTGGTGGTGCAGCAAGCTAATCTGCCCCATAGCACCAGCATCCCATATGGGTGCCAAGTCACGTCCGACTGCCCTACAAATGATTCAGCACTCTGTTTATGGCCCAGGAAAGCAACGGAGGATGATGGCCCAAGTCTTGGGGCACTTGCATCCATGTGGGAGAACCAGAAGAAGCTCCTGTCTCCTAGCTTCAGATTATCTCAATTCTAGTTGTTGCAGTCACTTGGGAAGTTAGAAAAACTTCTTTATCTCTCCTTCTCTCTCTATAAAATCTGTCTCTGAAATAAAATAAATAAATATTTTTTAAAAAACTTTCTTTGTATGGTCTATCATCTCTTCCAAGAATGTTCACAAATTGGGCCCAGCATGGTAGCCTAGTGACTAAAGTTCTTTACTTGCAAGCACTGGATCCCATATGGCTGTTGGTTTGTATCCCAGCTACTCTACTTCCCATCCAGTTCCCTGCTTGTGGTCTGGGAAAGCAGTAGAGGTGATCCAAAGCCTCTATTAGAAAGTCCAATTTTACAGAGAGAAAGATGTTGCACCTACATGTTCTGTCCACAGGTTCACTCCTCAAGTGGCTGCAATGGCTGCGGCTGAGGGTCTCCCATGTGGATGCAGAGTCCCAAGGCTTTGGGCTGTTCTCAACTGCCTTCCCAGGCCACAGGCAGGGAGCTGGATGGGAAGCGGGGCAGCCGAGACACAAACCGGCACTTATGTGGTATCCCGGCACATGCAAGGCAAGGACTTTAGCTATTAAGTTACCGCATTGGATCCCTGGAAACCATTTTAATATAAAAAAATTAAAAGATAACAACATTCCTTGGCCAACTAGAAAAGATTAAGGATATGAAAGTCCATAGGAGTATGGGATAGATATTTGACGGGTCCTCTGAACTGACCCTGGGTCTGAATGTTCCTTGCCTATACTCCCTGGAAGGAGATTCTGGCTTGGTCATTCCCAGAGTTTGCTTACAGGCAGCAGTTACTGAAAGTGCAGGGAAGGAGGTCCTTTTCACTCCTAGGGAGATGAAAAGCTTCATCACTCAGCAAGCACTTTGGCAGACTAAAGGGTGACACTGATTGGCTCTGAACAAGTGAGTAAGAGAAAAAAGTATTCACATCTCCAGAAAAAGATGAAAATGAAAGAAAACAGGTATTCTGCTGCTTAAAGAAACTGTGTAGCCCAGTGTTCATTTTTTAATACTAATTCATAAAACAAATACAAATCCTGTGGAAATCCTAGACCCCTCACATGAAGATTCCAATAAAGCCATTCTTTAAAAAAAAAAAAATCCATCGTTTCATTCTTTTCATATATCCTGGATCACTATTCATGTGCCAGATACCATTGCAAACCACAAGGAGCCTGAACAATCCATGATGGTCAAGGAGAATAAAAATGCATGGATATTATATCAGCTGATGAGAAATACACGGAAGAAACACTGAAATAATAATGTAAGAGTATTGTAAGGAGGGAGGTGGCTACTGTGTTCACACAGTCATTAGGGAAGGAATACCGATATGATGAGAGATGTGAAGGAAATACAGACATTAACTATCCTGTTACACGTGGAGAGAGAAGGCAGCAGGAACAGAACGTGACGTGAACCATCCAACAGTCAAAATGGCAGGTCTTGTGAGTTATGCTAAGAGTTAAGTTTTTTACTTTGAACAAGATGGTCAGGGACTGGAGTGCTTTTAGCCAAAGGAGGCACATGAAGACGGTCACAACTCAGAGGGACTCGTTTAGATAAAAGGGCAGAAGTACAGGGGCAAAGTGGAAGCTGAGAAATTGGTAGGAAGCTACTTTAGTTGGTTAGAAAAGTTGATTGAACCAGAGTAAGTGCCAACGTAGCTAAGAGGAATCATCAGACCTGGATACATTTTTGAAAGTAGAGTTGGTAGGCTTTGTTGATCATTTAGAAATGGGGTATTGTTGGCTGAGAAGGTAGCTTAAGGATGACTTAGGGTTACTTAAAGAGCCTGAAGAAACTGGAGGGGAAAAAAAGTTGTGTTGTTTTGTTTTAAAGCAAGTTATTTTGGATATCAATATAATTTTGAGACATCTTAGGAAAGCAAAACACTTTGCTATAAACCCATGGAGTTCAGGAGGAAAGGTTCAAGATATATTTCGGGGACATTTCCCAAATGGGGGGTGAATGCAAAGACTTAGGAGAGATTGCTGCACAAGTGGGCTTCAATGAGAAGAGGTAAGGAGGAAACAAGGGTTGAGAGAAAGTTCCATCCGTGTATTTTACTTACATTGGAATCACCTGACCCACAGAGCAACCCCATGAGTAGAACCATTATTTTACCCTTTGTAGAAACTGAGGTACAAAGAGATGAACATAATTTCTTCTAGTTCACAAAGCTACCTAGGTAGAACTGCAAATCCAGACACAGACAGGTTCCAGAGCCTCACGGAGAAGGCTTGAGATGCCAAATCACCCCTGTCAAATAGGGCTTCGGTTTCAGTGCCCTAAACGAAGAATAAAAATAAAGGTCGGAGTTTTGCTCCATTTAAATTCTAGGCTCATCCAATCATTAACAGGAGAAAAGAGGATTCATAAACCAGTTGTTCAAAACAAAACATGAAATCAAACAAATCTTTCCTTGAAAAGAAAGCTAAACAATCCTAGGCAAGAAACAGAGATAGTTTTAATCTTACTCTCTTTTTCCAGTTTCATCTTACAGGTTGTAAGTTGCCTTTCAATTTTAGCGATCTAAAAGGAGGGGTGAAATATGTTTTAGAATTGATGAAACAGGATATCTTAACTTTTTTCAGCAGCCTGGCTTGTTTTTGTGACTGGATTATAAGCATTAATTCAGCAGGAATGCATTGTTCCTGATGTCCTCTCCATTTGATTAAATCACAATGCTTCCTCTAATAGGGATGACTCTGTTTCCAAGGAATCATATTTATCATGAACGCTAGTCAAATCTTTATTCTTAACCCTTCAGTTACTTTGTTATACATAACAGCTTTGGAAGATATTCATGTTGACTAATGAAGGTTACAAGAAACATTTTTGAAGTCAGAATCTTTTTCTTAATATCTCTAATATCATCTAGGCCTGCTCAATCTTTACTTAAATTGAAATGTCAGCAATCTTTCTTAGAATCAACATATTGCTGTTTGTATGCAGAAGCTAATCTTTTGTCACTGTGGACTCTGCTGATGTGCTTCAATGCCAGCATTGGTGAACATAAAGGTTTACTGCTTGTTTGATAATAGAGCAAACCTTGAGAACATTATACTAAATGAAATAAGCCTGCCACACAAGGACAAACATTGTATGATTCTGCTTAGTCAAAGTCCCTAGAATAGTCAAATTCATACAGATAATAGAATGCTGATTTCCAGAAGCTAGAGGGAAGAAAGAATGTGGAGGTGTTATTAAGTGGGTATAGAAGTTCTCTGGGATAAATAAAAAGTCCTGGAGGTAGAGATGAGAGCTGTACAACAAAGTGAATATATTGAATGCTACTGAACTATACTTTTTAAAAAGGTGTAGTTTAATGTTGTAACACTTCACTAAAATTAACTGAAACATAAAATAGTGGGACAGCTATAATACTGTATTTCTCAATTGCTGTCCAAGTGGTTTTCTCCATACATAGCAGCGAAAGTGGAGGTGTTTGCTCACTACTTGCAGATGACAGCAGGTGTGCACACCCTGGCCAGCAGATCATGCCTCCTCTCCTAACAAATGACTCTTTCATGCCCTCCAAACCTATCATGTACCCCTTATTCAAGCATAACTAACCAATTGATTTTAAGATATCTTTTAATGCAGTGTTTACTTTAAGAGCCTCAAAATGAAGGCTCGCATCTGCCCTAGCTGGGATAAGGAAGGGCTCTTTTGGAATCATCAAGTTCTGTGTCGCTGGAAATTTGACAGGATCTTATCACCTACGGGGAGAATCTGAGAAGTTGCTTATCAAAGTCTGGGAACAAAGTTTCTCTGGGATGGAAATCAAACACTCAGAACCATAATTCATTGTCTTTTCTCCTAGAACTGGGGTATGATGGGAAAATCACCTAGATTCAATGGCAGGAGATCTAGGTTCTGTCCCTGGCTCTGCTACCGTTTTCTATGGTTTTTTGTTTTTTAATGTTTGTAGTTTATTTATTTTAATTTGAAAGGTAGTTTTTATCAATAGAGGAAAGGAGAGATAGAAAAGGCCTTCCATTTACTGGTTTACCCCCACCCCCAAATGGGCATAACAGCCAGAGCTAAGCTGATCTGAAACTGGGAATCAGGCATTTCTTCCCAGTCTCACACTTAAGTGCAGAGGGAAGAAGCCTTGGGCTCTCTTCCCCTGCTTTCCCAGGCCATAAGCAGAGAGTGGATTAAAAGTGGAGCAGCCAGGACACAGGACGGCGTCTCTATGGGATGCTGATGTCACAGGATTGAGGATAAGCATGTTGTGCCACCACACTGGCTCCCATGTAATTATGTTTATTTTTCCATTTCAGTGGCCTTACCTACAAAATTTGGAACACTAGTATCTATTTTGCTTGTTTATTGTGGACGTAGAACTGAAATGCTGGTCACAAAGCACATAACTGAAAAATTATAGGTTTCTGTCTCATCCCTGATCAGAGTACCCTATGAGACCAACAAACTTTAGGTCTTCAGATTATAAATGGAGAAAACCAACGCTGTCTCTGAACTTATCCACATGGACAGTACTTTGCCTGTGATCCTGTGACAAGCAAAGAAAACCCAGGCTGCTGAGGGTTACCTAGTATAATGGAGAGGAATCAAATGGTTATTTCATGTCCAAAGGAACAACAGTTATTTTGTGGAGAATGACAAATTCCTATCAGTTGAAATTGATCAATATTGTTCCCTTTCCTGAATGGTCTGATGGAAGAGAAAATTAAATGAAATACCTGAATTTCAATGACCCTTTGGAACTGCTAAAGGGAAAGAATGGGAATAGCCCATGGTTAGGCTACCCTATTGCCATGTCCTTGGTTATGCAAAGGTGGAAAGCACAACTGCTCTTCAAAATAAAGGGAATGGAATAGAAATCTGAGGAATGCTTTGAAGCAACAGCACCATCGGGCTAACCACATGAATTTCTTTGTCACCAAATCATTAATAAAAGGTGTTATATAGTCACATGACTATTGTAAGTTGCAGGACTTAAAACAAAGACAAAGTTCTGTATGTTGCCACAAGAATAGATGAGAATTACAGACACAATTCCTATGGAGCAACATCAGATTTCATAGCACAGGCAAAGGGAGGAGTTCAAAGCCAGAATTGATCAGGAAAGCATTTACCATCCTCACCTTCTCCACCCTTGCAGGATGTACGGAAAGGACAAAGCTGTCTGCGTTCCTACCTCATGTAGGATAAGGTTCAAACCCATGCCAATATGTTGAAAAAGGGTGCACACGGGCATTTGGTGCAGATTAAGATGTTGCTTGAGTATCCACATTCTGTATTTGAGGCTTGGCTTTGAGGCCAGGCTCCACTCCAGAGTCCAGCTACCCCCAGGATGTACTCCAGCTGGGACAGTGGTGGCTCAGGTAATTAGGCCCCTGGGATCCAGACTGAGTTCCTGACTCATGGATTTGGACTGACCTACAGGGCACTAGGGGAGTGAAAGAGTGAATGGGCTCTTTTTTCAAGTAAATAAAATAATAATGATGATAATAATTAAAGGCTGGGTGCTGGCATTTGTAGGAGAATTCAGCTGCTGCTTGTGACTCAGGCATCCCAGATCACACTGCTGGTTCAAATCCTGGTTGTTGTGTTTCTGATCCAGCTTCCTGCTGACATACCTGGGAATGCACAAGTCCATAGAATCCAAGTCCTTGCGCTCCCATTGTGGGAGAACGAGCTCCTGGCTTAGATCTAACCCAGCCCTGGATGTTGCAGCCTTTGGGAAGTAAGCTAGCAGATGAAAGTATACCTGTGTTTTACTTAACCTTTCAAATAAATAAGTTTTGAAAATTAAAGCTAAGAATTAGGCACGTACAGTGCTATTGCTAGGTCAGTTACTATTTTATTTCCTTTAAGCAAAGAACAGGGACAGGGGAGCAGTGACATGCTCCTGCTTGCAGAGGAAGGAGCCAGTTATTTTTGCAAAAGAGATTTTTTTCTATAGCATTTGTTATGCACTTATACTTAAAACAGTCCTCTAGTTTCTTAAAGGAAACTGGCTTCACAAGAGGAAATTCATCAAAATTTCCTTTCAAAGTGTTTGTCAGCTGCTGAGATAGATATTTCATACTCAAGCTGCTAGTTTGGATGGGAACAGAGATTCATAACTTCATTAAAAGCTCTGTCTTATTTCTTGAAGACAGGGAAAAGATGTGTAAGCAAATAGGCTTGCTTTCAGAGGTAGCTCACATGTGAATGTAGGTAGGTTACTCTCATTCACAGTTTGCTTTTTGTGAGCCTACCAAGGAGATTGTCACTATGCTACAATTTAATCACTGTTAATTTAAATCTATTAGACCCACAGATGGATGTCTGTAATTAGGACAATATTTTTTGCTTCACTACTCAGTCTCATCTTCCTTAGGGGAAAAACAAAACCAAAAACCATTGGTGTTTGTTATTAGTGAACTAAAATGTAGGTATTTGTGAGCTGCTTCCTATGTAGAATTGCAGCAACTAATTTTCAGCTTTCTAGCTAGTTTTGCAAAAGAATAACTGTGCTGAGATCGACACAGCGATGTAGTAGACAAAGTCATTTCCTGCAATATTGGCATCGCATATGATTGGTCAGTTCACATCCCAGATGTTCCATTTCTATCCTAGCTCCCTGCTAATTGAATGAAAAAAACAGTGGAAGATGGCCCATGTTTTGGGGCCCCTGCCACTACTTAGGAAACCTAGATGAAGCTCCTGGCTTTAACCTGGCTCAGTCCTGGCTACTGCAACCACTAAGAGTGAATCAGTGGATAGAAGATCTCCCTCTCTGTAAGTCTAACTTGCAAATAAATAAATCTTTACAAATAAATTAGCAAAATGGCAGTGCTTGGAACATTGTTGGTTTTCAACAAATGTCACAAGACTAGGCCACCTCTATTGCTGACTCCCATGCAAGGATGAAGAACATACCCAGGTACCCACAGAATATAAGATAGTCAGCTCTTGTAGCCCAATAGAAGATCTCAAGTACCACTTCAGAAGGAGAGAAGCTAACAAGCCAAATAACTCTTCAGACCAGGTTCTACAGTAAGCATCCAAGTCTCTGGACACTCTGGGGTAGCCATGGACAGTCAACAGGACTTAGAACTTATAGAGAATGGGCCCAGTGCAGTAACTTAGTGGCTGAAGTCCTAGCCTTGCATCCACCAGGATCCCATATTGGGTGCCGGTTCTAATCCTGGCTGCTTCACTTTCCATCCAGTTACCGGTCTGTGGCTTATGAAAGTAGTTGAGAATGGCCAGAGCCTCGGGACCCTGCACCCACATGGGAAACCCAGAAGAAGCTCATGGTTCCTGGCTTCAGATCAGCTCAGCTCTGGCCATTGTGGCCACTTGGGGAATGAACCAGCAGATGGAAGATATTTATCTCTGTATCTCCTTCATTCTGTATATCTGTCTTTCCAATAAAAATAAGTAGTTTTTTTAACAGAACTTATAGAAAATTATGAATAGCCAGTGTGAAATCGATGGAATTTGTCACCTCTTGTCCTAGGAAGGAAACAGCTTCTCAGAGCACTCAAGTTGATGCAGGGGACACAGCCATAGCCACAAAGTGTCTGGCTAGTGAGAAGGATCTGTTAGATGAAAGATGGAATTGGGATGGCTGGGAAGCTGGCTTAGGAGACAGAAGTCACATGTACTCTGGTTTATGTGAATCTCACTCATGTAGTACTCAAGTAACACCCCCAGGCCATTCTTCCTCACACTGAGCTTCCAGCGGCAGCCTCATGAGAGCATCCTCGTCCCCCGCACACCTAAGAACCAGTGTGTCCTCCCGCGTGGATGAAGAAGGGAAAGTGGGAACATTCCTCTTACCCATCTTTCTTCCACTAACACTCCATTCCATCTCGTGGCACATATGGGTCTGTATTGGTCCCATCTTTCTAATAAACTTTAAAATCTGTGAAAAATACTTTAAATATAAGTCAATGAGCAAACTAGTGAAACTGATGAATGAGAATTGGCTCTATCTAAAGGATCTGGAGAAATACTTTCTTTCTACCCTTGTACCACCTCCTCTTCAATGATATCCTAAATGAGTGCAGGCATACATACACACAGTGTACTTATACAAATAATTGTCCAGCTAAATGCATGCATACGAATTCAGAAGTCTTGTATAAGGAGCCTGACAGCTTGAAGTCTGGGGACAGGAAAGAATCCTGTCCTCCATCCAAGTACCTTCTTATTTTTTTCTATGGGTACTGCTTATTGGAATGAATAATCGAGTGCTCAGTTCAAGCAATGGACTTGCCTCATTTGAGATTTCTTGGGGGTCTCAAAGAAATGTTTTAAATGTTTTGGAATCTTTAATTTTCAATAAAATCTTTCTCCTCACCAAAATGATGCTAGATAGAAACGGTGTTCCAAAAGTTCACAGAAAATACACATTGTCTACCTTAATTCTATTTTTCGTAAAAATTTTCAAGTTCCCACAGTTTACAGCTTTATTTAAGATGAAAATGGAAGCTCTCTCTCATTGCTTTCTTCCTTTCTTTCAAAAAACTGGTTTTCATGAGGATATAATATGCATTATATCACCTGCGTAGAAGATTAAGATTATTAATATCTACAGATTACTAAGATTTCGGAGTAGGTTATGCTCCTCAGTCCTGAGTGGTTTGGTCTTCTTATTTTATTATTGTTGCAATGAAAATGTCTTTCATTAGACTATTTTTCCATCAAGAAGAGTTACATGGCTCAATACCCCAGCCACATGATGGCAGTGAAAATCTGGACAAACAGGGACTCTAAGGTGGACTATATCAACCAGTGGATTCTGGAAACATTTTATCATGCTTGGAATGGTGAGATCGGCAGTAATTCAGAACTGTTGAATTATCAAACCACTTGAGCAGCGTTCTTAGAGCATGTGGCATGTCGGGGACCCTGGGATGGTTGGGAGGTTGAGTGGGACTTCTTCCTTTATCTCCCACCTTACCCCATATACAGAAAAAGAGAGAGAGACAGAGACAGAGAATGTGGAAACAATGGTCTTACCCACTTTCCTGTGGCACTTGACCCTTTGCACCCTAATCAACTGTATAAAGATTATCAAAATAAAAGAATAATTATAAAAAATAAGTTACATGGCATCAGAAGAGTATATATACTACACCTAGCCTGGGCACATGAACAGAACAATTAAAAAACCCATATTATATCATACTCTTATATAGACAATATAGGCTAGAAGTTAATCGTTTCATTAAACAAGATAAACAAAAAATTGTAAGTATTTGTTTTGCTTTAGGAAGTGCAATCTGTTTATGATCAAATGATTACTGTATATTATTTGAAATTCACAAAGAGAATAGGAGGACAAAGAAAAGCTGTTGGCATGTGCAGGCTGTCTCCAGTAAGTTTCCAGTTGCCAGTGGCTGGAAGATGAACTTCGATAGCTCCTAATTTCTCTGAGTTGTTTGGGATTAGAATTGTCTAAATACCATGAACAATACGGAGGTTCTCTGAAGCCAGTACTCTGATGAACACTTTCTGATAATTCAGCTGGAAACATAACTGAGAAACTTTGCTGTGGCAGTTTCTTGGAAATGGAAGTGACATGCAGAGTCACTCTGCTTGGAACTTCTTCAGTGTATTCCTGAATTCTGGCAGCAGGCATTCCACACTGGCTTGGTCATTGCTGCTGCTTCATGTTGAAGAAGCTTGGCCCAGTCCTTAAATACCCACAGTCATCTTCACACCACAGCAGTCCTTCCTCTCGCTCCAAGGCTTCCTATTTCAAACTGCAGAATACCCTCATGAGGATATTTTTAAAAACAAAATAAGTGATGTATGATACTCTTCTCTGAAATATTCTCTAACAGTCTAATTTGGAGCTTTTAAATATTCCACTGATATTTCTATGTGCCCCAACCTTTTTGAAGTTAGTGTTCGGATGAAGTCTTATCTGACGGGTTTGGTGACTACTAAAATTATATCATAATATTTAATATGGTAATTCTCTTCAGAGGAATTCAAAATACTTCATTCATCTCAGTTCAAAACTCTTTAATGTACTAGAAGTGCCTTATTTTCAACTTATATTCATTATGGAAACACCTAGTTACTCGTGAAATTAATTTGTCTCACAAGTTAGGAAAAAAAATTCTTTCATATATTTTTATTTCCTTTAACAAAGGAATTGCATCTTGGGCTCCAGTAAATTTTACCATTATGTGTTTTGTCTTCCAATCCAGGGCAAGAGAAAAAGATAAACCAATTGCAGATAAACAGTGGAAGAAAGCATAAGTTTGAAAAAAAAGGGGGGGGGGAAGACAAAAAGTTAAAATTTCATATTACCATGATTTAGAACTAGTTTTATACCTGATCTTAGTTTTTCTTGGATTAGGATCCACTTTTAATTTCTTTTTTTTATTTCTTTTTTATTGGAAAGATAGACACAGAGAGAGGAGGGGAGACAGGAAGATCTTCCATCCGATGATTCACTTCCCAAGTGGCCACAATGGAAAGAACTGAGCTGATCCGAAGCCAGGAGCCAGAAGCCTCTTCCAGGTCTCCCACCTGGGTGCAGGCTAGCAAGGCTTTGGGCCATTCTCCACTGCTTTCCCAGACCACAAGCATGGAGCTGGATGGAAGCGTGGCTACTGGGATTAGAACCGACGCCCATATAGGACCATGGCATGTGCAAGGCTAGGACTTCAGCCACTATGCTACTGCACCAGGCCCTCCAATTTTATTTCAAAAGATTTTTTTTTTAATTTAATTTGAAAGGGAAGGTTACAGAGCAAAGGAGAGACAAAAAGAGAGGTTTTCCATCTTCTGGTTCACCCCCAGATGGCCACAACTATAGAAGCTGAACTGAACTGAAAACAGGAGCTTCTTGCAAATCTTCCAGATGGGTGTAGGGGGCCCAAGGACTTGAGCCATCCTTCACTGCTTTCCGAAACCCCAAGTAGAAGGATCAAAAGTGGAGAAACAGGGACATGTAACTGCATGCATACGGGATGCTGATTCCACAGATGGAAGCCTAGTCTATTATACATGGCACCAGCCGCTAGGGTCCACACTTTTGAGAAACCCATCTTCATTATTCTTTCTTTCCACAAACTCCAAATATCAAGAATAGTAGCTATGAGACAGTTTTACTACTGTAAATAAGTTCAGAAAATAATACCTAGGATAATGATGGTAGATAGCTTCAAATATGCTGAATAGAAACTTTTTGACCACTTCAAGAAGGTTAGATTTTCCCTGATCTAAGATTATTAGTGACAAGTTCAGATACATGATTATCCTTATGAAACAGCAGAAAACATCTCAGATGTTTCGCTGTGTTTGTGTGATGTATTCAAATGCACTGGAAACGGTAGAGTTAAAATATTACCCAAGCACCATGCACACGCTTGGGATGTTGTTTCCTTTTACACTTTCAGCACCTTAGATAAAGTTTGTGAAGATACTAGAATTGAATAACACTTTCTATCTTAAAATATGCTCTCAATTTATACATCAAATTAATTCAAAGTCTTCATTTAAAATCATTTGTGACAGGTACAGATAGTTCAATAACATTTCCAGGAACTTTCTATTTAAATAAGAGGAACAGTATAAAGTTGTTTTCTTGACATGGTTTTCTTGGTAAAACCCCATCACTCTGTCTCCTGTTTATGGGTTGCTATAGGTATGGCTACAGAAGGCAGGATTAAGATGTACATTGTAAAAATAAACTTTCTAACTTAAGAGAAAGCTAAATGGAATCATGAAAAAGCAGTAAAATTAGTTTTAACCTGTGCTAATAGGATTATAATTTTTAGTTTTTTTCCTAATTTATAACTTCTTCAGTTACTGGTAATCCATATTGCACATTCTCTTGTACCTCCTACATCCATTTCTCTATTTTCAGGGTCCCAAACAAATGTTCAAGGCCTCCAGAACCTGTAAGACTTGCTACTAAATTTAGAATCTGAAGTCATATGGTGGTATAGAAGTTCTATGAACTCGTTTCCTCATATGTAAAATTTGAGAGAATGAAATCATACCTGTTACATTTAATATGCCATGTCCTAGGGTTACTATCAGTCTCTATTGGAATCTGACATTTAAGTTGGTTTAGTAATTTAAATCACTTTCGGCTTCAGGAAGTCTATGTCTTCATTGGTCATTCAAAACGAAAACCATTCTTGAACTTTATTTTTTTCCCCTCCCCTTGTTTCCAAATGAATAAGACCACTGTGAAAACTGGAATTCTCCTTGTACTTCCAGGCAGACTCCTGTGCTGGCAACGTGGTTTGTTGGCCATAGGTCTCTTGGTCGCGGCCACAGGTAATCCATTTCCTTCTTGGCTGTTAGGGAAGGGCCTAATTAGCCAGTCCAACAAATTCCAGTCCCCACCCCCTGCTTCCAGGAGTCAGTTCTCTGCTCCTCCAGGCTCCTTGCCAGGATGCCCTGGGAGCGATCAAATTACCTTTACAGCCAGCCAGCAACCACACAATACTGTTTATCTACCTTCCACCCTGCAATTGGATTTCTCTTCATCAGCCCTGCTTCATTTGACTCTTACTCACTCTTTGCCTCCAAAAGGAAATCTACCAAATTTCCCGTTTATTTATGATGAAGCCATGACTGTATTGTAACTTTGAATGAACCACACAACTTCCTTATTCCCAGGAAACCATCCCTGACATGGACATGATTTGCTGAGACTTAGTATCAGGAGCAAACGAAAAGGATACTTTCATCTCTCTAAAACAGGGGCGAGGAACATTTGACCCAGGAAAACATTTGATCTGGCTCTGTCAAGCCAACCACAGATGGACTCTGAATCTTTAAAAGTTTAAATTGTTTTGTATTTTTTTGTTATTATTATTTCCCCCCTCCGCCTTCCCTTTCTCCCTCCTCATTTCCCCCATATATTTTACAATAGTATAGTCCTTCAGTTTTGTGTTTAAGTTGATAATTTTGTATGGCCTATTAGTGATAGAAATATCACTTGTCCTTAGCAGAGCAAAGGTAACCACCCCTGCTGTAAGAGGTCATGTTATAGATTCTAATCATGTCAGATAAAAGTGCACAAATCATAGAGACTGAAAGATGTTAAGCATTTACCATTTTCACAAATATAGAAACTCAGTTTTTCATTTTAGACACACTTCTATTTGAAATTGGTGGTTTCTTGAAACTATCTTTGCTGGAAATCATATATGGAAAGATAGCTTGGAAGCAGAAAGCCTTTTGAACATCAAGGTACGTTTGGCAAAAAGAAGAATGACTCATGAATTCTGTGTGTAACCAGGGAAGAGTCCAGTGGGGCAGCCAGGTGATTGGTAGGAGAGGGTTATTTACCTGGGAGGACCTGGAAAGTTTTTATACAGTGTCAATAGGATTGTTGTTAAGCAGCAAGTTGGCAAACATGGGAAGGTTGTCATTAAACAATGTTGGGATTCAGAACTGTTGACGTTTATTTGCTTTTTGACTCTTCAACAGCCCATGGGGAGATCCAAGCCATCTTAAAAAGAAAAAAAAGGAATATATGCATCATTGCACTCCCTCTCTTTTTAAAAGCTCTTGGCAACCCCCAAAAGAGGTGAAATAATCTTTTACAATAAGGACTTTGAAAGAAAAACATAGGCTTCCAAAAACGGGCTTTGGGAGATGAGTTCATGAACCCTTACAAGTATTTGCTGCATGTAGTGTATGACTATGTGTAGCCTCTTTCTTGGAGAAGAGTACACGTTTTTTTATTAGATTTTTAAAGGGGTTGTGAAACAATACAGTTTACAAACTACTGTAGAATGCTAAGGCCTAAGTTGTGCCATATTAATCATGTGGGTGGGACAGGGGAGAGACAACATTAAAATAACACACATTCCTCTCCCACAGTTTCTAGGAACATGGCCTGTAGACAAGAGGCAGGGAACCCCCATCACTAGTATAAAGGTCAGAGGACTATGATGGAAACAATCCAGTGGAGACAGAAATTAATGCTGCCCCTCCGAGCCAGGGGATCAGACACTCTCACCTTGTTCTTCTGGCTGAGAGCTTTCAGCTTTTGGTATGATGGATAACTAATGGCAGGCATCGTTTTTCTAAGGGTCTCACTCACCAGTGCCAGGCTACACAGATCTGTGTCAGGACTTGTTACACCCCACTCCTGGTTCAGTCTCAAGAATTTACACAACCCTCTGCTCACTAAATAAAAGGAAACTGGTGACTTAACACTTTCCATCAGTGCACCAGACTTCAACTATGTAGGAGTCTGTCCTGACTTCTGGTGAGCACAGCGTCTGAACACCACAGATGCTCCTCTTCCAAATAGGGTTACTGGCTTATGCCATCTCTTCCACATTTGCCCCAGTCATCCCATGTCCTTTCACAACAATTCCACACACTTTGTTGGCTCAGCTCCTAAGACAGGCCTCCTCCTCATCGAACGTTTATTTGTTTCATAGTTTCCCAAGGAAGGGGCAAGTTGGTTCAAACCCATAGTCTTTTTTTTTTGGTCCGTGGCTCATTTATGTGCCAGTGGCTCTTTGGCCTGCTGCTCCTCAGTAAGTTGCCAGTATTTGAACGGCTTCACTCACCAGAGATTCTAAATCCATCACGGTTGGGCTGTTTCCCCTCGCTCCACGCCTCAGTCCCTCACCTGGGACAGGCCCGTGCTGTTGTTTTTCTAAGGCTAATGTGAGTGTCAGAGCAGGGGGGAAATAAGGCTGTGCTTCCCTTGGCATTTCACCTAACATTCTTCAACTAGGTTCTCTTGCTTCCTATAATCCTTCCAGTTAACTCCACGCACACACAATTTCCACAGAATGTGAGATTTTACTCATCAAAAAGTCATGTTATGAGAATTAACTGGCAATGCATCTGTGGAACAGTGCTGAATATGTGTTAGCATTTTAAATGAATTCATGTCTACTGATGGCATCAAGTGTGTCTCAAGTCTAAAAATGATCTTTTAGCATTAAAAAAGGTATTGAAATGCAAACAACTTGCATAGAAAATCAGAGATGGTCATTGCTTATAACTGTGATAAGTAATTGGGTGAGTATATATATATATATATATATATCACAAATGCATAACTGTGATTTTGAGGACTTTATCCATGAAACTTGGATTAATTTTTTTTAGCTCTATTGTGCAAACACGAGCTTCCTATTGTTCTAGTAAGTTCCTCAGCTACAAGAGCACACACAATGCCTGAGATCAGAAGGTGCACATGACCTTCACTGGGCTAAATTCAATACACATGGCAGGTCAGCATTCCTTGGGGTTCCTGGAGCAAACTCATTTCCTTTTCCAGCTTTTAGGGGTCACCTGTAATCCTTGGCCCTAGAACACCTGGGTCATCTTTAGAGCCAGCCAGGGAATGTTTTCACATTGATCTCTGCTTTCCATTCAGTAAGCTTCTACCTTCCTCATATGAGTACCCTTTTTATGGCACTGAGCACACCTGGGGAATCGAGGCTAGTCTCACCATCGCAAGACTTCTACCTTAGTGGAATGTACCAAACCCCTCACAGTTTCTGGATACATAGGCTTGAACTTTTGGCAGAAGGATAACTATTTTAAAGCTATCACAGTAAAGTCAGCAGTGTACATGACCCTAAAGATGACATTATATATATATATTTTAACTTCAGTTGGAATCCAGTTATCTACTCTTCATTACACCGATCAACCACAGCCAGGTCAGAACTCCAAAATTCAAATAAGAAACTTTCCAATTCAACTCCACAAATGTGTTTTTGGAACAAGTATAGACTAGAGCATTGAGAAAACACAGCCAACTCTTTAGGTAAAAGAAGTTGTCAAGGTAATTTTCTTTCCAGCCTACGGTTTTTGTCACAGATGGTACAAATAAATCAAGAATGGAGCAATGGCACACGTGTTTAGTATTCTGCAAAGTGTGCTGGAAGCTGACAAATCATTAAAACTGTTTTCAATCCTTAGTCTCTGTGAAGGAGCGGTGAGGCTGCTTTGCAGTTCTAGCTTTCTGAAATTTTCTAACTCTGCAAGAAAACAATCAAGGCTGTGCCCAAGTTTTCAAGTGGCTGCTGATCTTACTTTTGCTCAGCCTTCTCATGCCTTAATCCCACTGTTGATGACTGACATGTGTGGACACTGGAGCAGGTGTGTGGTATCTGCCACTGGCGTGTTGAAGCATGACTTGAAGGAAAATGTTTGAATATTCAGAAATTTCCTACAGGAGAGGAGAACCAGAGGGATGACACATTCCCATAGGAAATGCACACACACACCTGTTTTTTTTTTTTTTTAATGTGGTGCTTTAGGCGGTTTCAAAAAAAGAGATCCCAAAGTAAAACCATCAACAGAAGGACGCCTTTGTGACATTCAGAATTATTCTCAAAAGTGAAGTAGCACTTTCTGCGCAGGTGCGGGAGAATCTCTTTCCCCATTTTTCTAAACCCTGAAGATATTTTTACTATCTTTCTGGGCAATAAATCATTCCTTGAAAACCATTTGGGTAAAATTGATCACTGACAGTTTTTAAATACTGATACTTTTAGTTCCTTACCTTTTGACAACAGAATGAAGTATCTTATATACAAATACATGGAAGTAAGATTTCAATTTATAAATATCAAATCTTCTGTCTAGTATCTGATCATGGTGGTCTGCATTTTCCTTTCTGAACAGCCCTGTATTCTACCCTGCTGGAGCTGGAAGACCAGGTCTTGCTTCAGGAAGGTCTGAATTAACGTGTATACACTTGACACCAAGTATATGGAGGCTTTCCCAACTGCTTCGCATGAAGGACTCGAGTTCTTTCCAATATCAGTTGAAAATACCAGATGCTTATTTGTGAGAAAATGTCATAAGACTGCAGCACTTAACTTTCTGACCTAAATAGTACACATTGGGTTGTATTCTTTGCATTTTCTCTGTTGTATGCTGGCAAATATTTTTGCACTAGTGTCCATTAGCCCCTGTCAGCCTTCTGTCCAGCCTCAGTTTTTCCTCTAGATTTAGGGAACAGAAGCTACTGCCCTGGGCCCCAACCCTTGAGATTTTACTTCTTCCACCTGGAGGCTATTCCTGTTTCTAATACAACACTCCCCTCTTCTAAGATGCAGTATGGCTTCCTGAGACTCCAGAATTGCACATCCAAATGGTGAGAAGCTTATTGAACCTGCACTGGTTTCCTTGCCTTATATTATTTTCTAATGGGTGGACCATGGCATTTATTAAGATTTTGATGAAGGGCAGTTGTAGGTGGTGGGAGGATGAAAGGCAAGCAATGTGGTTGTGGATGGAACTGGACCTAAAAATGCTACATGGAGCATGTTCTTATGATTGGTAAGCAAGACATGAGCCAACAGTAAGGAGATGAAGTGACTGAATAGAAACTAAAGGCTTGGGGGCCAAGAACTGGATCTCCTGGCTGCCACAATTTTGGTGTGGACCTCTTAAGACTGAAGACTGTAAGCATAGTAACTTTGAACCTGACTTTTCAGTTAAAAATGTCAGATGGAATACAGTCAAAAGCTTGTGGAAGCATAGTGACTCAGTGGCTAATCCTTGCTTTGCATGTGCTGGGATCCCATATGGGCGCCGGTTCTAATCCTGGCAGCCCTGGTTCACATCCAGCTCCCTGCTTGTGGCCAGAGTAGAGGATGGCCCAACGCCTTGGGACTCTGCACCCATGTGGGAGACCCAGAAGAAGTTCCTGGCTCCTAGCTTCAGATTAGCTCAGCTCTGTTACAACCATTTGAGAATGAACCAGCAGATGGAAGATCTTTCTGTCTCTCTTCTCTCTGTAAATCTGATCTGCCTTTCTAATAACAGTAAATAAAAAAATTTTTTAAAAAATCTCGATGGCCTAATTTAATCTATTAAATTATTTTCTCCTATTGTAAGCATATGGCTCCTATGCTTATAAATATTGGCTCAGGTGTCCTCAAGCTTAAGCTTAAGGTGAAAAAAGGATTCTATGTTCTCTTTCAAGTATAGGCCATCCAGGTAAGAAAAAATGAACTTTTAAAAGGCAAAAGTTTTAAGGAAAGAGGCAAGAGATTTCCTTTCCAAGAGTAGAAAGCTGATGTCCCAGTCTCATTGCCAGAGAGAATGTGGTCAGTCTTGCCACAAAGACATACGCTGATGCTCACACCAGCAACAGGTGTGGTCTCAAGGACAGGAGGGATGCAGCCTGAGCCGCACAGAGACACACGTGTGGCTCCCCACTTCCTGAGTCTCTGTCGGCTCATCACTCTTCTGCAGGTGTGCTCACGAGAGCTAATAATTGCCCTGGGGGTGTAGTTATAGGCTGGTGAGAATTCTAACCTCTGCTGAAATTGCTGTGTCAGCTTAATGTCATCTCTTCTTCCACATTTGGTATGTGATTTTTCTCAAATGAGCTAATGGGCATTTTAAACCACTTTGTGTGAGAAGAGTCATTTTCTGCTTGGCCCCTGAGCTGAAAACAAATCTTCTCATTGTGCAGTGCCATGGTCCTTTCTGTGTCAAGTCATTAACCTCCTATTGTCTACTTCCCAGCTGCAGTAACTTCAGGACGTAACAATTGTCTAATCCATCTCATGCAGGCTACAAATATTCTCAGGTGATTTCCTAAGGCTTTTCCATTCTATACCAATATGGCAATTCAAATGAAGACAAATCTAAGTTGGTGTCATTTTATATACTCACAAAATAGTATTTTTTCAAAAGTTCCAATTAGTGCAAGTATTGTAATACACTATCGTTTCAGAGACAAGTGCTTCTTGTATGAAGGGTTTTCTAGTATCTTCTAGATCAAGTATAGAGATAAACATATTTGGAAATTAAACTGATAAAGTAAATGAAGTTATCCATTAGCCAGAGTGTGGAGAGCCAAGTATAACCAGAAAAGTATGAATGCTGTCACAACGGCTGTCACCAGCTGAGTAGATAAAGCTAACTCATAGAAATGAGTAGAAAATATAGAGACTATTTCTGTACAAGCACAGGGGGTTTACTCTTTAAGTCTGAAATCTACAAAGAGAAAGCTCTCTGGGAAACAGTCCTTGAAGGATGTAAAAAGAGGAGTATCCAAGGATGGAGATATGGTAAATATGGCGATTCATTTAATGTGGGAACTGAACTGGACCATGAGGTGCCTCGATTTTGGTTCAGACACTAATCTGCTAATAAGATGGTTTTAGAAAGATCAATACTTACATCAGTACATTAAGTAAACCAGATTACCTTTTTGATATAGGTGGGTCTCATCTAATCACTTGAAGGTCTGCAGAGACCTAAAAAGTTGGCAATTCCCTGAATAAGTTGAAATTCTTCCAGCCTAACGACTTTTAAACTATGACTGTAGCTTGTCCTGTCTTCTGACTTAAATTATCAGCTCTTCCTGGCTGAACCTGCCAGCCATCAGATTGGACTTAATCTTGCTTGCTAACCCTCTCTTCTTGTACTGAAACTAAATCGTTATCTGTTTCCAGCTTGCTGAGTCACAGAGAAAATCTTGGGGCTTGGACTGCATTGTGGCATAGTAACTCTAGCATCCCATATCAGAGTGCCAGTTCAAGTCTTGGCTGTTCCACATCTAAAACAGCTTCCTGCCAATTTTCCTGCTATTTTTCATCATCTGTAGGCAGCAAATGATGTCCAACTGTTGGATCCTTTGCCATGTATGTGGGAGACTCCAATGGAATTCTGGCTCCTGGCTTCAGCCTGGCCCAGTCCGGGCTGTTGTGGACAATTAGGGGATGAACAAGCAAATTAAAGTCTCTCTTCTCTTTCTCTGTCACTCTGCCTTTCAAATAAAGACATCTTTTTAAAATCTTGGAATGTGCCAGTCTCTTGTAACTGTGCAAACCAATTCCTTATCATTAAATTTCTTCACATTGATTGGTTCTACTTTCCTGGAGAACTTTGACTAATAATTAAGGATGCACAATATTTGCAGGACAATGACAAGTTTGATCTGACCAAGTTAGAAAGAATGTGTTGGGGGTGGGAGAAATGTATTGAATAAATTCAAGAAGTGTTTCAACTGACTATGTAGAAAAGACACACACTCCTTAGATAATCACTGTCTCAATTGTCAGTTTTCATTTCTACCAAGCCTACAGTTGGTTAAGGATTTTTAATCTCAATAGTGTATCCTCCGACATTCTTCCCCAATCATTTTGAGTAAAAGAATTGGATTAAACTTCTACAAATCACCTGGAGAAAGACCTACTTAAGATGCAGATTTTTATTGAATAGGCCTGGGTGCAACCTGGCTTGCTTTTTACATGATGGGCAGCCACTGAATAAGTAGTTCCTGGCCTCTAAAAAATAAAGCCTGGCTTTGGAAAGATAGGAAATGTTTTGTAATTGTTTTAAATCGTACAGGGCATATTACCACATAAACACTGCTTTAGAAATGGACTTGCAAGATCTGGAAAATCAAAGAACAAAAATTAAGAGGGGGACCCGTGACATAGAAGACTAATTCTCGTCTGCGACATCAGCATTCAATATAAGCACCAGCTGATGTCCTGGTTATTCAACTTCCTGCTTATGCCCTGGGAAAGCAGTGACGGATGGTCCAGGGCCATGGGCCTTTGCACCCACCTTCGGAGGCTGGGAAGAAGCTCCTGGCGCCCAGCTTCAGACCAGCTCGGCTCTGGCCGTTGTGGCCATTCTGGGAGTGATCAGCGGATGAAAGATCTGCCTTCCTTTTCCTTGTAAAATCTACTTTTAAAAAACATGTAAAAATCAAGAGGAAATCCTCCAGAATATGCCATTTGAGGTAAGTATCATGAGTTTGTCAGATATAATCTGAACAGACATTTTGTTAACACAAGTAGAGATGGCTTTTTAAATTTGAATCTCTAACACAGTTAGCTACAAAACTGCAAAAGTATATGTATTTAGTACTCAGAAAAGTTTTAGAAGGAGAGGTTAAGGGACTGCTAGAATCTTTCCAACAGGTTTTCTCAGGGTATCTGGCAACATGCTGTTACAAACTCTCTGTGGGCTTGAATCTCCGCTCTGCTTCCCTTCCATTTCCAGCTTCTTGCCCTAAGAGTCAGCTGCTGCTGATGGCTCAAGTACTTGTGTCTCTACTTCCCATATGGGAGACCTGCATTGAGTTCTGGGTTACTCACTTTGGTCTGGCTTAGCTGTGACAGTTGTAGGAATTTGAGAAGCTAACTAGTAAATGGAAGATCTATATTCATATCTTGCTGTTTTTTCAAATACATACAAATATTTCTAAAAATGTTTCAAATATACATTAGGTATTCATCTCCTGAAATTCAATATTTTATCCCTAGTGCTTTTATAATTTGTAAGAAAGAAACTTTGCACAAAAATCATAGGCTATATTCTGACCCAATGAAATTATTAGTTAGCTAGTCAGTGCCCTGATTGTCTTGATAAAATTAATTGGAAACAATCATTTTATAGGAGTAAATCCTATGCAAAACACAATGAAAAATTATTGATGCAATGGAAAATACTTCCAGGACTAGTGGGTTAATCTAGTGGCTTTTCACTCCTATTATTTTGTCTAAAAGCTCCATTCCTCTGCTGTTAATCCTTTTTGCTATAATGAACCACCTGCCAATATGAGAAATATATGGACCCTTTCTTGGGATCGTATTTTTATATACTTTCATATAAAACACATATAATTACAATGAATCTACTGTGATTAGGAAATGTTCTGTAATTTTTCTTATGACAAAGTCAGTTCACCAATATTTCACCAATACCTGTAACCAGGGAAATAGCACATTTCAGGTAAGGTTAATGAAATATACATCTATCGTTCCCATACAAATTTATGAATCTTCTGGACTCTGTCCGTAGAGTCCTTCAGGAGCTAGTTGGTTTACAAACACATGAGTTAAACTGTCTTGGTGTTTTACTGGTAATTTAAGCTGCCAGGACCATTGATCCTGAATTTTAACCTTTCTCCTCATCTTCTTTGGCCAGTGACTCCTGCTGTTTCATGAAGACATTGTACAACATTTCCACGAAGATCTTGTCCAGGTGAGTGCACTTCCCTGACTCCAACCCTTCCTGAGCTCCCCTTCAAAGCACTTAGCAATTTATATCCAATTTTTGATTTCCTACTTTTTTCCTTCCAACTTGCTTGAAGCTGCTTGACGACAGTGAAGGTCACTTGCTCATATTCATTCATAGACTTATCAGTTACATATTAAGTGAGCCCCAAGTTCCTGACAGTGGGAAAACAGTGGTGTCAAGGCACAGTCTGTGTTTTTAATTCATGTGTGCACTTGTGCCTGGGTGAGGGCTGCACAAAGAGATGAAAGATTGAGAAGTGAATTTCGAGGGGTGTGGCTGAAGACTAATTGTCATCACATGAGGGGCAGGGAACTTGGTCCTTGAGTCTGGGAAGCTTTCAATAGGCAGAAAATATTTAACATGATGAATATAGCAATAGTTCTAACGTGCTCATAATCATTCAACTACATGTACCTACATATTTCATAAAACAAGCAGATATGATTAAAAAAAGAAGTAGGGGGAGACCTGAGGTTCTCTCAGTTGGGTTCACACATTAGCAGTAGGAAAAGCAGTCTCCACACCCAGCCTGGTAACTGTCTCTGCTCAGTGAGTGCTGGATTTAGCTCCAATTGATCCAATCAATTCAACCGTGAGCTGCTAACCCTTTCAACTCCAAGGGATTAGATAATTGAGACCTAAATGAACTTCATTTGAAAAGTATTAAAAACTACTTTCACTCTTTATAAGGTATGTTTGAAATAAATATAAGATCACTTCTTATACCTTGTTGAAATCCGAAAAGGGAACCTTCAGCAGTTTCCCACTGGTACTGCGCACACACTGGACAATACACTTTGATAAAGCTCAAGAAGAGAAAAGTGAGTCCCCACCCCCCGGGACTTTATCTCAGAATTACAAGGGTTTGGAAGAAATGAATAAAAGAATGAAAAATAATTATTTTTTTGTATGTTGTTGCTTTTGTCTATGACACAGTATAGATTTTGGTAATTGGTCTTTTCGGTCAAGAAGACTTCATCATATATGGAATATGTTATATTTGCTAAGTCCAAATTGTCCCAAAAAGATTTGACCTCACTTAGAATATTAAGGAGAGTTTAAAACACACAAGATTTTTAGAAAAAAAAAAAGGCATTGTACTAAACCAGTGTGTGCTCTTTGTTTGCAAGCAGTAGAACCTAATTTGGAGAAAGGAGGATTTGTTAGAAGAATGTGGAGTAGCTACCAATAGCTAAAAAATCAAAGTCCACCAGAACTCCAGAAACTGAGGCAGGACAGAGAGCTGGTTCTAGAGGCTGTGAAGGAAAGACTCCACTCCAACCATGTTCTGTCCATGGGCCAGATTCCTGAAGCTTCCATCTGATTGGTCTTGGCAAGTAAACTCAGGGATGGGGAGTAAGTGCCAACTCACTCCCTTGCACTTTGATCCACAGTTTGACAGTCCCACCAAGATGGTTCGTGATGGCAATGGGCAGATCTCCAGCAAATCAGAAGGGTGTTATCACAACAGGGGGAAGGGATATTGAAGTAGCAGAAGCAACACATGTTCCCCATAGACATTTTTGTTTTTATTAAGGAAAGAAGCTTTCTCTCTGAGTTAGTCTATGATGGCATGTCCTTCCAATCATTCTTCAGACTTCTGTTAGGAATTTAAATATTAATCATTCACAATTAAAGACCAGGGTACACTTTATTATAGAAACATCAGTAATAATTTTTTTAAGTCTTTGTTATTTGTTGTTTTTCTGCAGTTACACTATGAGTTTAAAGGTAGCCAATTTTAGGTTTATTGCTTCCTTCCCAATGATTTTGCCTTTTGCATCTATATAAGGTGAGCAAATTTCCTGTATTTCCTGATACAGATTTAGGGGACTAATAATACTTTCTACTCTACCCTCCCTACTCCTGCCTTCATTCCCAACCCACTTTCCTCATTTCTTTTTTTTTTTTTTTTCACTCTCAGGTTTTACAGTAGCATATTTATTTTTCACTTCACAATCTCAGGTTTAACACTGCACTAGGCAAAAATATCAACACATAGCAAGTAGGAAAAAAATAATACAACTAACAAGCTGCCATTCCTCAGGAGTATAGTATATAGGAGTATAAACAATAATCAAGCCCCAGAATGTTAATTTCACTCATACATTATATTATTACATTATTACATTACACTATTTTTTGTACTCCATGTATTAGTTTTCACAGATCAGGGGAAACATGATTCTTTTTTGGAGACTGACTTATTTCACTAAGCACAATGGTTTCAATTTTTAGAATGAAATTTAGCATACAATTTGTTTCATGCAAGTGCATCGAACTGAAACAAAACTTTAAGAAACAAGTGCTTAACATCCTTTTTTAAACTTTATGAGATAAAAGAAAAATTTTATGTGTTATTAAGTTATTTCCTTTACACTTAAATTCACTAATACTCAATTATTATTTTAACCATCATCTGGGTTAGGCTTGTCTTCTTTTCTCTGATATTCAGTGATGTGGAGAACACACAAAGGAGATGTCAGATGTTAAATATAATTAACATTAAAAGCAAATCTGATGAATCTAGTTGTCATTTCTGAAGAGAATGACTCAACAAAGGCTGCTGATCACAATTACTAAAAATTAGTCATTTTGCGAGAGTTTTTTGCTGATACTAACAGGTAAAATGCTTTTGAGGGAAAATTTTTGTTTTGGAAGTTTTACTGTGTGACCCCAAAGGAACATGCCTTTCCAGATACCAAAGAGGTATTAATTTATTCAAAGGGTATGAGTAGTTGTCTCAGAACTTAATTATCACTGATAATTATGTTGTGAATTTTGTGCTGTACTTTGCATATTAGTTTTGCAAACCTAATAACTCGATCTCTGTACATCTCAGTTTTCCACGGTCTACACGATGGGAAAAATATCCATGCCTTCCTCCTAAGGATACATTATCTATGAACTGATGTGGTTCTTATAAAGCATTAGGTATAGGACTGGAGTCAAACATAAGTGTAATACTTATTCATTAATTGTCTAACTTAGAAAAAAATTGCAATGAAGATCCCATCAATTTAACAGCATATTTTGGAAGTCCCTTTAATCGCACAAGTAATTTTTATGTGCTTCCCAATTTATGTTGCAACTCTTCTTCCCTAAGACTGTTAAGTTTCTTTTGCAAACTCTCTTGAGTGTATGCAATCAGCTGTGTCCTTCCCACTTGGCTTTTCATGAGGCAATGAGCTGACACATCCCTGTTGTGGTCAGGACTCAGGGTGTCAAGAAGGTAGACCAAGTCCCTTGGCGTTTCTCCCTGTTCCTCAGGGGCATCTGCTTTCCTTTTCTGCCTCATCACCTTTAGAAAAATCTTCTTTTGTTCTCACAATTGCCAGCGAATAGTGTTCTTCTCACAGTTTGCCAGAAGATGTGCTGGCATGCCCAGTGGTGATGGAGCCCATGGACAGTACTAGGAGTCCTTGAAAATTCACGCTTACCTACAAAGAGTAATGATTGGAAACCTGGTGTGTTTGGGAAATCATAAATAAAAGACAGTGAATTGTGACATCTTAACTTGTGATACCACTAATAAAAGAAAGCCTTGACAATTTTGTAGTTATTTATTTACTTAAGTTATCACAAATGTACCTGGTTTTCAAGGGAACACTCATATCTAAAGGAAATGTGCTGAAGCTGACATTTTACTTCTCCAGATCATTTGCTGTCATAACGTGACTTCCAGTTTAGACTTCCAGTTTGGCTGATTCTTAGGTATAAAAGACAGTTATTATGTTGCGAAAAAAAAGTTCATTGTGGAAAAATTTTAACTAGTATTTGTTGAGTTCCTATTTAATAAGTTTATGAAATAGATTTGGATATTCACTTAATTCCTTTTTAAAAAGCTGTGCATTAAGTATTTTTAACTCATTTTATAGTAAATGAAATTGTGAATTAGTCACTGTAGTTCCTTTGCATAAGATTGCAAGCTGCTCAATGGCAGGGGCAGGAATTGAATCAAAGTCCTATTAAAATAAGATTCAGTGGGCAGCATTTTGTTTAAGCTGCTGCCTGAATACCAGCATCACTGCTGAGTATCAGTTCAAGTCTGAGCTGCTCTACTTTCCATCCAGCTCTCTACCTAATGTACTTGGGAAAGCAGCAGCAGATGGCCCAAGCATTCAGGCACTGGCACTCCTGGGAGAGACCTGGATGAACTTCTTCACTATAACTTTGCCAAACCCTGGCCTTTACAGCCTTTTGGGGAGTGAACCAGTAGATGGCAGATCTCTTTCCCTCCCCCTCTCTCCCCCTCTCCCTCTCCTCTCTCCTCTCCCTCTCCTCTCCTCTCCGTCTCCTCTCCCTCTCCTCTCCCTCCTTTCTCTCTGTCCTCTCTCTTCCCTCCTTCTGTCTCCTCCTCCATCTCTCCTCCCCCTCTCTCTTTCTTTCTCTCTCTCTCTCCCTTCTTCCCTCCCTCCCTGTTCCCCTCCCTCCCTCTCTCCCTCTCTCTTCCCTTCTCTGTAAGTCTGCCTTTCAGATAAACCAATCTTTCAAAGGAAAGGGAAGAAAGTTCAGTGAAATTAATTCCTATGCCATGCCATAATGCCTCCTGTTCAAGAAAGCCAATTTCTCTTTCAACATCAGGTCTTATGTGTGGTTCTACTAATCTTGTGTGTGAAACTTGGTTGTTTTATTGTTCCCTTCACAGCTTGCCACAGGCCAGCATTCTAGCACTATCTGTGATTTAGCTTCACCCCTTCTCCCAATGGGCAGCGGGGATGACCTAGTGCTAAAGGCAGAGTTGGAATAGAAAAGCCTCCTGTGCTGTGGGCAGTACCTCCCTGCAAGAAAGCCATGGCCTCTGGGCATCCTTCCAGGCCCTCCTGCCTGTAGGACTTGCTTGCTCCATCTTGCTGGTTCTCAATGGACAGCTCTTTGTTTTGGATTCTGTTCTTGTAAAACAGTCTGCTCAGTGGACTTGAAAATTGGAGATTTCCTTGCTTCCTGATTCTTCCTGTGCCTCAGAAATAGACTTGAAATTCCTTATTTCTTGTCTTTATTTGGTAAAAGGACAATCTACCGGTTACCATTTCTTGTTTCAGCTCTCAGGGCCCAGCCTGAGCCAACAGGCCCCTTGAGAAAAGCAACTTTTATTTATTTATTTTTTGTATATTTCCTGCATCAATCTATTGAATAAGTAAAAGGAGCAGTTTCCTAACCTATACTAAAATTTCAAAATTTTTAATTTTGAAAAGACTTAGCATCATTGAGAAAAATGGATAAAAGTTGGTAAATGAGATAATTATAAGAAAATAAAATATTTCCTTCTTCTACTCCTCTACTAAATAGTAAGCATAAATAGATGAACAAAATGAGTCTTGGCTGTTTACAGGTCTGAACACTAGAGTCTAACCCAAAGCCTGTGGCTGCTCTTTCTAGACATCCTCTCTTATTTTGCTGAGGCAAAAGTAGTGCATATGGTAAGTTCTTCACCCACATCCTTCTCATTCTCCCTGAGCACACAACCAGACCATCTTTCCCAGTCTCTGCTGCAGCTTCTTGTCAGGTGCTCAGTCCTTGCATTTTGTGCTCTTGCACACCCTTCTGCCATCTGGCTTCCTGCACTGCAACAGCCCACAGACACCTTGAAGCACAGCAGTCATCCTGGTCCCCTGGGTGGTTGCCAAGAGCTGAGGTGCCAATGACCTAGAACCCTCACCCTGACCTGTGACCTGAAAGAGAAATAAACTATGGCTCCCCACGCACACCGACTTTGGCGGTCTCTTTGTTGCTATTATTCCATGGCTTGTTGTAACTAACACAGCCTGCTAGTACTAACTGCTAGTACCAGTTCCTAAACTGCTGAGAGCACTTGGTAGAAGCTGGGCGCCTGTCCTTGATTGTAATTTGCTATCTCTCACACACTTTAAGAAGTAACTCTTGCCAACTGACAAAGCCTTTGAATATTGGTGGAACTTAACAATGTAAAGTAAACTGACCTTTAAGTGTTAGTAGGAAAAAGTATAATAAAATTGAATGTGCCTAAGACAAAGACTTTTACATAAGGGATAGGTTTCTTTTATATTTTAATAGTAAAATGCCAAATTTATATCACTGATATGAACAGCTCTACCATATGTTCTCTACATTGAAAGGACAAAAGACTTAATGCTTAAACTGTTTTTGCAAATGTTTTAGCCAAGATTTCAAAAATAATTATGGTGCCGAATTTATAATATCATTATTGAAATGTAGAGATTGCTTATATGTTTACATTTTGTCTTTACCATTTTTATGTAGAAACTATACCATCATGTATATGAAGATTTGACATAGGAGGTGATCACCTTAAGATGTATCTGTCCTGGAAGTCATTTGTTTGATCCAAGCCTAAGATTTTACCTTCTTGATTCTCTAAGGCTACAATATTAGATCACATTTTTGCATGTTAAATTTCAAAAAATTCAGAGTAAAAGAGAAAGATCAACTATATTTTGACTTCTAACTTCAGATGATAGATTGAGAAAATGCTTCGTCCCAAACATCAGATCCTATTCCTTAGGATTAACCCACCTGACAATCATGTCCTATTCCTTAGAATTTGTAAATGTTGCATTACATAAAAGTAAGATCTCTATGGGCATGGGTAAGTGAAGGTTCTTGAAACAGGGAGATGATCTCAGCAGAGTAGGACATAAACACTTTCACATATGCTTACAAGAGGAAGGCAGAGGAGGCTCTGACCTACATAGAAGAACAACAACATGAGGTGATTACAGAGGCAAGTGACAAAGTCACAAACCAAGGAATGCCAGCAGTCAACAGCAACTGAGAGGAGACAAGGGCCAGACCCTTTCCAAGAGTCTCAAGAGGGATCATGACCCTCTCCCCTTCCTCATTTACATCTAGTGAAACTGATAGTGACTTTTTGTCCTCTAGGACTGGGAGAGGATGTTTCTGTTGTCTTAGGCCACTGAAGGTTTTGTAACCACAGGAAACCTATAAGATCACATTTTCTAACAGCAGAGTTTGGGCTTCTTGCTAATGTCTGTGATATTTTATTCAATGCCTTTGGAGAGTAGGTTTGTCTTTCCTTCCCCTGGTCTAAGCCAGTGTGCCTCTCATTGTATTATAGATTACTTGGAGTTTTCAGGCCTTAGGGACTATGGAGAAGAAGCATGTCTCTTGCTTAGTTGTGTTTGAGTTATTGAAAAGTAAGAGAGCAAAATAGATGAAAACTTATTTTTCTTCATTAATAAAGTTGATTATTTGTGGAAGGGAGAGAATAGATTTTTTTTCATGTATTTTACAGGCAAAATTCTAAGATAACCACTTTCCTCCCTCCCTTAATCCCTCTCTGCTCTTCCTTTCTTTTCCTTTAATTTTTGCAAAAGCATAATCTCATTTCACTCTACAATCACAGACTTCATGTCCTACTGACACTGGACCACAGGTTTTGACTTAATTACTCTATATCCAACAATGAACAACATAATCCATTAAAACTTAGAATCTGGAATAGCAAAGTGGAGGTCTGCTTTCTGTAGGCATCCAGACAGTAGTGAGCCCAGTAACACTAAGTGGCTCCTGTTATCCATTGGGGCAGAGATGCCAGGACTACAATGCCAGAGAGAATTTCAAAATGTGAGAAAATATTTGGAGTAAAGATATATCCCCATACAAACCAATATTAATAACTATCTGGGTACAGGAGTAAGTTGAGCACCAGACAACTTAAGAAGTAGATGGTAAAGTGGTAGCTATTGTCTGCTCAAAACAAACTTTGGCCTTTGAGCAGTTTCCTAAATTATTCTGCCAAAGTTTGGTCATATCATGAGTATGTCCTGACTTTACAAAATGGATCTCTCATAACTCATCATCCTACTGTTTTTAATCTGTAGCTCTGCTTTAGATCCTCTTGTAATTGAATCTAGATCTATACTAGCATGCGCCTGGGAATGTGAATTTTGCACTTTCATAAACAAGTTCTAGTAGGTTCCCTACTTTTCCTCCCAATATGATTCTTATTTGAAAAAAAAAAAAAACAGGAACATCATATTTAGTGTTAAAAGTCTGTAGCATCAACATGACATCTCAATAATTCAGTTGATGTAATTCATAGAAGATTGGATTTTGCTCTTTTTGCTAGGGTTATTACAGCAACTTTGTACTATTTATGCAAAAATTGCTTTTGTCTCTCCTTTGAGCCAGAATTGGTTAACCAATAGCATTTATGACATAGCTGGTTTCCCCTCAAGTCTTGCTATAATGTTAACTCATTGCCTTACAAACACCCTAATGTCTCTATTATAAGGGATATTATTTTTTTCTAGAGGGAAAGACGTCACAAAAGGTCAGAAAATGTCTGTATCTAGAAATCATAGCTTTTAATGTTACTACCATATTTGCATTCTGCCACTTCCCACTCTTGCCCACAAAGTACATTGCATTAAATATCTTGTCTTAGAATGTGAAATGGCTTGTATTAGATCCGTTGTCTGGATTCCTGTGATTGTGCTCACTGACTAAGCTACAGTATGAAGTATTTGTGCCTACTGTGTGCACAGCACTGTACACTTCTATTCCAAATCTTCAAGCATTCATAAAGCCAAAAGTTTGAGTAAGGATCACAGCAGAGATTTGACTTCTTCTAGCCTTGCAGATTTGCTAAGGCTAAGCAATATTTTAAGACTCAGAAAATATAATCTTGTGATTTTCAGGATAGCTCATGCCTCCAGCTTCAAAACCATTAGTACTGATGATTTAAAAATATTACATAAGTATCTTACTGATAATTTTCAATTCCCTCATGAAATACTTTGTACACTTACAATGGGACTTTGGGACTTTATTTTTAAAATCTTCATAATATCAAAAATTTGTATTCTCTTGTAGAATAATTTGTGTTAACTACAGGAACTTCTAACTAGCAATAAAGTCATCAAAACACAATGATTGGATGATATACAACATTTAATGAAGTGTAAAATCTTAATATGATGAATCGCTAACACTGCTAAATGTTCCATCTTAACTAATTCCTAACACATCAGAGATTCTTAGAGAATTCTTTACTTATTTCTGATTACTCTCTTATATTGTGCTAGAAATGTCCTGTGACTCACTCAAAATTTTTTTTAAGATATGATAGTGGACACTTCAGAACTCATTAATAATGCAGCTACATTTTTTGATTTGTTTTCTCCTTTGTCTTTAAACATGCAATATTGTATCGACTCAACATTTCCAAGGAAGTTTAATTTTTGCCCTTCCGGAAAAAAAAAAGAATTTTGTTTTCCTAAATCATTATTCATCTGCATAAAGCAAACTTAAAAGAACTCCAAACCCCATACTGGCTTACACAGTAAGCAACTGATTGCTTATGTTTTAGGAAATGACAAACCTGTATTCTTACTTGCAAACTTGTTGTAGGATATATTTTCATACACACTATTACTTAATTAATGTGTTAGAATAAAATACCCACTGCCATTTCAGAAGTCAGGAATTTTTCAAAAAGCAGCCTCCAATTTTTAGGAGGCAAGGAATATAGCTGGGGAGAGTAGGATACAAACAGAAGAACTAAGAGAAGAGTGAAAGATCTCAGGACATGTAGTTGCTAAAGGATTTCATTGGCAAGGGGGCAGGCCTTTCTTGTTGGATAAACTGTACCAGGAATCCTGCAGGCATGGTGAGATGCAGATTGCCGAGAGGGGCCCTAGACACACTGATGGAAAGCCCAGGAGAGTCTAACTGTTGGGAGAGATGGTAACACCAGCAGGCAACTGATGCAGCTATAATAATAGTAATAAATATGATGATAAAACAAGGGGCTGCTCAAAATCATCTTTTTATAATAGGCACATATAGAAATGTGTCTTTAAAATACTTTATCCTTATTAATGTTAAAAACCATATCACTGAAGCATCAACATTGCAGCTCATTTGACTATGTAGAAAGGTATGAAGAAGAAATACAAAACATCTAGGAATGACTTTTCTTTTTGACAAAATTAATGGATAAGTATATATCCATGGATAAGTACATATATGAATATATGTTTATGTCATTGGAATCCATTCACAGACAGCATGTACTTCTTACAATAAAACTTCCAAAAAGTATCATTTTCTACTGATCATGTCTGGTCATCCATGGTTGATCTCTTGGGAGAGAACTTCATAGTCGTTTTGCGGGAGGAGGGGTTTGCTAATATATGGAATTTTCTTAAAAATCGAATTTCTGCCTAATCCATGTGCCCCTTTCTTCCTCCCTTAAAAATACTGATTTATTTCAAGGTAAGGGTTATAAAGAGAGGGAGAGCAAGAGATCTTTCATCTGCTGGGCCACTACCCAGATGGTCACAATAGCCAGGGCTGAACCAAATTCAAACAAGGTGCCAATAGCTTTATCTGATCTCTCGCATGGGTAGCAAGGGCCAAAACATTTGGGCCATCCTCTGATGCTCTTCCCAGGCCATTAGCATAGAGCTGGACTGGAAGTGGAGCAGCCAGGACACAAACTAGCACCAATATGGGAGCCTGGCATTCCAGGTAGCAGCCTTACTTATTATGCCACAACACTAGCCCATCTTATCCTCCTTTCTTGCTGCAACAGGGAGTAGTGTGCAGTAGAAAGAAACAGGATGCTCTTGTCTTTCTCATTGCTGCTTATAACTGGCCACACAGAGGAATGGACAACGCAGATTACAGACTCATATATCTGCTATACATTAGTGTGTATATGTGCTAAGCATGGTATATGGTATAGAACAAGGCAGAAACAGTCCTGTTCTCAAAGGACTCACAATGCAAGCGGAATATAGATGTCTGAGTAAGAAATCTTAGAGCAGTGTGCTAAGTACCATGCTACAGGAAGTAACATCCTATTCAGGAAGTCATTTCAAAGCATTAAGTGTACTAGTGACTAAACAAAGAGATAACTAGGACTTAACTGTAGGTCAAGGAAGGAGAGCATGAGTTTTAAGGAAGAGGGAATGGCATGAATGAAGGTTCTCAGAATATGACATAAGCCCACAACACATCCCTCAGCATGGTGGGAGTGGGGAGTACAATGAGAGGTTTGGGATAGATCTTGTGATAAGTGAGATCAGACTCTGAAATAGGGTTTCAAGGGGTGTTTATTGCAATTTAAAATGGAAAGTGATTTCACTCAAGTCTATCAAAGATAGTTTTTTTAGTTCTAAATGAATTACTTTATTATCAAACCTCACTGTGATGCCAAATATTTTATACTAAAGTAATGATTATTCATAATTATCTTTATGGTAGATAGCATTATTTCAGCCATGTGGATGGAGAACTGAATTCATAAAGGTTAAGTAATATGCGTAAAGTCACCTAGAGAATAAATATAGAGTTCAAAGGAAGATCTCTTTTTATTACAAAGCCCAGGTTCTTTCCAGTAGACTAGGCTGGCTTCCAATTATACTCTGAACTAGCTGCTGGATGCGAATGCCAAAACATATTTGAAACCTACCCAGAACTGGAAGAGCTTCAAAAAAAGTGAAAAGGTGTGACCAAGCATAGGATGTGAATTGGGCTGGGGTGAGTTGAGTGAGTCCCTTTTTTTGGTCTTCCTGAGTGGGTTCTTAACGCTCAGGAACTTCACAGCCAAGTGACATCATCACTCATGTTTTCCTTATATTGGCAAATCCAAGTAGTCTGCATTTCTTACATTGTGTAAGCGTCTATGCTCATCTTAAATAGGGGAATTGAAAGTATTCTATTGTCAAAAATGATTCCGACTTTTTACTGTGCTCTGTGATTTGAAGAAGAACATCTAAAGGGTAAATAACAATTGATGAAGTCTTGGTACAATAACAGAGGCAGATACACAGTATAGGAGAACTTCACCAGCAGTTTTTGTGTCTTTCATCTTTCATTGGCCCTACTCTAGCTCAGCCATATACACTCGTATTCGAAATCCCTTTTTCCTGCATTCTGTCTGGAAGCCAAGGACAGATTTTATTATTCAATGGTTATATGTGCCAAGGTTGGTGCTGGACTATGGTAAGGAACAAGACGGATACAAACCCACTCACAATCAAAGGGGAATATAGACATCTGAGAAAGAATTTTTAGAGCAGTGTGGTAAGTCCTACGACAGAGGCAGCTTTTGTGAAACACAAATTACGCCATTCAGTTTAGTTAACAACAGCTGTGTATTTATGTTCATAAACCAAGGAATGTCCAGTTTTCAGACCAAGAGTTGTCTTAAAAGAATGTTTACTTTCATCTCTTATCTTGTAAATTAGAGAATTGATATCAGCTTGTCCTAGAGACCTAATCCACATTATCTCCCAATTTAGTGGTTGCTCCTAAAAATATTGTAGCTCACTTTATGTCACAAGCAGTTGTTAATCCATCCTAATTAAAAATAAATCAAAGCACAACTTTTCCCCGCTTTTATTAAGCTGTACATATTTCATGTATAAAAGCATATGTATAAAATAAAAAAGAACAGTATATTGTAGAATGAATATGTCTTTTGGCCAACATAAACTATTTCCTCTCTGTGAGGTATTTTGAGTATCTCCATGCAGCTCTACTTTGCAGTGGCAATGGCTGCTCCAGCACAGGAATAGGACTGGGTGAGGAAGTGTTTGATAGAAATGTATTAACTCCAAGAAGAAGCATATCCAGTTAATTCAGCTCACCTGGTTTGACTGCAGACTGTTACTTCACACTGAGGAAGTGGAGCATTTAACATCTTGCTCACCTTCTCCCTGACCCCTTCATACCACACCTCTCTTGGGAGACAAAAACAAACACAGAGCTGAGAATTCCCAAGGGTTGAGGGCCAGGTAATCCTTTCAAAACTAATCTAACCTGATACTCCCAGGCAAAGGTGGAACTCTGGTAGCCTTTGAGCAAACTGAAACCTCCCTTTCTTTTTGCTTTGTTTTATCTATTCCTCCTGCTTAAAAAATAGCCATTGCAAATTACTAATATTTTACATGACTCTCTCATCGACTTTGTGTTGTTGATTAAGAAGAACAAAGTCAAACATTTTCTGATGTTGAGAGTTGCAACTCTGGGAACAATCAAACAACCTTAAAGCAAGCAGACTACCTTAGTTTCACATGGAAGAATCCAACTAAGAAAGTGAAAGCAACCTGTAATAATGGTGATTTTTGCAAATTACCAAATTACCCCACAAAGGAGACTGAGGGATGAAACAAGAAGTAGAACGGAACATCGGGAGGGAGAAAGAGGAGGGAAATGGGAGAATCCCTATACATGAAAAAATGTATTATGGAAATAATAATAAAAAAAATTTTTTTTAAAGCCAGTGTGAGAATGAGGCGTCCAGGTAGAGGCTCCAAGCAATCCATTGCTCCAATGCAATAAAAAGCAGATTTGGCTTTCTATTTACATATGTGTGCATGGAAAAGAGGTACACCTATGTTTAAAAGAATGCTTAACTCAGCACCTATATAGGAATACTTCATGACTCCGATGAAGAAAGTTGTCAAAGAGAACCCAGGCTTTTTGTCCCTGCTTTCCCAGAGTGCCCAGGTGGATGTTATGGTTTAGGATCCAGGTTTCTGTAAGTGATTTCAGTGTGTAGCTTCCTGGATGTCTCTGTAGCACTTAGATGCCCCTATGGTCTTTGAAGAATCAGCACTATTATGTGTTCTCTTAAAAATTCTAAATTTAAAAAATACTTCCGCTTAGTTTACCCAGCCAGAATATGTTGGTATCACACACAATGGCCAAAAACACCCTAATGCCCTGGCATACACAGAGGATGATCAGTAAGATAGTGCAGAACCTCATATTAGAACTCTTGTTGTCCTACCTACTAGCTGTATAACTTTGGACAAATTATCTTTCTGATTTTTATTTCCTCATTTCTGTAATGGACATAAGAAAACGTAGCTGATACAAATTTCTTAGACTAGTGCTGGACATAAGGCAAGAATTTTTTTTTTTTTAAAAAAAGGTTACTTATTTTAAGCCCTAAAAAAGCTTTTTATAAATTTGAGAGTTGAGGGGAAAGGGTTCCCATTTGTTGTGTTACTCATCAGATGCCAGCGATGACTGAAGCTGGGTGAGTTGAGTTGAAACCTGGGAGCCAGAAACTCAACCCAGGTCTCCCACATGAGTGGCAGAAACCCAGTTACCTGAGTCATCGCTGCTATCTCCCAGGTTCTGCTTTGGCAGAGCAGGAACCAGCAGCTGAAATGGGCATCAGCCCCTGGCATTCCATCAGTGTGCGATGGATGTGTTCTAACTCACATCTTCACTGGTGGCTGAGTGGCCAGCCCTTCTGACCATTTTATACCTAGTTAGCCTCAGATGAGCATTGAGCACAGACTCAACTATTTTGAACTATTTCTAATCATATATACAGCCAGCCACTTAACTTTAGATATCCCTGCTTTTCAACAAGGCTACATCTTGAGCCACTTTAGGGAATGTTTCACATGTTTTGGGCAAAGGACATGGCTGGAATTGTACAACCTGTTAATTCCTGGAATGCTTTGCTTTGACCTTTTTATTTCTTTAGTTTTTCTGTTCTTCCTTTCTTTTTCAATTTTCTCCATCACAAATGATGAATATCTTTGTCTATATTGACTCGTTTTGGTGCACATGAATATAATTTATCTTGGGACACTGGACATTGTACACAAATACAGTCTTTTCTGACAGGTAGATCTAAGATTCCTGTGTAGTTAGGCATGCAGCAAATTGACATACATACCAAAGTGGTGAACTCCAGAGTCAGATAGCAACAATAACATTAGTTTACCATTACACCCATATAAAAGTTGCGATTATTTTAAAACAGGCCTTTTGGTGTGTTTCAGGGATGGAGAATCAAACCATAATTATTGAACATTCACTGTATGTAAGTTGCACACAGTTTTCAACAGAGGCATTCCACAGAGAGCAATGGCCTTTTAGCTTTTTTTTCTTCCAAGAACTTTTTTAAAGTGCACTTTGCTCAGAAAATGATTTAGCAGTGCTTACGAGTCAGCATATTAAGATTTTACACTTCATTAAATGTTGATATTCCATTGAAGCAACAGAAATCTACTTCACATGAAAGTGGGGTCTATCTCTATGGAAACAGCCATGTTTGTCATACATTGAGTATCCCTTTGCACTGTATTCAGGGGGATGCATTATGGAAATATAGGAAAAATTAATATGTTCATAGGTGGAAACAGAGAGAAGTAAGTCCTTGTGCATGAACTACAAGGATGGACTCACAAGGAACACTGATAGTCTCCTACATTATTGAGAGACAGTGGCAGCATGATGGACTTGTGAAAATTCACAAAAGACACCCATTGTCAGACTGGAGGGGAAAACAGAGAGGGGGAAATAGAGGGGAGTCCCTAGTGCCCAATGAATTATCATTAAATAATGGGGGAAAAAAAGAAAAGCAAAAAAGAACTGAAACATTAAAAAAAAAAAAGACTGCTAATTTGGAAGTGAAGGGATCCCTATATAAAATATTAGGGCTAAAAGACCCCCTCACCCTATTTTTTTTTAAATTTCAACCTGCAAAAATTTATAGCCAAAGGTTCTGTCCAAAGGATAATTCCTGATGGAAGCGTACCAAGCTCTTAACATTAGTTAACACCAAGCAACTTTTCTGCCTCCCATGGGGGAGCTCTTCTGCCAGAAATGTCCTGTTTGCTGCCTGTCTGCTCTGCACAGCCCTGGCCTGGCCTTTCTGTCAGCTGGCTGACTTAAAAAAAAAAGCCAACTGACAGTTATGAGTGCCAAACATTTTAAAAAAAACTTTTAAAGATGTATATAAGATGAACAAAATAGCACATTTCATAAATACAGATTTAAGAGCATAATGGTACACTCCACCTCCTCCCCCCATCATCTCCTGCCATGCTCCGACTCTCCCTCCTTCTTCTTTTGTTATTTTTCCTTTTAGATTTACAACATACTTTCAGTTTATTTTATAATCACAAGCGTATCCCTGCACCAAATAAAGAATTCATCAAGCTAGTAAACAGAAAATCTCGTATTCCTCAAGAGTTTAGATAAGGGCTGTGAACAGTAATCAAACCTCAAAAGGTTAATTTTGCTGAGATATGCTTTTCAAAAGGTTACCTATACATTAACTTATTTAATCCACGCAGCAACCTTGTAAGGTGAGTTCTACTCTTCAGGTAAGAAAACCCAGAGGGGAGGGAGATTCCAAGCTTACACAGCTGGAAGGGCAGAGCCAGGATTGAAGCTGCATCCAGCTGCTAACTTCTGGCCTTGGAAGCCGCTTTGCTACCTGCTGCCAGACAGTGATCAGTGCACATTAGATAACACATGGACTGGAGAGGCAAGTGTTCTCACTGGAATTTTATTAACTAATTCAACAAGATTTCACAATGTTAGGAGAATATAAAAAGATTGCTGTTCACCACGTGTCTGAATTTAAGGAATGACTACTCATGAAATCTGTAGCGGATGTGGTAGTTTTCCTTGGAGAGTAGTACTGACTCTCCCTCGTTAACTGTGATATGAGTGAACTTTGGTCTGTTAAGAAGTAGCCCCAAATTCTACCATCTGGGGGGAAATCTTACTAATAGCTGCTTGGAAAAGAAGTCTGAAGCGTGAAGATGTGGGCATTGAAGAGGAGACTCTACTGTCTGGAAAGTGATGAGGCAAACATTGAGGAGATGGGCACCAAAAAGGAAAACAGTAACATAGGGCTTGTAAGAATCTGGGGACAACGGGCCTGAAAGGGCAATGATAAATGCCCCCTGGATTCCACGGCAAGTGTGCATGGAAGAGGAGGTTGTCCGTGTACAATAATGGGCATTTTAAGTGTGTGAGAAGAGGGCTTCTTGACACTTGATGTAAAGATACCTGGATGGTTTCAGTGTAAATGCTATTGACTTCCTCCCCCAACATTATCCTCCATAGGCTTTCCATACAGCTTTTAAAGCTGGGGGAGACAGAGGCTGGCATCTGACAAGGGCTGCTGCTCCTTCTGTCCCAGAGAGTCAGACAGAGGCAAGCAGAAACTCAGAAATAGCAGCATTGTACGAAGCTTTCTCCCTGATAAAAATTGACAGAAATCACAGGAGCAATTTTAGAGGTACACAAGTCTTGGAATTTGAGTCATGTGACCAAACATCACCTACATTTCAAGGAACAGAGTGGTCTGTTTTGGAGAGGAAATGTCTCCTACTGTGGGTGTATTCCCACCGAGAACTTGGGAGTTTCACAAGTCCACTTGACTCCATGTTCTCAAAATTAAGCTTTACAAGTTTCCTACACGGAAAGTTGTTTCACTGTTTTTAATAATCTGTGTTTCCTTGATCAAGAGTGTGTTTTTTTTTTCCTCTGTCATGGAAAAAAAAAAAAAAAAACAGAACAGTCTCCTCAGTTGGTAAGGCTTTCCCCACAATCACTCATTTTTCTCTGAAAATAACCTGGGGCTCCTTGAACATAAACATCGAAACCAAGTAGTCACATTATCACTGTGTTCCTAAGCCTAGAGACATTTAACATGGGTGTGGGTTTGCATAACAGGGAAACTAGTATTGACCTGGTACAAATGTTAATTAAATGTTCAAAAAAAATCAGGGATAATTCTGTGATAATACAAAGGTAGGGCTGGCTCTCTCCCTCTCTCAGTGTGTGTGTATGTGTGTGTGTGTGTGTGGTGGTTCACTGTTTAAACATATTTTTAAAATATTTATGAAGTTCAGGACACACACAGAGAAAAACCTTGGCTTGTTTGAATGGGCAGGGAAAGCGGCTCCCTCTCCTTTCAGGGAAGTTGGTGACTTGCTGCATGACAATGCATATGTCACCTAATCTTCATGTTCCATCTGCCACTCTCAAAGTGAGGACTGGGACCCTTGAGAATGTCACCACTCAGACAAGGGATATCTCCTAGATACCTCAGACTCCTGTGGTTAAGTACATGCATCCTAGGAGGGATAGATGAGCAATAGGGTGGGAAATTCACATAAAAATAAGCCTTTCAAGATTTCCTAGGAAATCTGTTTCTAATGTATCTGCACAAGTGAAAGTAAAATCGTCTTTAGCAAAACTAAAAGGAGAAACAAAAATGAGGGGAGTAGAACCAGGAAATGAGTGGAAAAAAGAAAAGCATATATCCTAATATCCATCAAAGATAGCATCATGAACTTTATGTAGTTGCATTTATTTCAAGAGAATGACTAAGCCACATTCCAGCATCTGTTGTTGCCATTGTCATTCACTTTTTTTTACAATACTCATGTTAATGTGATATTAATATAAACAGGTTCCATGTGGTTCATAGATAAAATTCCAAGAATGTAATGATCAAATCTTTATAAACATACTCTGAGGCCTTCTTTCCTTCCTTCTGTCTTCCTTTCTTCCTTCTGTCCATCCTTCCTTCCATCCTTCCATCCTTAATTCCTTGCCTCCCCATCCTTAGCATCTGCATGGTTGAAATAGGCTCCAAAGGAGACAGACTCAGATAAATATGTGAGGATCATAAATAAAACCCCTTGCTATGTTTTTTGTTTTGATAGAAGACTTTTAAGCAAATACACAACATAAAAAGGACAAACCTAATCAGCTACTTTTTTCTGGTCTTTTGAACAATTTGAATAGTAGGAAATGTAAGTTTCTGATGGTGGTGTGCTGTGATTCAATCAAACAAATGCTTCTGCTTGGTTATCAGCAATATGAGGAAACTGCTTAGCCATAAATATTGAGAAGGAAAAGGAATTTTAGTTAATCCTTTCCCAGGTCACACCTAAAATAGGTCTCTACTAATAGGGAAGTTAGTTTTACTTAGAAAAACAAACACACATTTCAGGATGTGTTTGACAGATTGTGGATGGAAGAATAGTATCTCAGGTTCAATCCTACAGTAAAAGAAAAGAAAGAGGCCCAGCGTGATGGCTCAGTCACTAAATCTTTGCCTTGCTCTTGCCAGGATCACATATGGGTGCTGGTTCATGTCCTCGTGGTGCTGCACTTTCCATCCAGCTCCCTGCTTGTGGTCTGGGAAAGAGGTAGGGGATGGCCCAAAGCCTTGGGACCCTGCACTCGCATGGAAGACCTTGAGGAAACTCCTGGCTCCTTGCTTTGGATTGGCTCAGCTCTGGCCATTGTGGCTACTTGGGGAGTGAACCATTGGACAGATCTTTGTCACTGTCTCTCCTTCTCTCTGTAAATCTGACCTGCCTTTCCAGTAGAAATAAATAAATCTTAAAAAGGAAATAAAAGAAATGCAAAGATAGAAGAGTACTTTTGAAACTGTTTAGTGTCTGAAAATTTTCATAGATAATTCCAGAAAATAAATATATGAAAAATGTTTCTTCATTAAGTAATTTGGGGTCAGGAAATTTAAAAATGATTGCTTTGGAGCTATTTTGGAGTATTTTATAGGTTAATGCATATCATACACTTCCAAAAGAGGTACATTTGTAGCAAGAAGCACATGTCTAACTTTCAGTCTTTTTGGCAACACAAAATTGTGCCTCCTATGTTTTAAGGAAAGGAAGTGGGGAAAAGGTTAGCAAAGAACAAAATTATGCGTGAAGTATTGTCTAAATTTTCTGGGTACTTTATAACAAGTCAATACTTACTCAGCATCACACCTGATACACACTGGTCATATTATATCTAATATTGCATATGTGCTGATTTAATATTTGTGTGTGATGTTCACATTTCTTTTCACAGTAATGTGAATAGTAATGACCCTGATGTGCCATGATGGACAGTGAAGCCCAAGAAAGAGATCTAAATAAAGATTTACGCAGAAGAGCACTCACTGAGTTCTGAAAGCAATCGCCTTAAATCACAATTTGATAAAAGGCTAGAAATATCTTTCAGTGATTATTGTTGACAAGTATTGATGAATAACATTATTCAGTCAATAGATAAGAAAAACAGACTTTTTAATGAAAATTCTTAATTATTCTCCATAAGGCTTCACCTCTTTCCTCCACTTCTTGGAGTGGGGTCCTGTTTTGTCCAGTCCTGTGTGTTAACTCCCTTGGCCTTTTTTGGTAACAATCCCATACCTATTTTAATAAAACAGGACTATAGCCACAGTAGAGAATCATGCAACTTGATACTGCTTGTCATGTCTTCACTGTAATAATATTCTGTCCCCACCTGCTTAAGACATATTAGAATTTTTCGCATAAAAGCTCTAGCTCAGCCTTGGAAAGTTTTAGAAGAAAACCATTTGTAGTGATATGGATACTTAAATGAACTGAAATTATTGCCAACTATGGGAATAATGGAGAGAGATATTGATATGCCAAGCTAAAGATATTGGAAAATCTGTCAGGCATGCTAAGCTACTGTTCTTAAACATGAATGCTATGGGACTTATAAAGAAGAGAAGAAAATAAGCAAAACATAAGAAAGGAAATGTATTATCCCTAAATTATGATATCCAGAACATGAGGGAAATAGAACAGTTTTATCATGTAGCAAGAAGACTATAAATGAAATTGGCTCTTTTATAATTATAGTCATATATTCCAGGATCAAAATTCAAGGAGAATGTTGATTCCCATCATATGAATCTTTTCCCTTCTGTTGACTCTTGTCTTCCTTGACAACCATGCAGAAAGCACCCTGGCATAGGCGGGTGATATGGGCTGCATGATGCAGCCTATCAGTCATGTTGAACACACCCCACGGCAATCACCATTCCGATTTAAGGCAGGATAAAGAGTTCAGTGCACAATGTGGTGTTTAGGGAGGTGATCTTGAAGCATTAGGCACACAACTTGGCAGAGACTGTTTTGTGAATGCGTCAGTGATATCTCAAGTACATGAAAAACCAGCTTTACCATCCCTTGATACAAGATTAATGTTTTTTGTATTTCTAGAGCATTTACTATTGTAAGGTAGACAAATATTATCCCTGGTTTTCGGCTGTAGAAACTGGAATGCTGAAAGGTTAAGCAACGTTCACAAAGTTACATAGTGAGTCATTTTCTGAATCAGGAAATAAATTGGTGGCAATAATTCCCTTTTCCCTGATTCTAGCAGCCAACAAGAGTCATTTAACGCTGTTTACAGAACAGCTTTTCTTTATTGTCATGCAATGGGCACCGAACAGATCTTCTGGGAATTAAAAATCATAATGTGACATACTTTGAGCAGCAGAATTCAGTCAATAACATTAATTCATGCAACCAGTTTTGTGGAATAATGAGCATAGGAGCCAAAAGTTTTCAGTCTTAATTTAAACTCTTTTCACGATTTGGAAAATATGCACATAATGTCTCTCTGCCTCCAGAAAAATGGGGATAATTATCTCCTCTACAGGTTTTTTTTTTTTAAAAGGAAGTTATATGATTATATTAAATGGTATGCCTTGAGTGGATAGAATTACTGAATACAAATTCCCTAAAAATGATCTTATCACTTTCTCTTCTAGCAAAACTTTGCTAAAACTTTATTTTAAAGTTTTAAAAATATTATCTGATTGCATATATGTTTAAAGTCATCAAAATACTTCAGAAAGATGTTTAATGTTGTCACATTACATTACCTTATTTAGGCCTCATGATAGCCACGTTAATACTGTTTCTAGTGTAGAATTAAACCTCACTACAGAACCCGACTGTTAACCACCCCCCCAATTTCTGAGGTGTCAGATGGTATTGTTGCCCTCAACACCATGTTTACTGCTCTCCTCCCTAACTCCCCACCTGCCTGTAGCACCACTGAAGATAAGGAAAAACAGTCAACATCCCCCTAAGGAGTTCATTAATACAACCGGATCTCTGATTCTTCTCAGATGTTTCTTTTAAAGGAATTTACTAGTTAGTAATGGAATAAAAATTATACATGTTTAGAAAAAAAAATGAACGGAAGCTTACTATCCACTGCAGTTTCTTAATTGAACCATTGCTAATTAGAGCACAGGTGTGATGAGATTTAGCTCTTATTCCAATGCTGTTTTGTAGAATGTATGTGAGAGACCTCCCCACCCCATTTCTCTGGGCTCTGTACCTTACAGCTTCTGGTCTTGATCTACACTGGGGACACTGTGGATTAGGCTACCACAGAGAGGGGATGGGGTCATCCAGGCACTTCATTTGCCTTCATAGTAAAGTCTCTGCTCGTGCTCAAGGGAAATAAGAGACTGCAACCGTCTTTGGATGAGCAGAGGACAGCAAGCCAGGGAGGACTCTTGTGATCCTAGAGTTGATAGTCAAAGTGAGACAACCCCGAAGAAGGGGGAAATGCCAAAGCGCTGTGGTTTCCCACCTATTTTAACACCCAGCTCTTCATTTCCTGGCTAAATCTAGGGTTTCTAGATTTCCCTTTTTGATGAAAATTTTGCCTTTGTAAGTGGGTATTATTATCTTTATTTTACCAATGAGAAGAGAAAAAGCTCAGAAAAGTAAACAACTTGTTCAAATCTTTATAAGCACATCTTGGTTAAGCTCTGAGTGTGGATCCACAGAACTTTAAAGGGCAGGGTCTTTTTTCTGAGCCACCAAATTGTGTTCTCATGAGGTAGGTGACAGTGGCCCATGTGGAACACTGCATTACAGTCCTGTGTATTTAAAGGGCAAAGTAACCAAACAACTTGCCAAGAACTCTGTTACTCTTTTGAGCGTAAATTTAAGATATAGCTTCACTGACACCCTATCAATAGAACATGATTGATTAAGAGCTAGTTTTAAAAAATTAAAAAAGAATTAAAACATAACACATATGGCACAATACAGCATCTCGATATGAAAATTCCCGATGTACTAACATTTTTTTCTGAATTCTGGAGATGATGATCATGTCATACACGACCAGTTATCATCCACGGTACTTTGGCTCTACAAATATAAACCTTTGCTGATGGAAGAAAATTAAGGTTAGGTTCTATGAGCCACCTCAATTTTTCATCAGCTAACAAATATATGATTTCATGTGTTTTTCTGTTTAAAGAACCTTATCTCGTGTCGATTCATGAACACTGAACATAAAACAGCCAACAGCAATTTTGTTCATATATGATTGAGGCTTATCTAGCATACCTATGTTGTCTATAAGGCACATCATAGCTTTCTTCCATTCATGGCCTCCAGGTGTAACTATGCTCAGGATTCGTTTGAAACAGTCAATCATGGAACGAGCCTATGGCCTAGCAGTGAAGAACACAGATTAAGATGTCTGAGCTTGATGCTTGTCCCTGCCTCCTGATCGGTCTTCCTTCTAATGTTGACCTTTAGAAGCCATAGTAACTGCTAAAATAATTGGGCTCCTGCTACCCATGTGCAAAACCTGGATCAAGTTCACAGCTCTCAGTTAGAGGACAACCATGGGCTTCTGCGGGTGTGTGGGCATGTACGAATGGACGGGAGCTATGTATTTCTCTGCCTCTCCAATAAATAAGTGGCATTGAATCAAAACAAAAAATGAAGCTAAAAGTGCAAAATAGACTGACAAAGACTCCTGGTCTTTGACACAAAAAGACAAATGTAGCTTTGTTCTCTCTCAGCTGGGATGTCTCATTCTGCAACTCAGATTTGTTGCTGTTCTTGGGATGCTCATGAGTAAATGCAGCACACTGTAATTACTGATTTTGGAATTATGAGTAAACTTTACTGATCAGGTGAATTCATCAGTACACAGCCTACAAATAGTGAAATTATATTGTAAATGCAAATAACACTACATGAGTTTTAATTCTATGTCCAGTTACTATCCACATTGAGAAATTAATGGGCTTAATCATTATACAAGGAAGCTGGTGACCAGATCCTAGCATAATTATTAACCTTGGTTTAGTCTGTATCATTTCTCATCTGATGATTCATTTTTAACTGAAAAATCAATTAAAGTATAACATTCTAAAATTATTGTGTCACAAAATTAAATCACTCAGAGGGATAATAGCATAAAATAGATGTTAGTAATTACATATGATAGTAGGGACAAAATTGTAAAGTGAGAAGAATTGGAAGATGATTTTGCATGTATGCCAGACTTTCATTTCAACATAACTGTTGTTGCAATATCCTCCCACTAACTTTTTCAAACCAAGTGTTGTAATCCCACATAGGCCACATGACAATGCTCTGTGGTACTAAGTGAAATGATAGATACATAAGGGAGAGAACACTAGGTTTCTATTTCCCAATTATTTCAAATTCATACCTAGAAAACCAGTAGTAAAAATCACATAATAGAGAATTCCTGGAATACAGTAAACACTGAGGAACTGCTAAATGGTGGTCTTATACTATAGTTTTATTATTAATGGGCTTGTTTTGTCATTCAAAGTACATCAAGGAACATGTTTGGTGCAGTCCTGGTGAATTCTCATTCCACGGTGACTCCAGCTTCCTCTTACTATGTGCTCTGGGAAGCACCAGGTCCCTGCTTACAAAAATGAGAGACCTGGGTTCAGTCCCAGGTTCCTGGCTTCAAACTCGCCTAACTCTGGATACTATTGACATTTGAATGCAAATGTTGTGAATCAGTGCATGAAAGATTTCTATGAGTTTATCTGTGTTTGTCTAACTTTCAAATAGGTTTTAAATTAAGTCTATTTTTTAGAGATTTACTTATTTTTATTTGAAAAGCAGAATTAGAAGAGACAGAGAGATCTTCCATCTGCTCTTTCACTCACAAATGGCCACAATGGCTCGAGCTGGTCAGGTTTGAAGCCTGGAGCCAGGAGCCAAGAGCTTCTTAGGTCTCCCACATGGGCATAGGGGCCTGAAGACTTGGCCCATCCTCCACTGCCTTCTCAGGCCATTGCCAGGGAGCTGGTTTAGAGATGGAGCCAGCTGGACTTGAACCAGTGTCTGTTAGGGATGGTGGTGCACAGTTAGAGGCTTAGCCTGCTACATCATTGTGCCAGCCCTCCCAGATAATTTTTTGAAATGATAAAGGCAAATGAATACTGTCACAACCCATAAAATTTGAATTTCTTTTTGATATTCTATGGATTATAGCATGCTTGAATTATGCTTTAGGATATTGGGATGATTGCAAAGTTTATGAGTGAGTTAAGGGATTGACAAATAGTAATAATGACATTAAAAACAATATGTAACTACAAACTGATCTCCGTGCATGCAAAAGAATATTTGAGGCAGTTAATATTTTAGCACTGGGACTTGTGAACTACTCTGAGTTTCATGGATTAGAATAGGAATCTGACTGTCTCCAAAGCCTGTAAAATTTGAAGTTCAAGAAAACTAAATCTATGTAGAGCAAAGCCATTTTGCTCAGAAATTTTTAACCAATAAAAATTGTGTGGGAAATTGATTCCATATGTTTTCAAGTCATTTATGCAATTTGAATAATTAAAATATTCATTGGTAAGAGATGCCTGATGTCTTGAAAGTCAGGAAATAATCTCTTGCCAAAAGTAGACAAACTGAAACACCAAAAGGTCAAGCTAAGTTTGAAATTTCACATCCCAAAATGCAATTATTCTGAAAATTTTAAATGTTTGCTAGTCCTGCCCATTCATTATTACATGGTAAGGGAAAGGAATTCCTTTATCTTCATACAGTTAATTTTTCCTTTTTTTATATCTGAAAAATATTTGCCTATGTGTCTCTCTCTTGCAAAAGGTACCTCCAAAGTTGTTTGGATTACAGCCTAGAGTATACATGGCATTTGCAATCAGATCTTGTCAGGTCTTTTTAAAAAAAGATCCAAAATACCGCTTCTGATTCTTTTCTAATTGAAAAGCAAGCACAGGTGGGGACATTGTGGTGAAGTGGTTAAAATGTTGTTCATAATGCCAGTCTCTGGTAATGGGAGGCCTGGGTCCTGAGCCCTCTGTTTCTGATTCTGACTTCCTGATATCATGTGACCTGGGAGGCAACAGGTGGGACCCACATGCCTTCCCAGCCTTAACCTAGCAGATGGAAGATATCTCTTGGTTTTTCTGTCTGTCTGTGCCTTTCATAAACAAAAATAAAATTTAAAGACTAAAGCTCAATTGTGAAGAAATATTTTTCAATTGTATCTAAATAATGATAGTAAGAGTTGCAATTATGATTCCAAGTTTATTGAATTACGTTTTAAGAACCTGATAGATTGACTCATCTCAGAAAGCACATCTTAAGTGAAAATGTTATCTCTGCCTCGAATTCTTTACACAAATTCTTAAAAAGAAGCAAGCACAAAAGAGATAGCTAGGAAACTGGCTTTAGAGAAATGTGTTACCAACTCTTGTTTACTTTGTGCAAAAAGATAATATGTGAGTAAACATTAAAAATACACAAGAAGTTACAATATATTTAACACAAAAATGACCAAATTCAGAGTCAAAAAGCTGACATTTCCATTTTTTTTATCCTATACCCTCTAGTAAGTCATTTGGTCTCTTGAGTGTTTGTTTTTCTTTTAAGAGTTAGCTGTTCTTATTGGAAAGGTAGGTTTACAGAGAGGAGATATATAGAGAAAGATCTTCCATACACTTGTTCACTCCCTAAGTTGCCACAGTGGTAGCAGGCCACAAGCAGGGAACTGGAAAGGAAGTGGAGTAGCCAGGACATGAACCAGTGCCCAAATACAAGGCAAGGACTTTTAGCCACTAGGCTATTATGTCAGGCCCTCTTGAGTTTTCTATCCCCTCATCTTTCAAGTGAGAATATAATCTTTTGGGACTATAATAATGAAGTAAGATGTTAATTTAAAAACATTCTGAAAATTCAATATTATATATATATATACACATATACATACATATATTTATATATACACATAAATTAGTAATGATTACTATAGCACAGCAATGATGTGATAGTCCCTACCTATGATAAAATTGGAAGTATTTAAATTTGAACTGATATAATTTGTGCTACGTTAAAAATTAGATTTTTCTTCTTATTCTCTGTGAAGTAGAAATTCACAAAAATATGCAACCTGGAGCCAAAATTTAATCTAGCTATCAAGACACTCCCGTCCCATAGTGAGTGCCTGGGTTTGACACCTGCTTCTGTTCCCTGATCATAGCTTCACATCAGTGCAGACTTTAGTGGACAAAAGTGATGGTCCAGTAACTGGGTTCTAGATTCTAGATTGACTTTCTAACTCTTGGTCCTAGCTCTTGCTAAGAGTTAACCATCGCAGGCATTTGGGGAGTGAACCAACGGATGAGAGCTTGTTTGTTTTTGTCTCAATCTATTTGTCCTACACATTTGTAGTATCCATAAACCTTTTGGAAAGCATATGCGTTATTTCAAATCCATATTTTGAAATACTTTTGGAAAATGGATAAAAATCTCCTATTTTCCATTCTTGTCATTTTTTTTTTAAAGGGATAACCTCGGTTTACCTTGTTCAGTCTCACTTTAAGATGTTTTAAATGCCTTGGAAATGCAATGAATTTAGTCTAACCAGATGGACCAGAACCATTCAAATAAGATGCTCCTTCATAAGAAGGAGTAGGGGATAGGGAGGGGAAAAAAAGGATGAAAACAGGTCTTTTAGTTGGAAACAAGCCGATACCTGCTAGAACAATCCATAGAAGTCTCTTATTGCTGTGCCTATTGTGTTTATGTTATAATTAAAAACGGATTAAAAAGAACTGGAGCATGGTGCCTCTGATTGCTGTTCGCCATCGCCCTCAAGAATGAGAAAGCCATGTGTTAAATTTAGCCAGTGGCACTGAGCTAAGCCCAAGCTGCTAGCTTGGCCTGTGGGCTCGAAGTGCTCTGATGAAACCTGGCTGGCCTGCTTTCCTCTCAGAGATATTTCTAGCAAAATAGAGGGGGCAAAATTGAATTGTTTTTAAGCCAGAAATCTTGTATCTAACTAAGTGACTGGAAGCGTTCCCTCTTGCCTCCTCAGAATTGGTAATTATGAATCTATTTGGTCTTTCATGTGCCTGATGGAGGTTTCAGATATGGCATTAGTCTTCTCTCAAGAAATACGTGACACTGTACAGGAACCCTACTAACCCTTACATACGAGGAATTTAAAGTCTTTTTTCAGTCAGTGAAGTGCCCTTACCTAGCATTTTCTCCCAAGAAAAAGGCTGCTTTTTCTGTCTTTTGCCCTTTCCCCTCCTCCTTTCAAAATGAGCTCCATTGTGTTTACCCAGAAATGGGGCTTTGTGGCAATTAAAAGATTCCAAAGTGGCAGAGGCTAACGTACCAGTAGAGCTGGATTCCAGCTTTCCATGGTAACACCCAACTTCCCTTCTCTAACTACTCCTTCTGGTCCACCCAGACAATTCTAATCCTACCTCTGCGGTTACTCTGAAAAGGCATTCATTTAGGTTATCAGAAAGGATCTTTCTTAAACAAATATTTACACAGGTCCACTTTACTCTTCTGGGGAATAAGCAAAGGGAGGGCTTGATTCTCTTAATCCTTTTTGCTCACACAATGTGTAGAGGAGGGTAGAATGTAGTCAGGACTTACTAACACTCCTGTGAGGAGACTGACACTTCATGGCCTTGATGATGGCAAACCTGAAGTGGCTTGATTGGCTACTCACCACCTGGTGACAGTTATTCTTATTGCCATCCACTACAAGTCCCTTCCTCTGCATGGCAGAAATCCAAGAACATTCCATGGGGATTACAGCATTTTCCTTTTTACAATGAAGGCTGTACCTTTCACTTGGTACTGTGAACTCTTTAAATGTCAAAGTGATTCACATTGGGAGGAACTGATCCCACGTTCCTCACTGAAAAGCTCAAAAAATGTATGATCTTTCGTGAAATGATGTGATGCTTATCATGTTGGAAATCATGCATGGCATTTTGTCACCATCATGTTATCAGCCTGCATGTAGCCAGGCATTCTGGAATATACAATATTTGGAGAAAAATATCTACAGTCTTGCTTTTCTTTCATGCTTTAGGACACCATGAACTACAATGAGGAATGATCCAAGCAAGGATTAGTTCCTTAGGTCTTCTGGTATCAGATATTCCACTATCCATATCTGAATTTGAAGATATTGTATAATTGTATCAGGCCAAAACCAATTTTCCTTTCATAGGATCTAGCTTTATTTCCACGCATATATTGGTGACTGAAAATTCATTCCTTCAAGCTGCTCATTTTCTTCATATGAATCTGAACTAGATTTTAAATTATCCCTGAAAAAACAACTCAGAAGACACATACATACACACATATACACATGGTAAAATATTAAAAATTCCGGAAAAGAACATGCCAAGTATGTTAAAGCTCGCTCTCAAGCATTTATTGAGAGCTATAGTTGGTCCCTGGCTAGAGCTACCTCATTCTTTTAGAACCCACATCACATCTGTGCCTGCTTGGGGGTATCAACTCCATACCCTTTTCATCTCCTATCTGTATCATCAGTTACCTTTTCTGGACTTTTCTCACCTAGAAAATATATATGCTTGTGTTCTCCCATTTTTATTTTAAAAGCCCTCTTGTGACTTATCTCGCCCAAACTATCACACCTTGTTTTTCTTTTTCTCACTTTAGATGAAGACTTTGCAGGTATACTTTAAATTTCTAACTTCTACCACACTCTTGAACTTCCCTGACCAGACTTTTGCTCTCTCTCCTTTACTGAAAGGATTACTCCCTATCATAGACATAAATGAGCTTTATATTGCTGAAACAGAAGTTATTTCCCTGTCTTCATTTTACTAACTTATTAATAGCACTTAACACTATTGTAACTAGAATTTATCCATGTTATAATTATGGTGCAAAATTGCTATAATCTAAAGTTTAACTTCCTCTTATTGGCTGATGATCCCCAAGTCTACTTCTTTAATCCAGACCTGATATTTGTTGAAGGTAGAGATGAATGAATGAATGAATGAACTTCCTAAGATTTATTTTATGTATTAATAACATTATTAAATGTAGGAAAAGTTAAAGCATGTATGTATGCTCATTTTACTACTTTTGCAAATAGTTCAGTGCTACCACTTTGCTAATAAGATTCTCTTTTTTAATATTTAAAAAAAATTTTAAAAGATTTATTTATTTTTACTTGAAAGGCAGAGTTACAGAAAGAAGGTGAGACAGAAGGATCTTCCATCTTCTGGTTCACTCCCTAAATGGCCAGAGCTGATCCAAAGCTAAGAGCCAGGAACTTCTGCTAGGTCTCACACATGGGTGCAGGGGCTCAAGGGCATGAGTCATTCCCCACTGCTTCCCCATGCCAGAAGCAGGGAGCTGGATCAGAAGTGAAGCAGCTAGAACACAAACTGACATCCATATGGGATGCTGGCACTTGAAGGTGGAAGATTAGCTTGTTGAGCCATGGCACTGGCCCTGGTAATAAGATTCTGAAATGTTGTTTTCCTTTCCCCAGGAAAGTTTATTGACAACAAACACTGCAGCCGTATCCCTTGCTTTTCAAACAGTGAAAATGATACCTGTACATATTAGTCTGTCTCTCTCACTTTGCTATATTTTTTTAATATTAATGTAACTTGAATTTGAATAAATAATTTAAATCCATGGCCTTGTGACAGCTCCATGCCTACATTTTCAATCACCTTGGTCCCTACCTTCTGTACTCACTCATTCTGCTGTGGTCCCAGATCTGATTCCCAATGATTGGCTTTCGCTCTCACAACCAGGAAGCATAATGCTCAGCAGGTTCCCTGCCTGTCTGATCCTGTCCAGACGCTTGGTAACCAAGTCCTGCTTTACTGATTGTGGTCTACTTAATTCCATGCTTCCTGGTTCTTGACCTTGGCCACAAACTGGTTTTGAAATATTCCTAATGCACTTCTCTAGAAAGTGAACTTCCTGTAATAAGAGGACCTTGAAAGTAAGATTTTAATTTCCTTTTTAATGCAGAAATGAAACTTTTGACCAGAGTTACAGTATAAATTCTTCCTATGGCTACGGATACACTTTGGGGTAAAATGTGTAACTTCTTTCTGTTGTATTAACTACTCTCACTTAGCATGTAGGAATTGTATTCCCGGAGGTGATTTACAGTCTTACAGTGACTTGCTAACCCCTGCAGTATGGGGAAACTACTGTGTTATGCACCTTTGTCTTAGTTAAAAACTTACACAGAAGAAAGGGTGTGAGTTGAAACACGAGAGAAGAAATACACATAATTGTGTGTGCAGAAATTTAATGTGGTAGTTTGATGAAGCAACCACATTTTACAAATGTAGTAAGATTTCCTGTATCTCTTTTTTTTTCTCCCATAAAATCCATTAATCAAATATCCCAGGTAATTTGAAAATTTATGCACAGAACTTATCATCCTTCCCACAGCAGATGGTCCAGTTCCAGAGACTTCTTACATAGTATGAACTGAAAATTAGCTTGCTTTTGTGGTACAGAATATTTGGACACTTGAACTGAGAGAAATTGATTCAGCTTCTGAACAGTGTTAATATGATAAAGAAATCACACTGTGCTTTAAATTCAAGTCTATTTTGTGACTTTATTTTCAAAGGGGTGTGATTTATTGTAGTCAGCTTAAAATACTTGAGAAGGTATTATTTTATCACTGATTCTGCCTACAAGTTAGCTATCTTAGCTATATGACAATAAGCTTTTTTTTTTAAAAAGACTTATTTATTTTTATTGGAAAAAAAAAGAGAGGAGGAGAGACAGAGAGAAACACCTTCCACCCAATGATTCACTCACTCCCCAAGCAGTCACAACGGCCAGTGTTGTGCCGATCCAAAGCCAGGAGCCCTGAGCCTCGTCCAGGTCTCCAACATGGGTGCAGGGTCCCAAGGCTTTGGGCTGTCCTTGACTGCTTTCCCAGGCCACAAGCAGGGAGCTGGAAGGGAAGCAGGGCTGCCAGGATTAGAACTGGCGCCATGTGAGATCCCGGCGTGTGCAATGCGAGGACTTTAGCCAGTAGGCTACTGTGCTGGGCCCAACAATAAGCTTTTTTTTTTTTTTTTAAAACTTTACTTGTATTTCTACTGGAAATCCTGTACCTTATTTTGTAAAACTTAGGGTACTTTTCAACCACTATACTTAGGCTAAGTTGTAACTATTAATGGCTAAGAAATCAAGGGAGTTGCTGATTTAAAGAAAGCAAGTAGCTCAACATTTTCACTAGTGTATGCTGGAAAGATAGCACATCACAAAAGCTGTCATTGTACATAGCGCTCATTGGTGACTACATACAATTTCCGGAAGAGAAGCCGACCTTGACTCACTAGAAAGATTGACCTCAATGCCAAACCCTCCCACTTGCAGCACTGTTCCAGAGAATGTGTATTACTGTCCTCTATGCTGTATTAGAAACATGAACTCCATTTTATAGTGGTCAAATTTTCCTTACTATGCAATTTTCAGGAACCTAAAATAGAAAGCTGCATTAGTTACATAGAAGCTATATTAATAGCTAAATTAGAAGAGTAAACAACTAGCTCTTACAAGTTTAATTTTGAGGAACTACCATTGTATTTCACATGCACAGCCTTATATGCTTCCTACAGTGGACCTTCTGCTGTAAAAGAAATACTCACCAAAATAGATAAAAATATTATGTGTTTCAAGATTCAAGCAGATGCTTGTCAGGTCTGACTTACATCTGAGCATGCAGAGGGAATGTTGGCATGGTAGAAATTAGTTATCATTCCCAGTGCTATTGATTACGCTTCATTAAGATCTCTGTATCTAAAGCAATTGCAAAATGTAGAAAGATCAAAGATCAAACAAAAGTTTCTGTTACTGGATAGTGTGTGTGTGTGTGTGTGAGAGAGAGAGAGAGAGAGAAACAATGACAGAGGGAAAATGACTTGGTGTCAGTAACATTTACTTTTAAATATCAGGCTTCGGTGTCAATCACGAATTTAACTGGTATTCTGCAAGTTACATTTTGGAATAAACGCACATATTTAGCACTCAATTAGGGGAAGTATGCCTAGACTCCAATTGTTCTTATATCAGCTTCTTAAATCCTCCAGAAGGTGATGACCCTTGTTTTAATAGTCAAAAATGTGTGCTACATGGATTTTCGTGTCACTGATGTTGCTCTGTGTTTTCTGGGCTCCCCACTGAAAGGAGTCAGTGCTCCAAACACAGTGTTTCAACAGTCATGTGCCTGGATTAATCTGTCATCACAGCATTGACACTCTTTGCAGTAAAAAGTTCAGGAACAGTATTTTCCTGACTTCTGAACCACCCTTTGGCTAAGGAAAGAAAGACAGGGAATGTTAGGCCTGTGGGTCACATATTTCTGAGAAAAGATACAAGTTTATCAGATAAAGGCAAATTAGAGAAAGTTTAAGTTATTTTGAAAAAAAATAACACCTCGAAAAGTTTTTGTAAGAATAGCACAGAGCTCTGTCATCAACAAGGTGTAAGTCATTCATAATTAGGATTCTGTGAGAGATGACTCATGTCTTTTGGATAAATGAACATAAAAGCAATTAGTAGGGTGTGAATTATTTGCTTTCTAAATGACCTGACAGTTATGACAACCAGTTTTAGATTTTTATCTGCCCAACTCTGGTTTAATATTCGGGATTAAATTAACTCTTTTTTTCCTTAGAGTCATGTGAGAAACCTTTTTTAATAACCTTTTAAAAATACTTATGCATACACTTTGTGTATTAGGAAAGAGAACTTGACAAAAAGATGTGTTTGCAGTAAGAAGCCACCAAATTGGATGTGTCATACCGGTAAGCATGTCCAATATAATGCAGAACATTGGGCCTCCTGATGAGCAGCCAAGCACCTGCTCCGCGTACAGCACACACATGATAAACTGAGAGAGCTGGTACATTTAGTTGCTCTGCATTCGGCAAAGGACACTTCACATACTCAAGGCTGTCTCATTTTCCTTGCTCAAGTGAAGTTTATAAAAGTACACACTGACTTAAGCATGAGGAAGTGAAGACCATGAAGATTAAAAAAATTAATCATATATTAGTGACTTATTTCTTGAATTTATCTCCGTATATGCATACAGCATAGAACGCAGAATATTTCTTAAAATCAAGAATATAATTGAGCAGGGTGAGAATATTGACCCTTAAAACTTCTAGGGGGCCTTCAGCAATCTCATACTCCCTGTTAGCTGTTTCCTACTTCATAGGGATATTGTGAAGATTAAATGCAACAATGCTCACCATATCACAAACTTTAAAAAATTTTTTTTTCATTGGAAGGGCAGATTTACAGAGTAAGAGACACAGAAAGATCTTCATCTGCCTGTTCATTACCCAAATGACTGTACAACAGCCAGAACTGAGCTATTCCAAAGCCACGAGCCAGCAACTTGTCCCATGCAGGTGCAGCATCCTCTCAGGCCACAAGCAGGGAGGTTGATGGGAAATGGAGCAGCCGGGACATGAACCAGCACCCATAGGGAATCTAGCACTTGGCAATGGAGAATCAGCTAGCTGAGTTAACATGCCAGCCGCTATCATAAACTTCTTTAAGAGAGTGTCCAGGTTTCTCACTTGACTATTGAATTCCTAGTACCCAGCATACATTTTTGACACATGTGACTGCTCAATAAATGTCAGGAGAAAAGTATGTAAAATGTCTTTGACATATGACCATAGTCTTTGACATATGATCATGAAAATTATTACATTTAGAAGGCCTAATATTCCAATCAATAGTTTCCCAAAGTACTTACAATAAGTTACAAGTTTCTGAAAGCTCCTATGTGATCTCATCCATTTTCTTGCTTCTAATTTCATCTTGAGTTCATCTTCTGCTATTTCCATCTACCTCCAACCACACAGTTCTTTTTTCTCAAACAAAAGTGTTTCCTATTCAGAATTTTTGCACATAATTATTTCATTATTTTTTTTTTACCTTTTCCCATCCTTCATCCAGCTTCTACCATCTCCTAGTCCCTCTCTTTAGGAGCTATTAGAAGGTCCATATCCAGTTTCTTTGTTACGAAATCACAGAAACCAGGAATGTAAAGGAGCAACAAATCTCCCAGAGAGTTCTGTTCCAGCCTGTTTCTTAGTACTTATCAACAAATGACTATGCTCAACTTCCCAAAAACTCAACTGGTTCACTTACGGTAGGACTATCTGGTGACTTTTTGCCCTTTCCCCTTCTCAGATCTTTGCTGCTTCAACTTCTGTCATGCTTTAATTATGTCTTATGTATCAAAATTATTTTACTACCTTAAATAAATAGCAATTGTTACATTTGTTGCTAATGAAATCTTTGAGGTCCTAAAGCAACAGAATCGTAATGCTGGGTATCAAGAAGTTATTTGTGTAATTCAAATTAAAAGGCATCAACATTCCTATGTCCAATAGCAAAGAGGACACCAGTAATTCCTTGGAAAGAGTGTTATTTAAGTAATCAGTTAGACATCAGTAATAAAGTTTGTAACATTGGGAAATTCTGGAGGACACTCCCTTTACCAAAGCTGTAAGAAATGTATTCAATGAGGGCAGGTTCTGGCACACTTGAATGGCTCTCTGGTGGATATTTTTATAATCCAGGACTGATAGGGGGACAATTTTCATAAAATTGAACTCCCAGAATTCACTGGAGATAATGGTGATTCCTAGAAGTCAACAGCCAGGTGGAAGTTCAGAAACATCAAAGACAGTGTGAATATGATGAACCTAATGCGCAGCCAAGCTGAGACATCACAGCCCATGGACAGAACCAAGAGTTATTACCATGCCTCAAGACTATGTTGGTTCTAAAACTCTTGTTTATCATTTCATCTAGAGAACATCATACTAGTCCATTCCTTTGATGATGATACATTGTTCAGTGTGAAATAGGAAATAGTAAAACATGAAATAGGAAGTGCTTCAGATCTTTTAACACACACACACAGAAGATCATGGACATCTGTCCCTTCCCCAAATCCACAGCATTGTGTTCTTGGAGAGACTTCCAGGGTTCTTTGGAGAGAAGCTTAGTGATTTCTTTGGTCACATTATTGACTACATCATGTTATATGGATAAAATTGTTTAAAAGACTAAGACTATATTCATGTTAACATGATACAAGTTATAGAACCATTTCATTCTGTCAGCCTAGCTAAAGTAAAAATACATTTCTGTATGTTTCAGATTAGGATTCACTAGTGGACACATTTTGCACGAAATCTGGGAGGATGAATTTTAAAAAGCCTTTATTATATTCTCAATGTGACTATTTGAAGCTTATTAAGAATAAATCAGAGTGGGTGAGGGTTGGTTGGGCTTTGCCACAATATCAACTGGCAGATGCTGGCACAGGGGGCTAATTCTGTCAAGTTAAATCACAGAACCACCTGGAGAGTGCATGATCTGGGAGTGGGAGTGGCCTACAAGGGAAATAGTGGCCTCCTCCCTCTTGGGTTACCACCCCCACTGGAGGGCACGAAAACCAGGATGGGGCTGGAATGGCTAGACAGAAAGGCACCCAACAGCATGTGAATGGGCTGGATAGTCGGGCTCGTTGGGTTGAACTAGGCTTCAATGTCCATTGACATGTATGGGAGCTGAATGGGATGTGGGACAGACTGCACTAGTCTGCTGTACATACTAGTAAACCAGGATAGGGGGCGGGCTTAGTGGGGGTTATTGTGGGTCACTGCGATTAGGCTGCAGCTCCCACTGGTTTATGTGAGGGCCGAGTATGTACTGGGCGGAACCAGGTTGGACTGCAACATCCATTGGTTCATGTGGAAGACAAGGATGGAAACAGAACCGACACAGCAATTGCAACCACCAGCTCATTAGGGCGATGGACTGTGCCGGGCCCTGTACTTGCTAGTACATACAAGAATCTGGTCTGGGGTCACCTCAGACAAAGTCTCTTTGGGGATCTCCCCGATCGAGCTTCCAGACTCAAAACCCTAACCATAAAAAGACAGAGAGGACAGAACAAGTCAATCAACCACCTCAGCCATGGGTTGGCAGTGAAAAACTGGGCAAACAGAGACTCTAAGATGGACTATGTCAATCAGTGGATCCTTCAATGACCTCATCGTGCTTAGAATGGCGAGATTGGCAGCAATTCATAGCTGTTGAACTATCAAAACCACTTGGAGCATGCCCCACATCAGGGACCCGGGGTGGGCAGGAGACTGGGTGGGCTTCTCCCTTAAAATCCCCCTTTACCACAGATACATGAAGGAAACAATGTGGAAATAACAGTCTTACCCACTTTCCTGTAGCCCTTGAGCCTTTTTACCCTAATTAACTATGTAAAGATTGTCAAAGATTGTCAAAATATAATAAAAAAATGGAAAAAGGAAAAAAAAAAAGAATATATGTCAGAACCATCATGATAGCCTAGCAGTTAAATCCTCACCTTGCAACCATTAGGATCCCATATGGGCGCCGTTTTGTATCCTGGCTGCTCTATTTTCTATCCAGCTCGCTGCTTGTGGACTGGGAAAGCACTAGAGGAAGGCCCAAAGCTTTGAGACCCTGCATCTGTGTGGGAGACCCAGAAGAAGCTTCTGGATCCTGGCTTTGGATTGGTTCAGCATCAGCTGTTGCGGCCACTTGGGGAGCAAACCAGTAGATGGAAAGTCTTTCTGTCTCGCCTTCTCTCTGTAAATCTGACTTTCCAATATAAATTCATAAATCTTTAACAGCATAAGAACATATGTTGATGTGCCAGGAAGTTTCAGTTTGTTCTCACTTTATTCTACCAAATCTATTTTTTCTTTCTATAAGCCTCTTTTATTTCTTTCTATGCACAGATTTAGAAATGGAAGAAGTTCGCTGATGGCAAGAGCAGATTAAATTTATCGTTAAACCACAGAATCAGGGTGCTTACTAAATTTCTAAGAAAATTACTTCCTTTTGTTCTGTCATCATCTATTAACATGCTAAGAACTGTGCTAGTTTTAGTTTCAAAAGAATCAGCAATTTTTATTCTCTTATTTTATGGATAAAAATTTTATAGTTACCCTAATTTAAACAACTAATTTGAGTAAAAACTCGAGTCTCTTGGGTGATAGTCCTCTACTTTTTCTCCTCCAACCTATGATATAATTGCAATGAAAAGAACTTGCCTTTGTGAAGTAATTTATATAATACAATAGGTCATGTATGTTATATTTTTTAAAATAACATGCTAGAGCCAAAATATATAATATTTATCTAAGGTCATTTTTATGTCAAAATAAAGCACATTTTCCCTTTTTGTAATTTGTAGGATATTATGAGTACATGTTGATTTTTTTTGGTCATACATAAGTTAAATTAGTAGATTCTGTGATTTAATGTTTGTGAAGAAAAGACTAATCACTTCTGTCTGTCATCATGATGATGAACATGTATCATTGCAGAGCGGTGACTAGCTGACTAGCAGTGACTGACGATTTTTTTTCCCAAATCATGATACATGAAATGGGTAAACAAACTGATGATGTCTGGGTATCCTTTCAATCTACATGTTGTCTCAGACTTTTTCATGAGTATTTGATTTCATGTGGATGTACACATTATTTGATCATCTTTGATCAGTGTATTTAGTAACTTGTTACACATGGAGTTCACAGGTGGATAGTGGATAATGATAAAGATATTGTGTATTCAGACAGAAACAAATGAGTCCTGCTCTTTGCAACACAAATGTGTTATATAAAGGAACAAATATAAATCCCATTCCAGCGTAGAGGTTCTAAGAATGTGGGAAGTCTTCAGTAGTAGCACTTGCAGAATATCGAATGGGAAAGAGAAAATGTCCATCTATTAATCAGATTATTTTCCTGAAATATGTGGGATGGACACTGGATAACCTAAAGCAACCAAGCTAAAACAAGAAGTACCCAACAAATCTGCACAAAAATGCAAATATAAGGTTTCAAACAAAATTAACTAAATTAAAATGCAATTGATACATAAGGAGAAAATCTCTTCAGTGAATACATCTTGCCTAGAGGTCAGCACAACCGCTCAACTGGCTAGTCCTCCATGTTCAAGTATCAGCATGTCAAATGGACACCAGTTCGTGTCCCATCCAGCTCCCCTCTTTGGCTGGGGAAGCAGACCATGGGCCTGTGTGGGAGACCTGTAAGAAGTTCCTGGCCCCTGGCTTTGGATTGACTCAGCTCTGGCTGTTGTGGCTATCAGAGGAGTGAACCAGTGGATGGAAGATTTTTTTTCTCTGCCTCTCCTTCTCTCTGTGGAAAGTCAGATATGCAGAGAGAACAGACAGAGAGGAAGATCTTCCATCTGGTGATTCACTTCACTCCCCAAGCGACCGCAGCAGCCGAGCTATGTCAATCTGAACCCAGGAGGCAGGAACTTCTTCCAGGTCTCCCACATGGGTGCAGGATCCTGTGGGACTGCCGGGATTAGAACCAGTGCCCATATGGGATCCTGGTGCATTCAAGGGGAGAACTTTAGCCGTTAGGCTACCACACTGGACCCAATAAATAAATCTTTTTTAAAAATCTAATTTATCTAAAAAATTGAATATATTGCACCTAAGCACTCTATAATTTACAAACAATCCTTAAACTAATAAAAAAAGCAAATCATCTGAAAAAGCAACAGCAGCAACAAAATGGGCGAAGCATGTACAGAAGAACAAACATTGAAAACCAGGTGACAAACACCTAATGCCAACACGAATAGGATGGATGTGAACTAAATACAATGATGATACAACATTTGCTATCAGATAATAAGATGGTAAAGGTATACCAACAGCAATGGCTGGTAAAAATTGTGGTATGTATAGGTACTGTAAAATGCACAGTATTCAATAGAATGTGAGGGGACTTCAGGAAAATCTTGGAAAATGAAGTGAAAAAACCTGAAGTAAAAAAAGCAGACTTCTCAATGTGTCGATGAAGGTTAAACATGGCTGCGAGTGATGAGAGCAACCATCCAGTCCATCCTGGAGGAGCTGAGGTTCTGTGATTTTGGCACGTCAGTATAGTCCTTTTCATACAATTACCTGAGGAAAACTTAGTGTCCTTTCAATATTTTTCTTATGATTATGAAACAAAAAAATATCAGAAGGAGTAAAATAAGAACCGTAAGGTCAATGCTCATAATTTTCCATTGAGATGGTCACAAAACTGCCCTTATTTGATGAGAATTAGTAGAAGGGTCATCAAGAGAATCTTAGTCTTTCAGCTAAAATGTGGAATAACTTTCTGAAAGCACTCATGATTAGCAGATTCTATTGTAACTTACAAAATGATTGGAACATGCTAAAAAGTGTGGTCATGACCTAGGATCTTGATCAATCTGCCTTTTTCTTTGTCTGAAGGCTTTCCACATCTTGGTAGCCATTGCTTTGAGTGTGCTTTGACTTTAAGATGGTACTAGGGAAACTACATTTCATTTCCTGATAAAATTCTTCCAAGGGTCAAGATCTTGATCTCACTTGTTCAACATTTCCATTGAAAGTTGTGCTCTAGTCTGCAGCTAATGTATACGCATTTTGGTACCCACTGAGCAGAGCAGAGATTATATAAATTGGCCAATTTGAGATGGCTATCGTGTTCATTATTCTTTCTGATCTTAATTGTTAATCCTCTTCAATTACAGAATATTTAACACTAAAGTTTTCTTCACAAATTGGTGTGAAAGGTCTCTTCAACATAATCTCATCCCTTATTCAAATGAGTGATCCCATTTGTAAACAGTTTATTAATTTGGGGTGCATTGTTCTCCATAAATGTTTTGTAAAACTGCAATGATTTTAGCATTCTTTTATCTTCACTATAAATCAAAATTGATCAAGATTCAATATTTGTTTCTAATTTTAAGATGATTTTTTGTTGCTCTGTTGGGGGATGTTTACAAGATATCTTTCCAAACTGATGTCTTGTTATTAGCGCCTCAAACTAGATCCTATTCAAGTATATCAAGTGTGAGTTTATTTGGGTATAAACGTTTGTGAAATTCATGCTCAATTTTATATTATGTATTTCTATTTTTCCAGACATTCCATGTACCATAATCTGCACATACATTGTGAGATTAAAAATAGAAAGTGAAGTTGTTTGCATGTATGCAGAATGAGGTCTACTGAATACACACAAAGCACATCTGTAGTACTCTAGGTTAACCAATGTTCACCTACTTAACAGCATTAAAAATGTTTATCTGTACTCATGAAAGTGGGGCAGAAATAAAGAGACAATCATGTTTTTCCTGCATCCTTTTCCATTATTTGGATTTATTACTAAAACAAACGTGTGTATTTGTTACTGTGCTAGTATAAGGATTTAAAAAGAAAGCAGAACTTCCTGTTCTAATTCCAAACTTGAGGCAATGAAAATTGTTCAGATGTATTTATAATACTTAACAAGTGTGATAATTTTCTTCTGTTTCAATTTTTTGGGGAAATTAAAGAACATGAAAATATTAAGTTGTTACTTAAACATTAGGGAACTCTTAAGATTTCTAAAGAAGCAGGAAATTTATACCCAGCTTGTCAGTAAGTTTAAGTTTAGGTTTAGGTTGAGAAAAAGCTGATACCTCTGAAAGACTGACATATATTTACATATTATATATAATACATATATCTATGATATATCTGTATCTATATTTATATCTGTATCTATCTATACATCAATTGCTGAGGTTTCTTTTCCCTGCTGAAAACTGCTGTAACACAACCAACAAAATAGAAAACTTCTTCAAATATTTCATTTTCATTAAAATGACATGTAGGGTGATAGGAAGGAGCAAGTAAGGAAAGAAAGGCCTGGAACTCTCTCCTGGCAATGCAGTCTGTTGGTTCCATGACCTTGCAAAGCACGCATGGCCTCATCACTTCTGACCCTTTGCAAAGTGATATTAATAACTACGCCCCCTTCCTCACAGGATTCTCTTGGGTTTAATGAAATTTCGTATGAGAATGTATTTTACAAACTGTATAAAAACGACTTTCCCCTTACTGCTTTCCTCTTAGACTTATAACCAATGTAGAAATTATTAATTTGGGCAATATTTGTTTAATGTTTAATATCTGCTTCCATCTCCACAATAGATTCCGTGACTGCAAGCACCATGTCTACCTTTTTTTTTTTAGATCAATTTTCTATCACTTAGCCAAATACATGCAACTCAAGATCTTTCAAATGTATGTAACTGAATGTAAGATTGAGTGCATGAGGAAATGAAAATGAGGTTATTTTAACCCTACCTGTCTGGTAACACACAGAAACAAATGAAAGACTTTTGTTTTGGAAAGCAAAAATCCACACATTCCCAGATTTGAAGCAGTAGTATTTTGGGGAAGTGGGGAGTTGGTTGAGACTCTTTATCTACCCTCACTGGGCTCAGAGAAATTCCATCAGGGTGGGGAGACCTTAATCCAGCCAAGTCACCACACCTCTGCTGGGCAGTAAAACACTTGCAGGATTAGCTCAGACCTTAGCCTAATGGATTTCTGAAGCGTCCAGAGCATCTCTTTCAGGATTTGTTATATGAGGTCAGAGAATTTAGAGGACCTACTGACTTTAAAGAGTCATTACAAGCAAAAAGTCCCTTTTGAAGTATAGGCTTCATTGTTCCTTATTATGATAAAAACATTTAAATAACAGAAGGATAACGGGACAGTTTGCATTAGCAAACCTAACTCAACCAAAATCAGAAGGCTTTTCTTGACCCTGCTACTTACTGATGGAAGACAGGACTTCACTTGGCATCTTTGCAATGTAATTTGATCTCTACATAACTCATCTAGAATTTTTCTTTTATTCTAACTGAAATTTTCCAATATCCATTTAATGAGGTTATTAGAATTCCTAAGCTTCTTTTCCTGCATTTCACATTAAGAGTATGCAATTCTAAAATAAATAAAAGATTTTAAGTTAAATTATAGCTCCAGGTGGTAAAATCTTAAAAACAATGGAATTTATTTTCTTCTAAACAGAAAGGAGACGGAATGACTTTTTGAGTTCTAAAAGCAACTGAAGACATTGGAAACTGCCATAGCCTGTAAGATTCATTCAAAATGCAGCTACCTCTTTTGTGGGATGTATACATCTTTTTTTCTTTTTTTTATCAGTTGAGTATTTTAAAAATCTGGAGAAAAGATAAAGTTCATTTGGAAGATGGTGATTAGGACTCAAATTGAGGGTCAGAAAGAACTATGATGGAATGTCACCACATTTCTCTTCCCCACAATCAGGGTGTAGAATTCATGTCGGTTTCATCAGCCCTAAATGGTTTTTATTCATTCTGTCACCAGATGGTGCTACACTATATGAAGGTTTTGTGTGTGTACCCCTCCTCCCTAGGCAATCCACAAATGTGGCCTTCCCAGAACTCACAGTTAAGAACATGACAATGACAAGTAGAAACTGGGCTTTTATTTCCCATTACTCTGTCTATATTTTGTCTTTCCTTGAGCTGTAGTAATTTTTCCCCTCAATACTTTAAGATAGTTTGTTTTGTCCCTATGTATTACACATTACCTCCTGAAAAAAAGTCAATAGTTAATTTTTTTTTTCAAGTTAAAGTATGTTTCTTTTAGCTTTTGCATCCTGCTCAGATGTGATTTAGTGTCAAAAAGAAACTCATGCTATGCTGGATGTGTCATAGGATTTTTGATGATTTCCACTTCAGTAGTTACTAAGGATGACGATGGGAAATGAAACTAGGATTGTGGCATCTTAGGTTTTTTGGGACCATTCACAGTTAAAATGAATCATTACACCATTCTTTTTGTGACATCATAAACTATAGGTCACACTCACTAGGAGAATCCAAATAAATTTTAAAGATATCCCCAATTGATTTAACTTACAATTTATTAATACATTTCAAAGAGAATACTATGAGCTTTTAAAATGCTGATTTAGTTATTTATTTGAAAAACAAAGAGAGATAGAATGAATGAATGAATGAATGAATATTCCATCTGCTGGTTCATTCATCAAATTCTAGAACAGCCAAGGCTGTGTCAGACAGAAGCCAGAAGTCAGACACCAGAAGCTAGGAACTCCATTTAGTTCTACCACAGGGGTGGAAAGAACCTTAGTCACTGAGTTTTCACATTGCCTCTCCAGCTATGTAATATCAAGAAGCAGGACTAGAAGTAGAGGTGGGACTAAAAGTTAGCTGCTAGTTAGGGGACGCAGATAATCCAAGCAGCGAATTAGCGTGCTGTACTACAAAACCTACCCCAAGTTATCAAATCTTGATGTAGACTTTGCTTCAAGTACATAAAAATAATATTACCTAAAGGGTACTTTACTTTTTGAACTACATTTGCCTAGTATTTTGTCACTTTTAAAATTATATATTATAAGTAGTAGTCATACATTGAGATATTTTAGGTCAATTCTTCTTTTGAACATTATACTCCAATTGTCCCTTCAGCACAGACACCTGTTATCAGTAAGCCATCTGTCCCCACCATTTTTGTCATCCCAAGCCTTCTTGGTGTACCTTTTTCTTTTCTTGCTTTATAATTTTGCTTGTTCTGTTTCTTTTCTTGGCAAGAATTCTGTTAAGTACAGCCTGCATTTTCGTTTAATACACCTGGATTTTTCAACTGTGTCAACATAGTTTTCTTTTCACTTTATCTTTCATGGTCAAAAAGAGTTCTAAAAATGATTTTAGCAATAGCAGTATTTAAGAATGCAATCACCAAATCTTCAGCATATTTCCAGTACACATAATTATCTCCTGTTATTTTCCTTACACTGTCAGCAGGACCTTCAGTCCTCAATCTAATATCCCTGCTAACACTTGCTCTAGTCGCTTCATTTTAATATATTTTTGTTTGAAGTAATCAATATTTCAATGAATTCTAAATGTATAAAAGGTAGCTTCAGTTTGGCCAATTTCCCCCTGAAAACAATATGTCCATATATAGAAATGGGTACAATGAAGCAAATAGCAACTTCTTTGTAGTTTTCTTTTGGGGAAACGATATTTTCTGTGAGAAAGTATTATATTAGAGGGTCACAAAGTATTCTAAGATAAACTGGGATGCAGCAATGGTTTATGAAGTATAGGAACTTCCCCTGCTAACACTGAACTGTGTCTATGACTAGTGAAACAATCATCACATCTTGTGTGCAGTTGGAATGATAACAGGGTATTGATCAGGCCTCAAAAATCACATTTGTGGGTCCAGCCCCATAGCTTAGCAGTTAAAGTCCTTGCCTGGAACACACCGGGATCCCATATGGGTGCAGATTCTAATCCCGGTGGCCCCACTTCCCATCCATCTCCCTGCCTGTGACCTGGGAAAGCAGTTGAGGACGGCCCAAGGCTTTGGAACCCTAATACCCATGTGGGAGACATGGAAGAAGTTCCTGGCTCCTGGCTTTGACTGGCTCAGTTCTAGCCGTTGCGGCCACTTGGGGAGTAAGTCATCAGATGGAAGATCTTCCTCTCTGTCTCTCCCCCGTCTGTATATCTGCCTTTCCAATTAAAAAAAAAAAAAAGTAACTTTAAAAAAAATCACATTTGTGGTTGAGTGTAAAATGAACAATATATTTTTAAAATTTTGAGGATATATTATTTTTAATCTTTCTCAACAGACTAGAAGAATATGACAAAGAATCTTGAAGCTACCCATGACTAAATTTAAAAACAACAAAGATTAATGTGAATTTGATATTATTAAATAATGTATAGAAATCTCTCACATAAGTAATAATTTTTTATAAGTAATTTGACTAGGTTTCAAGGATTACACACATTTAAAAGTATTAATGGCATAAGTGAACTGTGGTTGGTAGAGGAAAATAAAAACTATGCACCCATGTACACTATTTTGGGTTGCACTCCTCTAACATCTGTTTCCAAAGATGAGAAGGTGGGACGGACAACTGAGGGACTGCCATTCAGAGAGAGGAAAGCATTCGGAGAGTACAAAAATCAAGCTAGTAGCTTCTCTGATGGGCATCTCAGTGAGGCCAGTGAGAAAGATATATGATCACACATCATAAGTAAAGACACAGAAGGATTAAACAGATCCAAATTACCTGTTCCCAAACTGTTACAATTTAAATAGTGAAACAGATCATGGCCCTATTATAAATTAAGTCATGCTATGCTAAGGAACAGATACTAACTTTGCGTAGATTTTATTCAACTGGATTACTTGGGCAGCAAGGGTAAAAGAGTTGAGGTTTTAGCTAATATGGTCTATATCCAGTCTCAGGATTTCCTAATTACTCTGACTTCCACTAGTGAACATTGAAAGGAGAAAGAAAAGCCACAGTTTTTGCCTATTTAACTCCTATATGTTTACCCAATTTTCAAAAATATTTCATTTTCTGACTCAGCACCACATGAAAAATGTTTAGATTATATGCAGAAAAGGAGAGATTAAGTTTTTCTTCTGCATTTGTAGATGTGCATATTGTTCCATAGATACAAAAGCTTGATAAAAGCAAAATATGCAAGCTCTAAGACATATTACATATGTGTGCACGTTTAAAATCTAAACCAGTGGTAATGGGTATTTAATCAACAACAGAAACTTGACACAACCACTCTTAGTCCAATATGTACCCTACAAAATGTTCCCTACAATATGTGATGTATACAATTTCCAGCTACATTTTAACTATTGAATTCTATATTTCCAACCAAAATGCTTTCTTTGTATTCCTTGATACTTTTGTTTTATCTATTGACTTCCTGTTTGGAAAGATTTAGCACCTTACAACCTTACTTGCTCACCTTTATTCTCCTTCCCTAGAACCTGCTAGTATACTCTGCACTTCTTTTTCTCCTAATAAACATAATTCATTATTTGGAGTTAATCAGTGGTTTTACTATTAATTCATATTATCAATATTGGGTATTATTGTTTCCAGAACAGGTATTAGCCTACAGTGATAACTGAATGTTGTTATAGAATGTTTTCTTGAACTTAATATTTGTCTTCACTTTTGTTATTTTACTGTTTCCTGCTAACTAACAAATTTTTAAATTCTTAGGTTTTCAAATTAAAATCATGTTGTTGTTTTGAGTTCTGCCTTCCGAAGTCTTGAGATGTCTAATTCCAATCAAACTTTCCATCTCTGCAGCTTCTATCCCATTGTCTTTCTGGAGCTTTTCTTTAGTAATGTTCTCTACCTTTATTCATCATTTTCTGGTTTCCCTATACAGTTGTGTAAAAGACAATCCAGCAACTTTCTGAAAAACTTCCTAAGAGGCAAATGTGTTGGGTGTATGTCTGGAAAGTGTTTCTATTGTACACTAATATTAATGAGCCTAACAAATAACAGTTGGGCTAGCTGTAAAATTAGACACAGGAGGCATTTTATCGCCAAAATTTCTAAGCCATTGTGTCATTGTTTTCTAGCTTGCAAAGCTGATGTTAAGAAGTGCTTAGTTTTTTTTTAATTTATTCATTAATTACATTGTGTTGTAATTACATAGAATCTGGGATTCTCCCCCCCCCCCCGAGGGTTGGGGGGAGAAGTGCTTAGTTTTTAAGCTTTGACTTTCGGCCCTATTTCTGAAAGCTTATGATTTCTGTTTATCCATGGTGGTCTGATGTTTCATCAGGATTCTTTTAGTGTAAAGATTCTCTTAAAATCGATGCTGGACTCTATGTTTGGTATACGCTTGCAATGGGGAAATCTCAACTGAACTTGAGCTGTGGTTATGCAATAAGGTGGAGGAATCCACCATGGTGGGAGGGTTTGGGGAGGGGTGGGGAGAACCCAAGTATCTATGTAACTGTGTCACATAATACAATGTAATTACTGAAGTTAAATAATAAATAATTAAAAAAAAAATTCTCTTAAAATCAATGTGTGAAATATTGGAACTTGAATACACATTATTTAAGAGTCTACTATTTATCTGAAAGGCAGATCATCAGAAAAAGAGAAAGGAGAGAAATACCTTTTTCTTCGTCCAATGGTTCATGACACAGAATGGCCCCTGAAGCCAGGAACCAGCAACTTTTCCAGGTGTCTCAAAGGGGTGGCAAATGCCCAATAACTTGGGCCATCTTATGGTTTTCCACACAAATTAGCAGGAAACTATCAGAAACTGCATCAGTTTTAGTTTATTCTTACTCATGAAAATTTCCCTTTTCCCTTTAAAAGGGAGTTACCAGGAGAGACATATAAATAAGAGGAATTTATATTTTATCTGCTGGTTCATTCCCTAAATGGCCACAATGTCTGGGTTTGGAGGAGGTCAAAACCAGGAGCCAGGAGCCCAGAGATTAATACAAGTCTCCCATGTGGATGTAGGAGACCCTACCACGGGGGCTATTTTCTGCTCTTTTCCCAGGCATATTAGAGGGAACTGAATTGAAAGTAGAGTAGATTAGACTCAAACTGGTACTACTGTGAAATACTGGGCTTATAGGCTATGACACCCACCAAAAACTTCCATTTCTAAAAGTTTTTACTATTATACTTTGTTCTTAATTTTTCATCCCATCTTCTACCTCTTTTGGACTTTTTGAGATTTTGCAAATTTTATTATAAACTTAAATTTCTGCTACTATGATTTTCGTTTTTCAATATTTTTCACTATACATAATAGGCAAATGAATCATTTGGGATGGTAACTCAATAACCTTATTTGCTGAAGGCCATGAAATGTTTAGGGGAATTTATTCTGTTCAATGCAGAATTAGTGGACCATGAATCAAAGAACATGCAGTTTTTAATTTCAACACCAAATTACCTAATAAATCCTCCAAATTATTAAAAAAAATCTTGTTGCTCTCAAAAAATTCCAGGACTTTGTCCTTTTTTTCATGAATACAATGTAATAATTGTAATTTTCCTCCAGATGTTAACCTGCATTTTAAAATTATTATCACTTTGGACTTCACTCTTCATGTTTTCACAAGTGTCTATATGTGTTATGTTGAACCATAAAAAACTGCTATTTTTTATAGGCTAAACAGAGATGAATATTGGAAATTTCACATGGCTAAGTTAAAAGTAATATCTCATGGATAGCCTGGTGGCATAGCGAACAAATCTGCTTGCAGTGTTGGCATCCCATATGGGTGCTGGTTCTTGTCCTGGTTGCTCCACTTCTGATCCAGCTCCCAGCTATGATTTGGGAAAGCACAGGGTGGCCCCCACATCCTTAGAGGCCCCGCACCCATGTGGGATACCTGCAGGACATTCATGGCTCCTAGCTTCAGATAAAACCCTTGGAGCAGTATATGGTATAGAGTTGTTTTATTTGGTAAGAAGACCCTTAATTAATCCTTTTGGCACCTATGGTATTATCCATTGTGCCAGACCACTTACACAAAGAGACTTTCTTATCCATCTTTTCCAGAAAGTAAACTCTCACTTCTCCCCTGAAATAATAACAGTTATTTGCCTATGAATACAGAAAAATGGAGAGGATCCAGAGAACCAAGTATTTACCTAGTGATTTCAAACTATCCTATTTATCATATGCAATTTTAGCACTGTTCACATTTAGCAGTTCCCAAGCCTGTCCAACATTCTATAGTAAGTTTCAGCTTGCTTTTTTTGTTTCCCTATTTGTGGCATGTAAAAGCAGTTTGCATTCCCCTATGCAGTTTTCACTTTCATAATTTTGACTTCTATTATTTCCTGTTACTACTTCTGTTCTTCTGTAGCCTTAAGCCATTTAAAAATCATTTCATCTTAGGGAAGAATAAGTGATAAATACAATTATTCGTCAGTGCAGCGAGATCATTTAGTTTCACTTCTCTAACAGAATCCCAGAAAAATTGTTTGACTAAGTTGTTCAGAGTTCATTTTCAGGCATAGGACAAGAACATAGTTCCTAGATATTCAGCATAATTTGTACTATCCCATCTACTCCAAAACCAGATTTTTTTCAATACACATATATACAGTATTAATTTTGGAGTGAGGGATTCATGACAATGATCATAACATTGAGAGAGACGATACTGTCCTTCATATGGTATGATTGAGTGAAGCAAAATTCTATAACTGCATACAAAAGATATGACATCCAAATTTTTTTTGTATTCACTTTGTACATTAACTTCCACAAATAAGAGAAAATGTGGTACTTGTCTCTCTTGGTGTCATTTATTTAACAGTAAAATGCTCTCTAGTTGTAACAGTGTTGTTGCAAATGTCAGGATATCAGCCTTTTTGTGGGAATGTTTTCAGTATCTGTTGACCATCTGTATTTCATACTTTGAAAAATACCTGCTTTTATCACTTTACTATTTCTTAACCAGATTTTTTGCTTTGTCTTGTGTTTCTGAAGCTCCATATATATTTTGGATATTAAAGTAATTTTCAAATATTTTCTCCCATCCTGTTGGTTGTCTCTTCACTTTGCTAGTTATTTTATTTGCTGTGTACAAGCTTGCTAGGTTGATGTAATACAATTTTTCTGTTTTGGTTTTACTCCCTTTGCTTCTGAGGGCTTATGCAACACGTCATTGCATAGGCCAGTATTTGTAGCATTTTTTTCTGTGTTTTCCTCCAGCAATTTGATGATTCAGGTCTTAAGTTTAGATCTTAGTTTTGTTTTGTTTTGTTTTGTTTTCATATGGAGCATAGGCCAGGGGTTTTGTTTTTTTGGTGGCTTTTTGCTTTGTTTTTTGGTTTTTGTGCCAAATTTCTGACTGTGGAAACCTGATTTTCCCAAACACTATTTGTTGAAGAGACTGTCCATTCTGCAAGGAAACATTTGAGTTTGTCTAAGATTAGATGGTTGTAGATATGTGGATTAGTTTCTGGTTTTCTATTATTTCATTGGTCTACATGTCAGTAGTTTTGCTATTACCAAGGTGTATAATTACAGTGGCTCTGTAAGTGTCTTGAAATCTGTTCTGTGAAACCTCTAGGTCTTTTTCTATTGTTTATGATTGCTTTGATTATCCAGGGTCTTTTATGTTTATACATTCATTGTAGTATTATTTCACTTGCTCTAAGAAGAATGTCAGAAGTGTTGTTTGGGATGATGTTGAATATGTAAATAGATTTGGATAGTATATTTTAATAACATGGATTCCTCCTATCCAAGAACATATAAGAGTTCACTGTATTTATGGGTACCTTCATCTTTTTCTTTCATTAATATTTTGTAATTTTCCTTGTTGAGATCTTTTACATCCTTGACTAAATTTAACCCACAGTTTCAATATTTTGCAGTTATTGTGAATGGGACTGATCTAATATCAGTTTTTTTTCTCAAACACAGCATTACGGGTGTATGAGAATGCTATTGATTTTTGTGTGCTGTTTTTTGTTGTTGTTGTTTTTATTGGAAAGGCAGATATACAGAGAGGAGGAAAGACACAGAGGAATATCTTCCATCCAACGATTCACTCCCCAAGTGGCTGCAACGGCAAGAGCTGAGCCAATCCAAACCCAGGAGCTCTTCCGGGTCTCCCACATGGGTGCAGGGTCCCAAGGCTTTGGGCCATCCTCAACTGCTTTCCCAGGCCACAGGCAGGGAGCTGGAGGGGAAGCGGGGCTACTGGGATTAGAACCAGCTCCCATATACAATCCCAGTGCATACAAGGCAAGGACTTTAGCTGCTAGACTACTGTGCTGGGCCCTAATTGTAGCAATAAATCTTTTTTTTTTTTAGGATTGATTTTATTTTTATTGGAAAGACAGATATGCAGAGAGGTGTAGAGACAGAGAGGAAGACCTTCCATCCACTGATTCACTCCCTAAGTGGCTGCAAAGGCTGGAGCTGCGCCAACCCAAAGCCAGGAGCCAGGAGCATCTTCCTGGTCTCCTACATGGATGCAGGATTCCAAGGCTTTGGGCCGTCCTCAACTGCTTTCCAAGGCCACAAGCAGAATGGAAGTGGGGCCACTGGGATTGGAACCGGCGCCCATATGGGATCCTGGCGCGTGCAAGGCAAAGACCACTAAGCTACCACCCCGGGTCCATTTTACTTATTTTTAATTAGTTGCTTTTTTCTTTTTTAATATTTATTTATTTTTATTACAAAGTCAGATATACAGAAAGGAGGAGAGACAGAGAGGAAGATCTTCCGTCCGATGATTCACTCCCCAAGTGACCGCAATGGCCAATGCTGCACCGATCCAAAGCCGAGAACCAGGAACCTCTTCCGGGCCTCCAACGCAGGTGCAGGGTCCCAAAGCTTTAGGCTGTCCTCCACTGCTTTCCCAGGCCACAAGCAGGGAGCTGGATGGGAAGTGGAGCTGCCAGGATTAGAACCGGCGCCCATATGGGATCCCGGAGTGTTCAATCCGAGGACTTTAGCCCCTAGGCCATGGTGCCGGACCCAATTAGTTGCTTTTTTCTACTTGTTTTTTATCTGATTTGTTTTTCGTTTTTATAAGCCCTTGAGAAGTGTTATTAATTTTTTAAATTTGAATCCCATCCAGTTTTTTAGATGTGGGCACTTGTTGGTATTAACTTTTTTCTTAACACTGCCTTTGCCCTATTCCATAAGTTTTCACATGTTGTATTTTCATTTTGATTTGAGATTCCAAAACAGTTCAGCAAGATTCAAGGGATTTTTAAAAATCCCCTCTTGATTTCTTCTGTGGCTTAACTGTTCATTGAAGAGCACATTACTCAGTTTCCATGTATCTGTATATTTTCTAGAGATACCTTTATTGTTCATTCCTAACTTAATTCCATTTTCTGAATTTTTAGAACTTTATTTATAAATCAATATATATAGCCTATCCTAGAGAATGTTTCACCCCTTGATAGGAATAATGTGTATTTTGTAACAGTGAGATGAATAGTTTACAAATGTCCATCAGGTCGATTTGGCCCTGAACAGCTTAACTCTGATGTTTCTTTATTGAATTTTTGACTGGTTATCTGTCCATTCACAAGAGCGGGCTGTTGAAGTCCCTGGTTATTATTGCACTGGAGTATATGTTTCCCGTTAGGTCCACTAACATTTATTTTATAAAACTGAGAGCCCTAACATCGCGTATGTACATTTACTATATTTTTTGTCGAATTGATTCCTTAATCGTTCCATAGTGATCACTGTCTTTTTAATTTTCAGTCTTAAAGTCTCTTTTGTTTGATAACAGCATAGTTATTCCTGCTTACTTTTGATTATCATTTACATGGAATATGTTTTCCTGTTATTTCAACTGCAGTCTGTGTATTGTTGAGGAAATGTGTTTCTTTCATACATGAGACTGATGTGTTTTATCTTCTTTTTTTAATCCACTTAGCCAATGTAGGTTTTTTAATTAAGGGATTTACCCTGTCAAATTCAAAGTCATTGATAAGTGATGATGTGGTCTTGTCATTTTCTATGCAAATTCCTGGTTTCTGTTTTGAATCTGCTTTTTTTGTTTTTTTAACTAGGAAATTTTTTGTCTTTTTGTGATGCTGATCATCTTATCCTGTTTTTATACAAAGTACATACTTAAGTGCTCTATCTAAGGCTGACTGAGTAGTGACAAATTATTTCAATTTTCACTTGTTTTGTAAAGTCTTTATTTCTGCTTAATTTATTAATGAGAGCTTTGTTGTGTAAATTATTCTGAGCTGGAAATTTCTTTTTTCCTGCTGGAATTTAGACTTTATGAGTGCATTTCTCCTGGCCTGTACCATTTCTACTGAGAAACCTCCCATCCACGTTATGGGAGTTCTTAAAAGGAACTGGGTTTTCTCTATTTCAACTTTTAGGATATTCTCTTTGTTCTTTATTTTTGAAGTTTGATTATGACATGTTGTGGTGAGGATCTGTACTAATCATGCCTATTTGGGGTATCATGTACTTTCTGAATTGGGGTGTGCATGCCTTTATTCCACTGGGGGAATCTTCTGCTAATAATGCATGGAGTACATTTTCTAAACCATGATTTTTTTCCCTATTTCTTCAGTAACTTCTAAAAGTCATATATTTGTTTTAATCATACCACATAGTTCCAGCATACTGTTTTATTTTTCTATTTTTTCATCTTTTTCATATGGCTAAAGTATTTCAAAAGTCCATTTTACAGACTGGATGTTTTGTCTGACGCCCCCTTATAAAAATGCTTGTTCCAAGGATTGGGGCAGGGAACCATGCAGCTTCCCCCTGCTGAAGTCTGGAAGCTCTAAGCATTTGAAGGAGCACTCCTCACTAAGCTGCTGGTTGGTGATCACAAGATTTCTCTGTGGGGATGATCACCCAAGTAAGAGGTCTGTGCAGATGGCCTCTGTTTATGCACTCCACTCAACCTCTTCCCGCATCAGGACTCCCCTGGCCTTGGGTTCTGGTGTCCCAGTGTGTACCTACTTGTTTTCTCCTGCCACCCGGGTTCTTCAGGTACTGACTGGTAGACATAGCTGCTTTGCAAGATCTCAGTGGAAAAGGCAGCAAACTCTGACGTTTACCATATGGCCATATTGAATTTTCCCCATATCATTATTGTTTTTTCCTCATCATCGCAGAAATGATTGGATTTCTATCCAAAGCACTATTTCTGTGAGTAATTGAACGCCCCTAGAATGATGGCGAATTCACTCATTGGCCTGCTTTTTCTATAAAGTGCTTTTCCATGGTTGTCTCAAGAAATATGCATGTGATAGCAGTAAATGATGAACTGCTTGAAATGTTACAAGTAGTACAGCTGAAAACATTTCTTCTATTTGTATACAAAATTAAGGGTTGAACTTTTATCTTCCTGATTTCAAGATGACAGATGTCTTTTATTTTTTATGCACTTAAGAAAAGAATAAACAGACAGCCTATGTTGTGGCATAGTGGGTAAAACTACCACCTGTGATGTCAGCATCCTGTATGGGTTCAGTCCCATCTACTGTACATGAAATCCTGCTCACTGATAATAAGCTGGGAAAAGCAGCAACTGCTCAGACTCTTCCCACCCCTTTGGGAGCCTCAGCTGAAGCCCTCAGGCACATCCAGTCCCATGCACAACTGCTGTGGTCATCTGGGACATAAACTAGCTAATGGAAATAATCTCTCTTCTCTCTCTTTCACTCTAACCCTTTCCAATAAACAGATAAATAATATTTTGGAAAAAAGGAGAAAAGGAAAGACAAGCCTCAAGAGTGGTGTAATTGACCCTGGCACAATGGTTCAGTGGCTAAATCCTTGCCTTGCATGTGCCAGGATCCCATATGAATATCGGTTCATGTCATGGCTGATCAACATCCCATCCAGCTCCCTGTTTGTGGCTGTTTCAGCCATTACAGCTCCTTGGGGAGAGAATCAGCAGACAAAATGTCTGTCTCTTCTTCTCTCTTCCTTTTCTCTGTAAATCTGATTTTCCAATAAAAATAAATCTTTTTTTTTTTAAAGTTTGGTATAGTCTTCTCAACTCTATCCCTACTACATCATTTCCTCCTTTATTATAATAATGGTTTATAGTGTTCTTTGAAAAGATGCACATTTTTATAATTTAACAATCAATTCAGAAAAACATAAAGAAAATCCTAATAAATAATTCCAAATATCAAACACAAATTTAACAGGTGTAAATATTGTGTAATACTAATTCCAAGGATTCTTTAAGCATATATTGAGAAATAATGATAGAGGAAAGTGATTTTATTAAAATAATTCTATAACACTTGCATATTTAAATAAAACAAGCTGGATTTATTTATGCTGGAAAGCAATTTATGAGAAATAAAGGAAGTCAAATTAGAACTGCATTAGTTATTTAATTTCATTTAAATAAAGCTTCACCATATAAAGAAAGCCTTAAGAAGCTCCGTTTAATTCATGTCTCAATTTCATTCAGTATAAACTGGCATTCTGCTTTTAAGCTTCCAATCTTTTTAAATTCAGCACTCTGAATATTGGCTAAAAGTTGTGGACTCTGAAATCAAACTGCAAGGTGTCAACCCATTAGCTATCTCTTGATAGCTGTATGAACTTGAACACATTTTCTGCGCCTGTTTTCCCATCAGCATCATGGTAAGAATGACTGTACATACTTAAAAGTGCATTGTGAGGATGACATGAGTGCTTGGAGTAATTAAGCACAACTGGGGAGCCCTCTATAATGATAGCAATTATTATGTAATCTTCTCCTTCAAATTCCTTCAAAGTGATTCCTGCTAATATATAACATTGTCCAATATTTGTATCCTACTTTTTTAAGCTTAATCAAAACAGTTGTTTAATTTGGAGATCTATTAGTAAATTCAGTATGTAAAACAAATTATTTTGCCACAGGTTCTTGATTTCCAAGTTCTCTGATTTCTTTCAGACTAGTTTGTTTAATCCATACTTGGCTCAGGACCCTCTCTAACCCAATCTCAATCCAAATCAATGTAATCTGGCTCTTGCTAACACCTCCACCTCTGTCTGTCTACCTTCCATATCTTTACCCAGCTGAGCCATCAAGCTGGGCTTCTCTTCTCTATTTCCAACTGTTTCCTGATTTTAAGAAAGTCTTAATATTTTTCATTGTTTTCACTGTTGAATAATTGTTTAAATTATTTTCAAAGTTATTTTCTGCTATGAAAGTTGATAAGCTGACAGGGGAATGTGGGCTCCCTTGCTGGACAACTACTTCCATTGGAAAGCATGAGTCAGGATGGGGGCAGATCAGACTAGGCAGGGCTATAACACCAGTGGGCCTCATGTGAGCTAGATAAGGGAAGGGCCATGGTGGGCTGACTGTTCTGACTGGTGCAAGCTAAAATTAGAGTGGGTGAGGGTTGGTTGGGCTTAGCCACAGCATTAGCTGGTGGAGGCTGGCACTGGGAGCTAATTCTGTCAAGTCAAATGCCAGAACCAACTGGAGAGTGCATAATCTGGGAGTGAGTGTGGCCAAGAGGGGAAATAGTGGTCTCCTCCCTTGGGGTTACCACTCACTGGACAGCACAAAAACCAGGATGGGGCAGGGGTGGCTAGACAGAAAGTCACCTGCCAGTAGGTGTATGGGCTGGACAGTAGGTTGGTTGGGTTGAACTAGGCTTCCATGCCCATTGACATGTGCGAGAGCTAAATAGGATGACGGACAGACTGGACAAGCCTGCGGTACATACTGGCAAACATGGGAACCAGGGTAGGGGGCAGAACTGGTGGGGGTTATGGGGAGTCGCCCCAACTAGGCTGCAGCTCCAACCGGTTTGTGTGAGGACCAAGTATGAAGTGGGCAGGATTGAGCTGGACTACAACACCTGTTGGTTCATGAGGAAGACAGAGCTGGAAACAGAACTGACCCAGCAATAGCAAGGACCAGCATGTGCGTAAGCTGATTGGTGAGACGGACAGGGTTGGACTCTGTACTATCAAATTCATGCAAGAATCAGGTCTGGGATCATCTCAGATGAAGTTTCTTTGGAGATCCCTCCAACTGAACTGCTGATCTTAGAACCCCAGCAATGAAGAGACTGTCAGCCAGTGGAGTCTGAATAGGTTTCATTGCTTTTGGAACTGTGAGATTGGCAGCAATCCAGAACTGATGAACTATCAAAACTGTTTGAGCAGGACCCTCAGAGCGCGCCTCACATTGGGGATCTAGGGTGGTTGGGAGGTTGGGTGGGGCTTCTCCCTTTGTTTCTCCCCTGACCCCAGATACAGGGAAAAATGATAATATTAGCGTGGAAACAATGGTATTACCCATTTTCACCCTGTAGCCCTTGACCCTTTGTGCCCTAATCAACTAAGTAAGATTATTAAAATTTTTTTAATTACGTAATTGTAAAAAAAGATAATCCTTAGAAATTAATTTATTGTTTAATCAAAAGCTTAGTTTTCTAGTCAAAACATACCCTTGTCAACTTTTTTTAAATGTATTCATATATTTGAAAGAGTCAAACAGAAAGAAAGAGAAACAGAGAGAGAGATCTTGCATCCTCTGGTTCACTCTACAGATGGCCACAATAGCTGGAACTGGGCCACACTGATACCAGGAGCCAAACGCTTCTTCCCTATCTCCCACATGGGTGCAAGGACCCAATAACTTGGGCCATCCATCTTCCTCTACTTTCCCAGGCCATTAGTAAGGAGACCAGTCAGAAGTGGAACAGCCTGGACTCAAACCAATACTTATATGGGTGCCAGTGTTACACACAGTGGCTTTACCTACTATGCCACAATGCTTACTCCAGTTGTCCTTTTCTACATCATTACAGAACTTTTGAACTCCTTGAGTCAAAAATTCATGGCTTATTTTAAAACACATTTCTACTTGCTCATCCAATTCTGAAGACTGTTCATTACAGAAGTTGAGGACCAACATTGGGATATGTTCTTCAGATGCTTGAATGTGTGAATTTTATGTATTTATATCTGAAAAATAATTTGTCTTTCACGCTGTCTTTGAAATATGCGGAGAACTTCTACCTACTAGATCTGCATTTTCTCTTAGAAAAACTTAATTTTTGGTAGTTTTAACTGATGAGAAAACACAGAAAAGATGAAAAGGAGAGAAGGAAGGAGGAAAGAAAAGGAGAAAGGGAAAGAGGGACTGGAGTAAGGAAATATATAATGCATGTAAAAATTGTTTGCTAGTGCAGCCAAAGTGAATGACATATTCTACTAGTAGTATTACTATGTGTCCTAGCATTTCTACAGTTCTATATGGCAAATACATTGCTTAAGCATCATCTCATGCCACAACCGCACTCCAGGTTACTATTTGTGCCACAAAATGTTGGATAACTTGAACTAGGTCACTCAGCTAGAAGGTTCCATTGACAAATGTTGGACCCAGGTTTCCAAATCTGATGGTCTGATACTACTCAAAACTACTTTACAGTATTTCTCATCATTAAATAATGAATAAAAATATAAAAATATCCTTCAAGGTTGAGTTGAGAAACACAATATTTGTGGTGACGGTTTTTGCTTCCTCCATTGAAAAATAGATTGTGTTTTACAGTTTTAAATCACTACATTTCCATTAGCATTCAGCTTTTCCTGTGAAAGGGTTTGGACCTTTTCCATAAAATGCCCTTTAAAGTAAAATTTGGCCAAACTGTAGCCTAAGAGCTACAGTGGGGCAGAATTGATCTCTTAAAATCACCAGACTCAAGTGATATTGCAACCATAATGTATAGTGCTGACTACACTAATCTGAAGTTCTTTTAAATGCAAAGTGCTAATTTTTCATATTCAGAGCAGCTCACAAATAGGTTAATCTAATTTCTTCCTCTTTTTTAAAGAATAGGACAATAATATTCCCCTATATATCATACCTAGAAAAAAAGATGCTTCCCTTATCCCCTGCCCAATTCTGTATTCAAAGCAAACGTACAGGAAGCTAGTGTAGAGAAAGTTTAACTGAGCTGTATCTTATAGAATTGCTGTTTCATTTGACATTTTAGGTCTCTTGGTTGTAAGTGACAGAAACTCAAATCCTGGACACAAAATGAATTTGTTCTTTCTTATACATGCAAAATTTAGAAATACTTATCTCCATTTGTGTTTGGATCCAGATGAACTAAAATTTTGTCAGGAAGTTGCCTCAATTTACTCCTCAAGTTTACTTTCTGTGTGCTTTGTTAATTCCCAGGAAGGAATTATTCAATATCCATAGAAAATATTGGATATTGAGCTTAGTAACTTCATAAGAATAAAGTGTTACTGACCCTATCACTATAGCCAAATGATTGATCGACTTTGGTTCTTTCTGTACCGACTTCTGAGTGTTTTCAAGGCCAAGTATGAAAGAGTATTCTGAATGACCACCCAGTTTTGATTGTTTCATCTTACTAGACTGTGTTTCACTATTACTCCTGGGCTATAACTTGTCAAATTTCACTTTAAAGGACACTTATTCTCTCTGGAAAATTACCATTGCAGTCAGTGAAATTCAGATACCATGAAAGCGGAAGCAGAAATGGAAGAGATGTTGTTCCTATTATTAGAGCAAGAGAAATAGGAGCTGCTTAGACAAAATAGGTCTAGTATGTTTGTTTTATATATGTATATACACACACACTAGACCAATACAGATATATGCATATCTGTGTGTGTATATATATATATACAGTATATATACAATTCAATATATATGTATGTGTATATATAGTATATATATGTGTGTGTGTGTGTATATATATATGTATATATATATATATATACTAGACCAATACAACAACAATCTCTCACAAATATCTCCTTTCATTTACATGAAATTCTACTTCATACAAATTAACTTTTAGCTTTTTCATACCTGTGCAAATTTAGGTTTGAACATAAGCCTGCATTTCTAGTTATTTCTCTTAATGGTGACTAAAGAGAGAATGGAATATAAGCATGAAAATAGAACTCTTCAGGATGCGTCCAGGAAGCCAAGGAGGTGCTAAACAAGGTGCCAACATTATGGTATAACAGATTAAGCTTCTGCTTTCAAAGCCTCATACCATACCAGAGATATGGCTTAAGTCCTTGACTGCTCCATACTTTGTAGCAGCTGACAGACTAACTCATCCAGGAAGTATACTGGGATTTGAACAGAACCAAGCAAAATAGAACCCATGTCCTTCAGGAAAAATTTAAGTTATACAGCAAGATTATAAGTGAAGTCATACAAGATGTTATCCATTTTAAATATAATTAAATATGGAAGAATACCTAAATTTAATGCAGTCTTAACAATTAGAGAACTTTTTCTGAAACCAACACAATGCATTGACCTCTCATTTAATTCTCACTAAAGCCCCACAAGTCACAATACTATTACTGCTAGTGTTTAATAGGCCTTATATGACTAATTTTATTCATATTTCATCACTTATTATATATATTTAAGGATTTTTCTTTGTAATTTCAATCAGACTTTCATTTATTCACTTTCCTTGGATATTTATGAATGATGAAATTTATTCTCTGAATTCTGTTAAATGTTGATTATCTCACCTGCTGGAGAATCTGAGCACCAGAATGGAGTGTGGAGAAGACTGGGTGGGGACGCAATACCAGCCAGTCCACATTAGGGCCAGGACTTGGGGCTGGATGGGCTGGGCTAGGCTGTAGCCTCCCGCCCCCGCCAGTGTGAGTTGGAACTGGGGATGTGCTGGGCCGGGCCTGGCTACAGAACCTACTGGCAAATGCTGAGATGAGGCAGGCTGTGTCAGACTAGGCTGCAGCACTCAACCACAACAAGTGAAAAACAGAGAGTGTGTGGAACAACCTGGTGGCGGTGTGCAGGGGGCCCCCCAATTGGGCCACTAATCCCACTGGTGAACACGAGTTGGGATGGGGCAGACCAGTCGGGCAGGGCCACAACATCTGATGGCCTACATGTGAGCTGGATCAGAGAAAGGCCAGGCTGGGTACATGCATAAGTCAGAGTGGGTGTAGGTGGGTTGGGCTTTGCTGCAGTATCAGCTGACAGATGCTGGCACAGGTGCGGGCAAATTCAGCCAGGCACAGGCACTGTTAGACACATGGTGGCTCCTGTTGGCACCAGTGTGGACTGGATAGTGGGGCTGGTTGGGATTAACTGGGCTTTAGTGCCATTGACTTATATGAGAGCCAAATAGGATATGGGACTGATGGGACCAGTCAGCTGTACAAACCGAAAAGCATGGGAACCAGGGTAGGGGGCGGGTCTGGTGAGGGATATTGTGAGCCTCTACGATTAACCTGCAGCAACCACTGGTTTGCATGAAGGCTGAGTGTTTGGTGGGCAGGATCAGGCTGGACTCTAACACCCTTTGGTTTGCATAAAACACAGACTGGAGACAGCAGTTGCAACTACCAGTATGTGCATAAGCTGATTTTGGTGACAGGCTATGCCTAACCCTGTATTGGCAAACACTCACAAGAATCAGGTCTGGGATGGACTCAGATGAGGTATACTTGGCGATTACCTTCCAATTGAACTGCCAGACTTAGAACCCCAACCATGGAGAGAATTACAGGTTCTGTGGTCTGACCATGGAGTGCATGTGTTAGAGCTGGGCCTCTTCAGTGGCTCAGATGGAAAAGTGGATGGCATATCCAAATGCACATGGAGAATATAGCAGTACATTGGAGCCTCCACAGGACACCTGGTACCATGGCAGAGAAAGGAAGACAGAACAAATTGATCAACTCTTCCAACCAAGTGTTGGCAGTGAATATTTGGGCAGATGGAGACTCTGAGGTGGACCATAGCAGCCAGTGGATTCTGGGGATATTTCATCATGATTGGAGTAGCAGGATCAACAACAATTCAGGACTGTGGAACTATCAAAATCTCTTGATAACTTCATGGTGTTTTAAATTTTTATTTTTCTTCCTGTTGTTGATTTTGTTTTGTGGCTTTTCATTTAAGGGGATGTATGTTACTATGTAATGGAGATTATCATATCCAGATGTGAGGATACAATGTACTATGCATCTCCACTTCCAGATTAAAACAAAAAGAAATCAAAAAATTAAAAATTTAAAGGACTGATAAATGGCCAGAGATGAGTTGCTGGGGAGACTTGGATTTGTGATAAGACAAGTATGGGAAAATATTGTAGAATCTAGATGTTATTACATTCATGTACAATTATTTCAACTTTTTGGTTTATTAACATTTCTTTCATAAGAAAATTTAGTGAAAACCTCACCAGGCGATTCTATCAAACAGACAATGGAATAAAGAAAAATTTCAATGACCTTAAAAAAAAAGATTACACTAGGTTAAAAATATATCAACGTTGCTATATGTTGTTTATAAGAAACACTACTAAAATAAAGGACTAGGTTGAGAAATATCTAACAAAGGCAAATACAGGGGAAAAAAGTTTGGAGTAGCAAAACTAGTAGCAGAAAAGATGTAATTTAAAGTTAAGTTGTCTAAAAAATATCTCATTATGTAATGGCAAAAAAAAAAGAGAAAGCTATGATAGTATTACCCCATGTGTATAGCACTAATGGTAGATATCAGAATTTATCAGACTTTTTTTTAATTGTTAAAACAATTTATCTAAAGGCAGCGCTATAGGAAGAGAGGAGGAGAGATGGTGAATCTTTTATCCACTGGTTTACATCCCTAATGGCTGCAAGTCCAGGATTGTGCCAGACCAAATCCTGGAGCCTGGAGCTTCTTCCAGGTCTTCCACCAGAATGAAGAGCTGGGGATAGAACTAGAAATAAAGAATCCATGACTCAAATTGCCACTGATATGGGATGCTGGCTTTGCAGGCAGCAAGTTAAGCCACTGCACCACAACAATGACTCCAGAAGAATGTTTATAATAGCTTTAGAAAAAGCAGTAAAGACCTCAAAATATCTAGGAATATTAAGCAGTCTAAAACAAACAAATTAGGACTGAAACAAATTACCAAGAACTTTCCTTAATCATAGACAAAGTAAGATACCTAGTTAGATTGTAACGCTGTCAAATTTATGTTAAGCAGACAACACAAATACATATTCTGTATTTCAGCTTGAATGCTAGAGGTGGTTGTGATTCCAGAGTGGCACCTCAGGGCCTGCTTCACCTCCTATAATAAATGGTTTTATGAACATAACACTATGCTGACACAGAAATACACTCCCAGACCACGTTTGGTGCAGGCAGCAGAAATTCAGGATATGTGAAGACACAGCAGTGTACAGAAACAGGGAATGTAGAATGAAGGATGAAAGTCATATAACATATTTTTATCTGTATGTGCTTTATGTGGGTACATGTGAGTATATAATATTTTGTATTCATACACCATTTGAAAAACAAAAGTCAATGAATTTGTATAAATTTTAAGTGGCAATAAAACCTATATATTATTGACTGAGGACACTCAGAGTAATATGCAGAATATGATTTTCATGTTTTTAAAATTGAAGCTTTGTGATAGGTTTGTACTTTAGACCGGAAATGAAACGAGAGAAGAGATAAAACTTATAAACCAGCCTTACATTGTTTAATTGCTACCACAGTCATGTATGTTTTGTAATTTAGGAAACTTCAAATTAATAAATTAAAAGAAAAGGCTTTGAAATGCTATCATCTTAATAGGCTAATAGGAATATGGTTCAATATGTAATGGAGAAAATATTTGGGGGCTATTAAATCAGTCTCAATCAATAATTCCAACTATATTTGTCCTATGAACCCCACTTCAAGGGCCACCACTGAACATTCAGATTATGTAAGATTCCTGTGATAGTGAAATTGCCAGGTATTTCCTCTGCAATGAAAGTTACAATATGAGATTTGCTTCTCAAGTGAAGAAGACAATACTACCGAGAAGCAGATTTTTCAAGAGGAAGAAAATCATCCATTGAGGGATATTTTGGAAAATGAAATGTTTTAAAAAATGTATTTTTACATTGTGTTTGAAAGGCAGAATTACAAGGAGATTAATAGAGCCAGAGACAGAGGTCTTCCATCTGGTTCACTCCCCAGATAACTCAACAGCTGGAGCTGTGCCCTGCCGAATCCCACAGCCAGGGGTTTCTTTCAGGTCTCCCACCTGAGTCCAGGGCACAAGTACATAGGTCACCCTTCACGGCCTTTCCAGGTACATAGCTGGATTGTGTGTGGATATGAGATGCCTGCATTGCAGACATTGGCTTAATTTATACGACTGTGTTGGCCTCTGTGGCAGCTCTTATATTATCATTGTTACACAGTGCTTGTAGGCCACTTTTCCATTCAGTGAGAAGAGTCCAGGAATGTACATAGCTGAAAACACCAGCTCATCTCTGAAATAAGGAGGTCCCTTTAGCTACAGATATTTATGTAGGTAAAAACAACAGCAAAAGGCCTGTTCAAAGTCACCGTGACCTAGAGCTTACCTCTCTCTGACATAAAAATACAAAGCATCTTTGCCAAATTTATGATTTAAAAAATACTGCATGGCATAAATTATAAGAAAGTTCTACTTTGTTCTACTTGTACCTTTACTGAAATTAGGTTACTAATTCAGAATATCATCAATCAAGCACTCACAAAGTTCGAGTCTGCCATGTTGAATTCATAATGTCACATTCAAGTGATTCTGCACTTAGAGTTAATCAAGGGAACGATTCCATACTTGTTTTCCTATAATTATGACCAAACATTTGTTAACAGTTTGAAACAAATAAAGGATAAATTCTTTTTTGTAATCCCCCATGTTCATCAGTTATGATGTTATATTGAATTTTTGAAGTTATGTTAAAAGAGTATTCTATGATTTTTTTTCAGAATAGCAATTGCGGTGACAAAAATGATTGAAAGGGTAGATTAGATCTTATGGAATGAGAAAGCATCCAGGTAGGTAGTAGAGGCTGGCATCACCCCATAGCATCATATTTCCCTAAACATGTAGGATGGAGCACCAGCAACTAATTCCCCTATACAACACTGCCTGGGAACTATAGAGATAAAATGATAGGCACTGGAAAAAAAAAAGACATCAAAGGTTACACTTCTGTTTCCTGGTTAAGGAATCACAAGGCTTCCTGGAGAGAGAGATGGCTGATGCATCTAAAGAGGCCTAAGGGTAAGGCCAAGAGAAGCAGCAGACCAGAAGGCAGGATCAAGTTAGTAAGAACACTTGTCACCTCCAGTGGGGGTGGCAGATGGACCTTTGAAATGCAGCAGTTACTAACCCAAGGAACAGGACAAATTGTTATCAGCTGAAGGTGGAACAGGTGAACAGGTGAGGAAACTGTTAGAATCTATCATTCCCACTCCTCTGCCATGAGATCATACACACCTGTATGCCAAGGGGAAGAGAAACATAGCACTGGGCATTTTACCTGGAGACACTAAGTATTTGTTTCAAAACACAGTTTGCACATACTGAGTTGGACTGAGTTTCCTAGATAAGATTAAGCCTCTCATTTAACATTATTACCCATGGGATGATCAGATCAATTAGTAGGAAAACTCAAAAAATCTATGTTATTTTTATTGCTCAAATGCATAAAAGTGAAAAAAACGCAACCTGGCTACAAACGTAAATATTATAAAATGTTAAAAAAGTATGTTTTTAATAAAGGTAAGATTTTAGAGGTACTAGGTGATAGGCACTGAAGTGAAGGAGAGGGATAAGCCGGGAAAAAGAATTTCCAGACACAAGCCAAGTTTTTCCACTTGACAGTTTTGCCTTGGGCCTATCCTGTTTGGCATTATCTTGGCTGAGATAAGTAGAAGCTGAGGCCAAAAGGCTTGTCCTTCATTCTGCATGACTGAGCACAGTACAGCCAAAGCAAGAATACTTGCTGGTTCCATAGAAAAAGTTAGAGGGGGAGAAGACTGCTGTGGAGTTTTCTTCCAGAATTATTCTGCATGATCTTTGTTTGTTCCAAGGTGTCTGCGAGTATCTTTAAAATGTTTTCTCTTTTTCTTATTTGTCTTCATTGCTGCTCTAACCAATCATTTTTATTGATTGTGAACTTCACTGACCCTGCCTTTTGTGCAGAAATGGAGTGACTTACAAGGTACAATTAATAAAATCAGTGCTAGGTTAGAGTGAAGATACTCAACAGGATGTTCTGGCCAACCTGTTTGCTTAATTCTCAATTTACTGTGGTAAGAACTCAGTTTAAGTAGTGGAAAAGAGTATTCCATGATTGCAGGAAAGCATAAGCAGATGGTGATCACATGAATGTAGGCATTCAAAAGAAAAGTTTTGTTTAGTCCTTCGACAAAAGTTTACTGAGCAATAAATATTACTAGCTGCTAGAAAAAAAATGAAAAGAGAAAAATACAGACGAAATATCTGGTACCATGGGATATTAATTTTATATGGGGATGAGAAAGATAAGCAAATAAATACATTATGTGTCAAATATATTGTGCATTATGAAGAAAAACAATGCAAGTTAATGGATTAAATCATGACTGCCAGGGAGGAGAAGGGCTGCAGTCATTTGCTGCAAGTCCTCTTCTAAGATGATGAAGTAGGGGGCCAACCACCCTGATATTTAGAGGATCACATTTTCATGCAGAGAGACCCAGATGGACAAGGGCAAAGCAGCCTGGTAGGATCGAACAGAGCAAGGAGTGCAGAGTGGCTGGAGAAGTGTGATCAGAGAAGTGACAACTCAGTTGGATGGCAACGGCCAACCAAAAGCAGCACCTTCAAAGTTACTGAAACAATTTTTTTCATGAGTGATATAGCATAGCAGGGAGTTTTGTTGACCGTAACCATGATATAATCTGATCCATTCTGTAAGGAAGTCATTTTAGCTTCCATGTTGATGACAGATTCATAGCAAAAGCCCAAATTTAAGAGAACAGTGAGATGATGTCATAATGGGAACAGACATCTTAAAATTGTGAATATAAAACTTTCCAAAAGGAAACAGTGTCAAACATCATGATGAAGACATGTAAGTTGAATTTGGCAGAAGGTATTGTTGACAAGAGAAGTTGTTGGTGCTGAAAGATTGTAATGCTTTCAGAAGGAAATGAAGGCATTAGCATTTTACAGACTTTTTTTTATCAACTCTGGATAAAACAGGGTAAGTCAAAAAGTAAAGGAAATACAGTGATAGCTGGATGGTGATGTGAAATCAAGGAAAGTTTGTTTGGGGCCCCGAGTCATAGCCTAGTGACTAAATCCTCACTGTGCATGCCCAGGATCCCATATGTGCACTGGTTCATATCCTAACTGTTCTACTTCCCATGCAGCTCCCTGTTTGTGGCCTGGGAAAACAACAGTAGATGCCCCAAAAGCCTTGGGAGGGTGCATCCAGGATGGAGATCTGTAGGAGGCTCCTGGCGTCAGATTGGCTCAGCGTAGGCCATTGCAGCCACTTGGGTAGTGAAGCAGTGGATGGAAGATCTCTCTCTATCTCCTTCCCTCTGAATATCTGCCTTTGAATGAGGCTGAAGGAATGGATAAATGCCTAAATCCTGGGGAGGCTATATGGACATGATATATGGACATATATCATATATCATGTGGATATGAGCACACTGATCACAATGGAAGGCAAAGTATAGCACCTGGTAGGGACACCTGGACTACACTTTGAACAGTGGCAACTGTGGACATTTTACATTAGCAGTGAAACATAAAGGGCATGAGGTAGAGTAAGAAGATGGAAGGTGTCAAGGGATACTAAATAGAAAGAGGAAGTAATGAAAATCATGTTTTTGTGAGGTCATAGCCAGTTTTCAGAATCAAGCATGGGGAAGAAAACATTGAAATCAACTGGCATGAAGTCTTTTCAGACAGTGTATCATGAAAAAAAGTGAGGCAGCAATGCAACCAAGAGAGTATTTGAGGAAGTGATTAGAACGCTGGACCATCTCATACCCACTGGGAAAGGAGCAAAGTGAGGGTTATGTGGCAGATGAAAGAGAGGCCAAAGTTGGTAAGATTCCAATCTTAGAATGGAACTGAAGAATCTTTAGACACATAAAAGGGATGAAGCTGACAGCAAACTAAAAGAGGGCACCACAAGAAACGTATTTTAAACAGCTGTATTGAGATCAATTGCCAATTGTAACAACAGGATCTAGGATATGACTCGGGAGCAACTGGCTAAGGATGGTGAGAATAAGATCAGTGCAGCAGAGGATGTCAAGACGCCTAGAGCAAGGATACCGGAGGAGTTTCCCTAACGTGAGTCTGCACAGATATCGAAGCCAATCGGAATACGGAAGTGGAGAGCAGTGGTGGAGAGTCACTGAGCTGTATGCTACATTTTCACTCAATTATGAGGTGAAACTTCCCGCAATGCACATGATTAGGGTAAGAGAGGTTACTGAGAGAAGATGGCCATGTGGCTTGAAGGCTAGGAGAACAGAAAAAATTTCCTTTCAGAGGAAGATGCTAGTATTGTTTGGAAGTACCAAAAGGAAACAAAGCAGAACATCTGCCAAAACTCCAGTTGTACTAGATGTATGAGAAAAAAAAAAGAATTCCTTTTTTCGGGGGGAGCCAAATGGTGAGCAGTACCCACAAGCGTAACTAGCTTTAGTCAGCAGGAAGGTAAAGGAAACATCTAAACAAAAGCTAAGATCATTTTGATGAGCTCTCAGGAATTCCAGAGGGCACTTTGGAGTGGAAGATGTTTCAGATTAGAGCTGTTCAAAGAAGTATGGGGATGAAAGAATTAAGCTGACGAAAGACAATCTGTGGTTCCTGGAGTTGACTAAAGCAAACAGGAATTTAGGGCATGATGGAATTAGCCCAGCAATGAGGTTTGGTTATCTGCAGAGTGGATTACTCAACCTCCTCCTCATTCAGGCAGCAATCAGGAAAGCATGGATATGTGAGAAGGGATATTTATAATAAAAATAAATAAAAAGTAATATGAGGGTAGCATGTTCAATATTCTAATTCACTTTTAGATCTCTAAAGTAAATGGTCTAAAAAAAATCACCAAAAATACGATGTCCAAAAATACAATATCATTCACTGCTGACTACTTATTTTATATGCTTATTCTGCTAAGTGATTTACATCTATCAACCCACCTAATTTCACAAATAGCATGAATATTTGTAATATGAAATTACATTCATTTCCTAATCTTTAAGACATTAGCAAGTGGCTGAACTCTCTGACTCCAAAGTTAGTATTGAATAAGAGTGAATGATTGGAGCTTGGGGAAGATTTTGGGGTAGAAGTCAAGAAAAAGGCTAATTCAGTTCTAATTCCACCTCACATATATTAAGTGTCCATATTTCAACACTGCACTAGGCCCTAGAATAAGAAAAATAATTAAAACTTGATCTTTGTTCTTTAAAAGCCTGGAATCAACTGGAAAGAATGTTTATACTGAATCATAGCCAGTTGTGATACATAGAAGATGAAAATGTCCAGACAGAGGCAGCATAGGAAAAGAAGTGAACAACCTTATATCAGGAAGGTATTCAGGGCATCTTCAGCTTTCTGGGCAGATAAAAGAAAAAATGCATTCCAGAAGAATTCAGCATGATTAAAGACACAGGTGGATCAGTTAGTCTTCAAAGGACAGAGACCAACCATTTTCTGAGAATGAGGAAACAGATAATGATTAGTGAAGATAAAGTCACATGTATGGGAAAAAGGCTAATGGCAAAGTTAGTTAAAAAAAATCTCTCCTTAGACTTACCTTATCGGATTTTCCTGCAAATGTAGACTATGACAAGAAAATGCAGAAGTGAGAAAACACTTCTCACATACGTAATAATTACAAGTATGGGTTATCCTTGTTATAGAAACAGGAACCAAAAGAGACAGAGTCTGAACAGATTTGCGTGAAAAATCTGTGTGCTCTATACCTCCTAAACAGGGGATTCCAGCACACACTGTAATTCGTCATTTGGCTAGATAAAAAGCAGTACCAAGAAAGAAACTGAGAAAGAAACAAAAACTAAGTCACATAATAATATAGAGAGAATAATAGGCCTCATGACACCTTGTGTTAGATTTCTGCTTAACACACTGGCATCCATACTTGAGTGCTGATTGAAGTCTCTGCTTCTCTGCTTATGACCCATTCCTCTGCTAATGTGCCTGGGAAAGCAGCAGATAATGGTCCAAGTACTCAAGTCCCTGCCACCCGTGTAGGAGACCTGATGGAGTTCCTTGCTCCTGGCTTCAACCTGACTCAGTCCCAGTTGACGTGGCTATTTGGGCAGTGAACCAGCAGAAGGAAGATCCTGCTGTGGGTGTGTGTGTGTGTGTGTGTGTGTGTGTGTGTGTGTATTTTCCAAGCAATCGATTAAGTAGATCTAAATAAACTGCAGCAGGATTTTGTAAATGAAAGTACAGATTTCAAAAAATTCTAACTCATTCTGTATACTAAAACTTATGTCACATCCAAAAATACAGATGTTTTAGAATGTCTATATTCCTTTTGTTTAAAAAAGACCGTAATATGAAAACAATATTATATTATGATTAATAATATGGTATTTTTGTAAAGATATTTTCTTTATTTGGGGAATTAATGTGTACTGGATAATTTTCTGGTCATTATGAAATATAGCAGTGAAGACAGAATCCATGCTCTGCAGGATCACATTGTCATAAAAAGGAGACTCAAACAGGATTGTTGGAGGGAAAATACCTAATATCTGTTTGAGGGTAATCTCATACAATTGTCAATGAAAAAATAATTATGAGTCATCTAGCACACAGTAAATGTTGGGACCATTATTAGCTGTCAGTGTTGCTCAATGGATGTGAGGGAAAGGAAGAGTAGTGTCTGGCTACTTCTTCGTTGTTTAATTTTGGCTTCTTCAACTAGACTATAAAGAAGAAGGGATATAAGTATATTTATTATTAGCAATTGCTCCACGTAATTTCCTGTGAAGAGATAACTTTGGGAAGCATGGGTTAAAATAGTGGTTTTTCAACCATAAGTACACATTAAAATCATTTGAACAGTTTGAAAAACAATGTAGCATGGGCTCTGTTCTAGTCCCATTGAGAAAGGACTCTAGAGATAGGCCTCACGCAATGGTCAACCAGGATTGAAAACCATTGAGTTATAGGATGGTGGAGACAATACAGCCAAAAAAAGGCTCAGGAAAGCTGCAAGTGAAAGAGAAGTCCTAGATACAGCACATACAAGACAAAGTTATGTTCTGGCACTTAGAAGTGTAAAGGAGTGAGGTCGTGATCGGCCGTTAGATGGTACAGAAACGTCAACATGGCTACTGTGTAGTAATTAATTTTGGCTGGTTACTCTGATGACAGCAGATTCAAAGCATAGTGGGACAGAAACCAGATTATAATGGGCTGATATTTGAATGAAGTAAGTGAAAGGTTGAGAGTCGGTGAATGTTTTCTCAAGCAGCAATCAATAAGGCTTAAAAAGTTGGAAGAAACTGAATTCTGGGGAATAGAAGACTTGTAGGAGAAAGGTAGACGGGGACAACTAAAACCCCTTGGAAAGGGAGGAAATGCTCAAGGAACACATTCTTGCTGACTGGTTAAGACCAGGTGCTGGAAGGAAGAATTTTGAAGAAACAACAAAAAAGATTGAGTTAAAGGAGTGATACAGGCATGCTGAGTACAACAAAGGAAGGGTATTGCTTTGATAAGAAAAAATGAACCAATTTTGCAACCTTATTAATTCTACAGTTTGTGTATAGGTGTCAAGTATTGGATAAATCCATTGATCTTGTATAGGCAAATTACAGAGCAGAAGAAACAGAAGAGAATATTGTCAGTATGCTCTGACAATATTCATCACACAGATGACAGTATATGTTATCTTTACAGATTCAGTACAGAGGGTGAGACTTCTCCAGAAAGCATATGAAAAGGGGAATTTTTAGATGTTAGACTTAAGATAAAGAATAAAGAATGTTAAGTTCAATGGCAGGGGTGTTGAGACCCACAAACATATCAGTTAAGATGACAGTCATGACCTGTTTGGAGCAGAAATTTATGACCAAAGAAGAGATGGGATAGAGAAGTCATCATTGTCAAAGGTCTTGGGACTCTGGCATAGAAAGGTCTAGGCTCAGTCACTTGCATAACAACAAGCCTGTGTTCGGTATTATCATGGAACGCATTGTGTATATGGCTACATTTTCAGGGGATGAATTTGGAAGTCACCTGTACATTGCATTGTTAAGTTTTCAAGGCTGATCTTGTTAAATTTCCTTTGGGTTTCCCAGCAAACTTCTCTAATGACAATTTATTTTCTTACAAAGCACAATCATTACTTACCAACCATCTGGATTTCATGATACCTTAATGTATTTTTCTCAATCTTCACTTTCTTGATTTTTTTTTCCCTGCTTCATTCTACAATTACTGAAATTTCTTTTTGCCTTGGCATCTGTCCTGCTTCCGTTACTATTTATTAGAGTATTCTATTTCTTTGCTTTTTCATTTTGATTCCTTTGTGTATTCCCCTAATGCCAGTACCAGACTAAACCCTCAAATTCTTCATGGGTGTTATGCTCTATGGCTCAACCATTCTCCTTAAGCAGGTGATTCACAAATCTACACCTGCATCCATTATACCTATCTAAATTTCAGACACACATCTCCAGTTTCCTGTTAAAATCATCACATTGTGTTCCCTCTGTGCTTCCAAATTGGGCATTTAAAAAATAGGATTATTGGCTGACACTGCGGCACAGTGAATTAAGCCCCTGCCTGCAAAGCTAGCATCCCCTATGATCGTCACTTTAACAAGTTGCTGCTTTGCTTCCTATCCAGATCCCTGCTACTGTGTCTCAATGAATCAGAAGATAGCCTAGTTTGGGGCCCTGATATTCATGTAAGAGACCTGTATGGAGTTTCAGCCTTTTGGTTGGTTGTTGTGGACAGTGGGAGTAAACCGATAGATAGAAGAACTCTTTGTTTCTCTCTTCCCCTCAGTCTATAACTGCAGTTCATATAAGTAAAAGAAACCATTTAAAAATGGAATCTTCTCCCTCATTTTAAAATTTGTACACCTAATAACATCATATCTGGGTTTGTTATAGTTTTTAAATTGACTTACTAGATGTAGGTTTGTATAGGAAAAAAATCAACTGTTTATGTACATGCTCAACATTTCTGAGAGTAGATTTATCATAAACACAAATTGGCTTTTCCCTACAACAAAAAATGTATCCAATTCCTATAAATATCAACCATATATCCTAATTGAATTCAGTTTTCATGACAGCCAGAGTTACACAGGAATGCAGTCTACATAACATCCATATATTCCAGACACCAATCATCACCAATAAATCCCTGGTAATCTTCAACTTTTGTCTAACTTGGCTAACAATTGGATATTCTCATGATCCTCCTCTCAGGCTTACATAATCCAAGAAAACAGTTCATTTATTACATGCAAAGGATATTTTAAAAGATGTAAATGATCATCCAGATCAATAGGTAAGTGTATATAGAGCAAGCCTAGAATGATGTGGGACACAATAATTTTTATCCCATGTAGTTCAATGAGCATTCTTCAATCTGGAAGCTCTCTGAACCCCATAGTCCTGGATGAAAGAGAGATGGTTTGTTGGCTTGCCTGCTTCTCAACAGCGAGGGCTGGTCAAGGCCAAAGCCAGGAACTCAGTCCACCGATCTCGTGAGAGCCAGGGTGGGTGTAGGACAGACTAAGCTAGGTCTCTGCTCCTGCAGAGCTCCTGTGAGCTCTGTCTGGGTGTGGACCTGACTTGGTTGGTCTGTAACAACCAATAGTAAAAACCAAGCTTGAGGTCTGAGAATTTCCTCTGTCCACAGTGATCATGCTGCGGATGGATCTCAGGGATGGCTCTGTCCATGCTCAGGATCATGGCTCTTCCCACCACTGCCAGGTTGGTGGGCAGAGTCCAGGTTACTCTGCTCAGAGGTGTGGGTGTCTGAATCTCCCAAGCACTTAGCTATGGCTGGGAGAACCCTTGCTGTGCCAGGCTTTCTGCTGGGGATCATTGCTCCACATCCACCACTGCCAAGTGATGGGCTCACCCAGCAGTGAGCTCTGAGGTCTTGGGGGTCTGGAATTACTGCTTAAGGACATCAATGGATAAGGCCACAGTATGTGTAGGTGAGGAATGAATCCTGAGCGATACTCAAAGACAGGGTCACTGTACTTGCAGGTTAGAGAGGGGACTGAGATCTAGTGGTTTGGAGGGGAGAGACTGGAAGATCTGTATGGACCAGACTCATGGACCAACCCACATGGGAATCCAGAGTTCGGCTTCTTAGTATGGAATATTGCTAACCACTACACACCAGTCCATGTGAAAGCTAGGGCTGGGGGCCTGTCTAGCAGGACTAGATCCTAGTACCTGGTTGAATGTCAGAACAGGGAATGCGTCACATTACGCAGGCAATGACACTAACCAGCATGCAAGATAACCAGGTCTGGGGGTAGTTTCTGTGGGGGATTTGTGGGCTAAACCCTACAGAAATGCAAGTCCTACTGGTTAGCTTAAGAGTTGGGATGGACCAAGAATAGTCTAGGCAGGTCCAAGCTGCAGCACCTGTATGTGCATCCTGAAACAGGGTGTGGGGTGGGCCGAGCTACAACATTCACCAGCTCATACTAGGCCAAGATGGAGGAAGAGGCTATGCCAGCCAATGGTCTAGCACCCACTGGCTTGTGACAGATCTGGGTCTGGGAGTGGGCCAAGCAGGGGAACATTGGAAACTCTCCTTCGGGGTCATAGCTCCTGCTAGTGAGCATGTGGTCCATGCCTGATACTCAGGCAGGTTGGGCAAGGTAGCTCCAAATGTATGGGTTGATTTTGGAAGGGAGTAAACTTGGCAGGACCAAGCAATTCTTCGCTTATTGGCAATTGCAGAAACCAGGCTGCAGCACAGGCATCCTGGGCTATTTTGTCACACCTACTAGTTTATATAAACCAGGGATTGGAGCAGACTGTGCAGGGCCAGGTTGCAGCACCCACCAACAAGAGTTGGGACTAGGATCAGACTGTGTCAGGCAAGGCTACGGCATTCAAAGGCAAAGGCCAAGACAAGTTAGCAGCTATGCCATGCTGGGTCAGAGCAACCACTGGCACTCGCAATATCTATGGCTTGGTTGGGTAGCAAAGGGGATGTCTTGGCTGGGTTGTGGTGAGTTTTGATGGCCAGAGTGGGAGCTGATGTCTAGTCTGGGCATGGCTATCGTGTTCCTCATCACAAGTGTGGACTGAATCTTAGGTGTGTCAGACTGGGCTAGACTCTAGTACCCATTAGAATTCGTGAAAACCAGAGTGGGTGTAGGACAGACTAGGCTAGGTCTCTGCCCCTACTGAGCCATGTGTGAGCTGTGTCTGGGTGTGGAACAGGTTTGGCTGATCTGTAAACACCCAACAGTAAAAACCAGAATGGGTGAAAGCCAGTTAGGAAAGGCCACTTTCCCTGCTAAGACAAGAGATGGACTAAGTAGGGCTGGCTGATGGACCCACCAGTGTGCGTGAGATCTGGAATGGGGAGAGATTCTGATGGAAGAGCTTGGCAAACTGCTCTGTCAAGACACAGTCCCTGCAGGTGAGTGCAAGAACCAAGAGAGGGAGCAGCCCAGACCAGGCCATGGAACGGTACCCACCAGCACACATTTGGCACAGGCTGGGGGTGAACCAGGCTGGGCCAGTTCATATCAACTGCTGGCGAATCTGAGCACCAGAATGGAGTGTGGGTCGGGCTGGGTTAGGTCACAACATAAGCCAATTCACATCAGGATTAGGACTGGAGGCTGGCAGGGCTGTGCTAGACTGCAGCCTCTAGCAGCATGAGTTGGAATTAGAGGTGGGCTGGGCCTAGCTTGGCTACATCACCCACTGGCAAATGCTGAGGTGAGGCCGACTGTGCCAGACTACGCTGCAGCACCCAACCAGCACACGTGAGACTTGGGAACAGGAGGAGGAGGTGAAGCCAGTAATGGGTTGGGAGGACTGCCCTGCTGAACCACCATGCCCTCTAGAGAGTGTGAGTTGGAATTGGGGCAGACAAGATTAGGCAGGGCAACTTCCTCTTGGGTTCCCACTCCCATTGCACAGCATGAGAACCAGGACTGTGGTCGGCATGGCCAGAAAGTAGCACCTGCCAGCAGGTGTGTAGTCTGAATAGTGGGGCTTGATGGGTTGAATTAGGTTACAATGTCCATTGACATATATGGGAGCTGAATGGGATGTGGGACAAACTAGATTAGTCTGCTGTACATATTGGCAAGCACAGGGACCAGGGCAGGGTGCAGGACTGGTGGGGTTATTGTGGGTCGCTCCGACTAGACTGCAGCTCCCACCAGTGTCCGTGAAGGCTCATTGCGTGGTGGGCAGGATCAGGCTGCGATACCCATTGCTTTGTGTAGAAGACAGGGCTACAGACAGAACTGACCCAACAAATGCAACCACTAAGCATGTGCATAAGCTGATTAGGGTGATGGATTGTGCCAGACCCTGTATTGGCAAGCACACACAAGAACCAGATCTGGTAGCACCTCAGATGAAGTTTCCGTGGGGATACTCCCAAGTGTACTGCTGGACTCAGAACCCCAACCATGGAGAGAACTGAACTGTATTGCTGGACTCAGAATCTCAACCATAGAAAGAATTACAGGTTCCATGGTCTGACCAAAGAGTGAATGTGTCAGAGCTGGGTCTCCTTAGTGGCTTAGATGGAGCAGTTGACAGCATGTGCAGGTGCACATGGAGGATATGGCAGTAAATTGGAGTCTGCAGAGGACACCTGGTACCGCAACAGAAGACAGCAGAAAAAATTTATCAACTATCCCAGCCAAGTGTTGGCAGTGAATATCTGGGCAAACAGATTCTAAGGTGGACTGTGTCAACCAATGGATTCTGCAAAGATTTCATCATGCTCAGAGTGCCAAAATAAGCAGTAATTCGGAACTGCTGAACTATCGAAAAACCTCATAAGCAGGACCCTCAGCGCGTGCCCCACATTGCGGAATCTGTGGTATTGTTGGGTGGTTGCTCTCTATCCAGGAATGCAGAGAAATTTGGGAGGCTGAGTGTGACTTCCCTCCTTGTGTCCCACCTTTCCCCAGATACAGGAAGAAAGAAAAGAGAATATGGAAATTGTGATTTCACCTAGCTTCCTGTAGTCCCTCACCCCGTTCACCCTAATTAACTAAGTAAAAATAATCAAAACTAAAAATAATTTTAAAATCTAAAAAAAAAAGAAAGAAAAACACCCCTCGGTAGACACCAAATCATTTTTTCTAATCTCATGTATGCTTCATAGTGGGACGATTTTATTGATTGATTGATCGATTGATTGCTTGCTTGATTTAATAAAGATCTACTCATTCTTATTGGAAAGACAGATTTACAGAGAGACACAGAGAAGGATTCTATGTTGGTTCACTTCCCAAGCAGCTGTAATGGCTGCAGCTAAGCAGACCCAAAGCCAGGAGCCAGGAGCCTGGAGCCTCTTCCCAAGCCTCCCAAGCAGGTCCAAGGTCCAAAGGTTGGCCGTAAGCGGGGAGCTGGGTGGAAAGTGAAGTGGCCAGGATAGGAACAGGCAGCCTTGTGGGATTCAGTGCATGCAAAGCGAGGATTTAGCCACCGAACCAGAAGTCAGGCCGCAAATGGGGAGATTTAAATTGAAGCACCTTAGAAATGTTTCAAAAACAAATCCTTCTAGATTTGGCTTAATTTATCACATCAATATCGCTGGGGTTTGGGAAAGAACCAACAGATGGAAGAGATCTTCTCTCATATTTCCTCCCCTCTTCCTAAGCCCATATCTCTGCAAGTATAGTGAAAATAAATTAATAAAAAATTAAGAAAAATTGTTTTTGTAAAAGCTTAAATTTGAGCTGAATATGAAAATGTGTTTGTTGTAAGTCAATTTAAAGTATTTTAAAACCTCTGCTGACTGTACTCCCTGAATGAGGTGTGTGTGACAAAGAAAAGCACAAATCTTTATTCTCATGCTCATTCCTATTAAAAGAAAAATTAAAATGATAAAAAGTTAAATGATAAAAGGCTACAATCTCCTCAAGTGGTCTAGTCCTGTGTTTAACACATAACCTTCCCTCCTTTCTTCGTCCATCTCTTCCTTCCCAAAATACTGCTGAGCATTTTTCACATGCCCAGCCCTGCACCAGGTATAGGGTTACAGACAGAACTGAAGCCTAGTTTCTACCTTCAAGAATCTTTAAGAATCATCTTTTGACAACTCAATCACAAAGCTGGAGGGAAGGTGTTATCTAAACAAATGTCCCCCAGACCTGTGTACTGTGGATTGTAACCACGTAGGTGGCAACAAGGGACATGCAATCATTACTAAATAAGACTAAGAGGAAAAGTTAGGATGCTATTTTGCGTGAAGTCATTTTCATTAGACTTTAACATATTCCAAACTTGGCCAGTTGCCAATGGTTGTTATACCTGAAGTTTGGAAAAACAGTGTGGATGAACAAAAAGTTTAAAGTGAAAGTCTCCTGAGAAAGAGTATGTATGTTAAGGGAAATAAGAACACTCCTTAAGGTTACCATGGGCTTCAAGTAAGAAAAAAGTCACATACTTCCTGGCACATAAGTGATCAATAAAAATTACTGTTAAGGGAAAGATCTGTGTCAAAATGATGTAGAACTTTTAGAGGACAATTTTCAAACACAGTGTCTGGCACGGCCTGGGGAGAATGCTGTGTGTGCCCTTAGTCCCACAATTAGAGATGTTATATGTTGGGATGGGGAGCAAATCTTATGCCTTTCATTTCAGGAGTAGTTATATCTGGCTGCCTTGCTCTCCTTTCAGTCTTTCTGGTTCTGGAAGCTCCACATCAGGGCTGAGAGACTCTGCTGCTTTTCCTTACCTTAATAGAAAGATGTACTAAAGTTTCCAAATTAACAGGCCTGTTATGTTCCAGGTGAAGTGACAATGCTTGGCTACTTTACCTTCGATAGTGGTTTTAGTCCCATCACCAGATAGAAAGTTTTAGACCACATCCATGCAAAGTTAAGCATTAACATTAGGATCAAATGTGTTACCATTAGCCTGACTACAGGTTCCTAAAGTCTGACAAGACACACGAAATGATATAATAACACCTGTTGAACACCTATGCTAAAATAATTAAGACCTGCTGCAATGATTTCAGGTTGGCTCAGTTTCCACAGAAGGAGTTTGCATCAGACACTCTGGAAATGATGAATAACCTTGGTGCTGTGATTTAAATTCCAAGAGTGATTGTGAGAAGTGTGACCAGTCTGGCTGAATCTGACAATTTGTGGAATCCTTTTGAAAGCCCCAACCATCAGTGAAACAGCTCAAGGAAAAGACTCACACATTGTTTGAAACAGGATGGGGAAATGCATACAGGTTCTTTCTATAATACATGTTGTGTAGGAGACATGGCTGGGAAATAGAGAGGCATCCCATGAAACTCTGAGCAGTTTAGCTCACAAAGGATATTACAAAGGAAGAATGGTTTAGAAGAAAAATTAAACCTAGGGATCAAGAAAGACCTGGAGAAGAAAGGACAAAGTACACTTTAACCAGATTATAGACTTAGCAGCTGAGTATTAAGGGAACTGGCAGGAGAGGCGGGCAGGTAGGTAATTATTCCACTGTGGAGTATCTGCTCTTGATACACCTCTGGGTGGGTATAAGTCTTCTTTCATATTCTGGATTGGTAATATGGAATATAAATAATTAATCAAAGTTGGGGAGAACATCAGGAGAAACAATTCTTTGAAGTTCTAGAATTCAAAAAGTTTAGCTTGTCCTTTGTCCTTCATCGTCATCCATACTTTTTCACTTTTATTTGTCTATATTTTTATTTCCATTCCATCTGTTGGGCTTTATTTAGGCTTTCATATTGCAAATGACCTCAATCTCCCTTAGGGAATGGTAGATAACATAATTCAATAAAGAATTATTTTTCTTTCACAAGTGTGTGCTAAGTGGTGTGGTGCCATCACCACTCTGAAATATTAAACTGATTACCTTGAGGGAAAAAAAACTTAGACAAAAATTGCCTAATTGCTGGATTGCTCAGGCAAAAAATCTTGGACAGGCTTGCCTATTTCCTTTTCTTGACGCCCCAGTCCAAGCCATCAGCAAAGCCCGTGGGTTTAACCACAAATATCTCTGAAATCAATCCTTCCTCACTGTCTTCATCCAAACCCTTGTTCCCCAACCCTTGAAGGGAAAATAGGGTTTGCAATTTTCTCCTAACCTGTCTCTCTCAATCTATCCTGCTTACTGCCCATTTTTAACCTATATCCACAGTGGCCCTCTTAAAAGTCAAGTGAGACCAGGCTACTTTTCACATTTCTTACCTCAAACAGACTAAAAACTGAAGTGATATTATGGTCCACTGGGCCAGGGCTGGACCCCAGCCTGAGCTAACCAGCTACCATTCTCTAACTCAACTGCCTTGAAATTTGAGCAGTTCATACTTTATCCCAAGATTTGTAGGGCTTGCTATTTTGCCTCCTTTAGTTTTGTGCTAAATATTAATTTGTACTGTGCTTTATATGATTTTCTTATATCACACTTTTCTCCATTCCAACACACTTAACCTACTTTATATTTCTTCATAGCACTTATTGGTGTTTCATTATATTAATTTGTCAGTGTTCTTGGTTAACAATGGTTTTAGAGAATTTTAAAATCATTTATCCCCATAGCTTAGTCAGTGCCTGGCACCTAATATATTTTAACAATTATCTATTGACTAAATATTCAATGCTATAATAATTAGGGTTAGGACCTGGTATGATAGCCTAGTGGCTAAAGTCCTCGCCTTGCACGCCCTGGGATCCCACATGGACACTGGTTCTAATCCCAGTGGCCCTGTTTTCCCTCCTGGCTTTGGATTGGCTCAGCTCCAGGCATTGCGTTCCCTTGGGGAGTGAATCAGTGGACAGAAAATCTTCCTCTCTGACTTTCCTCCTGTGTGTATCTGACTTTCCAATAAAAATAAATTAATTTTAAAAATTAGGGTTAATCTTACACAATTGAAGTAGAGAGAATTATGGGAGGGGGTGGGTTCTCAAAGTAATGCTCACCCTTCCCCCTGTTTACTTACCTCTGTATTTTAAGTCTTAACATACTTTCATTTCACAATTAAAAAGAAACAAACACCCTACCCTGACAGCAGGATGCTAGATTTTCTACCATTGTCTATACCTACAATGCCATTAGACATTTTAAAACAGTAGAATGTTAGATTTGTGACTATTGCTACAGGACTATACAAGCCTAATAATAGGAGGGAAAATGCTAGTGGGGGGAAATTGGGGGTGGGGAGAAGGAGACATGAAAGGGGGGAATCTATACCTACAAACTGTACCATGGAAAAATAATAATTAAAAAATTAAAAATAATTTAGTTATCCATACTTGCTACTGGTTGTTTACAAGTCACAATTGGTACCTAAACATGGCAATATGATTCATGTTCTTCATCATAATTAATGATTTTTCCCTACAGCTGACCATGGGAAAAATGTTTTTTATATACATAATTGATGGCTTCTTTCTTTAATACAGCAAAAGTTAGAGTGCAAACATACTATAATCACTGGGATTATATTCACTGAGATCACACCCAATGCAAAAGATAAAATCTTCCTTCAACTGTTGCTGTTGTAATTGTTTCTTTTCCTGGACACATCATTTTTGATTTCTCCTTTTCTGACTCATTTCCTGTGTCTCATATTATTTTTTTTCTAGGAGACTTTTTCATATCACGGAGTTTCATATTAACTAAAGAATCTTATCAATTGTGCAGACAACTAATAGATTTGAAACACAGAGCTGTCTATAGCGATTGTTACTGCAGAAAGTGGTCAGTCTTACATTGCCTGGACTTTGATTCTGTTGCTTAAATCAGTGATGCCTGCCTTTATATAATACATTTGTATTACCATTGTGTTACATATAAATTACCACAGATATTTATTTATTTATATAAGTGGTAATAGAAATGCCCACCTGGTAGGGTTGTATTGAGATTTAAATTATACAGTACACAGAGAGCTCTTGGAATATACTCACAATAAAACATCTAGTCATGTTAACTTCTATACTTACTCCAGTAGTCAAACACCATTGTCACGCTACCACTTTGATAACTGTGTTCTCTAGTTCTCTCTTCTGCGTTTTGGGATGTAGTGTGTGAGATGTAAAGGGAGAGAAAGCACTCGGCTTTCTGGCTTGCAAACAGTTTCTGGATTGAATCCAATGAGAAAATGAGTATTTGGGTAGTTATGCTTTTTATGACATTTCTTTCTGATCACTATTAAATAGAAAGCTCTTACTGATGCTATCACAAATCTTCTAGGATTTTTATTTTAGACACGTTACATTTTCTTGCTGCTAGGCTGCATCTGCTTAGAGGATTCAGCTCAGTTTCGCAAATGTTCACTGAGTAACTACTATTGATTAGGTGACAGAATACGGTGGTGACTCAGAGAATCCTCTCACTCTAGATAGCTTAGTTTCCTGAGGTGGCCTGTTTTTGGTCCCATCTTTCCCAAGCCTGTGAACCAGGAGACTATAGTAGCCTAATCTGGATCTAGAAGTGCCAGCTGATTGTTGAATTTGGCCCCAAATCAGCAACCTGTCCTGAACCAATCCCATAGCGTTTCCAAGGGCATCAGTGGGAATTTTGAGGGTGTATCTGAAAAGAATTTTGTTCACTCTTAGCATTCGTGCTAAGTAGAAGCACGCAGAAGGTTTGATGCTTATCTCTTCTTGTTCAGGTTTCAACATGCCAGGCACCTACTGCTGTGGAACTGGTAAGAACATTTGAGACATATAGTTCTTCCAAAGCAGATAAACAGGCAGAAATGTTAAATTATTAGACCAAAACGGAACTGATAGAGGTTATTCAGTCTTCAGATTCTAGAATCCAGTTCAACCCACACATTTATAAATTCGTCAGAGAGGCTCTGTGCTATCCCAAGGATGATCGTGTTTAGGTGGAACTATGAGTTTTGAGTCTTAAAAATGCCATTTTCCATAACTCTGGAGTATCTATTTCATTCATCAACTTCTATGATGTGATGAGCCATTATCACGTCTGCCTGTAAGGTTTCAGTGTTGGCAATATGCTTTTCTTAAATGCCAGATAGAGTTGACAAATAATTAGAAGATGACTTAATTTACCATGGAAAACCTATTATCGCATATGGAATTCTTTTCTCCATTATTCTTTCATAAATGCAAAGCAATTCCCTTCTCAGATGTGCTGTATGAAGGTATTTGAATCATACTCTTTAATTCGATTCCGTCGCTTTTGGAGCTTCTACTTGGTCACACTTTCTTTTAAAATAAGTTTTATTTTTACTTTTTATTGGAAAGTCAGATACAGAGAGGAGGAGAGACAGAAAGAAAGATCGTCCCTCAAGTGATTCATTCACCAAGGGGTCGCAACGACTGCAGCTGAGCCAATCTGAAACCAGGAGCCAGGAGGCTCTTACTGATCTCCCACGCAGGTGCAGGGTCTCAAGGCTTTGGACTGTCCTTGACTGCTTTCCCAGGCCATAGGCAGGGAGCTGGATGGGAAGTGGGGCTGTGGGGATTAGAACCGGCGTCCATGTGGAATTCTGGGGCATGCAAGGTGAGGACTTTAGACACTAGGCTACCGTGCCGGGCCCTTGGTCATGCTCTTAAGAGGAAAGGAGGTAGGTGGCAAGCAAGGAATGGTCAGTTGATGATAAACAACTTCTTCTGCAAATTAACAATTAAAGGAACAAGATAAACGTCTTTCACTTCTATAGATTGCCCAGTTAATTACTGATGTGTCCAGGTGGAATTGTAATCCCACAAAATCTTCTTTATTAGCAAAAAGGAAACCTGGATTACCTTCGAGTCAAAAGCTACGAGAAAGTTGACTAACCGAAGAGCATCCCGTGTAGAAAGATGAGATGCTAATTTTTAGAGGCACTCAGCAGTTGGAAAATCAATTTTTCTTAACATTGAGAATTATTGAGTGGCTGGAAAAGCATCTCACTCTATGAAATATAGTCATGTTCTGTGCCTTTCCATTTTATTTACTATTTAAAGCACACAACAGCTAGTTAACCAACTGCTTATAAAATATATTTAATGTTTAGAGGCACTCAGTGTGGTTATGAAATGATTTTAAGGGTATACAAAAATGGTTCGTTAACCACATTTCATGAACTATAGTTCCCTCTGGAAAAACAAAAATGTTTTCCCTGGCATCCTGCAGCATCTCATCCTAAAGTTTGTAAATGGCTCCTACTACTCAAACCAGCTGCCTTACTGGCTTTTGATGCTAGCCACTTTACAGCACACACCAGAAAGATCAATACAGTTCCTGCATAAGTGTCAGAGCACCATGCACTCAGAGGCTGTTAGACTCTGTGATGAAGAACAGCTTGATAGATGCAGTGAAATTAAAAAGCAAGCACAAATCCCAGTGAAGGGGTTGTAGAACTGCATTCTTTTCTCGGTGCACGGTGAATTGATGGGTACACTGTGATTCGAGACATATGGAAATGAGCCTTAGTGCCTACCAAGGATATGCATTAGTAAGTTTATGGCCTCTGACAATATGGGGGACGTCTAACCCACGATGGAAAAAGAAAGGAGTCTCTTTTGAAGGAAACTGTCACAAGGATTGTGACAAGAAAGATGTAGGCATCCCCAGCATAAATTTAACATGGAACATTCAGCTACATTTATTTCCAATATTCTGGTTCTTTGAAAATGTACAACATTGTAAGCACTAATTTTCATCTTTCACTGTTGAATTCCTTGGCATTGATTATTGAGGAAGTGTGATGAAAGTGTTGCTTTCCATTTCCTGTTCAGGTAATCAAGCCAGAAGGACAGGAAGTTCACTTTGTTTACTTTGCTATCTGGCTACATGCAGCCTGGAAGAAGGCTGCCCAAGACACCTCAGCACTAATTCAGGGCACAAGATGTGACTCTGAGCAGCAGCTAGCCGTCGATACTTTGACTTACTGTCCCACGGAGGGTAGTTTTGCTAGCAAGGATAATCAGTGTAAAATGTTGATAGTTGGTGGAGAGGTAGTCTTTTTTTTTTTTTTTAATGCCAAACCAGTTTTTAAAAAGTAGATAAGGTCAAGGAATTAAAATAGAAAATTTTAAATGTGAGAGGTTGTTTAGTGAGAGTTCTGGGCCACTTGAACTAGTGCTAGATGAGATATTTTGCTTTCAGTCTGGCATGGAAGGGCCTTTGGAATTCATCATGCCATTCTAACAAATAAAAGGCAAAAAAACTGAAAGGCAATGAATCTTAAATCCATCAGTGATTTGAAGTCACAGGGCATACTTCTACTTCTACATCCCCAAGCTGGACAAAGACAGATACAGGGATTCACAACTTCCTGACAAACCAACCTTTGTGGGAACCAGTACTAGCAAGAGCACAAAAACTATAATTGACCCATTTCTAGAGGAAATGGGCATGGGAAAACCTGAATGCTGACATCTCTAGGGAACCTCAGGAGTAGGCAAATTTCCAGACTGATTGTGTCTTCAGGAGTCCTACAGGTTCCCAAAGACAAGGAGAAGCACTTGCTTACATGCTCACACTTCAAGCCAGGAGACAGAAAATGTGGTCATTTTGATACATGTCCAGCGCCTTCTGCTCTTAACAAGGAAAAGGCTTCTCTCAAAAGTTTCACTAAGGCCTAATAATCTATTGGGTTTTCATTACAATCTTGTTTTACAAACGGGAAATATGCAACTCTAGCACTCCTCTAGCTATCCAGAAGCCACAGAAGTGGGGGAGGAACATTTGTGAACTTCACTGCCTAGGGACACACCTCACTAAATTGGTATCTAATCATAGGACTATTCAATGAGCCTACCTCTACCAAAAGGTACTGCCATATCACCAAAGGTTTATTCATTACAGCACTTAAAAAAAATCTAGTACATCATGCCTCGTTTTCAGTAAAAAATTAAAAGGCACTCTAAAATTGAAATGAAGCACTGGGACAGAATAGGTTATCAGAATCAGACTCAAACATAGCAGCTGTAGAAAATAGCACATCAATGATTTAAAACAATTGTGAGAAAGCTGCTAATGATTCTACTGGGAAAAGCAGACAATGTATAAGAACAGATGGAAAAAATAAAGTAGCAATAAAAAGTGTTTTGACTGAAATTAAGAATATCTTTGAAGGACTGACTCAACTGAGCAAAGATTCAGTTGGTGATACAGCCAAAGAAACTTCCAAAACTGAAAAACAATGAGAAAAAAAAGGTAATAAAATATAATGAGAATCCCAGAGGAGAGGAAATAAACAACCAACATTTTTTAAATTGAAAATATATGCACACACATATATATATATATATATTTTTTAAAGATTTACTTACTTGAAGGTCAGAGTTACAGCAAGAATGAAGGACAGACGAAGAGGTAGTTTCATCTGCTAGTTCACTCCTTAAATGGTTGCCACCAGCCAGAGGTGGGCCAGCCTGTGAAGCCAAGACCCAGGAGTTTCTTCCAGGTCTTCCACGGGAGTGCAGGGGCCCATGACCTTGAGCCATCGTTGCTACTTTCCCAGTTCATTAGCAGGGAGCTGGATTGGAAGTGGAGTGGTTAGAACATGAACCAGTATCCCTATGGATGCCAAAGGCACCGGATAAGCACATCATCACGCTGGCCTATAAAATATATATAAATGTGTGTGTGTGTGTATGTATTTATTTAAAAGGAAATGAACTGAGAATTTTCAAATTAATGTCAGAGACCAAATTATAGATTCAAAGGTGAAAGAATATCAAGCAAAACAAAAACAAAAATCCTGACATATCATATAAAAACTACAAAAAATCAAAAATTATAATCTTGAACGAAGTCAGAGAGAAGCAGACTGCCTATACAGAAGGATAAGCATTGCATCAGATTTCTCCTCAGAAATTACATGGACAGAGAGGAGAGTGAAATATTTAAGGTATTTTTTTCTTTTACCAAAAAAAAAAAAACCACTCACAAAATTATAATTTTGTAGCCTGAGAAATATTTCTTCAAAGTGAAAGAGAAATACAGTTTTCTTAAACAAAAAATGGAAGAAATTTGTAGCCAATAAGCCTGCTTTGAAAGAAATGTTTAAAGAAGTTCTTCATAGAGAGGAGACAGAAGATATATTGGTCAGCAATTTAACCCTATATAAAATGAAAACATTAGAAAAGAAGAAGTGAGGTGCAAACTTTTAGCTTAGTGTTCGTCATTGGTGGAAAAAAAATTTTTGTTTTAAAAAATAAGAGCAGCAGTGTATTATCCAGTGACTTTCTGGATAATCTTACACAACTGAAGCAATATTTGAAAATAGACTTGGATAATATTTGTAATACAATTAATAGTTAGTAACCTATTACTAAAACTCATTAGTGTGTCAATATAAATTGGAAAATATAGGACAACGATAAAAATAGATAAGTAAATCTGGTAAAATAAACAAGAAATAGAAATACTAACAAAAAGCATAGAATCATATGCAATGACCAATTAACAAAATAAAAAGTAAAATTAGTATGTGACAAAATTAGGAAAGAGAATAATTTCAGTGAACAGGAAATAGTAACAAATATGGTAGATATTAATAATCAACTTAAACATCAATAATTTTAGGATCTAAACATACACAGAAAAGACAGAAATTGTTATAGTGGATCAAAAGACTCAACCATAGGTTGTCTATATGAACACATATATAGATTAAGTATAAGCAGATGGAGAGTCACGTGTTTCCATAGCTGGAGTAGCTATGGTTATTTCAGACGCAACAAATTTCAAAATGAGGAATGTTATCAGGGACAATTACATGACAAATTTGTAAATTTTCCAAGATGTAATGATTCTTTTTTTTAAAAAAAGATTTTACTTTTATTTTTTATTGAAACGTCAGATATACAGAGAGGAGGAGAGACACAGAGGAAGATCTTCCGTCTGTTGATTCATTCCCCATGCGGCTGCAATGGCCAGAGCTGAGCCGATCCAAAGCCAGGAGCCAGGAGCCTCTTCCGGGTCTCCCATGCAGGTGCAGGTTCCCAAAGCTTTGGGCCATCCTTAACTGCCACAAGCAGGGAGCTGGATGGAAAGCAGGATCGCAGGGATATAATCTGGTGCCCATATGGGATCCTGGTGCACACAAGGCTAGGACTTTAGCCCAGCTCTATGTAATGACTCTTAACGTATATGCACCTAATGGCAACAGTGTCAAAATACATGAAGCAAAACCTGGTAGGACTGGGATCACTGCTGTGGAGAAGCAAGCTGAGCCACCATTTGGGATCACAACACTTCGTATTAAGAGTGCCAGTTTTGAGTTCTGGCTTCTCTGCTTCCAAACCTGCGTGCTGCCAATGCATCTGGCAAAACAGTGGGTAATGGCCTATGTACTTGGATTCCTGCCATCCATGTAGAGGATGAATGGAATTCATGGTTCCTGGCTTTAGACTGGCACGAATCTGCAGTTCTGGCCCCTTGCAGAGTGAACTAGCAGATGCAAAACCCATGTCTCCCTCTCTCTGTTATGCCTTTCAAATAAATAAATCTAAAGAAAAAAAAGTAGTAGTAGTCCTAGGACAAAAAGATGATTATACTATTATGGTAAAAACTTTCAATACTTTATCAAAAACAGAACAATTGAACTCAACAATATCAATCAATCAGATACAAATGACAAGTATAAAATACTTCGTTCAACAAGAGCTCACACAGAATGTTCGCCAAGCATGACCACATTCTGTGCTACGAAACAAACCCTGACAACATTAAAAAGAACTGAAATCCCAGCGTGTCTGCTGTCCACAAGGAAGCTTAAGTAGAAATACATTACAAAAACACAGCTGGAATTCCCTCAGTTACTTCAAGATTAAACAACACATTTGTAAAGAACACATGGGTCAAAGAAGTTGTAAAAGAAATTTCAAAATAATCTGAACTAAAAGAAAATGTAACGTATCTTACCAAAGTGTGAGATGCAGTAAAAGCTATGCGTAGGCAGCAATTTTAGCAGTGGACGCCTAGATTAGGAAAGAAGAACAATCTGAAGCAGGTAAATGAAGCCCCCACCCAACTTAGTCAGAGAAAACAAATTAAGCCTAAAGTAAAGTGAAACAAAGAGGTAATTAATCAGAAATAAACTGCCATATCAAAACCAGGATGCAGTAAAAGCTGTGTGTGTCAACAGAAAATTTTAGCAGTGTATATATATATATATATATATACACATTATATATATGTATATAATAAGAAAATTATTATATATTATATATATTAGGAAAGGAGAAACATCTGAAGCCAATAAGCTAAATTTCCACCTTAGAAAACATGCACAGAAAAATCTTGAAACATTAGCAAGTCAAATCAAACAACACAGCAAAATAACTATTCCTTATGTGGATGATGCAAAAGCTGCTTCCATATTCAAAAACCAATTAATACAATGCATCACATCAGCAAGGTAAAGAAGAAAACGCACACCATCAATTAAATAAATAAATATACCGAGCATTTACAAAGTCCAAATCCACTCATAACCTTACGAATCTCAGAAAAATAGAAAAGAATGGGCTGCTTCTCCGCTTCACACACACACACACACACACACACACACACACACTCTCTCTCTCTCTCTCTCTCTCTCTCTCTCTCTCTCTTACAATTAGCAGATGCTTTCCCAGGAAGATTAACGAGAAGGAAAAGATGTCCTGTTTAATATCAAATACGATGCTAGGGGACCCGTCACAGTGGCCTAGTGGCTAAAGTCCTCACCTAACACATGCCAGGATCCCATATGGATGCCGGTTTGAATCCCAGTGGCCCCGTTTCCCATCCAGCTCCCTGCCTGTGGCCTAGGAAAGCAGTCGACGACAGCCCAAAGCCTTGGGACCCTGCACCCGTGTGGGAGACCTGGAAGTGTTCCTGGATCCTGGCTTCATATCAACGCAGCACAAGCCGTTGTGGTCACTTGGGTAGGGAATCACCAGACGGAAGATATTCTTCTCTGTCTCTCCTCCTCTCTCTATATATATATCTGGTTTTGCAACAAAAATAAATAAATCTTTAAAAAAAAACAAAAACAAAAAATACAGTGCTATGTACTATTAACCAAAATTAAGTACCTTAGGTATAAATCTAACAGAAAATGTACAAAATCTATGAGAGAAAAACTACTAAAGTCTGATAAAAGAAATAAAGAATAAATGGATAATCCTTACTCAGGAACCTCATTATTATCAGTTCTGTCCAACTTGATCAGTAAATTCCAGGTAATCCTGTTGTAAGGTGTAAATATTTGCAAATAGTGACAGACTGAGTCTAAACTTTTAGAGCAATAAAAGACCCAGGCTACACCATATTAAGAGGTTAACTTAAGAGAACTAGTATTATGTGACTTCAATTCTTACTAGAGGGAAATCGATCAATGCAACAGAATAGAAGCCCCCAAAAGAACATACATAATCAACTGATCTTTAGCAAAGGGCCATCTCTTTCAAAGTACCATATATTCTTACCATGTGAACCAGCAATTACATTCCCTAACATATTCTCAAATCACTTGAAAATATATGCTCACTCAAAAAACTACGCGGAAGTGAATTTAATAACTTTATTGATAATTGCCAAAACTTCCAAGCAATCAGAATGGCTTCAGCATGTACATGGATCAATAAACATTGCTATGTCCAGATGATGGGCAAAAATGCAAAGCTACAAACAAATGAGCTGGCAGGACATGCAAAGACATGAAGGAAACTTAAACATATTACTTAAAAAAAATCAATCTGAAAAGTTCACATACCATGTGATAGAGTCTATCTACACATAAAGTCTTACCATATGCACATTGCGGGAGATTTGGCAGAGAGACCAAAGTGGCAAAATAATACAAACTCTTAAGGCAGTAAAACTAGTCTGTTTTATACTAGAAACATAACATTAAACTTTTACAAATTCACAAAACTTGGGCACTGAATGGACTATCATGTAAACTATGGAGTTGGAGCAATAATTCTGTGTCAACAATAGGTAACAAAAGATGACTGTACTATCTCATCTAGGATGCTTAAAGCAGAAAAAGCAGCGCCTGTGTAAAACTAGGGAATATATAGGCACCCTGTACTCTCTACTCAGTTTTCCTATTAACCTAAAATTATGCTAACAAAAGTCGATTTTAACAAAACACTAGAAATTTAATACCTGAACAATAACACCATTCACAATGAGAGTAAATACTGCACATTTCTAAGAGAAAAATTCTAATATTAATTCTCGGATTAGTAAAAGCAAGACAACTTACGGAGCAAGGGCTGGAGATTTACGTCCATGATTATATGTAAAACTAATGGTGAAACTGGAGTCAATGGAAATGCTTTGGTAAATTTTCAGTCTTTAATGCTCGTTTTTTTCTTTAGCAGAAGCATAACGATGAATACTATTACTTGCAGAGCTACAATAGGAAAAACAGCTTTTTTTTCTCTCTTTTTTTTCAACAGCAAGAGTTTTTCTCTACAAGTGCTAAGAGGAAGGCGACAGTGTCCTGTTTTTAAGAAACGAAGTGGGGCAAACTTTGGCCAACAGGAGGAGGCCGTCAACAGGTCAGTGGCAGCTGCGTAAACCATTTCCAACCTGACGGTGCTGCTGAAAGCCGTGACCCACGCAGGGACAGGGGTCAGGGTCTAGACAGATTTAACGGGGCCTTGTCTCCCGGTGGGTTGAGGGCCACCTTTCTGAGCGCCGTCGACGTCTCCGTGAGTCACCCGAGCGAGGGCGAGGGTAGGGAGAGAACCTCCTAGCTTGGTGGGCAGCCCCTGAGCGGATGGCACCCAGTGGTGCCTGCAGACCAGCCCTCAGGGATGCTTCTCTGGGATTCTCAGCCTGGCGTCTGGATGACTCACTGCAGAACCGCTCGTGCTGGAAAGGCTGGTCAGAAGGCCAGTGTGCCCAGTGGTGGTAGGGCATTAGAGGAGGAGGAGGAGGAGGAAGAAGAGGTGGAGAAGGAGGAGGTGGTGGGGTTGGTGCATAGATCCCTGAGGCTTGCGTTGGGATCTGAGGGTACCAAAAACTGAAAGATGCTGCGACACAGGCTGATCTGTCTTGGTCACCTTCGGTTTCCACAAATCTGCCCATGATGGTTGGACGTTGGCTAATGGGAGCAGCAACTCTGTCCCAGAGGCTCTCGGAGTGGCGCTGGGGCAGGTCCACGCCCCAGGCATCAGCCAAGTGGGCCAGCAGCAGCTGGGAGAGGTGCCTGTGCGCGTACTTGTCCCAGTGCACGCCGTCTCCCAGGCGGTGCTGCCAGGCATGGCGGAAATGGAAATGCAGGTCGAGCACGTCGAAGCCGCGCCGGCCAGCCTCAATGGCGCTGTAGAAGTTGGCTTCGATCACGTCTTCCCGCAAGTGGGCGGTCGCGGGCTGGCCGTCCTCCGGGAGGAAGCCCCCAGAGACCACCTGGGCCACAGGCATGGCCGTATTCCACACCAGGAGGCAGGATGGGGGCAGCACCTGCTGCATGCGCCGGAACAGGCTCTTCACATCCTGCCTGTAGCTTCTTGGAAAGTCCTGACCATACCTGGACAGATCCCAGAGACAGGAATTCATGACAACCACGTCCGGGGCATGCTGGTCCCAGCGCAGCTCTTCCAGAACACTCTCGACGTACTGAGAGTAAACGCGCGTCAGAAAGTAGAAACGCACTTGGTGGTGACCAGTGCGGAACTGGCGCACCTCGCGGTAGTTTGATCCATTATGCATGCGACCCCACCGGCCACCTTCCAGAAGCATGTCGCTTTCGAAGCTGAGCTCACCCTTGGCCTTGAGCTGCCGAGTGGACAGTAGGCAGTCTTTCTGCAGGAGCAGCACCAGGTCCTTGTAGACGGCGCGCTGGACCGAGTCCCCCAGGACGACCACGAACTTGTTGTGTAGCAGCTGCTGGACCTCAGAGCTTCGGAGCTGAGTCATGGTAGCTGTGGACGGAGCGGGCAGCCGGGCTGCTTCGTCGTGCCCTCAAGGCAGGTTCCGTGGGAGAGCAGGCGAGCCAGAGAAGCAGAGTGAGGCAAGCCGCGTCCTCCTCAGAAGCTCTCCTCAGCGGCCGCGTGCCTCTGAGGCGTGACCTCTGAGGCGGAAGCCCCTTCCAGTCCAGGCTCCACCTGGTGGAGAAGAGGCGCCAGAGTCCGGCCGGGGCCTCTTAGGGGCTGGGATGGGGGTAGGGGAGGGCTCTGTGTGCTGGCGAATCCCTGTATGTTTTTCCAGAGGCCGAGTTTGGAGCATTGGCTGTGGGTGCGGCTAAGTCTGGTTTACCCAGTTTCTTGCAAAACAGGGACGGCCTGTCACAGATTCCGCTAGTGCGTGCGCCGGGTGAATTCGAGTTTGCCTCCCCCATTTGCCGGTGATAGAAATGCTATGGTTGCTTGTTCCTTTTACAATGATCCGTAATATTCAGTGATATGGATATACCGCAATTAGTTTAACCAGTCGCCCGTTGCAAAGGGTATTGGTTTTATTCTAGGAGGGGCCTATTTAAAATCATGCTACTGTTAGCACTGACTTACAGGTTTTTGTGTAAACACAGACGTTGATTTCTCTGAGATGCCCAGGACAGCAACAGACGTTTGTTTGGGGGTGACCAAGCGTCTGACGCTTTAAGAAATGCCAAGATGGTGTTCCAGAATGACGGAACCATTTTACGCTGGCGTCAGAATTGCGTACACAGGTGGAAGTTTCTATCTCTTCTAGTCTATGAAAACAGCCGTGTGTGTCTTGATTGTTAGCTCTGGAATCTTTATGTGTGGAGACAGGTCTAAACTTTCTGGTGGGTTCTGTGAATGCTGGTTACCTTCCTTGCAGTTAGATCTGTGTTGACCTAGCGCTTGTGGCATGATATGAACTTCTGGCCTTTGTTAACCCTAGCTCCTTCTGGCTTGATGAGGAATGTGAGGTGCCTGCTAAACTAATTGACATCTTGATTCTGACTCCAAAAATCCCTGATGTATTTCTAACCATAGCTAGCAAATACCTTTTGAATTGTCTCCTATATTGATTGATCATGAACTTTTTTCTGAAACAATTTTTGGAGCCACTGACATTTTTTATGACACATACATTTGAATTTCATACCAGTATCATCAAATAACTGGTATAATTTTGCAAGAATTATACTGAACTGTGTATTAAAAGGAATTTATGCAATTTCAACTTTACCTACTTTCTACTTTGTGTATAAAATACTAGATATAAAAACAACTGATTTGATAAAGAAATCAACTGGCATGATAATTTCTTGTACTTTGCTTTCACTACAAAAATATAGTTTATAATGATTATCTACTGTTAAATGTCTCAAATCAATTTTTTGGCATTACTACCAAAAAAGCAAATATGAATTATTAAATAGCATTTTTAAAAATTAACTCAAAGTTTATATATTGCAAAAACAAAGTAGTTAGTTGTACATTGCATCTTATTTGTAACAAGTAACTACCAGAGGTTAAATAAATTCAGAGCAACTTAAGCAGTTATTTTCTGTTGAGATTGCAGTTAGTGTGTGGGAATCTTACCCTCTCTGAAAAGAGATTTTCTCACTTTCAAGATAAAATGTAGAAAAAAAAATTAACCTGTTAGTATATCTTAGAGTATTGCACCTTCAAAATGCATTTGTAAAACAAACAAAAAAACCCCACTGTATTTATTACAGTATTTCACTGTAAAGCTTCTTATGCTCAATTACTAATTAAAGGGAGTTAGAATTTTAATCTAATGAAATTAGAGCACAAAGAGTGATTTTTTTTGTTTCTCTTATTAAGCCAACTGTTTTTGTGAAGCTAGGATGGCTGTCTTACAATGGCACAAGTAAATAAATTATTGCCCTTTAACCACTTAATTTGTAAAGAGTTTTCATCTACTTGTTTCTTCACATTTTTAAAAATCATGTCATTGATAAATTTAGGTTTTCTTTTGTATAAATATAACCATGTTTGGTATTTTATTCATTACGTTCAGTGCAGGTTCAGTGAGTGGGAGATAGAAAAAGACCTGTGTGTTTATTTTGCTGGACTCATTTCCCAGTGTGATGTTTTTTTCAAATGCATTTTTCCTAGTGCCTTCATTCTTTACCAACAATGTAAACATCTGTGCTCAACTTAAAAAGTATCATAGTATAATATGAACGTATTTTATATTTTCCTTTAACAATATTTTTGGAGTTGAAAATATTCATATGATAGATGACCTGGATATTTATAAGCAAATAAACAAAAGTGAATATTCAGTGTCTTTACTACCACTTAGTCTCAAAAATTAAGCATATCTTCAGCCAAATCTCTTTTTAAAGCTGTATCCTCAATGTTTTAAAATAATCGTGTGGGGACCGCGGCGTGGCCCGGCGGCTAAAATCCTCACCTTGACACCTTGAAAGCCCCGGGATCCCATATGGGGGCCGGTTCTGATCCTGGCAGCTCCACTTCCCATCCAGCTCCCTGCCTGTGACCTGGGAAGGCAGTCGAGGACGGCCCAATGCTTTGGGATCCTGCACTCGCGTGGGAGACCCGGAAGAGTTCCCAGCTTCGGATCGGCGCGCACCGGCCGTTGCGGTTCACTTGGGGAGTGAATCATCGGACGGAAGATCTTCCTCTCTGTCTCTCCTCCTCTGTGTATATCTGGCTGTAATAAAAATGAATAAATCTTTAAAAAAATAAATAAATAAAATAATTGTGTGTATATTTTTATCTTTATTTAGCATGCAATTTTGTCTTTTCCATACTTCTTGGTAACTTACTTTTTCATGTAACGTTTTATGAAAAACAACTACCTTGCATCGAGTTGCCTAGGTGGCAGTCTTTGAAAAGTAGTATGTTAACTTAGGGGTTCAATTCCAGTGAAGAAGGAGAAGGAAAGAACAGATATCATGGGGTGAATGGCTGGGTTGGCCACCGTGGGTATCAGTGGCAGTGGAATATGTGATCTCAAGGGGTGATTTTAGAGGTCATATTAACTATTTCAACTTAGAACAGTTAATCTGAGACAAAGAGAGAGAAAAAAAATATGAGCTCATATCCTTCAGATGTTTAAGTTTCATTGCCTGTAAAAAATGTCCTTTTTCCCTACCATCTCAGGGTACCCCTGTGTGAGCAGCACAGGGATCAGCTTGTCAGTAACAAGAGGAATGCTTTGGGGGTGACAGGAAAGAGGTATGACGAGGCTTGAAAAAAGTCAGATGCCACCCTGACAACTGGGTGAATAGAAGCCAAAGGCCTGGATGAGGGGTGCTGGTGGCAAGGTGGCGGCTCAAGCATGCTTACAGGCATAGCTCTTTCCTTTAAATGATGGACTAGTATTTCACTGGATGGATATACTGCACTTTATTTAAATGATATCAGTGATATTTTTATTGATCATGAATGAAAAAAAGGAAACGAGAAAAGATGTAAAAAGGCAAAACGCCGACTTTTGTCTGATGTCAAGCTGTGTCACTGAATTCTGCTAATACTCTATCCTCCATTTTCTGCCTCTGTCTAAAATACTCACATCCATTTGCATGTATGTTCTTTCATTTCCTTTTGTTAAATTTCAGATGTTGCTCTGTCCTTCAGTGACTTTGGCATGGGAACTGGAATCACACTTTGTGTTAAGATCTGATTTGATGATTGTCTCAGATCAGTGAGAGATGATAAGAGCAGGCCTTGAGATCTTAGCCAATTTGTGGTCCACAGGCAAGCAGAGCCTCTTTTCTGCTTGGGAATGTGAGGCTGCTTTTATCCACCAGGAGACCTCACGGGAATTTAGGGATTTAAGCTTATCAGGGTTAGCCCTCTCCCCATTCCCCTGATCCCAATCACCAACAGTCTATCACAGATCTGAGAATCTTAATCTTTTTTATCAGCTCTGGCACTAACATGGGAGACTTTAATTTCCTCTGCCGTTCTAACATCATCATAATCAGGTCTTAATATTGATTTTTGCAAGAGGGTCCTGAGTCTCTATTAAAACTGACAAAGATGACTTCTGTTGATCAGATTATGATTTAAGTTATCAGTTCACTAGTCACTACCTTACTAATTACCCTCAAGTTAACATTTTCTTTTTTTTTTTTAACAAGTTATCTATGCCCATCAAAAGCATATGCCTTAGTGTACTACATTTTGTTTAGTGTGTTCTCCATACTTAATTACTTACTGTAACCATCTGGTCTCCTTTCTCTACTTCAACTTCCAGCCAGTTAACCACTGGCTAAGGCTTAACTGTGTTGTCAGGGTATGCGATATGGTATTACTATCTTATGTAGCACCAGTAATGGTCCCCTTATTACTTTTAGATTTTTGATTGGACTTTGGGTGTAACAGCTACGTCACTCTTTGGGATGTCCCCATCCTTTGTCAGAGTACTTGGGATCCAGGCCCAGCTAGGTTTTCCATTTTAGCTTCCTGCTAATACGCACCTTATAAAAAAGCAGGTGATAGCACTGGTATTTGGGTCCTGCATACTCATGTAGGAAACCTGGATTGAATTCCCAGCTTCTAGCGTGGGCCTGGCTTGCCCTTGGCTATTCTGGGCATCTGGGGAGTAGAGCACAAGATAAGAGTTATTTCTCTCTGTTTTCTTCTGTCTCTCTCTATAACTTTCAAATAAGTAGACAAAGCTTTGAAAATGTACATATCATTCTAATCATGTTCCCCAACGCCACACAGCAAAAGCAATAGTTAGCAAAGCTGACACATTTGGTTTTTTGTGTGTGACATTATCTGGTAGCAAGGCCATCACTGTGAGTCACAAGAGGTCATTTTATTATTGGTGCAATCCTAGACTCTATCTCTTGCTGGCAGGAATTTTCCATTTTGAGTGTCCTTCAGCCCTTCTTGAAATGGGTTGTGTTTTCTGGGCCTTAGCAGCTGATTGGGAAATCCAGAAGAATGCTGTTTCTTTCATGTCTGGAGGCAGTAAGTCAACAGCCTTAGGCCTAAACTGTACAGGAATGTAAAAGATTGTCAATTTTCTCTATTGTTTGTAAAACCTCACCTTTCATTACCATTTGCTTTGTGTTCAGGTTGGGAATACAGAGTGAAAGGAAGAAGTCTTATCCTTTTCAATATGGTTCTAGAATTAATTATTCTGACATTATTTCAGAATCTACTCTTACTTGTTGTAGGTGTTAACTCTGAGCATGAAGAACCTTTGAGGAGCCCTTGGATATTGAGAACCACTTCTGCTTAAGTACTGAAGGTCATAGTTTCCTTGCTCTAATTTTTTTCAAAAACACAGATCTGGGGGCCCCATGCAATAGCCTAATGGCTGAATCCTCGCCTTACAGGCCCAGGATCCCATATGGGTGCCAGTTCTAATTCCAGCTGCTTGTGGCCTGAGAAAGAAGTAGAGGATGGCTGAAAAGCCTTGGGACCCTGCACCTGTGTGGGAGACACGGAAGAAGCTCCTAGTTTCAGGTCAGATCAGCACCAGCCTTTGCAGCCATTTGGGGAGTGAACCAGTAAATGGAAGATCTTTCTCTCTGTACCTCCTTCTCTTTGTATATCTGCCATTCCAATAAATCTTTCAAAAAGATAGATCCTGTCTCCTTTTCCTGTTTTAGCATTTTCACAAGCTTGCTATATTGTCTTTTTTTTGCAGCATTACAATTCTTACTTTAAAACATTAGTTTTCTGTAATTATAGCATAGCTAAATGTAAGAGGAAAGTAGAGAATTATGCCTGTCATTTTGAATGGAGTATGATTTGGTTTTTGATTGTGGAAATAGATGTGACTTTACACAACAAATTTCACCATGCTAAACTTGCTTTTGTGTTGCTAACATGGATAGCAGAAAAAGTATTTTAACATTATTACAGCAAATGGTTCTGAATCTTGAAACAACTTGTTGGTATGTTATATTAACAGAAATTTGTTTTTTATTCTAGTCACATTTTCAAATAACTCTAGAAATAGCTCTCTGCACTTTGGCTATATAATACTACTAGTAAGTGATGAAGAAAAAAAACTAAAGGTTGTAGACCATTTGTGTGTGTGTCCAATTTGAGTTCATTATTGTTTAGTCTTCCTTTTGGCTTCCCTAGGGGTGTAACATTTCTTTATTACCTCCTTTGTCAAACTGCAGATTCGGTTAGATGCTGGTGTCAGAGTGCCTTGATTTTTCCTACATCATGGAATAAAACCTTTCTTGAGATGGGTGTAAGACAGCTATATATTCCCGTACTCAAAGAAATAGCAATCTGAAATTATGCAGATGGCTTAAGCTGAAATATCACAAATCATTGAGAAGAGAAAGAGAAATGTACTATAGATGAAATTAAGAGTCCTATATAATGGCTTCAAATGAAACCAAAATTGTTAGGCATGTCCTAACATTAAATCTTATAGATAGTATCGCTATGAAGTCTTTCTTGATTTAGAAAGTAAAGTTGTTCTGGGTTTAGAAGGTTGTTTTTGTTTTTGTTTCCTATCAAAGCAATTTTAACATAACGCATAAGTTTTGTACATATTTTTTGAAGTACCTTGTAAGACTTTAATGCTTATACATTCTGCAATGTAGAACCAGGATAAACATATCTGTATCTTTAAATATTTACCATTTTTAATGCTGAAAACATTCTAAATCATTCTAGCTTTTTAAAGAAGGTATGTACTACAGCATCGTTATCTTTTGTCATCCTACTGTGTAATAAAATACCAAACTTCTTATGTGTAACTATGTCATAGTACCCATTAAGTACCCTTTTCCCAGCTCCACATTCCTACCCTCTACGGTCTACGGTAATTACCATTATATTTTTCTGTGAGGCCAAATGTCTTAAAAAGGAGATGGTGTAACATTTACCTTACTGGTTAACATATCAGTGTGTCATAGTGAAGTATCTGGATTCAATGCTTAGCTCTGGCTCCTAGCTTCAATTTCTCAAAACTCAAGCGGCATACCTACTCTGCTTTTCTTCATATATTTTGTTACTATTTGCTAACATTTTATTTATTATTTCTTCATTGTGTACCTATCCCAACAGATTTAAGTTCCTTGAGGAAATAGCTTGATTTTGTTCGATATTGCCTTCAGTTCTTAAGATGATGTTGGGCATCTAGTTGCTTCTCAATAAATACTTGTTGAATGAAAAACAGAATGAACTACAGATGCTTAGTAATTGAAAGAGATCTTTAAAAACTACTTTTGATACTCACCTGAATTGTCAAAATAACATGACTACTAAAAAGCCATTAAAACTTACTATGTCCAGTTTGGGGAGGGGTGGGGAGAATCCAAGTACCTATGAAACTGTGTCACATAATACAATGTAATTAATAAAAAAAAACCTTAATATGTCCATTCATGTTTGTTTATGGAAATTCTGCTTTCTTAAAAGTGCTTCTCTGAGACTTATATCTTACCCACCTTCCTCCATACCTTGATCCTCCCACCTGAGCTCATATGGCTATGTATTCCTGTCAACTATGTAAACATTAAAAAGAAAATAAAATTTAACAAAGGTTTTATTCTTTCAAGTACTATGTAACTTATTCTACAGGGTAGTCTGTATTTTTCATTTTTAAATTTATTTATATTTTAAATTTTATTTTTTTGATCGTTTACATAGTTGAGACAGTACATACCCATGTGGGCCTATGATTAGAGTGTTGGGGAGAGTCGGGTATGGAGGAAGGTAGGTGGGGCACATGTTTCAGTCTGTTTTTTTTTTTCCTGTGTTTATAGGAGAGAAGGGGGTGAAGGCTGCTCCTTGCTGCCAAACTACAACAGCACCAGGGAATGGAGGATGGTCTTTTGATGACACCCTAGACCCTGTTGTAGTTGCTACAGCCTAGCCCAGCCTGGACCACCCTCCAGACCTGGCTTTTATGTGACCCAGCACATATCATAGCCTAGCCCAGCCTGGCCCACCCCTGGACCTGGCTTTTATGTGACCTAGCAGGTGCCAGAGCCTAGCCTAGCCTGTCTCACACCCATTCTGGCTCTTGTGAGCACTAGCAGGTGCTGGAGCCCTGCCTCAGTTTGGCCCATCCCCCAACCCAGTCTATATGCATGCCAATAGGTACTGCAGCCTTGCTCAGCCTGGGTCACTCACAGCCCCAACTCTCATACTCACCAGTGGGAGCCTCAGCCCAGGAAGAGTCCCCAGTTTTCCCTTCCAACCCCATTCCCATCCCTGGATCTTTATATATGCTAGCCAGTGCTTTGATTGTACCTGACATGGCTACATTTAGTCTCAGCTCTTGCTGGCGGGTATTGCAGCCCAGCCCAGTTGGACATGGCCCACTCCCTGTCCTAGCTCTTGTGTGTGCCAGAGGGTGCTCAGCCCTGGCCCGACCCAGCCCAGACTGTCTCCATATCTGGCTCACACAGATGCTGACAGGTGCTACAGCCTTGCCCAGACTGGCCCACCCACAGCCCTAGCTCTTATGCACCCTAAAAGGATCTGCAGACTATTAGGGGAATTCCCCTAGTTCCTTTTCTAGGCCTGCTCCTAGCCCCAAATCTCATGCATGCTAGCAGGGACAGTGGCCCTGCCTGATGTGGTCTGCCCTTTGCCCCATTCCTTGCATGTGCTGGTGGGTGCTGCAGCCTGTGCCCACACGGCCTTTCCCAGCCTTGACCCCCAGCCTTTCCTGGGTTCCTGTCAGATGAATTCCATGGTCCAGCCTTGCTTGGCCCATCATGTCCCCCAGCTCCTCATGTAAACCTGTGTGTGCTGCAGTCCCACAGAGGTAAGCCCACAATTCCCCTACAGAATCTACCTTCAGATCAAGTTCTCGTATATTCTGTGTGCAGCATAACATGGATAGCTCCCTACTCCAATACTCAAAGGCAGGTACTGTGGCCCAGCCCAGCCAGATATGTCCCCCAGCTCCAGCTTTTGCAAGTGCCATCAGGTGGCAGGTGATACAATTTAGCCCAGCCCATGTCTTCTGTGTGGGCGGGTGCCTTGGCCTAATCCAGGCATCCCCCTGTGAACTTCTCTGTTTCAGCACCCTTGCCTGCTTGCAAGTCTAGTGACCTGTTCCATGGTAGAGCGCAGAAATCATTCCTTCCCTGTCAAATATGCTGTCAGCTTTTCCTACTCTAATATGTCCCCAGATTCCTCCCCCCGCCACCCCCGGGAGATTTGTAGCCCCCCAACCTGGGAACTGGATGGTGTTTCCTGGGCCAGAGTTTTCTACCTTCCCTAATTTATCTTATATAGTTAACACATTTGGCATTAACTAGGTCCAGAATGCCAGTTGCTATTGGCTACTTTTCTCTCAGCAGTGTAAGGCAACCTAGGTAGTTGTCTACAGCTATTTTTTTGTTCGTTTGTTTGCTTGTTTATGGTTTTTTTTTTTTTTGATAGGTTGTTCCCATGCACTGGCTCACTCCCCAAATGTCTACAATGTTTGTGATTGCTGAGGGCTGGAGCCAAGAATGGGAATCCAGTGCCAGCCTCTTGTGTAGGTTGATGGAATGCAATTACTTGAGCCATCCCCTGATGCCTCTTACGGTCTGCATTAGCAGAAAGACTGGATTCCAATATGAGATGTAGGCATCTTAATTGGTGTTCCAAAGTGGTGACTTAGTCTGGTCCCAAGAGTCTCTTCAGTTGTTATGACTAAGGCATTATTTCTGCTCTGAGTTACTACATGGCTCTACATCCAAATAGCATAATGATGGAATACAAAAGAGAATTTGGAAGTATGTATTCATGGTCAAGCAAGAATTTCCTGTATGTGGTAATAATGAATCTCAATGGGCTTATACACCTTTTCTCTTCCAATTATCTCTTGGCTCTGATACTTCCTTCTAAAATGTAATTTCTTGCTGTCACCCTACATCAGAGCCTACCTGGGGACAGAGATGGTAATTTGAGGCCTTGATGTGGGAAAAATGTTCTAGGGGTGTTACTTGAGTGATCTTGATTGTTTTGAGATGTTGTTCCCCCAGAGGTGAGAAATGCTAAGGTTGATGGCTGTCCTTGTCTCCCTCAGTGTGCACATAGACCTAAGTGCTTGTTGTAGAGTCTGGTCTAGGTTATTACTCAGACTGTCCTTTCCATCCTTGAAAGAGGTACTTGAAGTCTTCTGTTTTGGCTTAGATGAGCTGGCTGTCTTGTCTCCAATGTTCATCTGGATATGTTTTCCATTCTTGCACAAGGGTCAACAAATGAGGTTGCCCATTCCTGTAATATGTATTCCAAGATCAGAACATACATCTGTGTGGTTTTTCCTGAAGTCAAGGATCAAACACAGTAGTCCAGTTGGAGATCCCTCTAAAAATCTCGCCTAGGAGATCTCACACTTTTATCTTGTGCATGTCAGCTGGTGCAGGGTAGAGCTTAGTCCAACCCCTACACTAGCCAACACATATACCAGTGGTTACAGCTGTCTGGTGAGTCCCACCCCAAGCCCAGGCTTTCACGTGAACAGGGAGGTGCTGCAACCTATCCCAGCGCAGCCCACCCCCAGGCCTGGCTCTCCCATGCACATGTGGGTACTGTGGCTTCATCAACATGTCACTGAAGAGCCTCTTCCTGGGTGGCTCCCAACCCCAGTTTTTGTGTGTGCTGGTGGCTATTGCATGCTGCGCTGACCCAGCCTGTTCCTAGTCTCAGTTCTTTCATAAACCAGCAGGTGCTGCAGCCTAGATCAGCCTGACACACCCTCATTGCAATTCTCACCAGCAGATGCTGCAGCCTGACCTGGCCTCGCCTGGCCCATCCCCAGCCCTGGCTTTTGCATGCACTGGTGGGTGCTAGAGTCTACCAAGGGTGTCCTCAAGGATCTCCTACCATGCTTGCCTCCATTCCCAGTTCTTGCACCTGCCAACAGGTACTGCAGTGCAGCCCACCCAGCCTGCAAGCAATCAGCTCTAACACTCTTTCCCCTCCTCCAGCTGTGGACAAAAGAGGGAAAACTGAAATATTTATTTTACCCATATCCCTACCCCTCAACTTAATCAAAATCCTCACTTTTGTAATAAAATTAGTTTTAATAAGAAAGGAAGCAAATATAGTTTCCTCTGGTTCTAGTGTCCTCTGTCCTGATGTACGCTTAACTTTGGAAATTGAAATGAGGAAACTAGGGAAGAAAGTGTTTTCCTCATGCGCTCTCACGTATGAATGATCTCAGGTATGTCGTTTGCTGTTCTTTGGTTTGCTGGTTGGACAGTAATCACAGCATTGTCATGTTCAAGCTGTCATTTGCTTTAGTTATAAAAGCCAGAGCAGCTTCTGGTTTGTTCCAGTTAGTCTCTCCTGCATTCCTAGTTACTCTTCTCAGAATGCATCATAAATCATTTATGACATTTAAAACTCACCTCAATTTAACAGGTGTGGTTTGATTAACAGAATCCTAGGTTTGGATTATCACTTCTTTGTTCAGTTAATGCGACCTAAAACCTAACTGCTGTTATGGAGTATCCACCACAATCATGACTCACATTTTGCCTTCCACTTCACTGCCTGAGTCATTTTAATACATGGTAAATATGGTCTCCCTATTTCAAACCTATGCCTTTGGCTTTTAGACTTTGAAAGAAAATCCCACGTTAAGATGGTTGTATTCATCCTTTTGTTCTAGTCGACCAAGATCTTTTTATTCCATTGATGTACCTGTTAAGATTTTTAAATTTTAATTGTTTTATCCTTATTACACAATGTCCTTAGCAATCTGAAAGATATTCCTTGATAAATATTCCTCATATATTGCAAATTATTAGTAAAAATGCTGGCTTGGAAAGTTGGAAAGAACAGGATAGAGTTACTGTGTTGCATATATGCCTCTCTGAAGGTTTACCTTTTTGTGAGTTACAGTAGATGATGGGTACGTTTAAGCTATTATTGAGCCACATAGTTATCTTTGATTCTAGATCACTTTTTTTCACCCTTCTAAAAAGGAATTACTGCAAAATTATATCAGGCAGTTTTTTTTTTTTCTTAAAAAAATAAGTGTACCTTTGAAAAACACAGTGACATGGAAAGAGAGCCAGAAAGAGATGTTTTACCTACCGTTGCACTCCTCAAATGGTAATGACTGGGACTGGGCCAGGCTGAAACTGGGAGCTTAGAATTCCATCATGTCCTTGAATGTGAGTGGCAATGGTCCAAACACCTGGGCCATCCTTTGCTGTTTTAGCAGGGGCATGAATCAAAAGCATGAGAGCCACAACCAGAACACACTTGAGCAAATGTGCCTGTGGATGATGACATCACAGGCAACTGCTGAACCACAACAGTGGCCGCTCAGGCACCTTCCCAAAGTCCCTCTAGGCCAGGTTGATGATAGTTCATAGATGTAACAATAAAGCTCACAGAAATATATACAGTGTCCTCCTTGCTTTTCAGCACACTACCCAGATTGGTGTCTCTGAAAGTTGCCATCCATACACTTCATTAATTGAATTCCTTTCTCGTGTGCTGGCAGGATATTGCAGGAAAGCTGGAGGAGAATGAGATTACGGTATGTATTTCCCCAGACCCTCTCTTACCGACCACAGATAATCAATAGTTTCACATAAATGGCTTAGCTTTCCTATCAAAGGCTGCAGAATCCTTGCGATGACTCTTCATCAGTGGAAGGTGCAACTCTGCAGGTTTTCCTACACATTTCCCTTCATGTCCCCTCAAACCTTAGAGGTAGGACTAGGTGCATGGCTTTATAACTCTTGAAATTCCTAATGATTTTTGAATAAGGGGTGAGTTATGTGCTTAGGTTTTGCTGTGGGTGGCAACAGTTCCCCATAGTTGCTTCAGTAGCCTTGTAACTTTCCCTTCACCCTGTGCCATGCTTTTGTAGAGTCCTTTTTCTAAACTACCCATTTATACTCTTTTGTTGTATGTACCATCCGTTCCCTGCCAGGGCCCTGACTAACATAGAAAGAAATGCGGTGAGTCTAATTTGTTTTACTGAGCTTTTGTTGGCTGCTGGAGCTCATTGTTTCTTTAGATTCTCTACACCTATTTCTTTGTGTAAAAAAAAAAAAAAGAAAAGAAAAAATGTTAAGCTGAAGCCAATATATCTGTAACTTGATTCTAATTTCCAAGATCTTCCTTTGTTACATTTCTTAAAATTGGCTGGTATTTGTTTATTTCCAGTTTCTTCCTCTTTAATCCTTTTGACAACGCCTCATATGAATGTCACTGACAATGTTTGGTATAAGGATATAATTTGTAGGTCCTATATTGATTATTTGGGACCAGAAGTTTAGTTATCCTTTCCCAAGTAGAGCTCCAGTTCATTAGTTCCTTTTACAGTAGGATATGCCTGATTTTTTTTTTTTTGGTCCAAAGCAAGGTTTACTTTCTCTTTGTTATCAGTCAATATAGTATTGACTTCAACCAGAAAATATTCCATTTCTGACCTTCTTCATGCTGTGATGGAAGTTTTGAAAAACATTTCTTAGACCTTCGTGTATTTTGTGCTGTAGACTTTGTGAAATTATCAATTCTGTACCACTCTGTACTGTGACTTTTCCCTCTTGTTTCTTTCATTTGGCCTGTTGAGTATATAGAAGAGACCAAGATATTCACAAGCCAGTCGAATTCAGAGACTTAAATACTCACCGCCCCACTGTTTTCTAGCTCTAAGAAGGAAGGATTTCTGCATGTTTGGGGATATACTTACTTGTCTCATTTGAGATCCTCACATAGAGAAAAATCAGGTTGATTTCTAACAACAACAGCAAAAACTTAGAAAAAGAAATGGTAGTCAAGTTTGCACTAAAGAACAGAAGATCAGAATTGTCAGGAAGAATCCAGAAAGATGACTAGGTGTTAGGGAACAAGTGTCCTGAGAATGGATGATGAGTGAAGGAAAATGCATTGTTTTGCTGCAGATATTGGCTTGAGAGGCTTCCATAATGCTCTGAATTGCTTTCAGAGCTTTCTTAGTGGTTGCTGTGCTGCATATATCACCATGTTCAGACCAGCCATGAGAGGGCCAGTGAGGTTTGATTTTTATATATGTTCCTGAAAAATCTGAGCTCAGCAACCACATTGGTTTCTTTAAAATATCTGGTACTTTTCTTCCTCTGTGGCTTCATTATTTGCAGTTGCACAGTAAGAATTATGTTTATGACAACTCCTGATATCATTTTCTATTTTAGTATTTCCTGGCTTAAAAATCAAGCTTTTCTTTTAAAAAAAATCTAATAACTATCCTAAAATCGTGATCATTACTACTGCTTCTTTCTTGCATAGGATACTATTCCTGACAGATTTTTATTTTAGAAAAACAAAATATTTTGTGGTAAATATTTAGAAAATGTTATTTATTATTGTCTTGATTTGGTGCTGTCATAACAGAATACCTAAGGTAGGGTATCGGAGAAACAAAAATTTATTTCTCAATTACTCTGGAGGTTGGCAAATCAAAGTGGTAGGGCCTTTATTTGATGAGTTCTTGCTGCATCATCCCATGGCAGAAGCCAAGTTGGTAAGAGAGGGCAAGTGAATGAACTTGCAGCCTCCAGCCCTTTTATGATTGACATTAATCCATTCATGAGGGTGGAGCACTCATTGACATAAACACCTCTCATTAGGCCCCACCTCTGTAAGTGATACCATTAGGAATTAAATTTCCAACACATACTTTATGTGAGACACATTCAAGCCATAATATTTCATACCTGGCTCCTAAAATTCATGTCATTTTCATATACAAAAAAACTAATTCCATCCCAATATTCCCAGAGTATTTACTTGTTCAAGCATCACCCCCAAAATCCAAACTCAAGGGTTTCATTTCACTTAAATTGGCTGAAATGGAATACATGACTCACCCAAAGGCCAATTCCTTCCCTGCTGTCAGCCTATGCAATTAACAAGTAACTTGCTTTCAAAATACCATGGTGGGACAGGCTTAAGAAAAACATGCCCTTTCTAAAAGGAAGAAATAGGTAACAGAAAAGAATTGTCTCATATAAGTCCAAACCTAACAAGGGAAATAACTTTAACTCTTAAAGCTGGAGAATATTCTGTGACCCATTTTCCACATCCTGGGCACACTGGGACAGGTCTTAGGACCTATGCCCCAAGGAGCCCCACCCTTGTGACTCTTCTACGCTAAGTTCACCCAGTAACACTCTAGTGCCTATAGCTCTCTTAAGTTGAGATTATATATTGATAACTCTGTGGTTCTGTGTTCTTGTATAATGCCTCACTCCTTTAATTCCATTAGGTGTTACCTTGTGAGGATTCTTTACTGGACCAGTGCCTGATTGGTGGTTCAGGTCTGACTTGATCCATAGCTGGGAAAGTAAGATATGGTGTTCTGGAACTTTGGAAGCTGGGTCCTGAAACAGTACAAGGCAACAGATGTGACAGTTTTGTGACTGGATCTCATCAAACCTCTCCCTGAAGGCTGTGTCTTGTCGAGAGATCCTCAAAATAGCTCTTAGGGTCATCATCCCACCATCTTGAAAAACAGAAACTGGTTTTCTTGAGTCTTCCAAGAGTTTCAGTTCTGCTCCCATGTTCACTATAAATTGTAGCTTTAAATCATGTCTTTACTTTTATTCTACTTGTTCAAAATAAGCCATGCAGCACCTTCAACACTGTGTTGCTTTCATATTTCTTCTGCTGCATGTCTTAGCTTATCACTGTGTTAGTTCATTTTGTGTTGCTACAACATAGACTGAATTCTTCATAAAGATAAGAGACTTGTTTAGCTCTATTTTTGGTTGCTGAGTGTCCAAGGATAGGGAGCTCTAACTGTTTAGCCTCTGGTAAGGGCTTTCTGACTACGTCATAACACAGTAGATAACAACACGTGTTGACATGTGTGAAAGAGAAGGTTGTGGAACCAGCTTGGTGGTATTTTTGTTTTTAAAGATTTATTTATTTTTACTTGAAAAATAAATAGTAAGAAGGAGAGACAGAGAAAGAGGGAAAAGATCTTCCATCTGCTGGTTTCCTACGCAAATGGTTGCAACCGTCAGAGTTAAACCAATCTGAAGCCAGGAGCCCAAGGACCTGAACTATCCTCTGCTGCTTTCCCAGGCCATAGCAGAGAGCTGGATTCAAAGTAGAGCAGCTGGGATTAGAACCAGTGTCCAATGAGATGCTGCCACTGCAGGCAGGGAGTTGGTTTGTAGAGCTACTATGTTAGCCCTAGCTGCTGTGGTTTTTTTGTAATAATTAATCTCTTTTTTTCATAGTGTGCTCTCAGATGATTTGACCTGTGTTTGCTGTAAGGTTTGCAATAATCTGGCCAAGTGCAAAATCCTAGTGGCTAAATACTCCCTTTGCATGTTCCAGGATCCTATATGGGCACTGGTTCATGTCCCAGCTATTCCACTTCCATCCAGCTCCCTGCTTATGGCCTGAGAAAGAAGTAGAAGATGGCTGAGAGCCTTGGAACCCTGCATCTATGTGGGAGACCCAGAAGAGGTTCCTAGCTCCTAGCTTCAGATTGGCTCAGCTCTGGTCACTGTGGCCACCTCAGGAGAGACCTGTCTCTCCTCTCTGTAAATCTGCCTTTCCAATAAAAATTGATAACTTGAGGGCCCGGCGGCGTGGCCTAGCGGCTAAAGTCTTCGCCTTTAACGCGCTCCGGGATCCCATATGGGCGCCGGTTCTGATCCCGGCAGCTCCACTTCCCATCCAGCTCCCTGCTTGTGGTCTGGGAAGGCAGTAGAGGACGGCCCAATGCATTGGGACCCTGCACCCGCGTGGGAGACCCGGAAGAGGTTCCAGGTTCCCAGCATCGGATTGGCGCGCATCGGCCCGTTGCGGCTCACTTGGGGAGTGAAACATCGGATGGAAGATCTTCCTCTCTGTCTCTCCTCTTCTGTGTATATCTGACTTTGTAATAAAAAAAAAATGAATAAATCTTAAAAAAAAATACATAACTTGATCTCTCCCATTCTTTAAAAATAGATGTGTTTAAATGTCAGAAAATTAGAGAGAGGGAGATGTTTGATCTGCTGATTCACTCCCCAAATGTTTGTAATGACCAGGACTGGGCCAGGCCAAATCCAAGAGCTGAGAGTTTCATCTAAGTCTCCCATGTTGGTGACAGGGGCCCATGCACTGGGACAGTCTTCAGCTGCTTTTTTCCAGGCAATTAGCTCAGAGCTGGAGTGGGATTAAAGCATCCAGGATGTGAACCAGCACCAAAATGGGTGCTGGATCCCCAGCAATGGCTCTACTAAGCTGCAACAATGGGCCCACTCTGTGTCTCTTTAAGGCTCTACCACTTCTCAGTATCAGTGTGTTAGGGAGTAGGCACATCTAGCACATAAACCTTTGTGGAACAAGCCACAAAGAAGTCATAGTCATCACTCCTCGGCTTTAGCTTCTACAAAGTTCTGGGACATGAGCACAGTTGTGCCAAGTTTTTCCTAACTGTGTAACAAGGATGGTCTTCACTCTAGTTTCTAGTAGCTTGTTTCTCAACTCCATCAACATTAGAATGACCTCTACTTCTAACATCATTCTGATCGTCATCACGTATGTGATGCATGAAACTTACGTTTTCTCTGTGGTTCTTGTGTGTTTCTGAGCCCTTATTAGGTTTGCCATTAAGGCTTCAGTTGTGGCAATCTTTTTGCTTCACTAGCTTCCTCCAAATTTTTCCAACCTCTGTTCACTACCAAGCTTGCTTCTATGGCTTCAGATATTTGTTACGGCCATATCCCAATTCTCTGGTACTAATTTTCTATCGTGTGTGTGTATGCTGCTGCTACAGCAGAATATCAGACTGAATAATATATACTATATATTATAATATCTGTTATATATAATATATAATTAAATATGCAATGTAATATATCTATTATATATCACATATATAAATAATGTGATATATAAATAACACACACACACATATATATAATGTGATATATAAATAACAGATATTTTCTTTTTTTTTTTTTTTGGTTCTGACGGCTGGGAATTCCAAGGTCTAACAGAATGAATTGAATGAGGGCCTTTTTGCTGCGTTATTCTATTGTAGCAGATGAGAAAGTGGAAGAAAAAAAGTAGTCAAACTTGTGTTTTCAGTTCTTTTATAGTTCACACTCATTCATTCATGAGGATAGAGTCTTTATGACCTAAACACCTCCTGTTAGGCCTTTCCTCCTCACATTATAGAGTTAGGATTAAATTTCCAACCCATGCTTATTAGGGAGAGGTATTCAAACCACAGCAATTGCATAGTCTTTCCTTGAATATTGCATACATTTTCATATATTAAGTACTTAGGAAGTTCTGATATGCAGTTTTGCTTAATTTGTTTTGACCCAAGAATTCCCAAATTTATGTTGAAAACCAAACGAATTTATACCTATAAGCTTATTGTCCACTTTCTATATTCGCATGACTTTACCACTTGATTATCTTAATTTGCATTATTTTCCTGTTCAAGAAGTATCCAGCAAGATAGCTTTGCAAATAAATTTGTGATTTATTTCAGGAATTCCTAGAGAATCCATTTATCCAAATATCCCATTTCCTATCAATCTAATGTTCTTTCTCAGGACAATTGGCATCAAAAGAATGTTTCCCCTTCAAAATTCTTTATGAAAACATAACTATGTTGCTCACAAATCCTAAACTATTACATCATAAACTTTCTACAATTCTTGTTATACCCCTACTTTGGAAGACTGCTTTTAGTCATAGCCCCCAAATATCATAAATGTCTTTGTTCTGTCCATATCAGATGCTGTGAAGACTTTCAAAGTAGCAGCATCTCTTACCACAGTAATCACTAAATTTGCATTGTTTGTCAGTAGATCATTTAGATTATTCAGCATTTATTTGAAAGTCTTAGAACATTTTTTTAAAATGAGGACATATTTATTACTTAGAGAACAAATATTTTAAGGCATCCAGTTGGAAGAAAAGAGGCTTCCAGGATGGTACAGGAAAATTCAGGGTCCATGAATGCATGAGCTTAGTTAACAAAAAATATCCACTTTAAATCACATACTATTTCTTAAGGAAATCTTTATTATACGCTAAAAGAAGTTGGTTCTGTCTTCATGTACTGCTTCTATGGATGACTTCATAAAAATATTTCCCTCAAAACTCAAGTGTTGACACTCATTTGTTTATATGATAATATTAAGACATGAAGCCTTTTGGAGGTGAACAACTCATGAAGGTGATGCCTTTGTAGATGAAGTTAGTGTCCTTATAACAGGGCTCATGGGCATCAGTTCCTCCTCTGTTCTGCAAGGTAAAAAAACCCAGGGATCATTTCCTTTCACCCTTTCTGTTCCTTCTGCCTTGGGAGGATGCCCAGCACAGTTTTCACCTGTGAGGAACAGGTCTTCACCAACCAATGTATCACCAATGCCTTGATCTAAGACTTTCCAACCTAAGAACCTGTGAGAAACAAATGTCTATTATGTATAAGTTACCAATTTTTAGGCATTTTTATGATAGAATCACAAAGAAATCAGGATGTGAGATTTTTATTTTCAAGTTTCAATGAAGTTCAAGTCCCTTTCCTGTGTATGTATATACCTATGAATATGTAAATGTATATCATGGATGAATGGTGGAAGGTGGAAGTCCCAAGATATATGCCCAGAATTTCTTTGAAAGAAGACAGATTAAGATAAATATATCTGGAAAAAATGTCCTGTTAGAACACAAAAATCTGAAATAGTAAACCTCATATCAACGAGGATAAATCTTTTTTACTATTTATTTACTTGAAAGAATGAAAGAAGCAGGGGAAGAAGGAGGGACGAGAGAAAGGGAGATTTATGTGGATCTTCCACATGGGTGACAGGGTCCAAAGCCATGGGGCTATTTTCTTTTGCCTTCCCAGGTACATGAGCAGCAAGCTGACTGAGAAGCAGAGCAGCTGGAAGCCACACTAGCACTGTGATATGGGATATCAGTATTACAAACACAGGCTTAACTTGCTGCACCACAATGATGGCCGCAGGGAGGATAATTGTTGATTTCATTGGTGGTTGGGATTTCTACATAGATAACATAATTCTAGGAATCTGCCAGCAATCTGCTTTGTTGATTGGACAGGAAGATGTGTCTTTGAGTGCATCACCTGGTGTTGTATAACATCACTCTGAGCCTCACTTTCCCAGGCAGGGTTACCCACTCTGTTTTCTGTCATCTGTGCATGTGCTTCCTTCGCTGTGTCTTTCTCTGCAGCATTCTCACGCCCTACACCATGGGACACAGTAAGAAACAGGAGTCGCATTCGTGTGGCTGTGGAGTTTTACTATTTCTCATAATTAAGCATTTAACAATTAAAACAAAGATTATACATTTGTAAGTATCTGAAGCTCTCTTTTCTCATTTGCATGACAGAAATTTTAACAACTTCTCTCAACATCTCAAAAGTTTTGTGGTGATTAGGACACAGAAGAAACAAAGCTTAATTTGAATATAAACAATTATTGGCTTGTAAAGGTGGTGACAGATGCAAATGCTGTTTCACAGTGGACCAGAAGGATTAGGAAAAATAGTGTTCTAACCTGACCACTCTAAGTGTGCTCAGTATTCCAACGTGCCCTTCAGCAAAATCTTACTTTAAGATACTTTCTGTCATTTCTGTCTATGAGCTTAGCCTTAGTGTCGGATTTAATTCACTCAGGGCAGAAAACTACAGCAGTGTCCAAAGGCATAATTATAACATATTTATAGCCTATTATTATTGTAACATTCTGAAGCAAAAGGCAAAAATTCCACACAATGAACTTGTTCTTCCTGTTACTGACACCAGATTGAGACATTTATAAATGTGAAGACATGGATCCCTTAGGCAGAACATAAAATATTTATAATGAAAGGAGTATAGACCAATAAATTTCAGTTATGAATGTTTTTAGCTGGAAGAAACAATAAATAATCATCTACAGGCAATATTTCAGCTTGCATTTATTGTACTTTATCACACCAGGTTTTCAGGAAACAATAATGATGACATAGTATGACTCTAAATTACTCTCATGTTTAATGAACGATTACACTGTTAAGCTTTGATTAAGATATAAAAACCTTCGTAATTTGACTGTGAGGTGTGGTTTTCTTGCAAAGATAAGGTTCATGAAAGTAACAAGGAAAATACTATAATTTACGTGATTCTTTGAAGAAAAAGTTATTTTAGATATGTTTACCTCTGTATGCTTTGAAAAGGAGCTATCAAACTCACGGATTTGGTGAAAGATAAAAAGATATCATTTAAGTAATAGGGAGATGAATTATGTCCTTGAGATGTTATATATCTGGTATATTTAGGTGATTTTAAAAATTGTGGGGAAAATGGACTAAATTTTATCTGAGGAGCCACAGAAATTGCTGAGAGAGATTGTGGGAGCTGGGGAAAATCGCAGGTTCAGGAACAGATGACTCAAGTCAGAATTCTGACTTTGTAACTTGCTTTTTTGTGTGTGCTTTTGCCAAGCTCTTTTGCTTTTGTGCTTTTGACTTTTAACTTACTTTGTGTGTGTGTGTGCTTTTGCCAAGTCACATCTTCTCAGACACTTCTCTTTGTAAAGATGAGCTGAACTGACTTCCGTTGTCTCAGTCTGGACTCTCTAGGAAGCAGAGAGTATGTGGAAGTTCTGTATTGGCATGTGTGACCCGGGAGCAGGAAGAAGTGGCAGGGAAATCGGGCAAACGAGGGCAAATAACAAAAATGAGTTGTCAGTAGACCACTGTTGTAAGTGCCAATTGCTGGAGCCAACACCATGACATGTAAGGCTAATCCTTTGCCTGTGGCACTGGCATCCAGTAAAGGTACTGGTTTGTATCCCAGCTGCTCTACTTCTGATCCAGCTCCCTGTTTGCTGTCTGAGAAAGCAGCTGGGGAAGACCCCTACACACAGGGAAACCTGGAGGAGGCTCCTGGCTGCAGGCTGCAGATCAGCTCCACTCCACTCCAGGATTGCAGCCATCTGGAGAGTAGACCAACGAATATAAGATCTCTTGATCTCTGTGTCTTTTCTTCTCTGTGTAATTCTTCCTTTCAAATATAATTTTTAAAAATAATTTTAAAAAAATAGATACCAAATGCCTACTTGCCTCGTTGCAAAGATTTGAGTGATTTCATATGAAATGTGGATCAGAACTATCTGTCTAGAGGAGGAATGGAAGATTTTATTTCTTTCCCCCATTGATCACCTCAGGGGTGTATTATTAAGTGAACTGTATTCATTCCCCTAAATGTATAATTAAGTAAATACAATCTATTATGTGTATTATATCATGTATATTATATACATATGTCTATTTTATATGGAAATCCTAACATCTGCACTTCACAATGTACTTCCCTTGCATATGGGGCCTTTAAGGACATGCTTAAGTTAAATGGTGCCTCTAGTGTTTCCTGGATATAAGCAGGGAGATAGCTAACAAGGAGAAACCAGAGTCACTAGCTTTCCCTGCAGCCTCCTTGTGCTGCAAACACAGCTGCACCACCCAGACCAGCCATTTCCATGCAGTGGAAAGCAGTGTCTTGGGGAATTTCACAGGGTAGAACCAGTGTGCACAAAGAATAACCAACATGGCCACTGTCTGCATCCCTGTGATGATGGGGACTGAATTATAAGATTATTAACCAAAGTTGCCCTGTTTGACTCTCAACTCCCATCACACATTGTTGCCATGATACTTTCAAGATTTCAAGAAAGAGTCAGAAAATGGATAGTGCTCATTTCGTCCAACTCTGCATTTTATGAATATTCAATTAGATACTGTCCAAGATAGAATTCCCTATACCTTCATATCATATAAAGGAATGGACCCAAGCCTCACTGAGTATAGCTCTGAGTATAGCTCTTTTAGCATGCCTACATTTGTTGAGTGTGTATTTTCATTTTGCATGCAAATAAATTTTGATTCCTTGCTTACCTTTTCCTGCATCTTTTTTGAATTTCTCCTTTTCTCTCTTTTATATTTTTGAGATAATGTATTTTTAATCTTATATCATAGTCAAAGGCTTAGTAACTCACTAAACAAAGAGTTCAACAATTAAAAGTATAAAAGACAATGATTCATCAGGAGTAAAGGGAAGGACTATAAATAATGATATTAGAGATATTCAAGTTAATTCAGAAACAATTTTTAAAACAGATCGTTTTTTTTTAATTTATTTTGATGCTATTTACACAGTTGGTTAGGGTGAGAAGGGTCACGACTAAGGGGAAGTTGGTGAGACCATTATTCCCACATCCTCCTTATCTTCTTTCTATATCTGGGTGGGAAGGGGAGACAAGGGGAGAAGCCACACCCAGCCTCCTAACCATCACAGTACCCAGGGATGGGGAACGGCGACCCAATATCATCTCAAAGTCTCCAATGTGGAGCATGTTCTGAGGGTTCCACTGGAAGGTTTTTGATAGCTGTGACATGCTGTTTATCTCACAGATCCAAGGGTGAGGAAATGCTTTCAAGGTCCATTGGCTGACACAGTGCATTCCAGAATCTCCATTTGCCCAGAAATTTGCTGTCGAGCTTTGCTGGGATAGTTGATCAATTTGTTCTGTTCTGTCCTCCTTCTTCTGCTGTGGTAGCAGATATCCTCTGCAGGCTCCAATGGGCTCCAAACCTCTATGTGCCCGTTGGGTATGCTGTCCACTGCACTGTCTTCAATAACTGAGGAGACCCTGTTCAGACACACTGCCAGATCACAGGTCCTGCCACTCTCCCCATGATTGGACTTCTGAGTCTAAAGGTTCAGATGGAGGGACCCTCAAAGAAATCTCATCTGAAGTGATCCCAGACCTGACTCTTGTATTTGCCCACCAGGATGGGGTCTGGCTCATTCTGTCACCCACATAATTACAACACGTTGATAGTTGTAATTACTAGGTCAGATGGATCTCCAGTCTTGTCTTTTATACAAACCAATGGGTGCTACAGCCCAGCCCAACCCTGCCCACCACACACTTGGCTCCCATGTTCACCATTGGGAACTGCAAGCCCAGTCAGGAAGACCCTCAATAACCCCCACTGGATGACCCCCAACTCTGGTCCCTGTGCCTGCCAACATGTGCAGTGGACTAGTCTGGTCCATCACATGTCCCATTCAGCTCTCGTATACATAATTGGGCATTGAAGCCTAAGTCAACTCCACACTACAGGCCTCACTCATGCCAGTAGGTGCCACCACCTGTCTACTCAGGCTCACCCCCCCAGTCCTGGTTTTCATGCTCACCAGTGGGAATTGTAGTTCATCAGAGAAGTGCCCACAGTTTCTCTACTGAACCCACTCCCAAACCCAGATCTTGTAATATCCCAATGGTTCTGCAGTTTAGCTTGACAGGACTTGCCTCTAGCCCCAACAGCTGGTAGCTGATGCTACAAATAATAATAATAATAATAATAATAATAATAATAATAGCATCAATAATAAGATTAAAGATGATTAAGTTAGCTCAAATTTTAAAACAAAGATCATTAAAAGTATAATAATAGATAACCCTTAACAGTTTCTTTAAGATAGCTTCCCACACACTGTATTTGCAGCAAAATTGTTACACATATTAATGTTTTGTTTTTGTTTATTTTTCAAATTCCTTCTTACCTCACAAACAAGAACACAGACCCAATTGCTCCACAACATCACTAATCAAATCTAACTGGTGGTGTTATAAGCAGAGGAAATTTGAATGCATAAACAGGGGTACCCTCACATGCATGAAGGGAAGGTCTTGGATAAACACAGTGAAGAAGGCTTCCATTTGCAAGCCATGGTCTTCAAAAGAAACTAAATATATTAGTATCTTCATCTCAGATTTGTCTTCAAAACTGTGAGAAAGTACACTTCTGTCGGCTAAGCTGCCCAGTCTCGGGTATTGTGCGGCAGAAATATTAAACTGACTTAGGGCACTAATTCTCCTAGATTTTATGTTGTACATGTGTGAACTGAGACTATGTTCCCTTCAGCCCCACGTGGGATGTTAACACAGGATACAGGTGAACAATGTGAGGTGGGGTGTTAGGGTGAAGAGCCTGCATGCTGTCTTTGTGGAGTGTTAATTAGAACCCTCACAGGCCCAATGGCCATTTTTGTACCTGGAATAGGATAGGTAAGAGCAAGAAAACCAAATACAATATGCAAATTTCAAAACTGCATAGTTGCTATTAATGATCCAGGATAAAATACTTCTTGCTACTTCATGGACTTATGTTGGATTTACTAAGAATATGTATGATTCATGAACTCATTATTACTAAATTATGTTGTGAATCATATTCATACACAGCTCTTAGACTGAAGAAACAGCCTCATCTTGTACAGGTAGCAAGCAGAATTTAGTCTTTCAGTAGAAACATGCCAACAAAGCACTTGAAAAGAGAAAACATGAGATGAAATGACATTGCTTCTATTGTTTTTGTATATATACCGGTTTCTGCTGACAGCCATAGCAGCACGATGTAGCTTTCAAGTTCCATGTATAATGGTCTATTGCAAAGAATCCTGAATTGGACACACAAGAAAGATGAGTGATTTTCTTGGTCACACGAGGCGTGCATATGGTTATAAGTTTGGTTACATCAGACCGCGAAAGCTTTCTGTTATGTTTGTGGAGATGTCGGGAAATATCTCCATATTTCAGGGGCAGTTAAAGGGTTTGTGGATTGGTGAAGTGAGAAGGAGTGAGAGGAAATGTGGTTTCTGTGGGTGAAGGAATGGAGTCAGAAGTCCTGAGTGCTGTGACATGTTCACATGTGGAAGAACAGGCTGATGCAAAACCATGATTGAAAAGCTATCCGTTTGAGTTTTGTATTTAACAAATCCAGCTCCTGACATACTTATGTTCACATTTTTCTGGCCAAAGAAGAATATTGATCAAAATTCATCCTTAAAGTCAGAATTGAGTAGGAAGTCAAACTGATTTTCATTCAAATATTATTAAAATGTTGCTTGCTGTGGAGCCCAAAATATGTTGGTAAGATGACATATGAACAGTAAAATTGTAGGCTTTGCATAAGTCATCATTTAATAACTACCTTATTTACCTAATTAGTACCTTGTTTACCTAATAGCTGAGAAGGGGAAAACAAGAAGAGACAGATGCAGTTGCTTACCCACTGTTTAGCTTTGTGCTCATCTCTGGCAAAATGCCATTTCCAGGTGTCTGGTGTTGAGCCAAATACTAAAATTAGACATTTAGTATAGCCCTGCTTGAGACACAGGGGTGATGGAGAAAAACTTGTTTAGTCCTTAGCCCTTGACACTGCTATTAGTGCCTTTCTTTCCAGGGATGTCACATTTACCCACCAATTTAAAGGAAAACGAAATAAGATAAAAAATACTATTAAGCTCTGTGCATTAATATAAGGTTTCCCTCTGTCTATAGTGTTCACCTAAAAATCATAAATTCTTTCTTGGGGAAATATAAAATATGAGTAATGCTTTTGTGCTTGTTAGCATTCAGTCCAAACTTTTTCTTTTTAAAAAGATTTATTTGTCTACTTGAAAGTCAGAATTACAGAGGGAGAGCAGTGTTTCTAAAATGGCTTCTAAAATGGCTGAAATGGTCAGTCCTGGGCCAGTTTGAAGACAAGAGCCAGGGGCTTTATCTGGGTTCCCTCCAAACATCCTCTGCTGCTTTCCTTAAGCCTAAATTAGAGGGGTCTGGATGAAAAGTGCAGCCTCAAGAGCTCAGAGTGTGGCTTTACTTTCTACGACATGATACTGGGCCTCCAAATCTTAACCTAAAAGTACTGATTGATGTATGATATGGTAGTAATGAGAATTACAAAAGCAAAACCAGAATTGCAGACATTAAAAGAAAACTAAGAAGTTTGCTTATGCCTGAGTTAATCAGATTGTACAACGTAATGCTCAGTTTTCCAGATCTGTAGGCTCTGTCGTATTGGTATTGCATAGGGAGGGACCTAGGGGGGTAATGCTGTTAACTGAATGCAGAGTACAATAATGTCTGAAACAAGATTGGTCATCAATGCAGACAAGTCTGCTTGATTTACTATTAAATGTTACAGAAAAATATGAACGTATTTACCTTCTGCATAAATATATCCCCTGGCTTATTTAGAATATTTGTGCTATGAACTTGGGAAAAATAAAGGAAGGTTATAAAAGATAGAAAAATAAAATTAAGGTAGCCCAAGAGTAAAGGGCCAGTGGATCATTAGTCAGTGCTTACAAGTTCTTTGTTTTTGTTATCAGAGAGTAGAGAGTATCACTTACCTGACTGACAGAACTCTGTACTGGTCAGCTTCTTCATTGCACATGCCTCAGGGACAGACTTTACTGGGATTTGCAGTACCAATCCTCTACTCCAAACCTGAGTAGTTCAGAAATAACCAGCAGGGGGCTACAAATTGTCAGATAAGCATTTAACTTGGTAAACTTTTCTTGCTTCAGATTTTAAACCTGGGTACTGTCCACTGAACCTATTCTATCCACAATATTTAAAAAAATGTTCTATGCCTGGAGTTGAAAAAAAGGAAAACAGCAAGTTATTTTTATCTCTGCACCACAATCGATGAGGCTCTGTATTAAGAGCCTGTTATGGCTTGGGCATGCTTTGAGTGTGTCTCCAAAGGTTCTTTTTTTTTTTTGGCAGCTAGGTTACTGGTAAGGTGATGTAAAGAGATTGTGGACACTTTAAGTGATCTCCGCGGAATGGGACTGGTTGAGTCATTAGGGGTGCAGCTTTAAGGAGAGTTTAGCATAGTTGTCTTGGGACCCTTATTAAAACTTAAATGATACTTGTTGGTTAGACTTTTTGTTTTTCTTGCATACCACCTGTTGTGTTGTACCAAAGCATCTGGAAGGCTCCTCATCAGATCCAGTGTCATCGTGTTGGAACTGAAGTGTACAAGACTGTGGGCTAAATAAACTTATATTTTTTTCAAGCAATATTCAAGCCCAGGTATGTCAGTGTAGCAGTGGAAAATGGGTTAGCACAGATCCCAAACACCAACTATGTTTCCTTTGATCATGTACCCAGTTGCAAGGAAAATGGAATCCAGAATAAGGGTTGAGAGATGAAAGAATTCTGTGCCTCCAACCTAACGTAAAACAAAAGTACCTGTTTTTCAAGATTTGAGATACTTGGAAAGGAAGAATTAGAGGTAAGAGCCAAAAAGGTGGAAAATAAGGGTAAGTGGTTCACCTAGTTGTAACAGATGTTTCTTCTTATGAGAAGTTTGAAAAAATTTCCAGGGCCTGGTACTAAACAACAACTTTTCCCTTTATGCCACAGCACTGGCCCCTGTTGGTTATGCCTTTAGATAAAATGTTTTAATATCTTTTTCTTAAACTCCAGATATAGTTTCAGGTATTCTGATGTTTAAAACAATGAATCCACATATTCGTAGAAACATTATAATAGGTATGTTGCTATCTGTGTTTTTGTGTGTGTGTTTTTGTTTGTACACTCATCATTACACATTTTCAGATTAAGATGTATTGCTTCAAGTTTAGAGACAATGCACTCAAACATTTTTTGAAAATATGAGTAGCATGCAATTTTAAGGTATTACTGTATTTTCCAATTTTTCACATACCTTGAGAATCTTTTGGGCAATTTTTCAGGGTTGTACTGCTTAAACCTTCAAATGTAACTTGGCCTCATGGTATTTACTGTCTTTTAATCCTAGCCACTGACTGATTTATTATCAAGGCTTTGTGGCTTTTATTTTCTCCATGTCACTATGTATGATGTTTTTAAAAGGGCTTTGGTGTTCCATTCTCTGTATAAATAATGAATGCTTACAAAAAAAAAATATTCTGTCCATGACTTTGTATAGTTTTCTCTATAAAATTATCATAACATCTAAAATACTAGGGATTTTTCATTAGAGAATCTCTAGCAAGCAAATTTATTGCACATCATTGGTAAAGCTGCTGTCAGCCTTGTTTGGAACTTCGGTTTACAATATATAGAGAAAGACTGTTAATACTACAATAAATTTATTCCCTATGATGTAAAACTATGGCCAGCATTAGACAAAATATCTTCTGTATGCAAAGAAAGTCATCTTACAACAGGTAGAATAATAATGGTTAAAAACAGGGTGTGAGGTCCTTTGCATGTATGTAAACATTTTAGCTGAAATCACACAGCAGCCGCTCTCTAGAATAATGCTAATTCTTTTCTTTAAAAAGAATTGCTTTTTTAATTTGAAAGACAGATTTACAAAGAGAAGGAGAGATAAAGAGAGAGAGAGAGAGAAAGAGAGAGCACTATTTCTTCCATCCCCAATTCACTTTCCAAATGGCCACAACATCTGGAACTCAGCTGATCTGAAGCCAGGAGCTACCAGTGCGTCTTCCAAGTGGTGCAGGATCCCAACGCATTGGACCATCCTTGGCTGGTTGTTTTCCCGAGCCACAAGCAGAGAGCTGGCTCAAAGCAGAACAGCTAGGACAGGAACCAGCACCCATGAGGAATGCAGCACTGCAAGGTTTAGAATTAGCCTGTTGAGCAACCATACCAGCTCCCTGCTGATAATTCTTCAGTAGGGTCTCTCTAGGGTCGCAGATTTCCTGGGCACACCCCAAATCTTCTGTGAGTTTTGGGGATACAATGTATGGTTGAAATGAATGATAGTTCCTGTCTGGAAATCTGAAATCATGCAGCCCCCAAAGCTATGAGCTCCTTCTGTTCAAAATCTCCTTTCTAAATGTTCTTGGACAATTATACTTATCTCCTGAATCCTGAATCTAGGGTCTGGCAAGTCCTAGCATACTGCAGTCCTGATACCTGCAAAGTCTCTGCCTGCTCTAACCTATTGATTCCCTGACGTTGCCGCCTGTGGCAGAAAGGGAGCTGATTAAAAGAAAACAGAGCTTTGAAAATCTCTGAGACTCTCTGGGATACTGCCACTTACCTCGGGAATTTGAATTCCTCCCCAGTACAGGAACTGACAACAATCTTTCTCCGTGCTGCTCAACTAGGAATGCAATGCTTTTAAAGTGGGAAAAGCAAAATCACAAAACTCCCTCTTCTCAGGTAATTTTTTTTTTTCCGTAAGATATTGAATGAACTAAAAGTAATTTGAGAGTCAAAAGCAAAAGTGTGTGTGTCAGGGGTGGGAGTCTGTATTTAAGATCATCACAGCCTTATTTGCAGGGTTCTTATACATACCGATTAAATAAATTTCCTCTGTAATAATGGAGATTTCTTTCACTTCACAGGGAGGAAAAATGAGACCTAGAGCAGTTACATGCTTTTTCTTAAGTAATCTGAGTCAGCTAGAAAGAGAGTTGGATGAGATTACAACCCAGAGTTGCTGAGGCTGAAATGCATGTGGAAACCACTAGACCACATCGTTATCTTTCCTTTTTGAATTGACTATAACAAAATAGCACTTGTGTGCTTACAAAATCCTTGACTGTTTTGTTCTGAGGCAGTTTCTAGGCAAAAAGAATAAATATCACAAAATCATCACTTAATACTCATCATCATAGTTGTTCCCAGTCCCCCCGCCCCCCTTGGAATACACAATGACCATCAGAGAGTAAGGAAAATATTTGAAGTGATACAGGAAACCCTGCTATGTTTATGGCTGCATTTATGCCATGTTCCGATTTTATCACTTCCAAAAAGCTGCAAGGCATTTTGCCAGAATGGCTCCTTCTTCCCAGTCAAGGACCATAATGATGAGAATGAGCCACAAGGCTATCATTAGATGAAAACAATAGACCGGGCTCACTGCCCAAAAATCCCGATCCTGCTTCCCACATGAGACAATTTGGGTATCATTGTTCTGCTTTCTGAGTAAAAATCACAGGTAAGAAGTTGGAAGATGGGAGTTTGTTTCTGAAAACCAAAATGGCCTTTTCTAATGACCAAGAGTGATTCACATTCAAGTGAAAATTCTACACTCACGGTCCACATCTTGACAATATAAAAGTACACCAACAAAATGTGAGTCAATTGAATTTAGACTTTTGCATTCTCGTTTTGTCTGGAGCTGGAGTGTTGAGAAGCATAAACCCCTATACTCTTCCAGACATAATAGGAATTTAGCAGAAGACATGGAGCTTTTCACACAGGTACTAGTTACTTACACCTCTGTAACAGAACCACCCTGCAACACTGAGAATTTGCTGAAGCAAAACAAATTTGTTACTTACTATTTTGCAGGCTTTTGGGCTTGGCAGGTGAGTTCCTCTCCTGCTTTGCCTTAGCTCATTCTGGTGACTGCATTCCATTGAGGGGTCAGCTGAGGTTCAAGGTGATCTCATTGCCACGTGTAACAGCTCATTCTGTCAGCTGGGCCACTTCATCTTTCCATGAAACATGTTCTTCTTCAGTGAACTGAGTAGTCTTGCCTACCTGGAAGTTTCAGCTAAATTTTCCAAGATATGGCTAATGCCTTTTAGTTTCCGGAAAATAGTGTTTTCTAAGGAATATACTTTAAGTCGTACATGACAAATACTACTGAGTATGATGATAATCTTTCGAAACTATGTACACTTCATGTAATTATATTGTGCTTTTAGTTTTCGTTTGAGAAGCAGAGAAAAGCAGACAGAGCTTGTGTCTGCTATCTCACTAGAGGAGACTGAAACAGCTGGCAGGGGTTTAGAGAATATCATCAAGTTTCCTATATGGATCACAGGAAGCCAGGTACTTGAACTATCACTTGCTGCTTGCCAAGGGATATTTTAGTAAGGTGAGGATTATCAGGTGGCTGAAATCAGGAATGGAGCAGAGGCTTGAACTCAGGCATCTAAAAATGGGATGTACACACCCTATCAGAATCTTAACCACAAAGCCAAATGCCTGCCCCAATTGTCCTTATAGGGCTACAACTTGTTTCAGTATTTTTGGGAGAGACCAAGTGTGTGGTAACTGAGGTTTTACTTTTCTATGCAATTTCCATTTAAAGAATGGGCAAGGAAAATTCAATACGGCCTTTGATTATTATTTTTAGAAACTCCATCGTTGAAATCCAGTACTTGCACCTATGTCTCACTAATGTAATTAGAAAATTCCAAAGTGACCCTTAGTTTGAGGGATTCAGTTTAGCTTTGTATCTTTTTTTTTTCTATGTCTTGGACTTATGCAACTCAAAACACGGCTGAAAGGAATAAAAAATGAAACAAGGAATACAATTAACTACAAAGTTGTGGTTTTTTGCAGGAAAAAATAGAGGCTGCTTCTGTAGAAAGTCCCTCTATCTCTATGGTTAGATATATTATTTTCTTGGGAAGACAATGGTAGTGGCTAGGGTGGGGCCATGCTGGGTGTTATAGAGAACTGGAGACAGGAAACGGTAGTGCTTGCTTCCAGACCAAACATGATCGGTGAGCATTCATGAATTGCCCTGTCTCTGTATGAGGCCAGAAGTCCTTATGAAGCAAATGAAAATTTAGAACTTCCTTATGCTTTTTCATGATTTTAGAACATCCTTTACTTCAGCATCCCTTTCCCTATGCATGCGGTACTCTAAGCAGTAATAGTATGACCTTCCACTGTGTGCTCGCAAGACCATCAATGTCTCAAGTGAGCAATACTGTAGGCAAAGAGGAAGTTGATGACTGGGTTCTAACTCCTAGGCTGGGAGCCATCTTTGGTAGTCTCTTCTGCAGCTAAGCAGCTATGGTTATTATCCTCATTGGAAGCTACACTAAAGAAAGAGCTAAAGATAAAAGTACCGTTTCCCCTACTTGGGTCAGTATTTAGAGTACTATCTCTGAAAGGGAGAAATAAAGTTTTAAAATATAAGGACTACAACACAAATTGAAAAATGCTGTCATCGTGTAGTGATAGAAGGCTCGAGGATTAGAATATATTCGAATTTTTAAAAATTCTATTAAACATTTATTTTATTGGAAAGGCATGTTTACAGAGAGAAGGAGTAACAGAGAGAAAGATCCTCTGTTCGCTGGTTTACTCCCCGCATGGCCATAACAGCCATAGCTGAGCCGATCTGAAGCCAGGAACCAGGGTCTCCCACGCAGGTGCAGGGCCCCCAGACTTTGGGCCATCCTCTGCGGTTTTCCCAGGCCACAAACAGGGAGCTGAATGGGGAGTAGAGCAGCCAGGACATGAGCCAGCCCCCTTACGGGGTTCCTTCTCTTAAAGGGGAGGATTTAGCCAATGGAGCCAATGTGCTGGGCCCCAAAATTTTCTATTACATTCCAAAATAGGTAGTTGTTCCTAGGCTTGATGATAAACTTCTAGTGGTATGAGGTTTATGATACTTAAACATCTAATGCCACTATTGCTAGAATAAACTTCCAAAAAATAAGTTTTGTGCTGAATCCAAATATGCTTTCTAAATCTTCCACTCATTGTAACAGTCCTTGCCAGTAACTGAATACAAATAATTTTTATTATCGTATGCATCTACACATCACACTGTTTTAAGTGCTCTACATTTGTGAATTCATTTATTCTGCCTCATAATATCCCTGCGAGATACTTTTATGAACTCCATTTTACAGATGTGGAGACCAAGGCATTGAAAGATTCATTGAGTTTCCCAGTAATGTACAACTGTTGAAGAGTTAGTGCAAGTATTTGAACTCATGAAGTTAGATTCTAAGCCATTCACTTATTAGGTACAGACACACACCAAAGTGTTATCAAATGCCAACAACAGTATTTCATAATTGATAAAAGGAAATACATACCCGAGCAGTTGTTGCAACCAGAAAATATGTCCCATTCCCTGCTTCAAACATGGTATCTAATTCTGAAACTTCAGATGGCCCTAATAAACCACACAAGCGTGCTTAAGTTGTTAACCCTAACTTCTCTACATAGCCTTCATATGCCCAACTTTCGTTAAGACTTTGTAGACTATATAACCATAGTTCCTTAATATTATTTCATCTTCATTTTCACCAAGAAATGAATTTATTAATCATCTGTCTTCCCTCAGGTGCTGTGCTCAGCCATGTGTGAAAATAAAATGTCCAAAGACTCAGAAAAGTGGTTGGGGGGCAAAGAGTAATACATGTAAGTGGGTTGGATATACTGGTATAGTGGGTTAAACCATTGCTTGAAATGCTTGCCTCTTATATAAGACTGCATTTTCAAATCCCATTTGCTGTGCCAGTGTTCCCTTTTCATGCTGATGCATCCTGGGAACAGCAGGTGTTAGCTCCAAGGTTTGAGGCTTTGTAACTCTTTGAAGCCGTGCTGGAGTGCCAGACTCAGCTTTGGCCTGTCCCAGTCTTGGCTCTTGCAGGAATGTGGGTTGTGAAGTTGCTGTTGAAAAATGCTGTCTCTTTGTATCTCTGTGTGTCTCTCATTATGCTTTTCAAATAGATGAAAATGATTTTTTTAAAATAAAGAAACACATTTAACATGATTCTGCTGTGTTAAAGCATTATGGTATTGGAGCAGCATGGTGATACAGCAGACTAATTCTCCACCTTGTGCACTTGCATCGCACATGGGTACCTGGCTCATGTCCCAGATGCTGTACTTCCAAAGCAGCTCTTTGCTTATTACCTGTGACAGCAGCAGAAGATGGCCCAAGTCCTTGGGCCTCCGTGTGGGAGACCCAGAAGGAGCTCCTTGATCCCAACTTAGAATCAGCTCATGTCTGGCAGCTGCAGGTGTCTGAGGAGCAAACCAGCTCATGAAAAAACCACTCTCTGTCTCCTCTCTCTCTGTAAACTCCGCCTTTCAAATAAAAATACATTTTTTAAATGAAAAAAAAAATAGCAAGAGAAGAATTGTAGTAGAAGTGTTGCCAAGGTTGTTTGGGAGTAAAGAGAAACTTCTAAATATTACTGCGAAATTAGGATATCACCTCAAATACCTAAAGTCATCCCTATGGTTACCATTTGATATGATTATTTACTTTATCTGGCCTCTGCTACTTGAAATCTTAACATCTCCATGGATACCATATGGATACTCTGTAGAGATCTGTTTTGGTATCTCTTCCTATCAAGCCTGGCCTGTGGAGGACAGATACCACTGAGCTTTTTTTTTTTTCTCCTTTAGTTAGATTCATTTCTTTTAATTGAAATAGTTACCAATAAAGAAATCTTCCATCCATTGGTTTGCTTCCCAACTGGCCAGAATGGCTGTAGCTGGGCTAATCCAAATATGGCACCCAGGAGCTTCTTCCAGGAGGTCCAAGGCCTTGGACCATCCTCCATTTATTTCCCAGGTCATGAGCAGAGAACTGGATTGAAAATACAGCAGCAAGACTCAAACAGGCACCCATAAGGAATACTGGCACCTCAGGTGGGAGATTAGTTAGATATGTCACTGTGCTCTGTACCATCCACTGAGCTTTAGAGTGGTACTAGTGCTCCACCCACCAGTGGAGCATTGTTTCTGTGAGAAAGGTGTCTTTTGCTCTAATCTTCCTGTCAGTAATAAATAAATAAAATGACTAGGCTTTCTTTGCCTATGTAATAAGCTATCTCAGTGTTTGTACACTTCCTAAACCTTTGATTTCACTTCACAACACTTAGACTTTTTTGAAACTCTACTTCATTTAATATAAGTCATTGTCATTGTTATACTTCAGTTGAGACTATGGTAGGATATTAACAATCATCTTCAGCCATCAGTATCAGTATGTTAAACTATAGACACTGAAGAAGTTTTTATTATTCAGCTCATTTTGCACCCACTTCCCTTACGTTTCCCTCAATATCTATCCACAGATATGTTCTGCTGGTTCCCACTTTAACCAATAGCCAGGTTTTTCATGTTTGTTTATTTTGCATTTGTGGCTATTTGGTTAACTTTCATTGTAGGGATAGCAATTTCCTACTCTATTGCTTTTAAGTTACTAGCCTGCTGTAAAAGGATTGCTTTTATTAAATCATCAGATTTCTTTTGGTAAGTTGGCCAAGGGAATTAAGATAAGTAAGATTTTTTGAGAGTGTGGAGTACACTACTGTTCCCCATAGGATTTCATATCAGGAAAACAGTGCTAACTGTACCAAGAGATTTTATTGTTGTTATTGTTGCTGTTGTTTAGGGAGAGAGGATCCTCTGGGTAACTCTAGAAATGCTTGTGATGATCAAACGTGGCCCAGCGCTTATTCTGAGAGCCAGAAATACCATCTACATCTTTCATATATGTGGTAGGAACCCAACTACTTGAATCATCAGTGCTGACTCACAAGATGTGCCTTACCAGGAGTCTGGAATCAAGAGTTAAACTCAAGTACCCCAACGCAGAACACAGGTGTCCCAAATGGCATTTTAACTGTTAGGTCAAATGTTTGACCCTACATTCCCACCCCAAGGGATTTTAATGAGGTATGTGAAAATATATTTTTAAATAACTCATAGTACCATCTCCTATGATATTATATTAAAACAGAACTGTAGATTAATCAGAAGGGTGGTGCTCTGTATCAGACAGGAAAGTATACTGGTTTCGTCTAGAATGGTGCTATTGGGATGAAAGGAATGTGAGATATTTGACCTATACTTTGGGATTAAATTTGGTCAGTTGCAAAATAGACATAATGACTACTTTGGCAGTGAGGCTGATAGTGCTTTATTTTCTATGATATGATATGAGGGGAAGGAAATTTGGAAATAGAAATATATAATGAATTTTGTCTTGAGTTAATCATTTGTAGGAGACTTCCAAGTAGTTATGTGGAGTAGGAATTAAACAGAGCTCAAGGTATCAATCTGATTTGAGAGGGCTTTTGTGCAATTATAACATAGAAAGTACTTAGATAAATACGAGAGGACCATATAGAAGGGGACTTAAAGAGTGGGAGGAATAATGGAGACAAGTAGATGGCTAGGAAGAATTGAGTCAAACAATGAGCAGCCAAGATTTAAATATGTTATCTATGTATTTTAATGTTTGGACTGCTATAACAAAGTACCATAAATGAGGCAGCTTACGAAGAACAATTATTTTTCTGAATGCTCTAGGTCTGAAAGCTCAATATCAGGGGTTGAGGAGTATAGGAAAATGAGGTGATCTTTAAAAAGTTCATCCAAAATAAATATTATGGAAAACTAGGTATGGATTTCAATTTTTTGCACCAAAATAATCCTAACATTTAATTTTGATTTTCCCCATCATATCCCTACTAGTCTACATCTGATGGATAGGATTCTGTGTTCCTCAGGATCAGATCTGCATTTCATAAAGGTCACTCTAAAGCACCAGTCTGCTTCCAGAACAATTTTATGTATAGGCTACTGCAAAGACACAAGCAAAAATGATAGGTCTCAGAACCAAGACAGCCACAGAGGAAGTAGATAAAAGTCTGCACATGGAGAGATATTTAGGTAAAATAATCTGATGGATTAGGCATTTGATTGGACATGGAGGATTCAGGCGATAAACAGTAAGGAAAATGTAATGTGATATACATCTATGGGGCAAGTCATAGAGCCAGAGGACCAAAGTTTGGAAAGAAGGAATTATTATCTTTTAATTATGGTGGGATACTTAAGGAAATTGCAACAGTAATGGTAAGTCATCATTTGTTTTAATGGACTTAGAGATATTGGGAATAGAGAGCTGATTTAAGTTTAATGAGTATATGAGCCTTTAAAATATAGAGATGCATTTAAACAATGGCCATGGGAAGAAAAACAGATTAAAGGAAAAAAAATAAGGGGTTACAATGGAACCCTGAATCCTGTTATAATTGGGCAAAATACAGAAAGCAGTTAAGGTATTATATGAGGGCACAGTGTGGTAGCCTAGCAGTTCAAAGTCCTCACCTTACATGGGCTGGCATCCCATATGGGTGCCAGTTCTAATTACAGCAGCCCCATTCCCATCCAGCTCCCTGCTTGTGGCCTGGGAAAGCAGTTGAGGACAGCCCAAGGCTGTGTAGGAAACCCGGAGGAGGCTCTCGGTTCCTGGCTTCCAATCGGCTCAGCTTCGGTCGTTGCGGCCACTTGGGGAGTGAATCAACCAACAGAAGATCTTTCTCTTTGTATCTCGCCTCTCTGTATATCCGACTTTGCAATAAAAATAAATACATCTTTAAAGTGAAAGATGTTATATGATATGAGTAAGTTCTTCAAAGAATGGGAGGAGAGACGACCACCAGATTCATTCTAGATATTTGACTACGAAGCAAAAGGGATAGTATATGGATTTTATTTATTTTATTTTATTTTTTTAAAAGATGTATTCATTTTTATTACAGCCAGATATACACAGAGGGGGAGAGACAGAGAGGAAGATCCTCCATCCGATGATTCACTCCCCAAGTGAGCCGCAACAGCCAATGCTGTGCCGATCCTAAGCCGGGAACCTGGAACCTCTTCCAGGTCTCCCACACGGGTGCAGTGTCCCAATGCATTGGGCCGTCCTCAACTGCCTTCCCAGGCCACAAGCAGGGAGCTGGATGGGAAGTGGAGCTGCCGGGACCAGAACCGGCGCCCATATGGGATCCTGGGGCTTTCAAGGCGAGGACTCTAGCCGCTAGGCCACGCTGCCGGGCCCAGTATATGGATTTTAATTGTGCTTCTTTGGACTTTTCTAGAAGTATTCCTCTTAAAACATGGCAGCTAGAATTACTACAAGGGCCTCTTGGCTTCTTGAATAGCCCCTTTCCTTGTTGTCTCATATTGAATTTCTCAGTCAATTTTTGGACTGTTCAGCATTCAAAGCATAGTTTCTATTAGGAAAACAGATTCTGGACTTTTATAGCAACTAATAATTAACAATAATACAATCATTGTCCCATTTGATAATTTTTAGAGTTTTCTGACATTCCTGGAAGATAGCTCATTTTATTGAAAGGCTTATGAAATGAAAAAAAATCCTAGCTATGGATGTTGTAGCTATAGAATTTTTATATTCAGGGTTCCAAGAGTTTCTCAGATGTCATAACTGTCTGGAACAAACTCCATAAAGAAGACTGTCAATATTATTATTTTATTTTTAGTAAATATTCAGTAGAGGCTGAATCAGTGGCCCCATTAAAAACACTTTCAGAATTGAGTCTGATTCATCTCAATTTTTCTTCTCTAATCCATTTGTTTTTCAGACAGAGTGATTGAGTAGTTTCTTGATTGAATGATATCCAACCTTGACTCAAATTTCCACATGATCAGCCTGTAGCTTCATTCTTTCCACTACACTGGGGAAAGTTAGATCAGCTCTGTAGAAAGGAAACCTTCAAAGACCATCACCATCAAAAGGCTGTGGTTGACATTACACCCATCTGTGGCACTGTGCTCTGTTAGTTTTGTGTGGTTTCAGAAAAGCTGCTGACATTTCAGAAAAAGTAATGAGTAGACATCCCAAGGAAGACAACTTAAAGAACACGTTACAGAAGGCAGTACCTGAAGTTTGTACTATTTGTGTTCACTGAAATTGTAATTGTTTTCTTTACATGTATAATGGCTATTTCAATGTAAAAGGCTTTTTCCTATACTTTGATTCTTCAATCTCTGAAATAAAGAGACGACTAATTTAAAACCTCATTATAAAGATGCAGGATCATAGGTTTGGAGATGATAAATGAATTGCACAGAGTTACAGATCTCATAAATAATGGAGAAGGGGCTAGATCCTAGCTATCACTTTTGATTCCAAGATCAATAACATTTCAGCTATACAACACTACGAAGTTGTCAGCCAGAGATCACAAAATGTAGTGAAGATCATGTTCTTAGTTTTAACCAGATGTACATTGCTTCCTTACCCTGGGGACCTATGTTGCAAAGCTTATTTAACTGCTCACTAATTCCAAATGCTTGTTACCATAACTTTAATTGTGATATAAATTCATTGTATTTTACTTTTGATAAGTTACACATAAGAAAGCAATTTATGTATTTTTCTGTGAGATTTCTTTTTGATTTTGAGTTGTCACAAAATTTCACCTCGGCCATCTTATTGTAATGAGATTTTGTGGAGTATTTAAAAAATGAATGTGTTTGGCAGTAGCCATACTACTGCAAATAATAATTGATACATAACTAAATTGGTATTTGCTAAAGGTTTTACATAAATGTCTTAGTTTAAGGCTAATGATAACCCATTCTGGAGAGGTACTATTACTAAGTTTTATAGATGAACATATGGAATCTAATATTTTATTAATCTGTTATAATTCATCAAGTTAATAAATGTGTTAAGGTTTGGACACTGATTTCATAATCTATACTCATAGTCTCAGGTTCTCTTGAAGAACTTTGATGTTCATATTAGAAAATTTTTAAGTTTCAGAAATTGGCATTTGAGGAAGACTTGAAGTAACAGCTAATGATGCAGTCTAAACTTTTGTGTCGGGACTTTCAAAGTACAAGATTTGAAGTCAGGCCTGTTTTTAAGAAGAGATCGAATATGAATCTACAGAATTGCCACAAAATTAGATCAAATAATGGATGCAAAATATCTAGTATATGAAGTGATTTCAAAAAATCAATTTTTCTAAGCTTTTGCTTCTGCTTAAGAGTTCTTTTTTGTTTGTTTGTTTCTTTAGGAAAATAGGAAATCCAGTAACATCTGAGAAAATACATTTTTCATATAGTAATGAAAAAAGAGGTAGCTAATTTTGGGTGCTACCAATGTAGTCTCCAAAATATTCTATGGACTCAGGTTCTTTATTTCATTTTGCTCAGCAGTCCTGTCTTCTGCTTTCACAGTCGCTGGATATGTCCATATACCAGGCATATCAAGTAGAAAACCTGGAAATCTTTCTTTCTTCTAGTACTTCTCCTTTGAAGATTACTAGTAGCTAAGAATGTTGACACATCTGACACATCTTCTTCCAAGCAAATGTGACCCAGGCCAATGGAATTTGCACTGCTGGCTTTTTTTTTTTTTTCCTAAAATTCATATTCCTTGGGTGGTAGGCAGGCAGCCCAGAAACCTTTAAAACATGCAGATGCTTGAGACCTGAACAGAACTGAGTTTTTATTTACCAGAAAGAGGATCGTGGGAAGTGGTTTTGTGGAGGCTAATTAGAAGCGAATATAGCACACTTAGAAGGCAGTACAACATGACGCAGAAGTCTCATTTCTAGAGATAGGCGAAGATTCTTGGAAATTCTACAAGATGAGTACTGGAAATATGGGAATAATTGAATGAATTGGAGTTGAAGGCAAAGGCTTGGTCTCACAGAATAAAGACATTGTCCAAGAACTAGGTCCTCTGATAGAGAGTAGTCAAAAGCAAGAAGGGAGACATGCGATTTACGTGCTGCTGTAAGAGCTTGCGGCATTCTTTTTGGATGAAGAATGAGTTCCAGAGTCAGCTGTGCTAACTGGATAAAAAAGTAGGATTCCAGATGGATCCAACACTTCAATGATTCAATTATGTCTTCATTCTATTTTTTTCCTACTGCCTTTTTTTTCCTTTTAGGTATTGAATATGCTCTTTACTCCAACTCTTAAGAAATCATTTTTCTCCTTATTTCAGTAGAATTCTTCTCTTTGGCTCACTCTGATTTGCATCTGGAGTCCAGATCACTGCTATTCAAATGGTTACCCAAAGTGTGCTTTTTAACCTTAACAACTCTGCTAAGTTGTTTTATGAGCGATTAGCATCCTACTAATTGTGAAAGCTAATAGCCACTTTCATATCTTTTCGCATGTGGCCTGCTGATTGAGCAACTTCTTTCTGCCCTATTTATATACACTTTATAAAAACGAAATAAACCAAATGGTTAGCTTTGCAGGCCAAATCCTTTCTGATTGTCTCTAAGGTATTTTTGTTTTCTCCCCATTGAACTTTCTCTATGGCTTTCTGAGCACCTTTTCCTTGATGCAGCCTCTATTTTATGTTTTCTAAAGTCTTAAACCCTAGATTACCTTTTTCAAAAGAGCGTTTACTTCTAAATGTAATAAAGCAAACAACGTGTGTTAGTATTTAAAAATTTTTCTGGTATCCCTTACATTTTTTTTTTCTACTGAGTATTAAATGAAGTGAAGTAAATAGAAACACGGCAATGAAATAGGGCAGCATTGCTGAAAGGAGAGAAGTTAGTCGTGCCCTTTTATTGTGAAGGCCAAAATGAGTTTCCTATCCTCACTTTTCAGCCCAGTGTTGATCATTTATATTGAGTGTTGCCTTAGATCAATTGAAACTCATCAAACTCCTGTGGGAGTGTGGTGATGTAACATGCAGCAGTATTATGCCAGAAAGCTTCTGTTTATATAATATATATAATAGAATATATGTAATAGAATATACAGTATTATTAATATATTAACCAATGTGTTGATATTCATTAGTATATTAATATAATATATGCTGTATACTTATATCATATATTAATATATATAATAAGCCATGATTGTTGGCTGTCAACATCACATATTCTGGCACCAAATCAAACCAAGCCTGGGACTTTTCAAGGATTTCAAGACTGTGGAAATTGTCTTAATTATAATATGCTGTGATACATTTTTCTTAGAAGATCTCATAACCTATAACCTCACACTTAACCCCTAAAAAGTTATGTAGGTAAGAAAGAGTTGACATTAAAGTGAAATAAAGTGGTGTGTTCCTCTAAATACTCAATACCAACAATGCCGGCAAAAATTATCACAATAAAATCTATATTCTTTATCTATGCCTCGGACAATTTCTTTTCCTTGAATCATCTTCCATACTCATCCCAGGTGTTTATAAAATATGGCTATCATTTGATAGGTGACAACATTCAACATTTTGTTGTGTGAGAAATTACTCAGAAAAAATGTAGCCTTTTTATTAAATAATTACTTTTCAGTTCTCAATTATGTATGATTTCTAAATGAACTGACATGATATATAGTTTATTACAGTTTGTGAGAGAAGTGACTATAGGTAGGGAAATAAGGCAAATGCATTTTTTTAAGCACATAGTGATTATAAAAGTCAATGATGAGTGTTAAATAAAACACTGTCATTCTATACCTTTAAAAACTCTTGACAAAAGCACCAGTCCAATGTTGATTCTCTTTGTAAGAGTCAAATTTATCTATGGCAAGAATAGCATTTAAAACCAGAGTAGGAGGTAGCCCATCCAAGCCTCATGCATAGATTTGGTTTATTGCTCTTTGGGCTGATTACACCGATCAAAATGTTTTTTTAAGTTTCTTCCTTGTAAATTTAGTTCTATTCTTTTAAAGATTTATTTTGTTTATTTGAAAGGCAGAATTAAAGAATGAGAGAGAAAGAGATCCATGTACTTGTTCCTTTCCCAAATGGGTCCTCCAGGTCAAAACCCAGGAGCTTGGAACTCCTTTCCAGGCATTGCTCTTATACCGTTGCTGGACTCAGTCATGGGGCTCCAGCACTATGATCATATCTAATCCTGATCACTTCCTAATGACCCACCTCTGAGCAGCATTTTCAGGTTATGTTTCCACCTTCTTAGACTTTCTCATGGGGAGTAAACTCCAGCATGATGCCAGATAAGTGGCCCCATTCCAACCACAGCAGGTGGGTTTACTGTGTGTGACCACATAGACTGGAAGCTATAGAGGAAGCCTCCTGATAATATCTAGAACTAATTTCACAGGTACGGTGACCTGCCTTCCCACCTGACCTAAGGCCCTGTGAAGAAAGAGAAGTTTTAGCTGCTTATACTTCTTCATCCAGGTGGAAGGGTGTAGCATCCCATCTTTTGCATTGTCTTATAGGTTTAACATTAGGATAAATGCCTATCTCTTCTAATTGACTAATAGCCCAGTACCAAATGAATCCCTGTAACATAGTCACACTGTTGTGAACCAGCACTGAAATATCTCTACTTTCACTTTGTCTCCACCAACTCTGTAACACTGCCTTTCAAATAAATAATCATACAAGAGTTAACATGAGGTATATATGAAGAGCCTTATTTTCTAAACTTTGAGATTCTTTTTTTTTTAAGGTTTATTCATTTTTGCTGGAAAGGCAGATATACAGAGAGGAGAGACAGAGAGCAAGATCCTCTGTCCGATGGTTCACTCCCCAAGCAGCTGCGATGGCTGGAGCTGAGCCAATCTGAAGCCAGGAGCCAGGAGCCTCCTCTGGGTCTCCCACATGGGTGCAGGGTCCCAAAGATTTGGGCCATCCTCGGCTGCTTTCCCAGGCCACAGGCAAGTAGCTGGATGGGAAGCAGGGCCACCAGGACTAGAACCCCCACCCATATGGGATCCAGGCGCACTCAAGGTGAAGACTTTAGCTGCTACAATATCGTGCCAGGCCCACTTGAGATTTTAATTTAAGAAGAGATAAAGACACAAAAAAACACATGTAGACTGGAATGTGACCTTGTGACGGAGCAAGGTGGCCTGCTAAGTACAGAAAGCTCAGAAAATACCGAACTGGCAGGTTCCTTTATTTTTCCCTTCTCCTGTCCAGAACTGGAAGAAAACTATCTTGCAAGTTTAACCACTAGTACCAAAGCAATACATTTTTGGTTTTCAGGCATCAGTGCTTCCCTGTATGGGTCACCCAATATGTATTGATCACTATGGGCAAAACACCAGATGCTTACACATTTCATTCAGCTCTGTTCCATTGCACCATGGTATCATAGGCTGGAAAGGGAACACATTTCTCACCTTGTTTTACTGCTCCGTGTACTGGACTATCTTGTTTAGTTTTCACATGGTATTTAACAGCTCTCCTCCCAAGTCTTTTGACTCTTCAGCAGTGTGATTCGGTGTGAAGAAACAGGATTAGGGATTGTCTAGTGTATACCCTGTTCACATTGTGCCCCCTAAGAAGCCAGCAGGGCTTTTCTGGCAAAAAGACAAGCCTGTGGGCCTTTCTCATGGGAACACAACATTTCTTTTTTAAAGTGTTTCTGTTCACATCTTTTTTTCCCCATATTTAAATGTGAATACATATCTGTCATGGGAAGGCAGAAAGGACCAAATAAGTCTCTTAGAAAAATTATTTTTGATGATGTTTACATAGTTGATGGGGTGGGATCTAGGGTTAGGGGAAGAGGGTGAGACCATTGTTTACAGATTTTGTTTTTCTTCTGCCTGTGTGGGAAGGGGAGGGATAAGGGGAGAAGCCACACCCAGCCTCCCAACTGTCCACTACCCAGGAATGGGGAATAACTACCTATGGTCCATGATGTGTGCATGTTCCAAGGGTTTTGCTTAAGTTGTTTCAATAGTTCTGAAATGTTGTCAGTCTTGGTGATACAAAAGTGAGGAAATCCTTCCCATGTTCATTGGCTGAAATAGTCGACCTTAGAGTCTTCATTTGACCAGATATTTGCTGTCATAGCTTGGTTGGGATAGTTGACTGATTTGTTCTGCCCTGCTTCCTCTACTATGGTCCCAGGTGTCCTCTGCAGGCCCCAATCAACTGCCATATCCTCTGTGTGCATCTGGGCCTACCCTCTACTGCTCCTTCTTTTCCTCTGAGGAGGGTACCCTGTGTCACCTGACCCAGGCACCCCTGGATCCCTCATCCCCCAGGGCTTAGGGACCTGGTACCCTCTGCATAGGCAGGCTAAGGACCCAGGCCAGGAAGCCCGGGTTAAACTGGACCCCCTATCCCTGGGGTTCAGGGACTTGGCACCCATTGCACGTGCATTCCAAGGACCCATGCCAGGTGACCTGGGCTCAGCTGAAACACTCCCCACCACCCCCAAAATAAGTCTCTTATAACATTATACAGGGGGCAGTATGGTGGCATAGTGGGTAAAGCTGCCACCTGCAACCCTGGTATCCCTTATAGGAGCTGGTTCGTGTTCTGACCATTCCACTTTTGATCCAGCTCCCCACTTAGGGCTGGTGGCCTGGGAATCCAGTGGAGAATGGCTTGTAGTCCCTGCCACCCATGTGAGAGATCTGGATGACACTTCTGGCTTGAGTCAGGCTCAGCCTTGACCATTGCAGCCATGTGGGAGCCAGTGGATGGAAGATTTCTCTGTCTCTCCCCAATCCTTTTCTCCTTATCTCTCCCTCTATCTCTGTAATTCTGATTTTGAAATAAATGTATTTTAAAAATTCCTTTTGTGGGGCTGACATTGCATAGCAGGTTGAGATGCCACTTGTTTTGTCTGCATCCCCTATCAGAGCATCACTCCAAGTCCCAGTTACTCTTCCAGCTTCCTGCTAATGCATCTGGGAAAGCAGCAAACAGCCAAGGCACTTGTTCTCTTTCCAGACATATGGGATAAATAGATGGTGTTTCTGGCTCCTAGCTTCAGCTTGGCCTAGGGTCAGCCAATGCAGCCATTTTGGGAGTTAAATAGTGGATGGAAGATCTATGTCTTTTTAAATAAACAAGTGTTTAAAATCATGCAGTGAGGGTCCGGCATGGTAGCCTAGTGGTTTAAGTCCTTGCCTTGCATGAGCTGACATCCCATATGAGTGCCAGTTCGTGTCCCTGAAGCCCTGCTTCCTGTCCAGATCTTCCTCTCTGTATCACCTCCTCTCTGTATATCTGCACTTCCAATAAAAATAAATAAAATCTTTAAAGTCATGCAGTGATAAACAATAGGGTATTCACTTCCTATCACTACAATAAAACACCTGAGGCAATCTAACGTAATAAATGAAAGAGTTTTATTTTTTTTTTAAGATTTGTTTATTTTTACTACAAAGTCAGATATACACAGAGGAGGAGATATAGAGAGGAAGATCTTCCGTCCAATGATTCACTCCCCAAGTGAGCCGCAACGGCCGGTACTGCGCCGATCCGAAGCCGGGAACCAGGAGCCTCCTCCGGGTCTCCCACACGGGTGCAGGGTCCCAAGGCATTGGGCCGTCCTCGACCGCTTTCCCAGGCCACAAGCAGGGAGCTGGATGGGAAGTGGAGCTGCCGGGATTAGAACCGGCACCCATATGGGATCCCGGGGTGTTCAAGGCGAGGACTTTAGCCGCTAGGCCACGCCGCCAAGCCCAGAAAGAGGTTTATTTTGGCTCTCCATTATGGAGGTTTTGGTTTCTAAAATATGAAAAAAGAGGAGGTCCCAAAGTAATGTTGGATTTGCACTAATGAGCCATGAAACTAATGTTTTGTGTATGTCTTCTAAATATGGCCAAACTTCACAGTATAATTTTTTTCAAGGGGGGGAAGTTGGGGAGGGAGCGCGAAATGTAGGCTTGTGGAACTTGGAGGTAGGAACTGGGTGATCACCAGCTGCAGATGGCAGCTTTGTCCAAGGGCGCCATTCTCATGTTCTGATTTTTACTACCATCCTTTTCTCCTCAGCTGATTATTTTGATTGCGTAAACTTACAGTGCTAAAGGATTCATGTATAATCCATGCAGGTTTGATTTAACTAGCTTCCAGCTAATTATATATCCACCTCATTGTCATCCTCTTTTTTAAAAGGATGTTAAAAGTGACAATATTATTATAGGGATATGTTCGAGTCTTATCTAACTTGCAAATAAGCCTAAGTTTGCATTCTTAAACTTTGATGGTTAACAAAGAACTGAAACAATCTATATGGATCATGTCTCAGCTTGTGTTTGCAACAGTGATGCCGATTTTTAAAAAAGTATATCCTGATTTGTATCTTATACATCCATAGTAAATCAGAAATGCAATTCCCCTAATATCTTGAAATATAATGTTTATATCCCCTAAGAGTTTCGTGAGGATATGCAGCACACCTCAGAGAAAAATTCTTTAAAAATGTTTTTTTGATTATCTCCCCTTTCCCAAACTTCCTCTTTTCTAGGGGTATACATTGATCTAATCTCTCCTCCATGACCACAAAGCCTCCAGCACACACGAAACTTGCTTTTAGTTCTCACTTCTCCATACCAGTCCCCAAGTGACCACAACAGATGGAGCTGAGCTGATCCGAAGCCAGGAGCCAGGAGCCTCCTCCAGATCTCCCACATGGGTGCAGGGTCCCAAGGCTTTGGGCCTTCTTCGACTGTTCTCCCATGCCACAAGCAGGGAGCTGGATGGGAAGTGTGGCTGCTGGGATTAGAAGCGGTGACCACATGGGGTCCTGGGGTGTTCAAGGCAAGGACTTTAGCCACTAGGCCATGGTGCCGGGCCCCATAGCCAAGTATTTTAAAAGCATGCATTCATTCATCCCATGAGGAAGTTTAATGAGGCAAGATCTAAAGCAACTGGCTTGTTTTGTTAGCAAATTCACCTCAGCCCTTGTCCGAAGTGTTGCCCAGTGCTGTTGGTGCTTTCTGTAACATGTTCTTTGAGCTGTGCTTTCTTAATTTGACTTCTGTACTTTATACTTTCTTTAGATTTAGTGTTCATTTCTTCCTTTATTCTCGTGCCTTGTCTATCTTTCCCCAGTTCATTCTATGCTAGACAGATTAGTATAAAAACCCAATTCTGATGCTGTTACTCTTTTGCAGGTGAACTGTGAACTTTAGAAATTTTATTTATAATGTGAGCCAACAATTCAATTTCTTCCTTTCTTTCTTTCTCTCTTTCTTTTTCTTTTTCTCTCTTTTTCTTTCTTTCTTTCTTTCTCCCATGGCTGTCCAGCTTTGTAAACACATTCATTGAAAGGAAAATCATTTCCCCATGTTTGATCTTTTCTTTGATTAAATTTTTTTTAGTTAGTACTTAGGCAGAGATAGAGAACAAATAAAAAGGAGAGGTAAAGAAGTGTCTTATCTGTTAGCCCACTCACCAAACATCCACAACAGCTGGGGATAGGCCAGGCCAAAGCTGTGAACTGGGCCCTCAATCCAGGTGTTGATCGTGCGTGTCAGGAACTCAATTACTTGAGCTATAACTGCTATCTGCCAGGATCTGCACTGATAGGAAACTATAATCAGAAGTTAAAGAGTCAAACACGGACACCATGTTGTGGATACAGGCATCTCAGTCACGATAGCAACCACCTCACTATAATACAATTTCTTATTCTTATATTTTGGACATATTCCTTATTCTAAATTTTGGATCTACCTATTTGTTATTTTTGTTTACTTCTAACTTTAATATCTACATAACTACTACTTTTTTTTTCTTGTTTAATTACTTTGTCTAGGACTTCTAGTATGATGCAAATTAGAAATGGCCAGAATGAGTGTCTTTGTCTTTAAGGAGACGCTTTGTTACCACAGAATATGATGTTAGCTATTGGCCTGTCGTAAGTGGCCTATATTAATTTGAAAAAAATTATTCTTTTAAAAATTTACTTGTTTTATTTGAAAGATACAGCTAGAGAGGGAGTGAGGGAGAGACAGAGAACTTGCATCCACTTGCTCACACCCGAAGTGGCCGGAACTGCTTTAGCTGAGACCAGTGCAGGAACCAGGGGCTTGTCCTGTGTGTCTGACTGGACACAGGGGCCCAAGACCTTGCATCATTTCTGATGCTTTCCCGGGTGGATTAGCAGGGAGCTAGATTTGAAGTGGAGCCTCCAGCACACACACTGGTGCCAATGATTCAGGCCACAGACTTTACCCGCTATATCGCAGTACCGGCCCCTTTGAAGTAAATTCTTTTTATGTTTAGCTTGTTGAAAAGTTTTATAATAAAGAAGTATAAAATGTTGACAATTTATTTTTACTAAGTGTATTGGAAATGTAAAGTATCACGTTAATTGATTAGTACCTGTTGAATCTCCTGGCATATCAGGGATAATTCCCACTTGGTCTTGCTACATAATCCGTAAGTCCTAAAGTTGTGAAACTTGTAAAAGAAAACATAAGGTAAAAGTGTTTTGATATTGGTTTTCGTGTGGTTTCTTATATATAATAACTACAATGCAGGCAACAGTAGCAAAAATGAATCAACAGGGCTATGGTAAGTGAACAAGTTGCAGTTAAAGGAAGTAATCAACAGAGTGGAAATAATTAACTGATTAAATACTAATCAGTTATAAAAAAGGGGTACATGATAGGTACAGATTTTTCTCCCCCCCAAAAAAAAACATGCAAATAGCTAGCTGAAACATGTAAAAGTACTCACCGGCTATTAGGAAAATGCAAATCAAAATCATGATGAAGTATTCTTGTGACTGTTAGTAAAAGGCAAAAGATAGCAAGTTTTGGCAGGGAGGCAGATAAATCAGAACTCATGAATACTTTCTGTGGGAATGTGAAATGATACAGTTGCAATGGAAAACACTATGGGGGTTCCTAAGAAAATTAAGAATGGAACTGCCATATGATTCAGCAACTTTCTCTCTCTCTCTTTCTCTGTTTCATTCTCCGTGTATAAGAATTGATATTAGAATCTCAAGGAGATGTTTGAATTTTCCATGTTTATTGCAACATTATATATAATAACAAAGCAGAGTAAATAACCCAAGTGTCTTGCCTAACAAGTAGAGAAAATGGGAAAAAATATATGTAGTTTATATATATACATATATATGAATGGAAGTATATGTAATATATTAATGGAAAAGTATGTTTATATTTTATATTTTATATTTATTCATATCATATTAGAATGGGAAAAGAAGGAAATCCTGTCATTTGTGACAACATAAATAAGCTGTAAGGATATTATGATGAGTGAAATAAATCAGGCATTGAAAAATAAAAATGTATGATTTCACTTACAGGAGGCAGTTAAAAGAGTCACATTGCTGGAAGCAGAGACGAGTAGTGACTCCCAGGACTGGGGAGGGGGGAAATGGGGAGATGTTGTTCAATGGTATGAAGTTTCAGTTGCACAAGCTGACTAAATTCTAGACGTGTGTTGTACAATATATTGTGTGTAGTTAATGATATTGTAATGTGCACTCACACCATTTATTAACAGGTTATAGCTTAACAGGTGTATTCAGACTGCAAAACAACACAAAGCAAAAAGAAAACAAAATGAAAACAAAAGCAAAGGAGCACAAGGAATCTTGCAAGGCTTAAATGTGTTTATTGCTTTGAAAGTAGTGTTGGTTTCACAGGCAGATGCATCAGTCCGCATGTATCAACTTGTGTACAATAAATATGTATGATATTTACTCCAATAATTTTAGTACATATTTCATTGTATTTAAAGACTTGTAACAATACCCGTCAACTCTTCACATCTCTGGTAGCTGGTGCTGTCAGCATCATCTCCGCTATTTTTCTCTGTCATTATGACCTGACCAAATGGGATTCACTTCTATCCTGGGCTGTTGGACTCCCTGGATCATCTCATATGGTTCCTTCTGCCAGAAAATCTCTGGTGCTTTTTATGTTTTCTTTTATTATTATTATTCTGAAATGAATCCATCCCTTTAGACTTTTAATCCCAAATAAAACCATGACCCAAGGTGAATTACAGACATATTTTTTCATAGGATTTACACAAGCAAATTGCCAGTTTGTCTCGCGAATGATGTGTTTTGTGAACAGAACTATAGAAACCAGCACATGACAAAGGACCCCCCCCAAAAAAAAGGAAAATTAAAAAAAAGTCTTGAGAAAGAGACTACTAATTTGACACACACAGTTACTACTTATATAACATTTTATCAAAGGACATACAGCTACTTGGTAATAAACTAATGACCCTTTTTAATCCATGGAAATTAATATTGCCTGTAAGCATAGTACAGAAGACAATGATACAGGAATTGAATAATATTGAGTAACAAATGCAAAAAAAATAAACTGTTCTGAATCGGTATGTGGATGACTATGTGTTAGCCAGATCCAATGCAGGGAACAGTTTACAGTCAAAGTGTTGTCTCTTTTGAAATACAAAACTATGTACTCAATGTTAATTGCCTATTGATTTAGGAAAGTGATATGGAGTTACAAAACACATGTGATGAAGTGGAATGAATTAGATGCTAGATATATATCCCTTGTTCTCAGCAGAAGAAAACTTCATTAATCATAGAACTGCCTTGAAATGCAGGTTTTACTAGAGTATGGCAACATTTTTTTTTCTCAGTTAAATAGGCTTAGGAGCCTTACGAAATTTAAATTCTCATACCTCAAGGACAATATTTACCTTCGACTCCTTTTAGTGAAGGGAAAGCCATATATTTATTTTAAAATACGTTTTAAGAGCTTGGGATCCAGAGGAAACTTTATATAAGGTCTTAATTTAATAGTTTTGATTTAAGTAGGAAATGATATTAGTAATGAATGGCCAAGAAAGTACTATTTTTCCTTTTTTTTTTTTAAGAAAGAACTCTTTGAAGTATTTGAGGGCCCATTTGAGGCAGGGATATTGAAGACTACAAAAAGAGAGCTGTTAAAGTTACTAGGATTAGAATCTTGGAAGATATTAGCCATATTATTTGGGGGCAAGATATTAAACAACTATTTTTCTGAGTTTTCCTACCTATAAGATTGAAATAATTACCCAATATTAAATCATGGTCTTGATCGTTTTCATTCATGTTTGAATTGAAGAGAAATTTTTTCCTGCACTTCTTTTTGTCATCACAGAAGTATTATTTTGACATGTTTGCTGTGGAAAATATATTTTGATTCTCAATTTTGAAAGAACTTGAAAATGTTTCCATGTAGTCCTTATTTTATTTTTGTCAATGTCTACAGTTTTCGTTTGCTGCACAGCTGTTTTCTGGAGGACTGCACAGTGCAGCCATTATAGCCAGATCAACAGGGTCTGGCGCCTACCTAACGAAATAGCTGACAGTCTAATAATGGTGGCAGCAGAAAGTGGACAGCCACATTCACTGTACAGTGTGAATCTGGAATGAAGAAAATGTAATGGAAACACAGACATTTAGCTGCTTAACTCCATTCCCACCACTCATGCACCAAATGTACATGCCCAGGGACTATGATGGGTAGGACCTTGGGACCAGTGATGATATAAATTCCAGTAGGTTGGGAGGTACTCATCAGTAAATGAGTAAAGTAAAGCGGCATCCAGGTAAATGCTTTGAAGAAAAATATAGCCGTATAAGCATAAGTGATGAGTTGCTGCTTAGAAAGATGGGGAAGTGGAATTTGAGCAGGGATATAAAGTAAGTGGGGGGAAGAAGAACAGCCTTACAGAAGCCCGAGAGGAAGTGACTTCCTAACAGTCAATCATAGCAATGCCCTAGGCTGTTGCACAGAAATGGCATCGAGGCAGGTACAGTTTCAGTGAGGCAGGTCAACAGAAGAATGCTTTGAAATAATTTGAGAGAAGCTGATCAGTCAATCACAGCAGAGTTACAGGAGGGTTTCGAGTATGATGCATTACCCAAGTTCCACTGCTGGCTGACATGTGCAGAGCTGTCCATGTGGGAAGCAGAATGGAAGCTGGAGGTGGACACTCCCCCGCCTCCCTGGGCTGTGAATTTGATGTTGTAGCTCTGAGATTCCCACGGCTCAAGAATGGGAAATGGTGACTAGCTTCTCCTCAGTTGATTTCCTGGCTACTTCTTGGCTATGGAGTCCATCTATGCCACCTTGAACTATTTTATACTCAGAAAGAATTCACTTGTGTTATTCTCATCATTGTAGTAAAATCATATGCGCTTCTGCCAATTATTATGTAAATCAGCAACATCATTTTTGCTTCACTTGCAGGGCTGTTTTTATCATTGGTTATGCTTTCGACTCTCCTGCAACTCTTGTCAATTGCCTGTGTCAAATGATGAGGGATAATCTACCTCTAAGCTGTCAGACATAGAACTGCCATCCTTTGATTCAGAAGTTAAGAAAGATTTAACTTGCTAAAAACGTTGACATGCAAATCCCATTACCAAAAATAGTTCCAATGTTTTAAAATTAATTTTGTATGTTCTGTGGTGTTTTTCTTTCCCTTCCATGGTATATTCATTTCATTCAGGAAGTAGTATTGTGCATTTGAGACAGTTGTGCTAATTGTTGGACTTGTGTATTATGTGGTGGTGTCACAGTGGTCAACGGATCAACATTTTAAGGAAAAGACTCTGATAATCCATGAATATTTCCTGGGTCTGTCATTAATATTATTACAGGGATATAACTTAGTACATGTAACATGTGTATTTATGTGTCTCTGATAATATATACGTTTATGTGTTTGTGTGTGTATAGCTACAGATACAAAACTGTTTATCTCATGTAATAAGACAGTTATTATTTATTTCATTCTCCCTTTTTGCCATGCATTTCCCTGACATCAGACTTAAGCATCTAAGTAAGTATGGATTTAATGCACACACACTGAATATTAGAAAGCTGTGGGGCTAGTTCACCCAAGTTTGGAAGAAAAAAATCAAAGAACAGTATTTCAAGTTAAGGTCAGTGTGATTTCAGGGCCCCTAAATTCTCCCAAAGGTGCGCATCTTAGCAAGATACACAGTGTGTTTGATGGCAAAGTAACTGTACTTCTAGGAAAAGCAAAATTGGCCTCAGAAGTCTGTGCCATCAAAATGACCTTCCTGTTAAGTCGTTTAGTGTATCTTCAGAGATTCCCAGTGAAGAGTTATTTCATTTTCGTTGAATACATGTGGATATTTACATTCTTGACTGTATTTTTTGAATTGTTTATAATATTATACCACATCTTCTTCTCTTTGTTGGTCTGTTGTTTCCTATACATTAAAAAATGCAAAAAAAAAAAAAAAAGAAAAGAAAAACCCACCCACACCCACTGTTAAACCACCTTAAGTGAAGCAGTAGTCCAGCTTTTGTAAAAATGTGATTTTTGGTGGAAATGCATCCTGGCTGGTAATATACTGAACAGATGAGCTCACCTCTGGTATGCAAAGCTGCCGAATTAGCTGGTTAAACAGGCTGCTGAGGTAATTACATCGTCTGTTTCGTGACACATTACACCGGTGCACTTGGGATTAACCTGTTCTCTTGTGTCTACTTCTGATCAGCTTTTTTTAGACAGCCTTTTATCTGATGAAGGAGCACAGACATCAAAAGTGAAAGGGGCGTGGGTGAAAAGAAAGGGCTCATATAAAGCTGAAGAGTTAAATTTTCAATTTAAATTACTGAACATATATCCCTTATTTCCATAACTTTAGTTGCTCTCTAGAGACCTCTGGTGGAAATGATAGCTATAGATGATTATTGTGTTTTTTTAATTCATTGTTTGCGAACTCTGGCTACTATATCATAAACTCAGTAACTTATTTAAGAATGAAATTTCAGTATTTTGTCATATATTCAATGTTAACTGGAAAGTTTTACTTCAGGCAGAACACTTTGAATTTTACAATTATTGAAGAACATTCTAAGGCTGAACAAACAGTGGTGATCAATTAACATTTATATCTAGCAGCTGTATAATAATTATATATAACATATTTTTATTTGACATATACTTATATATTTTTATAGCTATTAAAAGCCTACTAAGCATGTGGCAGCTGAAACTTTGAATCTGTTTATTATTTTTGTATTTTGTTATTGATGTTAAAGTTCAAGTGGAATTGGTTATTTTTAAAATGAAATGAGACAAGTGTGGAAATAAAAAACAAAAAGGAACTATCCCTAAAGATTTTATAGGCTTTTAGTTCCATATCATTATCCTGAAGGAGAAAAATTACTTAGACCTTCTGATTATGTGGGAGTGCAGTAAACATAAGATTTCATCATCAGTGATAATTTAGATAAAATACAATTAAGAGAATAAATAGAAAACTTACCCATCAGCAGCCCCTGATAACACAAATTGAATTTAACCAACTATTGAGCCTCTGGCTACAGGGAGATGCAATTTAAAGCAGGTATAATAGATTTTAACAGCTAAAATTTGTTTATCACACTGTACCAACTAAGATATTAGTTAAATGGGCCAAGAAATTTCCCTTCATGTTAATGAACATCAAATTTAACTCCTGCTGTCCTTCCCCCACCCTCCAATTTCTAAAATAGCTACACTTGGTTTGATAGGGCTTCATTTAAACGAAGTTTTTTTTGTGTGTGTGGACAAATGGAGAAGTTTTGGGGAAGAGGTTACCTGAGTGGAATCCTCATCCTTTAAGTATTTCTGATTTGTTTAAAGGAATTTGAAATATAATGGGATGTAATCTCCCTTGGTGAAGAACCCACAGTGGGCCATCATATACCGTGCTTCTGCCAACAAAATCTGTAGAAATGTAAGCACATATGTGACTGTGAGATTACTTCTAAAAATGTTTTCCTAGAGATCTTCTTTTAAAAACTTTTTAAATTATTATTATTTTATGATACTGTTCCATAGGCTCTGGGATTTCTCTTACTCCTTTCCAAATCCCCTGCCCTCCACTGATTTCCCCAGTATTATTACAACAGTATAATCCTTCATAAACAGTCATAAGTCCATCATTTTGCTACTGAAGTGCATCCTCACAATTTAGTTACGGACAATGGCAGACTCCAGCATCCTATTGTCAAGATATATTTAACAGTTTCACTTTAACGAGGAGAGGTAAAATACATGTTCAGATTATTTTTTCCTAAGTGAGTTCTAGATTTGTTAACCTTCATTTTTGTTCTGTAAGTGTTGTTCAAGTACAGGGAGGAGATTGCAATTCACAGTCAGGATACCAGGATGAGAGCTCCACAATCCTGTTTTCGTCAGTGTGTGTGGTGGTGGTGCTGGTATACCAGATGTAAATGCCTGAGTTCAGTTTCTGTGTACAGAGCAACTTAGCGAAGATGTGTATGAGGAATGTCTTCAAAATAAAATTCACTCGAGTTTGAATCCCAGAGTGAACCCAAGGAGACAGGTGATAAAGCAAGATGTGTAATATTTCTGAAATTATTCTTTCTTCTCTGAACAATGAGAGTACTAATACATACCTTAGGGAATAGCTATGAATATTAAATATAACGCTAAAGTGCATGGCGTCTAAAACATGCCAGACACATTTCCATCTCATTCTTGTCTCATAGTAAATTTTGGGAAATTAAATATTCATGCATAGTACAGTTAGACACAAAAGAAAGAGTACTACAAAACTGTACTTAATGACATGCAATTTCAAGTTTTAAGAACAGTCTTCTCAAAGTAGAATGGAGTTTCAGTAGGAGTATCCTAAAAGAAAGTGGGACTTAAATAGAGCTGCAAGGATGATGAAAATTTACGTAGTTTATGAAAGCGAGTTATTTTATTGGAAGACAGCATGAGCCGAATTGCATGGCTTTAATGAGATTTCTGAACTCCAACAGATGACCCACTTATTTAAATACCACACAGTATTCAATACTACAAAATTCCTTGATGACACATCAATTTAGTCAATCTCCAGCAATTGGGTGTAATTTAATCAGTGCTGAAATTGAGAACACTTTATTTGATGTCAGCATATTCCGTTTTGAGTTAGCATTCCCTACTTGCCCAAATCTAGCTTCTGGTCTCGTGGCCTTCCTTTCTGCAAGAGTGTTTTGCATTTTTCCATGCAGATCAAAGTATGGCTCATCTTGTTGGCTCTCAGCCCTTACTTTAATATCTGCAGAGGCAGCCTGACTTTCATTCTGACGTATTCATGGTTGATATGATCAACTTTGTTCATTAAGTCCTTTGTGAGTCATAAGCAACAAAAGTGGAATAAATACAGCATATCTGTAGTTTATGTTCAAATCTGGGCACTTTTGTAAACTCTTGATAAAGGCATCATTTTTCATTGGTATTTTGGGAGGAAAATATTCCCATAGTTTTTCATTAACATATTTCTTGATGAATGCCCTCTCATTTATTTCTAGGATATTACACTATAGATACACTTTAGAAGGAAACTAAAAGGCAAAACAAAAAAAATGAAATGTCATTCAAGTTAGAAATAGGTGAATTAACTGAAATTATCCATGCCATAAGCTGTTATGTAACAATCAAAATGACTTTATATCTATGTATGTATGTATATTTATATATATATAACAGTATATATTTATACTGTTATAAATATAAAGGAAGATTCAGAATGGCATGTATCTATTAGATAGCCCATTGGCCCAGTATCATTTATTGAAAGGGCAGCTCTGTTCAGGTGTTCTGCTGTGCTGCTTTTGTTATAAATGAAAACTGAATGTGTGTGTTGTCCCTTTCCTGGACTCACTATTCTACTTCAGTGGTTTATTTGTCTAACTCCATGATCATACGATATTGACTTCAATACTTTAGATTTATACATTTTTGGTGCATTGTTAAAGTCTCAACTTTTCTGTGTTTCTTCAAAGTTACTCTGGATATTCCTGGCTTTTTTGTAAAAGAAAATAATTATAAAAATTTTAAAAATCATCTTTACTTTTAGGTATAAGGACTTCTCCCTCTACTTCCTCTTCTCACCTCCTCATTCTCCCCCTCCCACTATTTTCACTCATTATAGTAATACTGTCCTTCAGCAGTCACAAGTCCAACATTCTGCTATTTAAGTGTGCCTTGGCAATGCAGGTATAGTTAATGGTGGAAAATCTAGTGTATATGGTCAAGGCATATTTAACAATTTCATTGGGAGTCCTTTTACTCCAGTAGAAGTATATACTGGAACAGTAAGGGCAGATATCATGTTCTGATATGCCAACCTTCATGCAAAATGCAAAACAAATAATTATATACATAAACTTATATATACATATGGAGAGCATCATACTGGGAGGTGAAGATATGTTGCGGCATGCATCTCTACTCTTGAATAAAAGGAGAACTCTCAACGAAACTGCTAAATATATGCCTTGACAATATGACACTGAATTTTCCACCATTGCCTAGGTTTTCTACCACTGGCTCTTTCTTATTTCTACCAATTGTAAAGTCAGTAGATTTCAGACACACCAAGGCTTGCTGATTTTAAAATGAATTGCTTGGAATTTATTTTCAATTAACACCAAAACACATGGAGCCTTCTGTATGTACTATGACATACAGAGTGTTTATGATGCACATAACATATGTATATTGACATGTGACATACATAAACGTATAGCCTTACATTTGTTTAGATCCTTTAAGATTTCTGTCAACACTGTCTTAAACTTCAGTGAGAAAAGGTCTCTTACAGCATTCATTAGTTATTCCCTAGGTAGTTTCTATTTTAATGGACTTTACAAATTGTGCTTTTTTTAAAATGTGGCTTGATTGTCCATTTGTTATGGATATATGGAGAAATTTCTGATCATCCAGAAACACTGTTAATAGAATGCAGGTAGATGCACTGTTAATAGAATGCAGACAGCAGGTAGAACTGTTGTGTTTCTGACATTTGCAATAGATGGGAGACAACTTTTGTACTTACAAAGTGGGTCTGTCTCTAAACTTGAACATCAAAAAATAGGATCCAGCAAGTAAACTCCTGTGTCATTACCCAGCAGTTATCCAAACATGTGCAACAGAAGATTTCACCCAGCACTGTATTTAGTGGTCCCAAACTATAAACAAATCAAATATCCATCAACAGAAGAATAGATGATTTCTGATATGTTCATATATTATACATCTTGTATATTCCATATTTCTGCACACTAATAACTTTCATGTTAAGAAAATAGGGAAATAGTTGCTACAGTTGATAAAGTGTACTAATATAATGTTTCCTGTAAATAACCTGACATTTGCTAGGATCCCATTTATCCAGGGATAATGGGATTATGTCTTCAGGATTCAGGATAAGGATTATATCAGGGCAGGAAGTAGAGGGTAGTGATTGGGAAAGATCATGAATAGAACTTCTTGGAAGCTGGTGGTAATCCATTTCTGAGCCCGGGTGAATGGCATGGGTGTGTACATATTAGACTGATTTGTCAGCTATACAATTATGAATTGTATGCTTTTCTTAAATACATTGCAGCTCAGCAAAACTTTCTAAATACATGATTGCAAGTTGAACTTTTTGGATAGGTACATACGTAAGAAAAGTCACTGATTTCTTGATGTGTAGGACTATTGATTCAGAGAAAATTTTGTAGAACTTTCTTGTTTTATTTATTAACATTTATATCATATTTAAGTAAAAAGTTAAGATCTATATGAATTTAAATAGAAAATAATTTGTATATAATAGAATTTTAACAGTTAGGTAGATTGGGCCAGATTGTTAGTGATAAGGTCTCTTTTGAAGTTAATTGGCTTGTTGAAATCCAAGCAATAATAAATAGAGTAATTATATTGCTTACCAAACTTTGGATTAGAACCAGCTTCTGAGTTCAGGATGTACTTCTCACTACTAGTATACTTAATTGTTTAGTAGTTGTGGTTTTGTGATCATTACCTAAATATCTCTTTTTAAATACAGCAATATTATGACTTGATCCCTAATTAGAAGCCAGAAAGTATTTGGTTTTGGGAATTAAATAGACACTTGAAGGTAGATGATTTCACTAATTACTAGTTGTTCAATCTTGAGCAAATTTCATAAATTCTTTGAGTTTTAATCCTTTTAGTGGAACAAGTAAGATAGTCATTCCCTTTTTTATATTATTGTTCACACTAAATAGCAAAATATATTTCAAATATATAATGTATAGAAATCATGTAAAATGGTAGTCATTTGACATCTGTAGATCTTTTTGGAATATAGCTATATTTCATAGTGTCTAATTTTCTCCCTAATAGTTTTACTTTAGGTTTATACGAAAGATAATAATTTGTAAGTATTTTTTCTTGCACCCTTATATTTTAAATTTTGGCTTATTTTTAATCCAAGGTTTATTTTATTTATTTTTAACAACAGATTTAGAGTAACAGAGAAAGATCTTCCATCTACTGATTCACGTCTTAAATGGCTTTGACTTTTGGGGCTAGGCCAGACCAAAGCTAGGAGAAGTAACTCCATCTGGTTCTCCTAAATGGATGATAGAGTCCAAGTACATGGATAGCCTCTCCTGCTTTCCCAGGCACACTAACAGGAAACTGGATTGGAAGCTGAGCAGTCAGGACTTCACCATGTTCATATGTGATTCCTGTAAATCTAGTGATAACTTCAATTTTAAGGCTCATTTTTTTGTTAATACTGCTCTTTAAGGTAGATACAAATTAGCGTAGCAATTGCTCCAAAAACCAAATCAGGTGTTTACTTGTTAACTCCAAAAATATTTATAAAGTTTTATGCAGGTATGATCTTACTGCCCTTTGCTAGTACATAGTCCACAAATTTAGGTATGGAACTTTTGGTTGCTCCAATAAATCTTCAGCCTCAGACAACCCTAACACCAACAACAGCCACCGGAAAACAGTGGCGATTGTTCGCAATCAGTGTCAGAACCCAACAGAGCCTAGGTATGAAAAAGGAATTTCTGTATAGGCATGTGTATGATAAAGCTAGGACTCCGTAGAGGTGTTTGACGAACTCATACTGACTGTTGCTTTCCTCTTGAAATTCACATTAGAAGCTCATCATTCTACAAATCTTTCTTGAGAAAAGAAAAACAAAATTTGAAGGTACACAAAAACCCACAAATACTTTTTCAATTGATCTTCCTGATAAACATTAATTTGAAGAATATCAATGTAGGATTATACCTCAGAGAGGATGAAGATTTTTAAACTGAATGATCAGGAATGAAGCCAATTGTAGAAGTATTCAATATTTTTATTTTGTGATTCTTCCCACTGTTCATGCATTATTTGTTTTTGTTTTTGTTTTACTTTTGAGTTCCTTACATTTATAGATATTAATCTTTTTTCAGAAGAATAGTCTACTTTCTTCCAGTTGCCTCTCAAGTCAGTTGATGCTTTTCTTTGCCATGCAGAAACTTCTCTGGTATAATCCTGTTTCTCTCATCTTCTCTTGTTTCCTGTGGTTACAAAATGTTAATCTGAAGAATCATTGTGTATGATAGTGTATTGGACTGTTTTCTCTATGTTTTCTTCTACTTTTTTCCTAGTTTCAGGTCTTATATTTAGCTATTTTACCCATTTGGAACTGATTTTGTATAAGGTAAGAGGCATGTGTTGCAATCTTCTATAATATAATCTTCTATAATATCTAGTTTCCCCTTTTTATTAAAGAGGCTGTCCTTTCTTCAGTGATTTGGTACCTTTACTATCAAAAAATGAAGCCTGAGTTCATTTTCAAAGTCTGTTCTGCTCCATCGTATGTCCTTTTCATGCTATTGATAGACCATTTCTTTTATGCCTTTTTACAATTCCGGATGTAAACATACATTGCCATAAATTTCCCTCACAACAGTGCACTTTATTGATTCTTTAAATTTTGGTATGTTGTATTTACATTTTTATTTGATTCAGGAAATGTTTTCATTTCCTTTCGGAAAATCTAATATTTGCAAAGATGCATGATGTTCAGTCTCAGTGCATTGGAGTAGTGCTTGAAGTTTAGTCCAGTTTTGATCTCTAGTTTTATCTTCTTATGGTCAGGAAAGATGTGTAATATAATTTTATTTTTTTGTATTATTGATACTTATTTTTGGTGTAACTTACGGTCTGTTCTAGAAAATATTTGCTGTGCTACAAAAGAATGTTTATCCTGTAGTTGTTGGATGAAATGTTCTGTAAAGATCTGCTTGTTCCATTTAATCCATAGTGTAGTTCAGCTAAGATGGGTCTTTGCTTTTCTTTTTCTTTTTTTTAATTTTGTGGTGTGGGTGATCTGTACATCGAAGAATGTTGAACACCCCTAAGATTGTATTGGAGCTCACCTGTTCCTTTAGACATAGCGAATATTTGCTTTATAACATTGAATGCTCAAGAACTAGGTCTGTATACATTTATATCATGGTGTTACTTTGTTGAATTGACCCATGGATCATTTCATAATGACCCCCATCTCTTGTCACAGTTTTGGTCCTAATAGCTGACATGCATATAGTTTCTGTTACTTTCTTGGTTTCCATGCAACTGGGCTTTCTCCATTCTTTCACTTTTTATCTGTGGGTCTACTGGTGAAGTGAGTTTCTCATAGGCAGTTACTATTTGATCATTTTTATATCGGTTCAGTTCATCTATATCTTAATTGGAAACTTGAATCCATTCAAATTCAGTGTTTTCATAAGTAATGACTTAGTCCTGTTATTTTAAAGCCTCGTTTCTAACAACATTCTTTGTTCTTTTTCTTGTGAGTTTTATATTTTCATAAAACAGTTACCCTTCTTTGTTTCTGCATGACTCCCTTAATCATTTCTATAAGGCCAGATTGGTGGCATTGAATTCCTTGTTTTTACTTGACTTAGAAAGTCTTGTTTTCTTTCCACTTATGGAAAAAAATCTGAGTAAGGTATTATTGCTTCTTTTCAGAAAGTAGAAATATCCTGTTCCTTTCTGGGGTACAACTGTTGTGTTGAAAAGGCTATTAATTTAATGGGGGTTCCCTTAAAAGCAATTGGTTTCTATATTTCTTGCAGATTGCAGAATTCTCTATGTCATTCTTTTGATACTTTAGCAATAATATGCCATGCTGAGGATTATTTTTCTGAACATATCCATTTAAGATGTGTTGCACTTACTGTATCTGGGTGTCCGTATCTTTCTTCAGATTCAAGAAGTTTGCAGCTATTTTCTCATTCAATAGATTTTCTATGCCTCTATCTTTATCTTTTGCCTCAGGAATTCCAAAAATTTAAATATCTATTCATTTGATTTTTCCTCATACATCGTAGCCATTTTATTACCTTTCTTTCACTGATATGTGTGTGTGTGTGTGTGTGTATTTCAAGATGTTTCAAGGCCCAATGTCAAGGACAGATATTCTTTCTTGTGCTTTATTTAGTCTGTTTTTGAGACTTTTCATTATATTTTATACTTGACTTATTTATATTTAAATAAATATGGTAAAGCAAATGCTTGCCATTTATTTATTTATTTATGGATCTCCATATTTGCTGAATCTCTAATTCGTATTACACATTTGTTTCCTGATTTTGTTCAAGTATCTGTATTCTCCTATATTTTAAAAAAAATTTTAAAAATTTATATTAGAAAGGCACATTTACAGAGAAGGAGAGTCAAAGAGAAAAATCTTCCATCTTCTGGTTCATTCAACAAATGACTGCAACATGCGGAGATGAACCAATCTGAGGCCAAGGTCCAGAGATTTCTTCTAGTCTCCCAAATATTTGCAGGGTCCCGAGGCTTTGAGCCATGCTCCGCTCTTTTCTCAGGCCACAGGCAGGGAGCTGAATGGAAAGTGGAGCAGCCAGTATACAAACTGATGCTCATATGCTATGTCAACACTTACAGGTGGAGGATCAGCAAATTGAGCCATTGTGCCAGCCCCTTCTTTTATCTTTCTGAGTATCCTTATAATCAATCTTTTAAATTCTTCATTAGGCTGGGTGGGACTTTTCCCTTTATTTCTCCCCTGACCCCAGGTACAAGGGAAAAAAATCATGATATTAGTGTGGAAACAATGGTATTACCCACTTTCCTGTAGCCTTTGACTCTCTGTACCCTAAGTAACTAAGTAACACTATCAAAAAAATAAATAAACAAAGTAAAATGAAAAAAATTCTTCATTAGGGATGTCTTCAATATCTTGTTAGATGAGACTATTACTAAATCATTATTGTGTTCCTTTGGAAGTTTTCATTGTCCGACATTGTCCCTATGGGGATATTTGCACATTTGATTGATCAAATATTTCTCTTTCAGAGTGGCAGCTGCGATAAAGGATTTTTTCCCCTGTACATATATTTGTAGGTGTTGGCTTGGTAGATTACTTTGGCTCTATTTCCATTTGGACAGTATAGTGTACTCTCTGTGTACAATGCTTTCTCATGGTTGTTTATTGTGAGCTTCGGGGTGTCGGGTATTCTTGGGGCCGGACAGAGCTATGTGGATCCCTGGCTTGCAGTCCACCAGCTGTTGCCCAAAAGAGGGGCTGGAGTCTTGGAAGAGAGATTGATCTGGGAAAAGACTGGGCTGCCTCAGGGAGTTGGTGGAGTGGTAGACCCCACCAGCTTCTGCTCATGGGATGGATTTGAGCTGAGAGTCTGATATTCATGCTGGACACTGGCCTGATGTATGCACATTTCCAAACTTGAGTATAGTTCTAGTGCCACTGTCATATAGACTGGCCTAGAGTTATAAAAGGCTGAGCAGGAATCCAGGTGTGTGGGGATCCCAGCAGTAGAGCATCATACTCAAAGTGGCAGGAGGGAAGAATAAAATGAGCAGAAAGCAGAATGTGTTGGGCCCCAAGTCTTACATGCAGGTGCCTCTAATTTGAGAGTCTTAGAGGCAGCATCTCCAGTTGTTTTTCACTCTCAGCCCTGTGCGGTAGGAATGCTGTGTGGGGTGTGATTCCAGGTATACTGGTGCTTTGCTGAGTCTTGTCAAATTCCTAAGATTGTAATCTTTTTGGTCTTACGGTGAAACACACAAGAGGTCACAGGACTGGAGACACACAATGACTTCCATCCCCTAAGATTGTATGGATTCTGACAGTGACTTCTTGGTAAAATGATGTCCTATTTTTGCAGCCTGCAGCCTGTGCTGCAGGGTCTGGGAGCATCTTGTATGAAATCCTTCTCCCAATCAAGGCAACCTTGAAGTGTTCACACAAGGAGTGTACACCCATGGGTTCTGCTGAGCCTCTTATTACCTTTTCCCTTTCAACACAGGTTTCCCCTGTGGGGCCAGAGCTCAGTCCCCAGTGGCTTTGGTCCTTGCAGGTCTCTGTATCATAATTCCAGGTTCTTGATCTCTGTGATAACTGAGTTCTGAAACCATTTCTTAAGCATTCACCTTGAAATTGAGCCATTAATATGTTGTTTTGTTTCTGTTCTGTAAAAGTAGAGGCAAAAACTGAGCACCTATGTTTGGCTAACTGAGAGAGAGAGAGAGAGAGAGAGAGAGAGAGAGAGAGAGGTTTTACATCTGCAGCTCCGTGCAGATCTCCCTGTGAGTGGAAGCCCAAGCACTCATGCCATTTTCCAATGCTTTCCTAGGTGCTTTAACAGGGACCAGCATCAAAAATGAAGCAGCCAGAATTCAAACCCATGTTCATGTGAGATTCTGGCATCCCAGGCACTGGTTTAGTACTTTGTGTCACAGTGCTGATCCCTGATTTCTTTTTTTTTTGAACTGTATTTCTCCAATGCAGTCATTCTCATAGCGTATCACAAGTTCAGATATGTGAATTTAAAAATTTAACCCATACACACATTTTTGTGAGCGTTTTTTTTTAAAATCATGTATTTCTTTTTGTCAACTTGAGAGTATAACAAAGATAGAAAGAGACAAGGAGAGATATATTGGCCATCTTGTGGTTTATTCCCCAGATACTGACAATAGCCAGGAATAAGCCCCAACACTCAGGGGTCCCCAGCACTTCAACTATCATCTAATGTCTCTCAGGTACATCAGCTAGGTCAGATGTGCAGTATCCAGGCATGCTATTTGAGATGCCATTCTAAGTGGCATCTTACCGTGCTTTGCCATAGTACACATCTCCCCTACCCCTTCTTAAGGTTGGCAGGTTGTGAGAATAAGGTCTATCACTCATTTGTAGCCCCTGCTCCCTTTTTATTTCTCTGATTATTCCTGCTCATTTTAGGGATCAGTTGAAATGTTAGTTTCCAAAGAACTTTCCTTGATTCTGTAGACAAAGTTGGCTTCCTCCTTTTAAAATCATTTTTATTTATTTGAGAAGAAGAAATCATCTTGTTCATTTTCCAAATGCCTGAAACAGCTTTTGCTGCCTCCACAGATGCATGAATAGGAAGCTGGAGTCAGGTGCTAGAGTTAGGAATCACACACACACTGTGTCTTAACATGGATGTTTGATGCGGTAGACCAGTTGCCATGCACATGCTTCCTTTTTACACAGCCTCTTATTATTTTTATTGCAAGGATTATTTAGCTAATCATGGAGGAATGATTTGGATTGTCTAGTCTTCCCAAATAGCTTTTAAATTTCCTGGCTGTTTTTCATGTTATCTTGCTTCTTCTGAAAGTAGACTATGGCTACCTAAACCTTGGTCCTCTGAAATGAAGTTAGCGTAAATGTAAAAAATATTTGTACAAATACATGCTAAACATAAAGATGCAATATTTTATGTTGTTGATCACATCGTCACATAAATATCTACGTGCAATTTGCCTTTAGCGAAAATTGGAAACCTCTATCTTATCTCTTTTTTAACAATAGATTTCTCAGATTCAATATCAAAAGCAAGCATAAGTCCAGAGTTTACACTACAGAGTCTCCTGCTTTTGTAGTACTTTTAAGCCTGAAAGACATTTTTAATTGCCTGAAAAGCATGTAAACAACCACACATTAGTGGAATATGTTACTACAGTTTAACTGGGCTGCAATCCAAAATATACAAAAGTTGCATGTACATTTCCACAGTATAAAATTACTTTTATGTTTGTCAGGGTAATTAAGAGAGTATACAAAGCAGTAGACAAATTATGAGAATTCATTGGCATAGAATGCCATGACCTTGTGAGTAGAAAGTTTGATTTATGATGAAAGCTTGGAAGAACACTAGTGAAAACTGGCAAAACATTAACTGGGGCATGGTGGGAGTGGGCATTTAGTGAGCATAATTACGGACTGAAAATATTTAAAGGAGCTGACACCTAAGGAGAGGAAATACACTCATTTTTTTCTTCATTGCCTTTGACTTTTTTATTCATTTTTTAACCCACTTTGGGGATGATTTCTAAACCTTTTGCCCTTCAGTATAATTACTGGTGGATATTGCCAAGTAACCACCTTACCATTATTGTTGCACCTGCCAGGGGTACTATGGTCCAGCCTAACATGACTCACATCCAGTCCCAGCACTTTCTCGTGGGTGCTGTGACCGAGCCAGGCTGGTTCACACCCATTCTGGCTGTTGTGCCTGCCAGCAGGTGTGGCAGCATATCCCAGCCTAGCTCACCCTCAGCCTAGCTTGCCCACAGTCTCAGTTCTCATTCTCACCAGTGGATACAACAGCCCAGAATTCCCGAAGCTTCTCTACCAGGCCCAAACCCAACCCTGGTTCTTGAGCTTGCCAGCAGGTGTTGCAATCCAGTCTGAGACAGCACACCCCTTGCCTTCGCATTCACCAGCAGGTGCTACAGCCTGGCTCAGCTCAGCTCAACCCTGATAGCAGCTCTCACTGGTGGATGCAGCAGCCTCACTCAATCTGACCCACCCTCAACCCTCATGTGAACTGGTGGCATTTTGGGTCAATCCATCCTGGATATATTTCTGAGGGAGTGAATATTGGAGAGTTAAAACATGTAGAAACTCATCATTAATGGTGTTTAATGAAAAGATATAATTGCCTGCATGAATACTAATGAGAGATCAAGTAAGATGAGGAGGTAAGAATGGGCTAAGTTGGGGCCAGCATTGAGGTATAACAGGTTAATCCTTTACTGCTGGCACTGGCATCCCTTATGGGTGCCTGTTGATGCCCTGGCTACTTCATTTCCTGATCAGCTCTCTGTTTATGACTTGGAAAAGCAGCAGAATCCTTGGCTGTTGCATGCACGTGGAAGACATGAAAGAAGCTTTTGCCTGCCAGCTATGGACTAGCCCAGCTCTTTCCAATTCAGCCATTTAGGGAGTGAGCCAGTAAGTAGATGGAAGATCTCTCTCTCTCTCTCTCTCTCTCTCTCTCTCTCTCTCTCTCTTCCTCTTCTTCTTCCTCTTCTTCTTCCTCTCTGTTTTTCCCTTCTCTCATAACTCTGACTCCAAGTAAAATAATTAATACTTTTTTAAAAGATTTATTCATTTTTATCAAGAAGTCAGATTTGCAGAGGGAAGGGAAGACAGAGAGAATGGTCTTCCATCCACTGATTCACTCCCTAAGTAGATGCAATGGCTAGAGCTGAGATGATTTGAAACCATGAGCCTCTTCTGGTTCTGTCATGAGGGTGCAGGGTTCCAAAGCTTTGGACCATCCTCTTCTGCTTTCTCAGGCCACAAGCAGGGAGCTGGGTGGAAAGTGAAGCAGCCAGGACTAGAATTGGCACCCATATGGGATCCAGATGCATGCAAGACAAGGACTTTAGCCAAGGCTACCGCACTGGGCCCCAAAATAATTAAATCTTAACAACAACAACAAAAAGAAACTGGCCAAGTTGATATGGTAACCTGGGACCATTAATTGCCTAGGTAAGATAAAAAAGGAACTTATGATCCCTTTCTAGAAAAAAAGCATCTAATAGGCATTCAAACAGACTGATGGAATCTAGGGAATGATGCAAAAGATGTCTGAGATGTATTCTTTTATTTATGCCCAGCAAGTGATTGTGAATTTATCTTGGATAGCACAAGGGAATTCCTCTCCCACCAGGGTTTCTCTCCCTCTTTCTCAGCATCCTTAGCCCTCTGCTATGTGTTTAAGACTCTTAATTCTCTCTCTGCCCTTGATTTCCTTGTTTCTATTCCCTTCCCATCCCACCCATTCCCCCAGACACTTGCCTATGGGCCCAGGCAGCCCCCTGAGAATAGACTTCAGGACATTTTCTATTTAAGCTGTTCTTTCTATTATTAAGGTTGATTGCTTTGTGTTAAAATTTTATATGTTATAATAATATGAAATTCTGTCTTTATTGTTCTCCTGACAAACTAAAATTCTCTCCCCTTATTAAGTTGGCTTTTAAATTTGCAACATGTTCATTCAAACAGTAATTCCAAACCCTCTTGCCCTGGTCTCTGTATTTTTTTTTTTTATTTGCCAAAACGTTTATCACCTTCTTGTACAGGAGTTCAAGAATCTGCAAAAGTCAGTTTGCTGGCCATTCTTTGCTGGTTCTTTCTTGTTGCAAACTACAGAAAAGCAGTAGGAAGGCTGATGGAAAAGCAATGGCGGGCGTATAGTCACAAGCAGTGGACCTTCCTGACGACAAAGGGCTGGCGTGAACAGAGACCAGGGCTCTGCTCCTTCAAGGGCAGTCTCATAGTGGTGGGAAGCAGTGAATCTCAGTTGTGTTCTTGAATTCCCTTGCTGTTTACACTTTATTTTTGGTCCCTTTCTTGTAGCCACTTTTGGGTGAAATGGCAACTTTTTTCCCAGAAAGCCATTCATTGGATACTAACTCCCGAAGTGTTCATTCTGAATAGCCTGAACCTTGCTTAATATTTTTACTTGGCAGAGGTCCACCCATCCAGACTCCCTAAATTTGTATTTCTGTAATGGCACACTGGAAATTGGAGCATCTACAGTCACAAGGGGAGACGTGATAATATCTATGAAAGAGTTACAGTTTTTTTTAAAAAATCCAATTCAAGATACAAGATGGAAGTGTATTTTTAAAATTATTGTTGTGTACAATTTTTTAAATTGTTGAAATGTTCTTAAAACTTGTGGAATTGCAGATAGAATCCTAAAATTCACATGAAAAATTTAACCTCCTAAAAATAAGATTGCTCTCCTATGTAAACAGCAAAGCCAGAGACAGATGCATCAACATCTTGTAGTCCAGTAGCTCTGTTCACGTGTCACCAGTTGCCCCAGTAGTGTGTTTTGTAGAAAGCTTCCACCGCATCTTTTTGCTTTATCTCTTAGGTCTCCTTTCTTTCCGTCTGGAATAGTTTCTATATCTTTCTTTGGCTTGTAGGTTGTGTAATTTCCTTTAGAATGTTACTCAGCTTGAGCTTGTCTAAAATCTTCTTAATAACTGTATGTATTTTTTTATTTGTGTATCCTGGGTGCTCTGGCTTGAGGCTTCCTCAAAGCTAGGCAATTTTTAGAGAGATCAAACTCCTCTACCTGATAGAGTGCCTTTCATTTGCAAGTAAACGGACCCAGATACTATAATACCCCAAGAAACCTTATTCCTTTGCTTAATTATTGCAGGGTCTAGTAGTAGAAAAGTAGAGAGAGCCCCATATCTCAGTCAAACTCTGCCATGCCTTGCTTTTCCCAAAAACTCAATAAGGCATCCTGCCCGCACCTGCTTCTGCCTTCTGATTGGTCGTGACTCCTGTTTGGACAGCCCTGAGTGACATTGTATGACCCCTTCTCTACATTCTCAGTGCCAGTTGTCTCCTGATTGTTGGCCTCACCATATTTGAATAATAATAAAAGTTATATTTAGAAACAATATGATTAGATTCAGGCTTTCGATTCTTCACAGGATAGTCACAGGAGTAGTATCGTGTTCTTTCATTACAATTCGTCAGTTGATGCACAATGTTGTTTTGTCCAAATACTACTGATATCCACTTTGTTTGACTCAGAAAATGTCTGTTTTCTCCACTGTTCTACTACTGTCTTTTTCATTCTTTATAATTGTTAAGTGTGTTCTGGGTCAGGACTTTGTAACTATTTCTGTTCTTCATGAAACTTTTCTTATTTGCTATTACCAGTGTGGAATTAACTTTTCTCTTTTGTTTAGTTATTTAAGTTGATATTAAAACTCCAAAGGCCTTCAAGAAATTTTTACAACCCTAGTCTGCTTAGTTCTATGAACATTTATCTACCTTTTACCCTTAAAAGATATTGTAGATTTCTTTTGTGCTTTGCTTGTCCCAGTCCCAGGTATTAGTTATTCCTCTAACAAGTTCTGCTTCTGTGATCTGGGTTCTCAAAGGGGTCCATTCAATTAATACATCACCATTTCCAGGACTCCAAATAGATGACCTGGGAAAAACATGTATAGATATGCATTCTTACATATACGTTTGTATATATGTATGTGTGCTTAACAAGGTATGTCAAAAATCCATGGAAAATATACCTTCACTTTAGATAATTCCACTTTCCACAAATATTTTTGTGAAGTATATATACATGTATGTATGTATATATGTGTATTGTAGATGTTCACAAAAATAATAAGCCACGTTTATATGTATACACAGGAACTTGTTGTTTCTACTCATATTAATGAAACCAATAATTCTAAACCAATGACTTCAATTCAAATTCAACATACCCACAGAATTCTTCTTCTCCCCACTTTTCTATTTGTTAACTCTTCTCCGGCTAGAAATACCCATTGAAAGAACAATCAGTAATTTCTTGCATTGATTTGTCTTGCCCTTTTGGTTCTAGTGGTAATTGCTGATTTTTAAAAGTCACCCTTGGGATTTTCTATGATGCATTGTCTTACACATTTCACATACTAATTAAACTGTAAATTTGTTTTTATGGAATTATTTTACTGTTTGAAGATAACATATTGGACTTTTAAGCAATAAAAAATATTTTGCCTCTTTCGGGCCTTCTCTATTTACTCTGGTCAAAAGGTGCCATATAATAGTTTTTTTTGTTGACCTTGCCTTGAGTTTATCTTCCTCTAGATGTGCTAAATGAGCTTATGACTGTGTGTAGATAAAGATATAGATATAGATATAGATATAGATATAGATATAGATATATTATCCACAGTAGTTGTAGAAGTCAATATGCTTTGCACATGTACCATTACTGTACACCTAAGAAATAGTAATTAGATCAGTGTGGTTAAACACAACTATATTATAGTGCAGAAGGGAGATTAAAAAATCCCTTCTCTGTTTTGCACTTGCAGACTATTAAATGTCCTCAGGAAACAGAATAACTGGTATGCAATTCTGAAAGTTGGGAAAAGTCAATTGTTTAAGATGTTTACTTTTACTTATGTACAAACAATCTTATTAGAAATATCAGCTTCCAGGCATAAGTAGAATAAGTGAGGTTTTTACTTTGTTAATTGACAAAATGCTGAAGACTTTAAAGTATCACGAAGTAAAACTGTTAATTAAATAAAACACTAAAGTGGTGTATGTCTACTTAAAAATTATAGTTGGAATAGTGTGATATTCTTACAAATGTCTTGAGATAACAAAATTATTTCCTTTGTAGAGCTTTGTGTATTCTGATACAGGACATAAATTCTCCTCCAAGATCTGTTTCCCTTCTGCCTTCCTGTCAGTAAAATTTGCCTATCTATTTCTCTCCATTTTCTTTGTTGCTATTGAATTTGAGGACATCATTGTCTTTTCCTTAAATCAATGCATAATCAATTCTATTCAGTCATTTTGATCTGAAACCTAGATGCAGAATGATGTGTGTAGAACATTTTCTGGCTTTTCTTCTTTAATCTCATCTAATCCCATTATTTATTTCCAAGTCTAAGCTCTGGCCAAACTGAATTATTTACAGTTAAGTTGATATGACTTCATTTTCTTCTCATTTGAACTTTTGCATAGGTTGTAGCTGTCTACCACAAGTTACCACTTATCTCTAGCCTTTGTGTTAGCAGTTCATAAATCAGCTCAGACATTACATCTTTATGGAACATAACCTAGACCTGCACAACTGTTTGCCATTCACGATATTTGTTGAAAAAGTGTCAATACACTGTCTTCACGATATTCGTTGAAAAAGTGTCACACTATAGTTATTCTAGAAAACCTTTCTCCGTACTCAATGAATGAATGATTTAATGACCTTTATAGAATTTAACACTATGCAGCAAGTAACTATTTACTTAGTTTCATCTCCTTTCCCTGTCATTTAAGTGTCTAAATGTGACAATAGTCACTAACTCAAAAAGCAATTCACCCTCAGATTATACCATGTAGTGCACATTCCCAGCAAAGACTACCCTTTGTTCTATAGTCGCTGGTGTCTCTTAAACTGTTATCCACAAGGCTTTCTTACAGTGATATTCTAAAATGTGTTGCATTTTATTTACCTGGTGACTCTAATGACTTCACAGAAATGTAACTTGAAGCTATTTTCAAGTGTTTCTTTGTCCCCCTTTGGAAGTTGATTTCTGTCTTTAAGAACACTTACATTTTATGCCATTTTAGCAATGTCTTAGAGATTGTTATGGACAATCACAGTCAAAGTAAAAACGTAGCATTTTTGTTTTCTCCTTTTTGGTAGTTGGTATTTGTTTTGGATAACAGAAGATGAAGTCAAGATTAACGGTAAAGTTTGGTGACTTTTTGCACTGAGTAATATACTATATATCAAAGTAATTTCTGAAAATCCAACTTTCATTCCAAGCATTTTAAACTAAATGGTTTTCTTTTCTTTTAACAGTTTAATTTTTATTGCTTCAATGATTTTGCAACCTTTTTTATGAGTTCCTTTGGGCGTTTGGATAGTTGTGTGCCTGATTGATTTCTTGTTTCTTCTCTTTTAGTAAAAAAATGACTGATTGTCTGTGAAAGAGTCATGTTTCAAATGTTCGCTAATGTAAAACAGGACGCACCAATCTTCATTATGAAAAAAATGATATTTTATTATACTCACGGATTATGTGTTCCAAGAATTCGAAAAGGTGAGCATGATCTATTTGGGGCTTTTACTGGGAATGTTAAAAAACAGATGATGAAAGTCAATGGGAATAATGCATCTGTCCTCAGGTTTGTTTCCTCACAGTCATCCTGGTTGATGTTCACTCTTTGGGAGGTTTTTAGCTGGACTTTCAGATGAAGTTAAACATAGGTTATGAAGTATAAACATAGGACATTCAGATGAATTATAAACAAAGGTCATGTGCACTCAAGAAATAATGTTCAAAAACCAAAGCAAATACATAAAACATCTAGAGGGTGGGCCGGCGCAGTAACCTGGCAGCTAATGTCCTCACCTTGCATAAGCTGGGATCCCATGTGGGCACAGGTTCTAATCCCAGCAGACCCACTTCCCATCCATCTCTCTGCCTGTGGCCTGGAAAAGCAATCGAGGATGGCCCAAAGCCTTGGGACCCTGCACCTGGCTTCGGATCAGCATAGCTCAGGCCGTTGTGGCCACTTGGGGAGTGAATCAGTGTCTCTCCTCTTCTCTGTATATCTGAATTTCCAATAAAAATAAATAAATCTTTTTTAAAAATCCAGAGGGAATATACATGACATCTTTATGTTCTCGCTTTGGAAATCACAAAACATTAATTGAGTGCGCTCTTTTGGGAATATATTCACAGATGACCTCACCACCAGATATTAAGTTATAAGAACATGAAATGAGATATGCTTAGTGGTCTCCTTTGGCAAATACCTGTTTTAGCTTGTATTCGTATCTTGGTTTCTGGAAATTGTAAATGTAATTGGATTGTAGTTCTCTAGAACTCCTCAATTTTAGAGCTGTCAAAGGACATTTAACATGTTCCTAAAGCCTTTTAAAAGTAATAAATATTTATTAAGGAAACTTGAAAATAAGCAAAAGTAAATATGTCTAACTCTGTGTCATGATTTACTTGATAATAATTTTCTTGTTTCTAAAATACTGGCTATTTTAGCTGGTGCTGCAATAAATCATTCAAAAAACTTTCTCATATCATGATTTACACAATTTGTATTTTTAGAATAAGATAGGATACAGAAAATAGTTTTCAACCATAGTATGTACTTAACTCATACGTCGATTTGTTGGTAGTTGTGTTTTACAGTGGAGAGTCAAAAGCATTTTCAATATTTATTTTCCTTTATCAGAAAATTATCTTTAAAACATAGTACTGAGCATAGATATGGGATAAAGGTGTCCAATTTCTGTACAAATGATAATTGCTTTAACTTTGATGACCACTAGATGGGAAAAAACATTATTCTAAAAGAATGATTAAACATTAATTCTAACCTAAATATGAATAACTGCATATATAATTTTTTGTTAAAAAGCCTATTTATGTCATCTTTAATCTATGTGAGAAAAAATAATGCTACAGTAGATAAACTGTAACCATATAAAAGTTACAGAATGTTTTCTAAAGATTTTTCTCTTAATATTTCATTACTGATACATGATGCCTTTATTTTTTTCCATAATTATCTTCATATAGCCTTTATATTATAGAATGAATTTTGATTAGAAAACAATTCACACAAAGTCCTTATAGTTCAACTTTTGTTCATTTTAGGATTTGTTCAGTCATGTAAGAGAAACTATAAGCAAAGCATCATCTATAATTACTAATGGTAAAGATGGTTTAAATGATGGTGAAATTTCATGAGATATTTGTCAGATTATTTCTCACATATCTAAAACAATGATAGGGAAAATATTCCAAAATTTTGTAAAATAAAAATGTTGCAAGGTAGGAAAAATGTTTTGTATTTTGTAGCTTCTATAATAAGGGTCAAATCCAAATCTGTTCTGTAGTGAGGATACGCTGTGTTACCATGAGAATATGCTTTAATTGATCAGGTTCCATTTCTAGAGCAAGTCCGTAGGGGCTGTGAACAAGTCATTGTGGTGAGGCAAGTTAAGGCACTGATGGCAACACTAACACCCCTTAAGGATGTCTGTTCACCAAATCCTGGCTGCTCTACTTCTGATCCAGCTATCTGCTAATGCCCTTGGAAAAGCAATGGAAAATGGCTCAAGTACTTTGGTCCCTACTACCTACTTGGGAGACCTGGATGAAGGTCCCTGGTTCCAGGCTTTGGCTTGGTACCAGGCCTGACCTAGCCCTGACCTTTGTGGCCAGTAGAGAAGTGAATCAGCAAATGGAAATCTCCCTTCCACACCACCCTATCTTACTTTCTCCTCTGTAATTGTGCCTATCAAATAGCTAAATAAATATTGAGAAAATGAGAAGCAACTGATTAACATGTAATTCCAAGAGGTTCTTTGGAGGGTACATTTGCTGCCCTGTCCCCTCCTCTCCCTGCCACACACCCTGTAAGTAGTGAGAGAAGCTCCAGATCATGTGACTTAAGAAATAGGTTCTTAGTGTGTGGCCTTAGGCAAGTCATTTAACATTTTTAAATTTCGGTTTCTTGACACTAATATTTGAGGACATTGTAGTCCTTTTGCAGTCCTCATAACTACAATATATAATTACTATAATAGCTGTAATATGAGAATGTAGACTGTAATGATCTTAACCTTCAAATAAATTATGTGATCACAGTTTATAGTATAATGGAAAAGCTGAAAACTGCCAATCTGAGATTCAGTATGCACAGAGGAAGAGGAAAAGCATTTGATCCGTTATCCTCTGAAACTTGTCTCAGAGGTTCCTACCTAAACAGTGTGTGTGATCTTCCGATTATTGCACCCAATTAGCTATTTATGTGATACCTAATACTGACATAGTTTCCTGATCAGGAAAGAAAAAAATCCTTATCACTTATACTTCACACACACACACACACACACATACAGAAAAGCCAAGCAAACTTTAAAGAGAGGGTTTTTTGCAAAGGAACTAATTAATTGCTACTTCCTGTATGTGTAATCATGCTGAAAAAACTCTCTCCCGTGGCATTAGATCTAGAACTGATAATTAGCTGAGAAATCAAGTATCTTATAGCTGTATCATTTGAACCAAGGATCTCTAGTTCCTTTGAAAGAACTGATACCATTACAGATGACCAACTCTGTGCCTGTCTCTAGTCATTTGTGATTCTTTAGGAGCAGGGCAAATAAACAGGTAGAAAACCTTCAAAAACAAATCATTTTATAATCAGGGGAGGGAATGCTTTGTGAAGTAAAACTTCTGTAGTTATCAATATTTATATACTCTTAAATTAACTATATTATTCGTATTTATGGAGCAAATTTTTACTATTTTTATTTTGGCTTTGTAGAACAAAAAGCTAGGAGGGGCATTTTCAAACAGATAAAGCCTTCGATGGATAAATTGGTTATAAAATTTTAAAACTAGGGCCCGGCGGCGTGGTCTAGAGGCTAAAGTCCTCGCCTTGACCGCCCCGGGATCCCATATGGGCGCCAGTTCTAATCCCGGCAGCTCCACTTCCCATTCAGCTCCCTGCTTGTGGCCTGGGAAAGCAGTCGAGGACAGCCCAAAGCTTTGGGACCCTGCACCCGCGTGGGAGACCTGGAAGAGGTTCCTGGTTCCCGGCATCGGATCAGCACAGCACCGGCCCGTTGCGGCTCACTTGGGGAGTGAAACATCAGATGGAAGATCTTCCTCTCTGTCTCTCCTCCTCTCTGTATATCCAGTTTTCCAATAATAATAAAATCTTTTTTTAAAAAAAAATTAAAACTAGTGTGTTTTATGTATGTGTTGCATACTTCCTATGATTTTAAATTAAAGTGTACTTAAGTGTTGATATTTTAAATGTTTCAGACTAGGGAAGAAGGTGGAAACAAAAATTAATAATGGAATTATTTAATGACTTAAACTTACTAAAAAGGTTCCCAGAATTAAACTATCGATTTCTTAGCATCCAATTTTGAATCCATGAAAGAACCCATTGCTATTAAAAAAAAATGTTTTTGACTTGTTACCTTTCTACCTGTGACTGCTAGTGCAATCAGCATTACTAAGACAAATATAAAATTATCTTTGTAATTGTATTGCTCCAAAGAATTTATTTGTGTTCAGCATTTTTCATAGCCTACAGAGAATGTATCAAGTACTATACTAAAGTATCTCAATGTATCAAGTACTATACTAAGGACGTATCACAAGGCACTGAGCCATGACTAATTTATTACCTGCAGAAATGTGTTAACACTTATAAGGTGTTAATTGCATTTAGGTCACACAGCTGCACTTTAGTGCACCTTATCTGAATTGATAGAAGTGTGGAAAGCATTCAGGTTACACTGCAGGAGGAAGAGCGATTTCTTGCAGCTTATCAGAACTTAGTAATGGACGCTTGGCAATCTAAATAGTCAATGCCATGTAATCTATGCCATTAAAGAAAGCCATTTCATTTAATAATAAGACAAAAATAGAAGATTTTTGTTTTAATGTTTTGACTTGCTTTCTTTTAAGCAGAGTATGACTGACAGGAATAAAATTGTTCATTGAAATGCTAGCAATCATTAACAGCAAGTCAATTAAGAATTTTACTAGGTGCCGACTCTAAATGACACCACACATTCATTCCATGAATTATCCACAGGTCTATTACAAGAGAACTGAGTGCAAAACTAGAAGGTTTTGAGTGGGTGTTAAAATCTGCTGTTCTCCATTAGTTTATCACAATTGCAAATGCACAACGCTAGTAGTATGCTAAAAAGTTACTCCCTGTGCAAATTTTCAGATGTTGTTTTCTTAGCTAGGTTCAGTATCATGCTCTTGTTTTACACTGTCGTCTTGTGGAAAATAAAACATGATCAATATTTACAGCAGATCATATGTTCTGAACAAAAGTGAATAAATATGAAATTTCAGATGTTTTGCATCCTGGAAGATAATTTCAGAGTTTTAAATCCACAATGACTTATCCTTCTGGTTTTCACTTTCTAGTCTCTAGAATAAAAAAACATAGTTAACAATCATATTTTCAATAGTTTTATCTTGATTGTGTAGATTTAATTAATTGGCATATATGAATATTTCTCACATAACAATAAAAACTGACATTTTGAATAAAACTCTTGCCTACATATTATTTTAGCTTTATGTGGACTGTTTTTAATTAACTCACATAATAACTCTATGAAGCAAGACTACTTTTAATCTCTATCTTTCAGATGAGGAAAGTGGAGCGCAACAGAGCAAGACTACTGTCACATACCTAGCCAAGCTTATTAGAGGCCAGTGCGGAGCCAGCCTAGATTCTCTTGATGTCTCTAGATCAAACATCTAGTAACCTGAGTGAGTAAAACTTAAATCAAAGCCCATGTTTGTGAGATATATATTTTTTGGAGGAATCATTTTTCACTTTTTTTGTCTACTGAAATTATTGAATGGAATTTGGCAAAGCTATAGAGGTCTTACAGCATCCTCCTTTCACAACTTCTTAAGGAATGTTTTGTGGCATCATTGCACCTGTTTGTTGAAAGAGTGATTCTTCATAAAATTATACTTACCAGTGATGGTTAAGTTAACTTACTAGTACTAAAGGAAATTGTTTAGTGATAGTAAAATTTGCAACATTAAAGCATGACTCACTTAACTCCAGCTTTATTCACATGGTTGATGCGGAATTACATGTCCATGAGTCATCAACATGGTCCTCAGAAAATATTTTTCAAGTAATGAAAACTATAGGTAAAAAGGAGACTGTGAGAAATAGAAGGAAAACCCATTCATATTCTTTTGTTTTATGTTTTCTCCAGGCTTTCTCCTTGTGTAAAATCTAAGGGGTTTGAAAATATTTGAAAAAAGTTATGAAAGTTTAAGAAATTTGATGACTCATACATACACAAGGGGATATATGACTGAGTATAAACTACATGGTCTTCAGAATTTTTCCATTTCAACCTTCCAGCGTTTTGTTTTTGCTTTTTTTTTCCTTCCCTCATCACATCTACCTTTTGTTTGCACTAAGAAACACCTGAAAAGGAAAAGAAAAGCAGTAAAATTGAACTCACAGCCTAACATGTATAGAGAAAGGAGAAGGAGGAAAGGTTTAATGTGAATAGTGAATACTGTAAAGATGTGGTCCTTGCATTAGGAACTTTCCAGATAATTAGTGAATATATTTAAGATTGTTCACACACAGACTCACTAGCTGCCAAGCAAGAGGTTAAATACACTTCTTTTGCGTAACATGAATGGATTGTTTTAAGACTTCCTGGAGGGCATTATTAACATCTGAGGGGATGATTTGGAAAGTTCTCATGAAGGTAATATTTGAGCTGGATCTTAAAAAAATGGGTCAGATGTAGAGACATTCTGGGTAAGAATAATGGAATTAGAGAAGGCATAATGAAACATTGGAGAAAAGAGGCATTAATTAGGGCATATATGATTATAACAATAACAAAAGGAATAAGAGGAATTGAAGGGACATTGTGAAAGCAGACTCAGTATCTAATGTCCATCATATGAATGAATGTCCCTTTGTTTACAATGACTCTCTCTGTATTTGGATACATGGCTCAGAAGATCCAAGTTTAGCCAGAAGTAACTCAAGGGAGCTCAATCTCTCTCACCCTCTCTCTCTCTCTTCCCCTCCCCCCATACACGCATGAGAGATGTAAAGGAATGAAAGTTTGCTTAACCTTTTTGTTAGGGATATTTAGGCATGTAAAAATTATCTCACCATACCTTTCCTGTTGTGGATGGAAACAAAATTACGTTATTGTTTCATATGAAAACGTCTTTTTCCTATGCTTTGCCTCACAGCTTAATAGTGCCAGGATCTCAAACAGCTATGGCTTCTTCTCCTTTCTAGCCTCTTTTCAAGAGTCCTCACAATCTGTATTTCTTGACTCATTCAGCAGGTGCATTTACCTTGGCTTTGTCTCCAATGATGCCCTTGGATAAATGCTCAAATTGCTGCTGTGGAAATGGACTTCCTCCAGCTCTTACCTCCATTTTGTCTGAACTATGAATTTCACCCAAGTGGTTGCTGAGTTTGCTAGGTAATTGAAGTTCCCTTACATTGACACACCAGGTTTTGTGTGCTGCCCCTGGTTTGTCTCTGCCTGTTTGACACCTGTCCTTAGCAGCTGTGTATGACTGAACCCTCCCACATATTCTGGGTTGCACTCCTTATCTTCATCTGTGTGCTCCACTCCTCCACATATTACTGCAGGAAAATGCTATCTCAACTGGGAGTCACTCCCATGTCTATGTTTCTGGAGCATGGTAGAAAAAAGTTGTTTTAAGTTCTATTTTTTTTAAACACACACACACCCCCACGTGTTTTCCCATCACACTAAGCAAGATCACCTCCAAGCTATGCATAAAACGATGCACCTCCTCTAACTCGTCAGCTGTGTTGCTGAATCCAGATCTTCAGTCCAGACACCTTTACTCATGATAAACTATGTGCAAATGTGAATCCCCTGTCCCTGAAAATCAGCTATTCTTAATTGCCCAACATTTGTCACATACCATTTATCGCCAAAGCAGTGTGACTTCACTGAGATGTGAACATTAGACACTACAATCTTTGCTGCATGGTGATCCATATTGAATTTACTTTGTACTCTGAGCTTTTCTTCCTTTTCTACAAGGGAAACTCCATTTGTGTCTTGCAATAGGTTTGCACAATTGTGAAGAATAAAAATAAACTATCCAGTATGAATAGTTAAACTGAAATTTGAGAACCTAAGAACTTGAACATTTTTTATGCTGAGGAAGACATAAAGGTTCTTTTGAGTTAGAAAAGATAGAGATCTGGAGATTGCACTAGATATTAAGAGCCATTGCTTTAGAAAGAAAAGGAAGGGAGTCAGAAGGAAGGTGGCTGCTGTTTGAGAGGAAACACCAATTTGAGGAGTGTGGCTGTCAAGCCCATCAAGGCAGAAATCTGAACTTCCTGCTGAGGAGTGCTTGGACCAGATGCAAAGGGATTCAAAGAATGGGACACTGTGAGATGCAGTTTTTGAAATCTGGGAATAGGATGCATGTAGCTAAATTGGTCCAGAGGAAGTAATGATGCTGAAGCGGAAAAGCTTGCCTGGTGTGACTTTGCTGGCACTTACAACTCTGAGTTAGGCAGTTTTGAGCTAATATACAGTTCCTGCCAGATGTAGAGGCATAGTGCAATGGCAGCTATACATGGCGAGATAGCTGCATACCTCCCTTCTCTCTTTTCTTTAGAAAATGTATTTGCGAGGCAGAGTGACAGAGAGGGACACACACACACACACACACACACACACACACACACACTTTTCTTACATTTGCTGGTTCACTCTCCAAATGTCCACAACAGCTAGGGTGAACCAGGCTGAAACCAGGAGCCTAGAACTTTATCCAGATGATCCATGTAGGTATCAGAGGCCTGAGCATTTGAGTTATTATCTGTTGCCCTTTATGTCCACTAGCATAGGGCTGAATAAGAAGCATGGAGTGAACGGGGTTCAAATCAAGTAGCAGCTTAATGGACTGCAATACAATGCCTTACCCTGCCATGCTTTGTTTCTGGGAATTTATTTTCAATTAATTTTTTAAAGTTATTTTTATCCCCTTTAAAGGCAAACTCACACACTCTCCCTCTCTTTCTCATTCTCCTTGTCCCTCTTTCTATCCCTCCCTCCCTCCCTCTCTCTTCATGTGCGGTCATAACCCAAATGCCCACAACAGCCAACGTTGGGTCACCCTGAAGCCAGCAGCGAATAACTCCATCTAGGTTTCCTTCATAAGTAGCAGAATCCCAAATACTTGAGTCATCTTCTGCTGCCTCCTAGAATGCATTAATATGTAACTGGATTATAAGTGGAAGAGTCTGGAATTTGAACCAGCACTCTGACAAGGAATATGGGCATCCCAAGTTCCTGTGACATAATAGACTCCCCAGTACCTTCTTTCTTGTAGGGGGAAGCAACAGACTGGTTTCATGCAAAACATTTAAGCAGTCCAAAGTGGAGATAGGGGGTTTCTTAACTTCTTAATCTAATATCTAAAGTCTCAACTGGCACAGATTTAATGTGAAGCATGAAGATTTGGGACACTGCTTGACAGTTGAGAAAATGAAGCAACTATTCAAACCCTACAGAAATTTATGAATTTGCAAGCAAGATGTGGTGAAGGTGTTGGTTGTGATGAAGATGCATATATAATGCTTCTACCATAGATATGTCCAACTCTTAGTCTCAAACTATTCAGGACCTCTGAATTCTCACAGTATACTGTAGTAGATGGCATTGTCTCCAGTTGTATTAATGGCAACCTAATCCATCAAGGTCATATGAAAACTGAGTCATACCTCAGTACCTTCAGTTCTTAAACCCTTTGTAGACAGAAAATTTACAGATGCTTAAGTCTGGTGTAGTGGTAGTAAATAACCTATATACCTACTCTCATGTACTTTAAATCATGTCTAGATTACTTACAATGCCTGATAGATATGTAAGCACTCTGAAAGTAATTGTTACACTGTATTTATATGAAATGATGACGAGGAAAGCAATCTATATGTGTTTGGAACAGACATTTTTTTCCCAAATATTTTTTGTTTATCTGAGGTTGGGTGAATTTGAAAATGAGAAATGCCCCAGACACAGACAGCCAAGTATAATTAACAGAATTGACTCATTGGAGGAGAAGTATTGAGGGTCTAACTTTCTGGTATAATAAACTCATGCTGGATTAATGCATTTGTCTATGTCATGGATGACTACCAAGATAATTAAAACATAAACATCCAGTTTCAGGGCATTTTAATCCATAACACTACTGGGAAATTTTGTCAAATTCTTGCTCTTTGACACACATGCCTCTATATTCTAGCAACCATCTAAGTTATTACTAACAGTGTAAATAATGTATATTTATGAAATTAACTTTTTCTAGAATCCTGAGCATTACAGCTGAAATTATAATATTGTAGAAATAGCATGAGCAGCACTTATTTGCATATTTTATCTATTTTAATCAGAGTGAAATATAGCTAGGTTTCTATATTGTTTGTTGATTTCTAAAATTAAATAGAAGGAACATTTCTGGACTTTCTTACCAAGTTATTTCCATTTATCATGTCAAAAGCAATTTTGTGGGCTCACATCCAAGTGGCTATATGCATGGTCCCGCAATTAGTAGGAATGTGGAAAATAGTAAAACAGCTGAGTTTTCAGGAAATGTTTGATTTCAAACAGAGTTTGAGAGCCTGGTATAACAGTCAAGTGGAATTAGCTGGTAGCAATCAGGAAATATTGATGTAATTTCTTAGGCATTTAGAAGACTTTCAAGTAGAACTTCAAATTGAAGATTACCAAATAGAAAACAGCATAACAAGGGAGTTAAAGAGAATAGTGAAAGGCAAAGAGGCAGAGTATTTTAAAGGGTGTCTTGCCAGCTGGGGAGGTAACACTCAAGACATATTGAATTTTTCTCCCAGTTGGCTTCTTCTCCAACTCACCAGCCAAATTTCTGCAAGCACAGCTACCCTAGCAAAATGAAACTTGACCGTCTTCACTTTGGGCAATTACTGCTTCTGGTAAATCAGTAGGACCACATGTCATGATTCCTGCCCAGGAGGAGCAATAATCCTGTTTGGAGAACAATTTAAGAGCCCATTAGAGCAATACTGTCACCTCATTTGCTGAACAATTCCAGGCCTAAATGACAAAATCCATGACCAAGAATAATAACACTGGCACTGGTGTATCTTATCTACTGGGCCAGATGGGCCCTACTGAGATTTGAGAAGAAAGTAAAGTATGAATCTTATATGGTTTTATTGTTTTTTTTTAAATTATGACACATTTTGACACTTTTGATAACACTAAGCTAAAATGAATAATGAAGTTAACTGAATTACTCAGACAATATTTATCAGGTAAAGACTGAATTTTAGTCATAGAACTTCATCTTACCAAAGAAGTCTGTCAATAACAGAATTTCCAAATGATTCCCCTAACAGCTCTGTTCCTACACCATAAACACTGAGGAGAGGACACTAGCGTGGCATGTTTCAAGTTTTTAAAGATTTCCTCTATGTGTCATACTTAATGGTTGATAGAGTTCCTAATTATTTCATGATCTGAACTAATACCTCAGTGTCTATATCAGGATTATTGTATCACCAAGATTGCTAAGACTTCTTATTTAAATTTAATTTGTTCAAATGTAACTTTGGTCCAAAATGTGAGTTAAAGATAAGCCTCTGAATTTCCTACTTATCTTCCTAAAGTATTACTTATAATTTATTTTCTCGTCTTCCTCTACATTGATTATGTCTTCACTCATACCCTTTAAGATAGATCGCTAGTTCTCAATACTGTTGTTACTGTCATTCACAGGCCTGTAGAAATTAAAATGGCCATAGGAAAGAAAATATCATGCATCCATAAGGAATAAAATTCCATTTTTAAAGGAAATGGTCAGATAAGTTATTTTCTGTAAATTTCATGCTTGATTTGTATACATGGTAAATAGGAATTTTTGTAAGTAAGCACTTACTGCTAGAAGTTTAAAGACAGGATTTGTTGACAATTGGAAAATTACCACAATAACTTCCTCTACAAGGAAACAAAAAACTGGTAGTTGGCGTTGAATACAAGTCCATCCTCCACTGCTCTCCCACACAGCAGCAGGATATAGTGCTGGACCTGCAGTAGAGCAGCTATGACTTGAACCAATCCCCAGATGGGATGCTGGTGCCACAGGTAGAGGCTTAAACTACTGCGCCATAGTGCCAGCCTCAGATAAAAGAGTGACTTGCAAATACTGATCTGGTCTCATATTTTTTCTTCATTCAACCACATGTAGCATGTAGACTAATCTCTTGCTAATACCTACATGCCTTCCTCAAGGAAAATAACTGATTGTTTATGGAGCAGAAATGTGTGAAGATCCTTCATTTGTATCTTCTTCAAGCTGACATATGGATGTAGAACTGGTTACATCCATTCTTCTCTTGCTGTCTGTCCTACAGTATATGGAGTTGGCCTGAGAAAAGATTCTTCTGTGTTAGTCAGAGGGCTGGTGATATTATACAGTAGGATAGACTGGAAGCCCTGTCTCGTGGCTATCAGGAGCTAGATGATCTCTGTTCTGCTAGGGGAAAACAAATGAGCATATTAAAGACACATGGTCTAGAGAGAAGCAGTATGAACATGGGAGCTGGACGGACAGGGAAAGACAATACCTAGAATTTCCATGATCTAATGCTGGCCCAGAAATCCCAACCCTGTTTGGCTTGGTCCTTGAGTTGTCTAGCATCAATCAAGAAATGCTGCGTATTGTTTTGTACCTGCAAGGTACCAAGGTTTTTCTTTGGTGTGTGACAAGATTTTAAAAATCCCATCTCTTATTTTCAAATATGTTTTGTCTAACTGTGGTCATTATGTTGAGCAGTAGATCTCTTAAACTTACTCTTCCTAATCATGTGTTTTTTTCCTTTGAACAACATTTTCCAAATGCCAGCCTCTGCTGACCACCATATTATTGTATGTGTCTACAAGTCACACTTTTTAAAATTCCACTACATGTGAAGTCATGTGTTACTTGTATTTCTGCTCCTAGCTTATTTTCCTCAATATAAAGTTAATCAATTTCAGTTATATTGTTGCAACTAATGGGAATTCTTTTTTAAAATGACTGAACGGTATGCCGTTGTGCGTGTGTTAGAGAGAGAGAGAGAGAGAGAGAGAGAAAGAGAAGAGAGAAAGAGATTGTCTTTATCTATTTTCCATGATTTACTCCTCCCAAAAATAATATGTTAGAAATCTAATATCCTAATGGTGTTATGTTGGTGGTCAAGTCACAATGACAGGTGACTAGATCAGGAGGAATTTATTCTTGTAAATAGAATAACATGGATTGTGACAGAGCTCCAATTCTGAATTCGACCTCTTATTCCCCTCCAGCTGTCCATTTGCCCTTCACCAATCCTTGATAAATGCAATCTTATTAATCTTACACTTACCTGAATACAGAAGTATGAGTGAATAAATTTCTGTTTATTATAAATTAGTCAATCTGTTGTATTGTTATGCCAGCCCATAGTCAACTAAGAACCAGTCATCCACTGATAATCATTGAGGATGATTCTGTATTCTGGCTATCATGTTTATGTAACCAATATGAGAGCACACACATTTGATTTTTTTAAAAAAGATTTATTTATTTGTATTGCAAAGTCAGATATGCAGAGAGAAGGAGAGACAGAGAAGAAGATCTTCCGTCTGATAATTCACTCCCCAAGTGACCACAACAGCCGGTACTGCGCCGATCCAAAGCCAGGAGCCAGGAGCTCTTCTGGGTCTCGCATGCGGGTGCAGGGTCCCAAGGCTTTGGGCCATCCTCGACTGCTTTCCCAGGCCACAAGCAGGGAGCTGGATGGGAAGTGGGGCTGCTCAGACTAGAACCGGTGACCATATAGGATCTTGGCGCATTTAAGGTGAGGACTTTAAGTGCTACACTATTACACCGGGCCCAATACATTTAATTTTAAGTAAAGATGGCAAAGCACTTTATTAGAAAAAGTTAAAACTTTTGAATAGCTGAACAAAAATTCTTGACCTTTGCTTTACTCAAAAATAGTTTTGAAATGAATACTATATCTAAATCTTACATAGAAGTGTGTGAAAATATTATTTTTTCTTGGGCAAAACATCTTTTTAGATGGAACACACACAGTGTGTCTTCAGATAAAACACAGACACACACACACACACAATCTCTTTCTATGGAACACACACATAGTATGAAAGAAACCAAAAGTTGAGCTAAAACAAAATATGACTTACCTCTGTAACTGGAAACTCAATACCTGAAAAGACATTCAACATTATTAGATATCAGGGAAAAGCCACTGGTTCTTCTCCAAGTGAAGAAATGGCTAAGGAAGGCTGATGCTCTCTCTTTTCTCCTCTCTTCCAACAGGGAAATTAAATGCCAATATACTACATGACTCTCCATTAGGATGTACAGTTTAATCGCTAGAACTTCAAAAATTGGACAAATAATATTTCTTGTAAAGTTGCTTATCCACAATATGAAGAAGAGAAAAAGACTCATGGCCAAAAGATGAGAACTTAAATAATAACACAATTTGCAGCTAGATTTATTCTATTGTAGGTTTAGTGAAAGTCGGAACTCCCCTTCTTAAACCAAATCTGGAAGTTGTACTGATGAGTTCAAATTTACAGGTTATGTAATCACCACATTTGAAACGGCATGGTTTTCACAGGTCCTGTGACAAATAGTGTTTTATCATGGTAACCATAGATGTATATATTATATATCATATTGTATCACATATATATGCCAAATTTGCATTAAAATCCGTGACCAAAAATGATTATTTCTGAATTTTCATGCCACTTTTTAAGGGATAAATTTTACTAATTTAATTGGTGTTTGCTGGTATGACACTGACTGGTTATGTAACCATACAGCTCATCTCTCAGCGGGGCCTTCTGCTTCAGCTGACATTCCTCCTTCTGCAAGCTGTAGCTTTTCTTCCTAGAATCTGCTCAAGCTGACCATCAAGGCAGTCATTAGGACGTCATGCAAGGGAGTGCTCAGTCAAATCTGATTTGTGAAATATTCTAATTTAAGGTAACTATGTGAGGGAATGAATATGTTAGCTAGATTGGTCATTTCACAATATATATATACATCATATGTATTGATTATGTAACTGCATAGAAAATTTAAAAATCAGGCAAGTCTGTTTGAACTTTGTGCTTTTCAAAAATCTCTGGCAATTCTAAACAATTTACATTTCATTGTAACTTTCACAATCTACTTGTCCAGCTTAGTGAGACATTTTTGAGAGCCTTTTTCAGGATTGCTTTAAATCAGTAGATTACATGGGTGCCAGTATGTTTCTGTAAAATGTGAATAGTCCCAAAAAGGGTAACATCAGATTACTGGTATAGTGACCGGGTGATTGAGTACAATTTAACAATGGAAGCTAAAAAGGTCTGCCATGAATTTATATACTCCCACTTCTCTGTATTTTTGCTTAGAGGTGACCTCAATTAAACCTTGAATAAAAATTTCTTCAAAGAGAACAAGAAAAAAAGTATATACTGAGATCTCAGCTTGTAACAAAGTGTGTTCTGCAGTCTTTCTTCTCTACAGAAAAGCCACAAGCCTATCTTTTATGTGAAATACTTGGGCTTATTATAAGATGCACCATTTCGGTGTGCAAACATCCCAACAGTGAGCATTACATCTTACTAGCTTTGGGGCAGTCCCTTCCAGTCAGAATCTCACTGCCTTCATAACTAAGCAGCTAACAAAGCGCAGACAGAGGAAGTATTGCTTTCTCTCTCTGAGAGTAACACATCAGAAGATGTGTTTTCAAAACCATTAACCAAGGTTAACTTGCCCATACAGCAGTTTTCAGAAAACAGACAGCAGATGCACAGATGTCTAGTCACTTGAACCTTTCTCTTTGACCTTTAGAAGATCTCCTGTTTTCCTTCATCACCTTTGATTAATTACTCAGATGGTTTTTATGGATTTGCTTTTGTTGTTGTTTTTTACCTTTTTTTTTTTTTTGGTAGTTAGGTATTTTGTATGCCCATTTGGACGCGGTCAATTTAGAAAACTTTTTAACACTCTCAGCATATATTAAATGAAAAGGGGCAGTTATTTGGTGCTGCAGTAATGATGCTGTCTGGAACGCTGGCGTTATTGGTGTACCTGGGTTTGAGTCTTGGCTCCAGTTTTCATTCCGGCGTCATGCTCATGTGCACCCCAGAAGGCAGCAGGTGAGGACTCCTGCATTTAGATGCCTGCCATCCACCTGGGAGATATGACTTGACTTCATGTTCCTGGCTTTGGCCTGACCTGGTCCTGGAGGTTACAGACATTTGGGAGAATTGGCCCATGGTTACGAGAGCTCTCTCTCTGTCAGTCTCTGACTCCACCTTTCTGTCTCAGTCTAAGTTCAAAAAAAAAAATTTTTTTTTAAAGAAGAGTTTATCAGAAAATGCAAAGTACTATGCAACAGTTACTTTTTTAAAAAAAAATCACTTGTTTATTATTTGAGAGGCAGCATTACACAAAGAGCAATAAACAGAAGAGAGATCTTTCATTTGCTGTGTTACTCTCCATATGACCAAAGCAGTCAGGACTGAGCCAGGCTGGAACCAGGAGTAAAAAACTTTGTCCAGGTCTCCCATGTGGGTGCAGGAGATCAAGTAATTTGGCCATCTTCCTCTGCCCTTCCAGGTATATCTGCATGAAGCCAAATGAAACTGGAGTAGCCAGGATATGAACGGGCACCCATATGGGATGCCAGTATCTCAGATGCCAGCTTAACTGACTATGCCACAACACTGTTATTAAGTAAATGATCTAGAATACATTTTATTATTAAATAGAGATCATTTCTGAGTGGAAAAAATCACACTTCTCTACTAGCTAAATGAAGATTTTAGACTATATCTAGAAACTTGGGTTTTATTTGAATTTTTACTCTGCACTCTTTGGGACATTGTTCTGGTCTTTGTAACTATACTTTGTTTGTAAGGTCAAAATGAATAAATGTTACTTATAAAGCCCGAAATCTCACTGGAGTACGGGAGTTGCACACTTTTGGGGGAACAGGCTTCTTTTCCTGTTTGCAGTTAAAAGTTTCTTTCAGTTACTATCAAATTCACAATACTGTCTATTTTGAATATAGTAGCATTGTCCAGCCATTCATCCTACGAAATTCTTTCTAAGTTACAGATGGCAGTTTCAGATCCTTATAAAGCGTTGATTTTATGCATCTGTTTGATTTTTAAGCAATGATCATCTGTGACACTCAAAAAGGTTTAAGAGAGAATCTAACATCAGCCCTCCTCCACAATCGTATCAATTACTTCAATCCAAACAATGGGATTTCTGTCATGGTTTCTAGAATGTCACAAATTTTTGTACCAGTTTTCTTCCTGAATCCAGATATACATCTTACTGTACATATAGAGGAGAAGGGGTGGGACAGGAGGATGGGGAGAAAGAGCAAGATAAATAAAGAGAGGACAGAAAGAGAAAAAGAGAGTGGTGCTCATTTATTATGTTAATCATTTTTGTTGACAATTTTGTCGCTTTTCCATTTCAGAGCTTCTTTGCTCTTTCATTAATGCACTCACACCAGAATCACTGGATATCTAGCTTGTCTCTTTCTAACACCACCCTGTGGGAACACTAGGACACAAAAATATTGGGAATTATAGTAGTAGTTCTGATTGTGTCCTTTCTTCGTTCAATTCTTTCCCCCTCTTTACAGCTTGCTCTAGCCCCCAGAGCTGTTAGGACCATGATTAATATCTCCTACATATTACAGGGCAAGAAGAACACTCTCATGGCTGAGTGCTGCCCACATGCCAGGTGTTCTGCTGAACACAACACCCTCAGGCATATGCGTCAGTGTTTTCCAGTGGTTTGTATAGCCCTGGGGACACAGAGATAATTTTAAGTAGGGTGATCACATAGTTGATTGTCTACATGTCAAATGGTATAAGCAAAAGGAATACTGATAATTACACAAACTATGATTCTTCTGGTTTTAAGAAATACATATTTATCTTATGCTTTATGTTTGTGATCAATGATAACTGAAATAATTTTAGGAAAAAAACATAATATGCTATTCATGTTAGCAAAACAGTAAAGATTACAAAGAGTAAGTCACATATGTGGAAAATGCTCCATTAAATACAACAAACCTATGGAAGATATTAGTGTCTTTTTTGTTGTTGTTGTTGTTGTTGTTGTCGTCTTACCAGGCACTTTTTTTAATTTATTATTTTTAATTCACTAATTACATTGTATTATGTGACACAGTTTCATAGGTACTTGGATTCTCCCCACCCCTCCCCAAACCCTCCCACCATGGTGGATTCCTCCACCTTGTTGCATAACCATAGTTCAAGTTCAGCTGAGATTCCACCATTGCAAGTATATACCAAACATAGAGTCCAGCATCTTATTGTCCAGTCAAGTTCAAAGGCTTCTTAGGTATACCCTCTCTGGTCTGAAGACAGAGCCAGCAGAGTATCATCCCAATCAATTAAAAGCTCCAACATGGTATAGTGTCTTTTTTTTAACTAATGAGGAAATTGTTTCTTGAGAAGTTAAGGAATTTGCTGAAGGTTATATAGGTAAACATAGGTGAACTGGATTTTAAATATATAAATTCCAAATTCATATATATTTCTTAGTGGTAGCTCTAATTGTAATTTTAGCAAATACCTAAGAATTTCCCTTTTCCTTTTAAACAGAGTAATTTAGAAAAAAATTGGTCTAGTTTTATGCAGAATTCATGTAGATAAATGAAGCTTAATGGCTTTGTGGCTGATGGTAATTGGGATTCATGCTTGTCTTGGATCTCATAAAATCCACAGAGTCCATAGAATCCGTATAATCCTCCTCCATTACTGAAACCGCCTAGGTTCCTCCAATGTCCTCTGGATAAAAATGAAGCTTCTTTCATTAGCCCTGGGAGAGGCCTTATAGTATTTTGTGTGATACATTATCCTTAGATGCACTGCCTCATGAAAACCAATGATGTATTGTTTCAGTTGCTGTGTATAGCCCTCAATAATGTAGAAACAAAATGAAATTCTACCATTTGCAACAAAATGGTCCCAACTGTAGACCATTATGCTTAGTGAAATAAGCCAATACTCAAAGGACAGATATCATATATTCTCTCTGATAAAGGCAACATTCATGCAAAATAGAAGATAAATGGATATTTAGGTAAAAATATCTATATATATTTCCATAGATGAACTATACAATGGAAACTAGCATATCAAGAAGTGAAGGTATATTTCAGAATGCATGTCTACCCCAAATGAAAGAAGGATTCTCAATGGAACTGTTAAGGTGCCTTGATAATTGGATTCTAGATTTTCTACCATTGCTTATACCTGCAATACCATGATGCACTTAAATAACAGAATAAATAACACTTTCCTAAAACTTGGAATTATCAATGAACAAAACAGTATCTTTGAAATGTAAGCCACTCTTTGGAGAATCTTGGGAGCAGATAGAGGACTCAGGCAGAAACATTATCTCCTAAAATGAGCTATTTTAGCCTACATTGATTTGTGGAATTTAGACTGCTTGCTCATAATGTTAGCAGACCTCATTTCCAAGCTTCCTTTGGCTATACTCTTTGCTCCTTCTGTGATTCTAGAGAGACAGTAACTGCCTTTTTGAAAAACATGTGGTCTATAAATATACCTGGTAGCATGACTCACCAACCACTAGCCATCCTACACAAAGAGACAGGATTGTTTTGGGGCCACAGAAATCTGGTTTTGAAGAGGTGCTGTCTGGTTTCACAGCCTTGACTCCCTACTCTTTGCACTGGAGTCTTTCAAGGCCTCCTCTGAGTGGTTATGCACAATACAGTGAGATGTGGTTTTGTTTAGAACTTGGGGCACAGAAAAGGAGAGGGGAAAAAATCCTCCCTGTAGTAAATTGACAGAAAAGCATTTCTAAAGGTTACACAGCACCCACACATGCCTTTCATTTGATCAAAGATGTACAAGGGGTCATGGAAAGAGAGAAGATGAAGGAAACCTGGAAGCACTATTCGTAAAATTCTCTGAATTGCAATTCTGGCATAGGTCTCTTGTAAATGTTTTGGAAGGTTTCTAGAAGTGGAGAACATTCCATTGAGCTTGTGCACTGATATCTCTAAAATGAACTTTTGTGTCTCATTCCAAATCAAACACTTGCTATCCATTTTTAAGTATTCTTTTCAGTTCTTTATTTTAGGCTTATTTTTTATATATACAATGCTCTATACTTCCTGGTCTGAGCAGAATGTGCTGAGCTGGTTATCTTGATATTTCTGGCCCATCCCATAGAAGGAAGTACTCAACATTTACATGAAATCTGTTTGGACTTGATTTCCCGACTTCTTACTAGTTTCTAAACTTAAATCCAATACTTTGAACAGGCCTTAATTTTACACGTCTCTCAAACCACTGTTTATAGCTTGATTCTGGCCCACTTCAAATTGTGTTTATCAGGTAGAATGAAATGCTTTCTCTCATCTGTATTTGCATAGAGATATTTGCCTTGATTAGAACTTTACTCATGATATAAATTATACTTGTTGGCCTCACCCTCACATTGTAATCTCCTCAAGAGAAGAGACCATTTTTTGTATTTTTGTAATTCTGCCTCCTAGCAAACTGTCTGACAGGTAATGGATACTTCATAAATATTTGTTGAAAGAATTAATAGGCCCTTTTTTTTTCAATTTGCAAGGCCCCAGGCATAAATCTGTGTGTTCATTCTTTCCTTTTTATTTTTCCTTCGTGTTCCCTACCAGGTGCAAGTGGCTAGGGGCCAGAATTTTTTGTTGTTGTTTAATCCCTCACTGCCATATGTTGCCCTATTTTCCTTTCCATTTTCCTGGTTGCCTTGGTCTATATACAAACAGAAGCCTTCTATCATAATGCAGAAAAAAATGTTATAAGAAAACCTTCAGGGAGCTCTTCAACTTTTCTGCTAAAGGGAATTTTGTGACAGGTTTGTTCTTGATTCTAATAATACTCTTTGATGGCTAATGCCTATGGTGATTTGTTAATCTGTAGTATGTTATAAAGGATATTCCAAAACAAGGCATCATCTGTCCTTGCTATCTTTTAACGGGTTGTGTTTTGTGCCTTGGATGCTCCTTTTTCCATCAACTTCTAACTCCTGGCATCTTATTTGACTACTGCAATACCTTTCTTGACACCTAGTCTCTAGTTATACACTTGGTTTATAAAAATATTTTTCTTCTGCCTACTTTTGGCTTGATGTCTACAATATATTTCCTATGGGGACCAGTGCTTGTTTTCCTGAGCATGGCTTGGTGAGGGTCCACATGGCTACTGTGAACAACCTAACACATCTGGAAGAGAATGATTGCCTCTGCCCAACTTCCTAATCCTACAACTTTCAGCAGCTCAGGATGAGTTTGCTGAACATTCTTTCCTTCCCTCTTTACTTCATTTGCTCTCCTCAGCTTAAAATTCACTTTGGAATAATAAAGAACAGTGTATTTTTCAAAATACCTTACGGCAGAATTTTACAGTAAATCACAAGTTGCTTAATTTTTTAAATGGATGAGAACTATTCCATTTTCCTCACACTATGAAATTCTGATTACAATTGGCTCATCCCCTGACCACGGTGGAGAATGGTGATACTACCTGGGTCCTATGCAAGATTCCATGCCAGTTGATCTAATCATGACAAAGTGTCCCTTGTAACTTGCCCTGTGTCTTTCCCTGATTTATCAAAGTAAAACTAAAGGTGAAGAATTCTTATCTTCTCAGGAGATAATTTCTTGGGTTGTAAAAACTTGACTGACCTCAGACATGCCCTCTTTAGTGCCAGAATGAGAGCTCAAACTGACGCACAAAGTGAGGCACGTCACATGCATGTGGAGAGTCTGGAAGGTGCTGTATTTCCCCAAGCTATGTTGCTGTCAGTTCTGCAATTTTGCAACATAAGCTTATGGGTTCATTTTTATTATTTATTTTGTTTGTTTTTAATATTCTTTTTCTTTTTGGAATTTGCTAAAATTTCTCCCATTGACAAGTCTGAATTTGGAATAAGAAAAAGGGAATTTTTGAATTTGTGTATTACTAGAAGAAAGAGTAATATATGCTTGTGAAATAAAAATTTTCAAATAAAAGTAATAAATATTCCTTTCAAACTATGGAAAACAGTGAGTTCTATTCTTGAACTGTTTCGATTCTTTTGCTTTTAAGATAAAGTTCTTCTGTTTGTGAGATTATAACTTCTAAAACAGATTTTTTATGGATAAAAGTTTATTTCTTTTTTTTTTTTAAAGATTTTATTATTATTGGAAAGCCGGATAGACAGAGAGGAGGAGAGACAGAGAGGAAGATCTTCCATCCGATGATTCACTCCCCAAGTGAGCCGCAACGGGCCGGTATACACCAATCCGATGCCAGGACCAGGAATCTCTTCCGGGTCTCCCGCACGGGTGCAGGGTCCCAATGCATTGGGCCATCCTCTCCTGCTTTCCCAGGCCACAAGCAGGGAGCTGGATGGGAAGTGGAGCTGCCGGGATTAGAACCGGTGCCCATATGGGATCCCGGGGCTTTCAAGGCGAGGACTTTAGCCGCTAGGCCACACTGCCGGGCCCGAAAAAAGTTTATTTCTATCATGCACATATTACTTCAACTTTCAATAGATCTGATTCATGAAAAAGCAATTATGCTATTTACTTTTGTTATGAAATTCCTTTGGGAAGTTGACCTTATGGCACAGGAGATAAAACTGACACATCTGTTTTTGTCTGTTTTCCTTCTAGCTGCCTATGAATACACCTTCAAAGCAATAGATGATGGCTTACACACTTGGGCTCATACAGCCTACCTGAGGGAACCAGTTGGAGTGCTAAGATCCTGGCCTTACCCTGGCCACTGAGGCCATTTGGGAAGTGAACCAATGGGTAGAAGATATCTCTGTCTTGATATCACTTTGTCTTTTTGCTTTAAAGAAGCTCTTTGGATAAGACCTATAATACCATGCATATGGAAGCCCTTCCTCTCAAGGGCAGTTTCCAAAAGGTCATCTTGGTCCCTTCAGATGTTGCGGTTGCGATGACTAAACCTTATAGGCTTTAAGAAAAGCTCCGTTGACACACATGCAGTGAGGGTGTAGTCTTTGGAGATGATGGAACTTGGCAAGCTTTTTATGATGTGTGAGGGTTAAACTTTTTGAATATAGTTTCTGGATATCTTTTCAAGGTTACTCAGTTTTACTTTGAGGCAACTAGAAACCAGCAATCCCCGGGCCCAGATTGCATCCTTATGCTTAAGGATGACCTTTCTTTGTTTGCTGTCAGCCCAGCATCACTGATTCTGATTTGAATACTGAAACTGAAACAGGTCATCCATCAAGGCTGGATCCTTCTGGAAATGCCCGCTCATCAAGCAGGCTTTTGTGGCAGTGAACTCTGCCTTTGAAATCCTGGGTATTTTAGACATGCACAATGCAAATGCCTTTTATATTTTATGTGGACACATTGTTAAGTGTGATGCAGTCAAAATTGAGCTCTGTTTACTGAGATATAGCTGCTTTTTCACCAGGGCACCAACCAGAGTTTTTGAGTGTTTTTGTTTTGTTTTGTTTTTGCCTTTCAAGCAGGTTTAAGATGATTGCTGACTGGCCTTCATCTCCATTTCCTTCTCCAGGCTCTTTTAATTACTTATATTAAGTTCCATTTGCAATACTATTATTAGTCATGATAGATAAAGGTGGTAAAGTCAAAAGACATATTAAGAATTCCAACATCTAAGTAATTTAATACTTTTTATATATGAATTCATACTTTGTAGGTGTTTGGATTATAAGGTTACATAAAGAATGCCCTCAGTTGGGCCTGGCGCAGTAACCTAGCTGCTGAAGTCCTCGCCTTGAACATGCCCAGATCCCAGATGGGCGCTGGTTCTAATCCTGACAGCCACACTTCCCATCCAGCTCCTTGCTTGTGGCCTGGGAAAGCAACCAAGGACCGCCCAAGGCCTTGTGACCCTGCACATGTGTGGGAGACCTGGAGGAAGCTCCTGGCTCCTGGCTTCGGATCACTGCAGCTCCACCCATTGTGGTCACTTGGGGAGTGAATCATCAGATGGAAGATCTTCCTCTCTGTCTCTCCTCCTCTCTGGATATCTGACTTTGTAATAAAAATAAATAAATCTTTTAAAAAAAGAATGCCCTCAGATAATTTATATGTAATTGCTTATTCCTTATGTTCCCTCTGCTTTCTGGAAAGATTTTAGGGACTGTGTGGAAAAATCATAAAATCAATTTGTCCAAGAGATAACAATAATTATTAGAGAAATACGAGTTAAAAGCGCATTTGAGCCAATCATTTCCTAGAGGATACTCACACACAAAAGGAAATCTGATGTGTTTGTGTAATTTTCATACATAAAGTAAACATGAAAGATTTTGTTAAGAGAGGTAGTGGTGACATATAATGGACTTCAAGGGTAGACAAAAGCAGACGTGTGTCACTGTTCTGATTGCTCACATTTTACTCTAGAAAACATTATATAGCTTCTGAGATGTACTCTACTAATCCACAGAATGGGTATGATAATTATATCTTCACGAACCTCTGATAAGAAGTACAATGAAACAAAGATACCACACTTACATTTTTTGTGTATTCAGCCATTGTTCTACATGTTATTGTGAACTGACTGTAAACTTTTATTTCAGTGTTCATTGGTTACTATTTTAGGAGGACTTTTTTATGTTTTGTAATGCTTAATTAAAAAGAATCTAAGTTAAAGTCATCTTCTATGAAGTTGTTTCAATGGAGGAGTTATAGTGTGTGAGTATGGTGAGCTCTCTGGCTATCTCAAAGCTGAAACTGAGACTGGATGGGACCAAGAGGCTCAGCATGTACCTTAGACAATTCCTCACAATTATCAGTTATATTGTAAAAGTTGAGATGGCTGAGGTGTAGAAACTTTCTCTTTAAGGGGCAAAGTTTCTTTACAGAGTACTTGCTGGGTTTTATTTTCTATGTGCACCAATCACACTAAAAGTGAAGTTGTGCAAATGAAACCATTAACACACACTCTCAGCTTACCATGTCGAGCTTGGTGTTCTCTTGGTTGCCAGGGATCTCAGACTTGACTCTCCAAGAGGTTCAGAAACAAGCCTCTTCATGTACTTTGAGTCAGGACATGAAGTTTGTATTTATTGCCAACAAGTCACTTGCAGTCCTGTCTACCCACTGCTATTCCAAGAATGTGCCTTAGAAACCCCTGCCTTCCTGCACTTCCAAAGCTGAAAATGCTTGAAGTATAAGGAACTTTCTGTAGTCTGTCTGAGTCTCACTTCTCCGGAGTCATATTTTGTTCTAAATAAAAACAGGAAGAATGCGGTCACTATGAGCAGGATTCCGAACCAAGGCTGAGTCAGGCTGTCCTCTCCGATTCCTTTAGTGCGTCTCTTCCCAAGCACCCTGGTCTACTGTCTCCATCTTGTGGCCTTTCCCAACTTCACGATCGCAAGGGAAGAAGAGCTCATGTAGAAGTCATTCAACCATCTTCATAGTTTGAATGGTGGTACTAGATTCACTATCTTATAGCTCACCAGTCTTAAATAATAGTCAACACACACTGCCTTCTTTCTAATGAATTGGTGAATGTGTTCCAATCTAGAAACCTCCTCATTTCCCTTGCTTTGACAATCCACAGATAATGATGTTCTTAAAGAATCTTGTTGGGAAGTAGGTCTGTGAAGAGATACGTCAAGGATAAAAAATGGAACAGCTTCGGCAAATGGAGCATAGAGCAGAAAAGTTTCTGATTCTGTTCAGGTGCTCCTTTTGCCTCTCAGCTTATGTTGGAGACATCTGGTAGAAGAACTATAAGAGTCTTTTTTTTCTTTAAAGTTTTTTTTTTATTTTTATTGGAAAGTCAGATATACAGAGAGGAGGCAAGACAGAGAGGAAGATCTTCTGCGTGTTATTCACTCCCTAAGTGGCCACAATGGCTCAAGCTGCAGTGATCCAAAGCCAGGAACCACGAACCTCTTCCAGGTCTCCCACTCAGGTGCACGGTCCCAAGGCCTTGGGCCGTCCTTGACAGATTTCCCATGGCCACAAGCAGGGAGCTGGATGGGAAACAGGACCTCTGGGATTTCAACTAGCTCCCATCTGGGATTTGGACATATGCAAGCCAAGGACTTTAGCCAGTAGGCTGCCATGCTGAGTCCACAAGAGTCTTAATAATTGCTGAAGAATGAGAAGACATGAAAGTGTATCTTAAGAGCTGTTATAGCAATGTGAAATGGTGAGAGCAACAGTATAACTTGTTTTGAAAGTGAAAAACGAGAGTGATAAAGATTTAAGTACTCTGTGATCATGTGCAATAGATTAACTCGGGATATGTCTTTTTTTGTTTAGAATGCAAATTAGTGGTCCTACTCCAATCCTCTACTTCCATAATTTACTGAATTAAAATCTTTAGAATCTGTTCTGGTGTTTGATTTGGGCACTGATAATTTGCAGGGTGCTGGGATGCTCCACATTTGTGGAGGTCAAGATGAAGAACAAATAAGCATGAGTGAATATGAGTTGCAGTGTCCCACTGCAAATACGAGAAGTTTTCACTATAAAGGTTTCAGATTTAGTCCAGAGTGAAGTAAGAACCAAGAAAGAATAGGTTGGGCCCCCATAATGGCTAGAGAGGGTATTATAGAAACATTTGGAACAAAACATAGAAATTTGAAAATTTGAATCTTCCCTCCAGTGTTAAAAAATGATTGGCATATGTGAACACCCTAGATTTGGTTGTCCATATTTGGGGCACACAGGGAAGTGATGGGGATCTAAAAGTTGTCAAGGAACAAACATTAAAACTTGGTCATCCTTTTCATTACAACATGGACCATGCATTTCAGGAAACTTATAAGCAGTTTTTAGATTCCCATTTTTAAACTTGAGAACCATTGGTGTGAGCCTCTCTGATTAATGTGAGCTTCTGGTTCTCTTGATTTGTCTTTGTACTAAGCTCTGGCCACAGTTGTTTGGTTGATTTTGGGGTGCCCAGAGAGGCAACCTGTTCCAATTTTCTGTGCTGCCCAGGCTGTGTTCAGCTTCTACAGTAAATCTGGTAATTAATTATTCGGAAGACTAAACCAACTCCTCTGTGGCCTCTGGTAGAACAAATGGCCACTGTGAAGCAGAACTTCTGAAATGGGTGATGGTGACCACGATCTAATGGCTTTTGTGTGTGTGTGTGTGTGTGTGTGTGTGTGTGTGTGTGTGTATTCACACGTAATACACATGCAGGTATTAATCCAAGTTTGCATTCAGCTTTTCCAGTCCAGTGAAATGACTTAATTGTGAGCTCCAAGGCAACTCTTTATTTGTGTTCAGGAAGATAAGATCACCAGGATGTTTCATTTTCAGTTTAACTTCTCTGGGATAAGTTTACTTGCCTGCCTTTCTCTTACGCTCCTTTTAAGATCTCGATTTTTGGCTCATTTCTGTAGTACTAGGAACTGCTATTGGAATAAGGAGAAGCAACTAAGGTGTGTCTGAGAAGGACTCAGAGTGGTTTAGTCTGAGAAATTGATGATTCCTGGCAAGAAACTCCAGGGGTTATGGAGAAAAAGCATTTAGTGAAATTTTGGATAACTCTGTTGCAGTTTATCAGTTGGAAATATTGTCAATGTGGGCAAACATGCATTGCATTCTTGTAATATTATTAGGTATTTTAAGTTAAATGAAGAGAATACTTGAGTTGATTGACAGTGAGGTGCATGTGTAGCGTATGGCTAAGATACAACATGAGATACTTGTGTCTCATAGCACTCTGCTTCCAATTCCAGCTTTCTGCCAACGCATGGTTTACAAGGCAGCAGGTGGTGACTCAAATATTTCCAAATAGAGAAATCTTTTCAAAAATAAGTAAGTGAAGATAGATTATCTAAACTCAGATATTTTTAATATGGGCTAATGCAATGTGGTAGCTGTTCTAAACTCCTGCTTGTAATTATTAAATACTTGCCAAAGCCCTATAAGGTAAGTATTGCCTCATGTAATAAATTGAGAAAAGACTCTGAGAAACTTGTCATGCATACAATAAGTGACAGAGCCAAAAAGATGTACCAGGCATTAGGACTCTGGCAATGGCCACATAAACAATGCAATCAACAAGTTGTAACAAGTTATAAATGGAATGATATATTTGAAAGATTTATTCAGGGGCCCGGCGTGATAGCATAGCAGTTAAAGTCCTCGCCTTCAACGTTCCAGGATCCCATATGGGCACTGGTTCTAGTCCTGGCGGCCCTGCTTCCCATTCAGCTCCCTGCCTGTGGCCTGGGAAAGCAGTCAAGGATGGCCCAAAGCCTTGGGACCAAAGCGTGGGAGACCCTGAAGAAGCTCCTGGCTCCTGGCTTCGGATTGGCTCAGCTCCAGCCATTGCACTCACTTTGGGAGTGAATCATTGGATGGAAGATCTTCCTCTCTGTCTCTTCTCCTCTCTGAATATCTGCCTTTCCAATAAAAATAAATAAATCTTTAATTAAAAAAGAAAGAAAAATGTATTCATTTATTTGAATGGCCTATGGGGGATTGGCAGTGCGTGGATGGATGCACAGTACACGCGCGTGCTCTCACACACACACACACGCACACACACACAGCAGGAGGGAGAGTGAGAGATTCACCAGGCCTACACAAGAACTAGAAAAAGGGGGCCAGGTACTTTGAGCGTTTTCCAATGGCTCTCTAGCTGCATTAAGGGGAAGCCAGACTGTAAACAGAGTAACCAGACATGATCCAACAGAGCATGCCAGTATTACAAGTGATAGCTTACCACTGTGCCACATTTCCAGCACCCACAGTGATTTATATAATAAATGTGTTAGAGACTGGCTAGTAGTAGAGAATATCTAACAGTTCTTGAAAAGCCATAAAATAGTTCAGATCTTCTAAAAACTCATTCCCGTTAATGTTTAATGTCTGCTTGTGGTAAAACTTAAAATTATGTAAGATCTGGATATTTAGATGAGTGTACTTGTCCTTTGTATGGTACAATTTCTATCAAGTATATTTTAAGCTGTTCTCCAGAATACCCGTAGAGGGGAATGGAAACCCATGGGAGGGCTCCCACAGCTTTAGTGTGAATAGGGCTTACATATTCTTTCTTTGCGTTTTCAGATGAAATGTTTTTATAAAAATAAAGTTGTATTACTGAAAAAAAAAGAAAAACTGAGAATAATCTGATGGGCTTCCTATGACGTTCAATGGAACCAACTGTGACTATGAATAATTTTGAATTAGTCATCTTATCAATGTAAATATGTCTGATGTAACCCAACAAATAGCTTTTGTATTGTGGTCCAATACAACCCAGCAAATAACTAACTTGGGCAAGCAGTAAGATTGACACAGAAGCCATGGATTTAATCTCAAGCATCAGAGAGCCTCCCTGAGAGACAGGAGATCAATGGAAGTAGTGTCAAAAACAACATTATGTGCCTTTAGTATTTGGAAGGGTGCTTTGCAGCTTCTTGTTATTTGAAACTGAGAATAAAGCTTTCTCTGACTTGTCTCCCAACAACAGCTACAATAGCAACCATAACAAAGTCAAAGATCAAGTACACAAAAGGCAGTGGTGTTTTAGAGGCTGATATGATGGGAGAGGTGATACAGAGGTTTAATTTGTGAAGAAGGAACAAGTTTTCTGTGTGTGTGTGTGTGTGTGTGTTTAACAGGTGCAGGTAAGAACGATATTGCAGTCAAAGGGAGTGTAAGAGCAGAGACCTAAGCTTTTAGAAATGAATAGAATGTTCCACAGGGCCAAGTGACTGAGGCAGGAATGGCGATGAGAAGATGAGACAGGTAGGACATATGTGGTAGGCAGGTATGTAGTAGTTATGCTAAGGAGTTTATCTTCCAGTATCACTAGGGAGGGGAAAATTCTTCTATTTGCTTTGTTTTTTTGGAGAAGATGGATATCCCAACACAGTGGCAGGGGATTACTCGTGGAGAGGTTGGGGAAACATTCTAATTAAGAGATTATTTAGACTGACTAAATCAGAGAGAATAAAGCCTGAAACTGGGGAATGACAACATGCTGTGGATTGGAAAAGTCAAGTTATGACGAAAGGGACCTAGGATATATTTTATCATTAGTAAATTGCTTTTTTACAATCTTCAAAATACTCATGAGAGCTGTGAGATTGAGTTCAATGATGAGGGGTGGTGAATTATCACAGAATTGTCCTTTGTTCTCTAAATATATCTTGTCAATAGGTAGACAGCTTTCACACAAACTTGACATGCCTTTTCATAAGGGCATTATTTATACATGTATGCATTGAAATTTTTATTCTGTTACTACCTACTATATGCTGCCTTATAAACATATCTGGGATTCCTCAAGTCCATTATTAGCTGATTAGATCAAAACGAGCCCTTAGAAATGAAGTAGTTTGTCTTTAGATATTCTAGTTGCGTAAGTGGATGTTACTCCTTAGCAGTTGTGCTTTTTTCGATTGGATGTGTAATTAAATGTGTCCAAAGGAGAAGGACACCATCAGTTCCCTCTTAGTGATAAGTACTTGGTCCTTTGATGCTGATTTAATTTCATTTTAACACCGACCTAGTTGAGTTTATTGAACACATTTTTGGCAAAAGAGATGATTGTGGTAGTAACAGTGGCTTCTGTTGATTATTTTTAGGGAACACATATTTAGTCTAATTTTTAAGCTAGTCGTAAATGGTCAAAATCATCACTTGAAAAGGACAGTGAAATTATTATAATTGAGTCCTTCTCAGCATCAGTTATAGTGGTTGCACAGCTGAAAGGAGAATTAGAGATCGTTGATGTGTCATAAATGGCTAAGCCAGGGGAAAGTAGGAAGGGCTTATTTTTTGTAGAGTTCCTAATGGGCTCAAGAGAGGGCCTCTGTAAAGTAGGTATGATCTGTTTGTATAGACTTATTTGTGTTCTATAAAGATACGCTATCTACTATCCAAATTTCTGTTTTTCCTCTCCTTAATGTTATAGAGAATATGAAACTAATCTGCTTATCAGAGCAAAGTTCTGAATAGCTTGGCTTCTGATAGTCCTTGTTAATTGTTTTTATTGTTTCCATAGTGTATTACTATTTGCTTTTAAAAGAAAAAGAAAGAAGGGAAGAAAAACTTTCTGGAAAGCAAAAGAAACAAGTTGTTTCTCCACCTTGTTAATCCAGGTGTCATGAATGCAGATGTACCTTACATGAAGGGATTTTTCCATGATGTATTAACAATTGCAGAACTCTGTGTTTCCTTTTCAGTTCATTTCAAAAGTCAGCTTTAGCATCTACAGCTAAACCTGCCAAAATGGTTTCTGATCTGCTGTGCAGGAATATCACCCCTTAACAACTGCCCTCAAATACATCAATAGTGATTCCTGTCTACCTCATTCTGGAGGCTTTATTGTATGCACACCTTTCACTTGGTTTTCATAGCAACAATTACTTCATATTTGCTGTGCATCAGGGTAAGTTCAGTGTTCTCAAATATTTCAGTGTTTGGGAGATAGAAGATCAAATATCTGGAAATGGCACTTATGGAAGCCCCAAGCTTCACTGATGATTTTAGTTTGAGATCTCTGTAAAAGAATCTGGAATCCAAATCATGTTTATGGATTAATGATATTGCACATAAAAGAGATAAGACAACTTAAATTATACTCTTCCTCAGGCCTTTAATTCCTCTGGATAGCATTTAATAAAAAATATTATTTTGTTATTTGGATAGGAGAGAGAGAGAATGGAGAGAGAGAGGATATGAATATAAACCATTGAAGACAGAAAATCATAGATACAGTATTTTCAAACCCAAATACCTGTGATGCCCAAAGCTGGATTGGTTTCAGGAATCCTGAACTCTATTTGGGAGCCCAGCGTTGTGTCTGGGACCCGAATGTTTAAGCCAACTGATACCTCCCAGTCTGTGCATTAACTGGAGTTGGAAACACAGCTTTGACTTCTCCCCTTAGGTGTCCTAATATAGGATGCACACATCCCAATGGGCTGCCTAACCACTCCACCAGCATTTTCTCCCTCCCCCTGGGTAATTATAAAACTAAAGCAGCATAGTTAGTCTCTGAAATCTCCAGGCTTGATATCAGGAACTATTCATTATACATTTGCTTTTATTGAATGAAGGAATGCATGCATGCCTACATGCAGTGAGTAAATGGGTTTATTAGAGGAGAGTTCCGTCATTCTTTTCTTCTCCATTCCACTTTCTTTTAACTGCATCAAAAATGCCCCCATAACTTTTATTAGAGCATTTACAACTAAGAAATTACATTTCCATATCATAAAATTTAGTTCTCTTGATCATTTGTCGTTTTTCTTTTTTTGAAATTATTATTATTAATTACTTTACATTATGTGACACAGTTTTCTAGGTACTGGGATTCCCCTACCCCTCCCCAAACCCTCCCCCCATGGTGAGTTCCTCCACCTTGTTGCATTACCACAGTTCAAATTCAGTTGAGATTCTTTCATTGCAAGCATCTACCAAGCATAGAGTCCAGCATCTTATTGTCCAGATAAGTTCAACGGCTTGTTGGGGAGACCATCTCTGGTCTGAAAGTAAAGCTGGCAGAGTATCATCCTGATCAATTAAAAGCCCCAACATAACATCAGCAACAATTTATAACATTATGGAATTAATTGACATAGTATTGAGGAACCAACATGTTGAAAAAAATGCAAGTTCTTTAACACATCCTGCGACTCCTTCATTGACATTTCAATTTTAGTTTATATACAACTGGGTTCTATACACCTTAAAATGGCTATAGATTGCTATTCAGCTGTCTCATGTCTATTTTCATTATAGTATTTAGCATTTTATAGCATTGAAGCATAATTTTGCTGAACCTGGCTTTTTCTCCGGGTAGTCTAGACTGGCTTATAACTCTAACAGGACATATGTCAACACTTTAGGTGTAGAACTATTTTAGAAGGGCGTGCAGAAAAACCCTCAGTACCCTAGTACTGATTTACTAATCCTTGTGTCCCACCTAGTAAGGTATAAGTGAATCCACGCTGGCCATTTCCTGTCTAATTCTAAGCTTTCCTTGTCGTTCTCTATCTATTCTTGAGTTTTTGTTTGTTTGTGTGTTTGTTTTGAGGGGTTTCTGGAGCAATCCTGATGGTCATTGCCAGAGTGGGTGGGGACCCAAAGTAGGAATCAAGCAAGGACCAGAGAAACCTCCCCTTCCTAGTCCCCAAGGAAGTTTACTGTTCTGTTTCTGCGGACAGCTCAGGGCTCCTGGCTGTTGTTCTGATGCCCTTGGATCCTGCAAGGAAGGATTTGGACTTCTTTCATCCCATGTGGTAGATCCAAGCGGGAGTGGATGACCTCAGAGTCCTTGGCCTCCGAAGGCATTCCAATTCCCCGTGGTCTCCTTGGCAGTTGGGATGTAGTCCTTGGTGCTGGTACTGATAGTCCTTGGTGAGAATCCGGGAGTCTTCAGGGTTGGGATACAAACCTCCTCTTGTCTACCTGCTCCGCTCTGGGGTCCCCCCCTGCTCTGTGCATATGACCTCCTGTTAAGAGGTTGTCAGGATCACTCTTAATTCCCCCTATATGTCTTTGTAGTTTAACTATTGTCTAATGCTGATTTGAGTCTCTTTATGAGTTACCAGTTATGATCCTGGTAGATTATATTTCATGTCTTCTTTACACATTCTAGGGAGATGGAAGATTTCTCTGCTCTCCTGCCCCATTACGGAATAACATAGGGTATTAAAAGTATATTAGGTTTTACAGTTCCTTGATGTAGTTCATAAGCAGTCTGACTCATATTGATTGTTGGTTCATTGCTTACTTCACAATATCTTGTTGCATGTGAGATAGGCTGTTTGAGGTTGAGATAATATTTCATTTTACAGGTACTGTTTTCCATATTGATATCATATCATGTTAAATTAAGGGCAAACATGTGGTATTTAAACTTTTGGGACTGGCTCATTTTCCTTAGCATTATGGTTTCCAGTTGGGCCCATTTGGCCACAAAAAACTGCATTTTGTTTTTTTTAATAGCTGAGTAGTATTCCATGGAATAAATGAACCATAGCTTTCTTATCCAGTTTTCTGTTGGTGGGCATTTCAGCTGCTTCCATGTTTTAGGACTAGTTCATTGCTTGTCTTTGCCTTAAGGTGTAACCGTTTTGTGAATTCTTACTAGAATGCCATAAACTGCTGGGTTATTGTAACTCACAACCAGTTAAATCTCTTGCCATCTACGCTGTGATCCAGATAAGTCTTGTAATGAAATGTTTTCAGTGTCATGCTTTATGTTCTAAGCTCAATGTCTTCTGACACTCTTAGGGTTTCCAGCAACTGTATCATTTTCAAAAGCCAATGAAGTTTAAATCTTAATTCAGAATTGTCAATGCTAGATGAAATTGTAACTCCATGGAAACTTAACATTTACATGTACTGTATGGGTTCATGTCCTAATGCCACATGTTAATCCTTTCATTGGTTCTGTGCCTTCTTTTTTATTATTATTAATTATTTTGCATTATGTGACAGTTTCATAGGCTCTGGGAATCCCCCCACCCCTCCCCATGCTCTTCCCTTCTGGTGGATTCCTCCACCTTGTTGCAGTATTACAGTTCAAATTCAATCAAGATTCTTTCTTTGCAAACATATACCAAGCATAGAGTCCAGCTACTTGTTGTCCAGATGGGTTGAACAGTTTCTTGGGGAGACTATTTCTGGTCTCAAGTTAGGGTTCTGTGCCTTCTAATGGACCTAGATAACAACTGCATGTAGCTCAGAAAATTTCATGTGTTTATTATGTTTATTGAGTCTAATTGTTTCAAAACTTGAGCTAAAAAGAATGAACTGAACTGCTCAAGTCCAATGTTCAACAAAATGTTTCTCATATCTAAGTTCTAAAACTCAAGTATTCAAATTGGTGTTCTCCACCAATCCCATTACACACTCGGTTGGGTGAGGTTATAATTGTCTTTGTTTTGTCATCTAGACTTCAGCAAGAAGGAACACTCAGAGCCCAAACAATGCCAGGCACCTCTGATGACTTCTGCCAGGCAACTCTGATGACTTCTGTGTTCTACTGGGGACCCTTAGACCAACCCCCAGAGGAACACCCAACTGCTGCCCTTGAACTATGCCCCCTGTCAGCAGGAAGCAGCCAGAGTGGTCACCGTCCCATTTCCCGCAGCAGCAGTTAGGGTTACTTCTGGGGGGCGGAATGTGAGAGGAGTTAGACTGGGTAGTAGGCAGTTAGGGCATTCTGGGTCCCCAAGTCATTTTTTTCTCAAATATAAATGGATATTTCCCCACCATGTCTCGGATTCACCAGAGTATGTCTCTCCCAAGACAAGTGCATATCTTAACTTATCAGGAACATACTTCCCCAAGAGACAAGGGCGACATTAACATAAGCACACACCTCCAGGAATTGGAAAAGCAGCAGCAGAAGGGACCCACACATAATAGGAAACAAGAAATCATCAAAACAAGGGAGGAGATAAACCAAATAGAAATAAAAAAAAAAAAACTATACACAAAATCAACGCATCAAAAAGCTGGTTTTTTAAGAAGATAAACAAAATAGACACCCCACTGGCCAGACTGACAAAGAAAAAATAAGAGAAAGCAGGAATTAGCAGCATCAAAGATGAAAAAGGCAACATAACAACAGACACTGCAACCATTAAGAAAATAATTAGAAATTACTACAAAGAACTGTACTCCAACAAATCAGAAAACCACCAAGAAATGGAAAAGTTCTTAGACTCCCTCTAATCCACTTTTTACAATTTCATTGAACAATGAGTGGCAGAAGTGAAAGAAATAGTGAGTAAATGGAATTTCTCAGTTTTCTTGACTCATTTTCCTGGATAGCACTATGTGTCACAAAAGAAAGCATAAAGGGATTTTGGCTTTTCAATGTCCCCTACATTCTGTTGCATAGATATAAAACAGCTTCAGTAATATTTCCTATGAATTTGAGAAGGTTCATTTTAGTATGTGAAGAAAATAAGATGAATTCTTATTTTAATCATCCTGACTTCAGTGTAGTTCCTCCTCAGCTTTGGATGAGTACAAACAGGAGAGAAATGGTTAATTCAGGAAAGGTGATGGAAAAAGTAAAACTTGTGTTTGAATGCTTTTTCTCCTTTTGACCTGCTTTTTCTGCTAGGGCAGAACGCCTGAATGGCTGATGACTCTGTTAATTCTCACAGGGTTACTGGGCTTTGTACTCTGCAAAGCATGTTCACACACATTTCTCATTCTATACTTGTAATATCACTGTGAAACTTATCTCCTGCCACTCTCCCCCTCACTGTAGCCACAGGAGTTTCTTGCTGTTCTTGGATCACATCTCACTCCTCCCAGCCTTCAGGGCCTTTGCACATGTTATCCCCTTGTCTTAGAAGATTTTTTTCCACCCCCTCCCTTCTCACCCTCTTAGCTTGAATATCATTCCCTAAGGAGATGTTCTTTGATTTCCCTAAGCTGCCTTTCCCTGACATTCTTTTTACTTATGCTCCTTAAATTTTTTTGCATGGCAAATTTTATCAATTAGTTAGACATTGTATTTGTGATTGTTACAGTTTCTCTTCAAATAAGTGCTGTTGTCTGAAAATTGGGATTATGCTAGCATAATGTCCATTGCTGTTCTGGAACACAATAATTACTCAGCAAATATTAAATGAGTTATGGCAAAGCAAGCATGTGAGTTCTTTCTTTACTGGTTGAGCAAATAAGGTTCGGATGTGTTATGTGACATACCCTCCTCTGTCACAGGTGCTAGAAGTGGAAGAGCTTGAAGTGCAACATAAGACTTCTATTTACAGTTAACATCAGAGTGATTTCCCTCATCCTTTCTTCGATTTAGCCTGTTATCTCATGAACAGTTGGTTCCTTGGACCAATATCGAGGGAGAGATGAACAGGTAGAAATGGTCAGACTTAATACAGCTGACTCCAACTTGCACCTGATCGCTCACTTTTTATGTATCTTCTCAGTGGTAGATAATCTTGTTTCAACAGGCAAATTCCAATTGGCATAACCTAAGTCTCAACGCACCAACAGAAGAAATTCCTGCTGCTAAGTGCTGTTCACACACTGTGAAGGAGACAGACCAAGAAAAATAAGATTTGTGTTCTCAAAGATTATTTGGGGAAAAACTGTCAAGCAGCACAAAAAGAGTGGAGCTTGAATGACATCTTTTGAATCCAATGTCTCACTAGCTCTATTTTTGTTTGTAAGCCTGGATTTATATCAAAATATCAAATCATATTGTTTTTCACTGTTTACAAATCCTGATCAGTGGGTTTGCATTTTATTCATTAGCGGTTGCTAAGGGTGTGCATTTTTTTCTAAGTGTGGGCATTCTCCACGGTAGCTCTCAACAAATACCCTCCAGCTGAACGCGGATGTGTCTAGCATTGAAATTGCTAACCTTCGGGCTGAATCAGAGCCCTGTGTTTATGCATACATAACCTCATCTCCCTTATTGCCATTAGTAGCTTGCACTCCTGAGACCTGGAATAGCTGTTTGAGTCAACACAACTCCAGCTATTCTCAAAAGTGTGACCTTTCAGATGCGTTTTCCTAAGATTTTAAAAAATGGGATAGTTGTAATACTTTTTTGATTTTTAGCAACATAAGTATATATAAGCTTCTTCAACTTTGGATCTTACAAGCTTTCTCATTTTTTTTTGAAAATCTCAATATCAGACCATTTACCCAGATGTCTGCAGCTTTACATTTTCAAGGTGTTATGTATGTTTTAGTTTGTTAGATGGGATTTATTATTTTATTGGGATTTATCTGATAAACACAGGAGCATTGACACAAAATGTAATTATTAAGATGCAAAACAATTTTTGATACCATGGAATTTTGGGGATAAACCTGAACTATTTGGAATGTCAAAAATATAGGATGTGAGATAAAATATAAATAGGCTTTGCAAAGGAAAACAGGAGGAAAAATAATTCCAAGCTATTACCATATGGCATCTTTCATTGAAGTGAGTTTGGTTTATTCAGGAATCTGAGACAGAGAGGTTAACCTGGGTTAAGGCAAAAATGACTTTTAACAGGTAAAGTGGTAGCCACAAGCAAGACTTACATCAGTGTCATTCATTTAAAAATTATTTTGGGCCCAGCACAGTAGTCTAGAGGCTAAAGTCCTCGCCTTGAATGCGCTAGGATCCAGTATTGGCACCGATTCTAATCCTGGAGGCCTGGCTTCCCATCCAGCTCCCTGCTTGTGGCCTGAAAAAGCAGTTGAGGACGGTCCAAAGCTTTGGGTCTTTGAACCCACATGGGAGACCTGGAAGAGGTTCCTGGCTCTGGCTTCTGACTGACTCAGCTTTGGCTGTTGTAGCCGCTTAGGGAGTGAATCATTGGATGGAAGATCTTCCTCTCTGTCTCTCCTCCTCTCTGTCTATCTGACTTTCCAATAAAAATAAATAAATCATATATATATAATTTATATGTGTATATATATATATAGTGTTGAAATGTAATGTTCATGTTTTGTTTTTAGTTTTAGGAGTTGAATATGTTATAATTTCATTTAGATATATCTTTTTGGAAATTAAAGATAATCTAAATTGCTCCTCATCTTAGGGTGATATGTACCTATTTGTAATGCCAGAAGTAAATGTAATGCCTATTACTGAGCTGGAACTTCATGTGTAGTTACTGAGTAGGTCTGGTGACCCTACAAGTATGTTTTGAATGTCTCCAATATTTTTCCTTTCTCATTGTATCAGCACTTCTCTTTTTAAGATGTATTTATTATTGTTGCAAAGTCAGATACACGGAAGGAAAGACAGAGAGGAAAATCTTCCTTCTGCTGATTCACTCCCAAGTTGATGCAATGGCCAGATGTGAACTGATCCAAAGCCATGAGCCAGGAGCTTCATCTGGGTTTCCCACAAGGTTGAGGAGTCCCAAGGTTTTGGTCCATCCTCGACTGTTTTCCTAGGTCACAAGCAGGGAGCTAGCTGGGTGGGAAGCGGGGTGCCAGGACACAAATCAGCACCCATATGGGATCCCAGCATGTACAAGGTGAGGACTTTAGCCACTAGGCTACTTTGCCGGGCCCATATCAGCATTTCTTATTGACATTCTTCATTTTTTGGACCCCCTGCTTTGACATTTTGGTACACATTTAAATTTAATACTAATGAAGAGGTAGAGGTCATAAAACAGGGATACCATAGGGATGGGCATATTTACGTCTCAACAAATGTTTTTGCCTTTCATTTATTCATGTCAAGGAAATTTTTTATTCTGTTGCTTTTCAGGGACTTTCCTCCATTAGTCAATCTACTACAACCTCTTTTTCCTGTTCTTACAATGTTTAATAATACTAATATCTACTCAAGGTAAGGACTGCTGCTGAACAAATAAACCTATATTCTAATAGTCAACAAAAATTGCGGTCAATAATATGAATTATTGCCCCTCACCAATGCCATAGTTTTATGTAAGAAAACAGTATGTGATGGGGTTATCAAATTCTAAAGGGATGACCCTTAATTAAGACATGCCACAAGATGAGACCATGCACAGAAAGAGAGTAATTGAAGAATCAGATTGGAAAAAGGCTCCGATGTAAGAGTATCTCAAGTGAAAATCATGGCCAAAGCATAGTGAAGAGTGACACAAGAACAGTTAGAGATAATAATAGGCCTCATTGTCAAGTCAGAGGATGAGGTCAGGAAGAGGCAGAATCCAGATGTTGGAGGTCATTGTAAAACAAGGCAGATGCTTGTGCCTTAGTCTAGCTCTATGTCAAAGGCAGGATCCATCACATTCTTGGAATAACATGGCTGTTACTGCAACATGAAGATGATGGAAGAGGGAGAGCAAGGCTAGAAGTAGAAAGACTACTTTTGAGACCGTTGTAGAACTCCAGGTAGAGAAGGTTTGGTCTAGACTAAACTGAAGATAGATACTGTTGCACACATTCAGGAGTGAGGTTTGTATCTGTGACTTCTGACTAGACATTGCAAGGAATCTTGCCTGAGTATAAATAATCAACTTAACCATGGGTTATAGCAACAGTAAATACAGGCACCAGAAAAGACAGAAAAGGGAAAAAATGAACATGGGGAATTGTAGAAAAATCTGGAAAAGAAATATTTTGAAATATAGAATGAAAATGGCTGTGGTTCTCCATAATCCTCAGTCGACTGAAGTTATGAGGATTCCACTGCGCCCTGAGAGTTGCAGAAAACCGCAATGTGTGTCCTCATTTTCTTCTTAGGAATCCTATGTCATAACATTTCCCATTATTTTCCATGACACTTTAGCCTACCATGTTAAGAACTCACCACAGCAATAGGGGTAATCTGTGGAAATGTTGAAAATTGTGGAATTTTCCATGCTATTGCAAGAACATTCTCCTTAACCACACTCTGTTATGAAGACAATCCTAGGAGGGCCTCCAGTAAGCATTCAGTTGGGAAACAAGATGTATTCTCCCATTTGTAGAAATCCTTTCATTCTTTTGGAGGCTGACACTGTAGTTAACCTCTAATCGTGATCACTACACTCTGTAGTTATCTGCTGATAACATCTAACAAGACTTAACTTCTCATATTCCTTCTACATCTTCCTTATTACAAGGCAGGAAGACAAGGGAGTAGCTTAGTTTAATAGGATTGAAAATGTTTTTTCCCGTTAAAATTCTGGTGTAGATGCCTAGAACCCTACAGTGCACTGCCAACTGTTCCTTTTAGAATGTTTGGTCATAGAGTTTATTGCTTCTGGATGTAGGTCACTGCCAATTCCTGGGCAACAACAAAACTTCCACACAACCTTGGATTTGTCATAATTTATTTGACTTTGTGATTACCAGAATTAACGCAAAGAAGTAGAAAATAGTTCAAAACTATCATTGGATATTATTATTTTTAACGCCTTGGCTATCACTGGGGCCAATATGTTTTTCATATTAGTTCTGATCTGTCTGCTGGCCAAGGGTACTTCTTGGGTTGTCCCATGCCATCTTCTCCGTAATAGTGTGTTTCTGTTTGTTCTTGGTTTCTTTTCAGGAATCTGCCACTTTGGAATGTGGTTTTAGGCACCATTGATGTGTAACAACAGCTTCCAGTCAGTGATTTCTGTTTCAAAGAAGGAAGGAGCTATCAGCATCTTTACCTTGTTTCCTGTCAGCTTCTTGAGTTTGTGATGCACCTTTGAAATAGTCTTAGAGGAGCAGAACTGGAAAAACAACAGAAAAGAAAATGGGGGAAAAGTGATAGGCAATTCACTGGAAATGGGGCCGTGGAGAGAAATTTGGGACTTTGATTCATGAAAGACCCAAAGATATAAGTTGAGTATGACAGCTTTTGGGAAAAAGAAAAGATGGGGTTTAGTGACATAGTCCTATGGTTTACGGGTTTTGATGAATTTTGATTTATGTAGTTAAAAGGCAAATTTTTTGTAGTGACATTTGATGCTGATCCGAACTTCCTAGAACTTGAGGTTGTCTTAGGTCTTATCATGTGAGCCTCTGGTTTTATTTTGGTTCTATAGAGGAAAACATGTTTGTAATTTAAAAATATCTGCTGTTTCCTTTTATAAAAATAAAAAAGGAAAGGCATGGAAGCACTTCTTTTGTGTGTTTAGCAAAGTAGCTTAACAAGGTTTTCAATCTGAAAGGATGTATCTATTTTCCCAAAAGGGCAGGAAACAAAAAACTAATTACCTCTGTGTAAGAAAGTAGAAGTAATGAGGCAGAAGGTGATAGTAAGGAAAGGAAAAATAGAGTGTGAGGCACTGTGGTGCTGCACATTAAGCCGCTGCTTGGAAGGTCTTTATCTCATGTGGTGGGCCTGCCATGAGTCCCACCCCTGCTCCAATTCAGTGTACAGCGAGTGTGCACCTGCGAGTCAGCAGGTGAAGGCTCAAGTCCCTGTCACGCATGTGGGAGAGAGGCTGACTTCCTGGCTTCTGGCTTTGGCATAATGAGCCCAGGTTGAGGTTTGGGGAGTGAACTAGCAGATGGGAATCCTCTCTCTCCCTATCTCCCTCACCTCACCCCCTCTCTACTACATAAACATAAGATAAATAACATTTCTTAAAAGAGAACAGAATAGTCTAGAACCCAGGAGATGAGAACAATGAGCTATAAATAAAGGTAAAATAGAAAAAAGTCTCTCCCTTCTATCTCTCAAGATTAATATATTGACTTGAAAGAATTACCGAGAGATGAGGAGAGACAGAAATCATCCATCATGATTCTCTCCCCAAATGGCCACAATAGCCAGGGCTGTTCCAGTATGAAGCCAAAAACCAGGATTTTCATCTGGTCCCATGTGTGTGCAGGGGTCCAAGCACTTGTAACATTCTCGACTGCTTGCCCAGGTGTCTGAGCAAGGATCTGGATCAGAAGAAGAGCAGCTGAATTTAAACTAGCATCCATACGGGCTTTTATTATCCTAGGTG